>NC_083577.1:56613532-57334782 GCF_027579695.1 Neoarius graeffei | reverse complement strand
AATGACCCCCCCCCCCAAAAAAAACCCTTTAACTCTGTGGATTGTCAGTGGAAAAAAATGGTAAGATGGTGGCCGCACACTGCGACTGTATGGCAGGCCATGGAGAGAGCTGTTCTCACATAGCACTGTTGTTGTGGGCTCGAAGCTGGAGTGCAACAAAGGGATTCACTGACAGTTACAGATAAAAAGGTGTCTCTTCCTACTTCCTCCTGTGGGTTCTTCCTACTGCTGTGAAAAATCTCACACTCCTGGATCAGGGATATTTTCTTTCTAAAGAAATACCCAAGTCAGGTTCCTAGTCAAGTACCTTTTATTTTTTTTTCTCTATTTGAACGATTGGAACACCGAAAAACAGCACAAAAATAAACCATATTTAAGACAGATTAAGCCTTGCTTACAGGAAAGACGGCGTCTGGTTGTCCCCCAGGAGAAATCATCGTGAGACGCATGATGTCATGCGCAAGGGGTTTATTCTGTACACAGCATCCTGTGTTGCATCTCTCATGTAGATCAAAAAAAATAAATGTGTTTAAATACAACGTACGGTTGCTACAGATATCCTAAGCATCGGCGACCAGCAGTTTTCTCCACCTACACAAATGGTCTGCGCTGGCTACTCGATCCGGGGGGAAAAAAAAACCCAAACAAAACTTGTTTTTCAGTGTTCAAGTGATTTATATCGTCTCCGCTGCCCATAATTTGCTGCAAATCCAATTATTTAACCACAAAACTGTCTTTGATTTGGGTCTAGCATGACCAGAAGCGACGGCATATTTGTTGATCGATTCTCGCGCTCTGATTGGCTAAGCCGGACCATGTGACCAAGCCGTACCATAGCAGACAGTAAAGACGCAGTTGGTTGTTGCAGACGATTGCACTCGGTTTTCACAAAGTGCCACTGAAGAAGAAACTAAAACCTTCCATGGGCCAAATAAATATGACATCTATGTTTTCTGCAAATTTGTACATATAAATCATAATATTTTCCATATCTAAGAACTGTTATTTTCAAATCCAGAAGCTACCCGGAGTGCGTGAGTTCCCATAGAGATGTCTGGTCCCTTAGCCAAGGCTTCATACGTATAAAGTGCAAAAGCAAATAACTGACAGTGTGCAAATATTTATGCTGAAATTAAAATTATACAATACCACACCAAAAGCACATCAAGTACATTACACATGCACCAAATAAGCTCACCATGTAGTTATGTTACAGAGCCAGGCAGCGTACTACAGAGGGGAATTGAGAAAGCCAAGCACACACATGTCTGGAGGGAAATTTCATACATATTTTGCAAGTATTTTACAGGGAAATGGTTAGTCATTTATTAACGGAGACTGTATCAGAAGGCATGTAAATTTCAAATTTTCCTGGGGGGGGTCATGACATTAGTATGCCTTTGGAGCGGCTTAGCTACCACAAATTCCTGAGCCGTCTACTTCGGATTTCCTGGAGAACCCTGGGATGTAATAGAAGTAATAAGTGGCTCACTGAAACATTGCTACTTTAAAGGGCTGATGACACGAACATGACTCTATGCAATTTCTTAAATAAACTATACAACATGGCAAACATGTTAGATTTCTGTTATAATTACGTGAAAAGAAGCTGTTGTTACGCGAATATCCAACTTTTAATTGCACAGCGCAAGAAAACTGGGTCCGTGGCTCGCGGCCATGTTGTGACGTCAGCGGAAGAACACGCTGCGGTTCACTGGCTGTTCTACTCTGGTTCTACTCAATGGAAATGGCGCATGAAAACGCCGGTGAACTCTCTAGTGCTAGCTCTTCCTCTTCTGGGAGTCTAGAATTGTGAATAGAATAGAATAGAATCTATGATAGCCTACCCTCTTTACCCTTTGCCTCTCGTTGCTAGGCGGCAGTTACATGAAAGCCGCAAGCTTTCACAAGCAAATACATGACTGATATCTCTTTACCCTTTGCCTCTCGTTGCTAGGCGGCAGTTACATGAAAGCCGCAAGCTTTCACAAGCAAATACATGACTGATATCACGCCGACTTTATGATTACATTTATGATTATCATGTAGAATCTATAGCTCTACGTACCTTTATCTTATGTCGTTTCACAACACATGGTCTGACAGGAGGACTGTCTTTGGATCCGGCATAGCTACTAGTAGACCCCCTCCGGAATACTAGGACTGTTGCCAGATTGGGAGGTTTCCCGCCCAGTTGGGCAGTTTCAAGTGCATTTTGAACATATTTTGGGCTGGAAAACTTCAGCAGTATCTGGCAACAGATACTGCTGACGTTTTCCAGCCCAAAATATGTTCAAAACCCACCAAAATGCACTTGAAACCGCCCAACTGGGCGGGAAACCTCCCAATCTGGCAACACTGTGTAGGCACTGCTGATGGTAGTAACACACATTTGTGCTGAACTGAACACCCAAGAGATTCTTTTAAGCTGGGAAGGGTGTCAAAACAATCCAAATCGAAGTGTTCAGAGCACAGGACGGATGTTGGTGAGGGCTCCCACTTGTCACGAGTGCGCCTGACTTGCTTCACCCACTTCGCATGCAGCTCGGGATCTCTGGGAAACTTGAATAAACTTACCCCATCCTTGTGGGTTTTGGAGCAAAAGCCGGCAACACAACGCGAAGGCATAATAACTAATATATATAAAAAATAATGTATAATAAAAATACTAATAATGATAAACTGAACACCTGTCGCATCAACAACAAACTGGTAAGTTAGGAGGAAGGTTCTTTCGCTGACGTCATATAGCTCCTCCTCTTTCGTCTCCTGGGTGCTGCAGCCCCGTCAAATTTGCCCAAATAGCCGCGTTTTTTATCATAACTTGTAAAATAGGCGCCTTCGTGAATTAATATATGGATCATCAGGAATTACTTTTTATGTTATAAAACATCGCCAAAGATGTCAAAAACGTGTCATCAGCACTTTAATAAATGTGTTGCTTGAATCTGTGCATGAATTAAGCTTATTTAATCGAGCTAGCAAACTTTATTTGATAGCATACAATGGTTAAGTCAAATAAAGGAAGACAGCCAAGAAATTTTGGTCATAGTGTGGTGCAGTCAAAGGACAACTTAACAGAGAAAAGACGAAATGAACAACAATATGATGCAATGTCCACCACAGGGAGGGTAATAGAGGCAGGGTGAGTCACAGCTGGTGTGAAACCCTGATGACACTTCCTCACTCCTCCTGTTCTAGAAGAATTTCGGGTGGTCCTTGACTGAGTAGATTACAAAGCTAAAGACAAGACTGTGGTTTACGGTCGTCACCCCCACGAGGATCAAAGTTAAGACATGAAACCAAAAAGATAGTCTTTGAATGGGACCACAGGCCCTGCTGGGAAAACTAGTGATTCAGTGCGTTCACAGGTTGTGAAAGAAACAGGCTTTGTTCATCCAGACCAATACACAAAGGAGCTATTAAAACAAGGAACTAATGGGAGAGAAGGCTGTGAAGAACACACACATGAATCGCATTCTTACCTGATCCCTAGAATGAGACTGGCTTCCCGCTTTGTCATCTTCTGCTCAAATCCACCTTTGTAATATGCTGAGAACGCCTGGTGAAATACATTAAAATAAACAATGCTCAGACAAAGGGGGGAAACTCCATGACAATAATACAAAAACAGATGATAATACTTGGTTTTAAGATCATTAAGGGTGTTTACATTACAAGCCTCATTTTTTTCCTGAGCAGTTTTGCTCAAATCCCCCTCCGTTTGTTAATGACCTGCATCAGCTATTAATGTAACACATGCACACATTTTCATATTAAAGTCAGAAGCATGATCTAAATGTTTTATATATATATATATATATATATATATATATATATATATATATATATATATATATATATTTTTTTTTTTTTTTGCGAGATAAATCATTTTAGTTATGATAAAATTAATAAACTGGAACAAGCTTTCATTACAAAGATTATTTACTCTGGCATTTAGCCAACAGTTAATAATTAGAGGAAGAAGGGAAAAGTGAACATGTTTGAATTTGATAGTTTTTTTTGCAATCATTACATAACTCTGCTGAATTAGGGAGAGGAGTCAAGAACACACACACACGTGCAGGAAAGTGTACAGACATACATTTGTTAGGGGTGTCAGATTGTAATTAGAGAGAGTTGTGTATCCAAACATCACACCCCACCTTTAGGGAGTAAAGAAGACGGACTAATGCAGCAAGCAAGCAAGCAAGAAAGAAAGAACAACTTTATTCATCACACACTTGTGAAATTTCCTCTTTGCATTTAACCCATCTGAAGCAGTGAACACACACATGCACACATGTGAGCAATGAGTGCACACACACACACCCAGAGCAGTGGAGTGGGCAGCCATGCTAACAGCGCCCGGGGACCAGGTGGGAGTTAGGTGCCTCGCTCAAGGGCACCTCAGCCCAAGGCTGTCCCATACCAACCTAACCTGCATGTATTTGGACTGTGGGGGAAACCGGAGCACCCAGAGGAAACCCACGCAGACACGGGGAGAACATGCAAACTCCACACAGAAAGGCCCTCGCCAGCCGCTGGGTTCGAACCCAGAACCTTCTTGCTGTGAGGCGACCATGCTAACCACTACACCACAAGAGCCGGTGACCAATCAAGGAGCAATAGTGTGTGACAGAGTAAAACATAATACTATATCATAAGAGAAGGTATTCCAGTGCAACTGGGATTTAGCTTTTTTTCTTGCAGAACATCTCATATCATCATCTCTAGCCGCTTTATCCTGTTCTACAGGGCGAAAGGCGGGGTACACCCTGGACAAGTCGCCAGGTCATCACAGGGCTGACACAGACACAGACAACCATTCACACTCACATTCACACCTACGGTCAATTTAGAGTCACCAGTTAACCTAACCTGCATGTCTTTGGACTGTGGGGGAAACCGGAGCACCCGGAGGAAACCCACGTGGACACGGGGAGAACATGCAAACTCCACACAGAAAGGCCCTCGTCGGCTACGGGGCTCGAACTCGGACCTTCTTGCTGTGAGGCGACAGCGCTAACCACTACACCACCGTGCCGCCCTCTTGCAGAACATGTAAAGCATTTATTTGGTCTCTATTTTGGTGGCTAGACAGTGAACGAGAGTCAGTCAACACTATTATTCTCATTTAGGCATTGCATTTAGAGTTCATTTTTCCAGGTGGCTCACAGGCCTTGAAGTGGCTCTGAATGTGCCTTGCTGCCTTTAGAAAGGCAGAAAGAAGCCTACAAGACTCTAGGTATATTGTAAGGCCAAAATTATGTGGACACATGACCCTCATAGCCAAATCTAAAATCTAGTAGAAAGCCTTCACAGAAGGGTGAAAACTCAATATTACAGGTATAACTCCTCAATATGGGACGTTCAATACGCCGGTGTCCACATACTTTTGGCCATATAGTGTACACTGTTAACCCTAGTGCTTTGGTATACTGCAGTGGCTGCCACATACATCTTTAGAAGAGATGGAGACTGTTCTTTAGCAATAGATAGCTGCTCAAACTTGCGTTGCTCTGATGTTTGATATAGCTGACCATCACATGTGCAAGGTTTCCGCTGGCCTGGTGTGGTGTTGTAATTATATCTGCGTGAACCAAACAATGGCACAATCTAAGCTGACGAAATTTTTTGGGTGGGCTTCTTCAAGCACTGAAGATGATTTAAGGGCTGAAACAGCCACGGGGTGGCACACCCCGAGCTCCTACCGTCCCCAAGCACACCGGACAGTGTCAGTTATACAGGGGTTGTTAAAAAAATGCCAAAGTGAAAGTGCTGTCAGTCTGCAAGCAACTGAAGGGAGCTACGTTTCAGGCGGCATGGCGTGTTGAGTCCCCATGGCTAACGGTGTGGCGTCGTTAGGCCCCATCACTTGGGGCTATAGCTCCCAGGTATTTTCGCCCTCAAAAAAGAAAGATAAATACAAAACAACTGACTTGGATGTCATTTGGGATTCTGAATGTTGTAATATAATAATGTAGCTTAGAATTGGTGTCTGTGATCCTAAAGGAGAGATGTGAGTGAGAAATAATATTTATTAAACTGATAAATTTTACTAGTGATATTTAATAGTCAGTTGACTCGTACCTCAGTTCCCTGAGACTTTATGGGTGTTGATAACGTGATAAGGAAACAGAAACTGAAATAAATTACATGAATTTAAAACGAGTACTGCAAAAATCTTGAATGTGTTTGGGTGATTAAGTTAGATATAACCTCCCCAACCTATTGATGCTAATCTCCCTTAAAAAAAAAAAAATTCTGTATTCAGTTCATAAATCGAGGGGAAATTCGGATTCCTTCACTGTTGGTTGTTCCCAAATCCTTCTCGGCGGTTCAACTGTAAATCAAGTTGTGTTGAAGTAAAGGCTAAAGGGAGTCCTAATAGCCCTTTTGAATAATTCCATGCTAAAATAACCTTAAGTAAGCTCAAGAGGTTTAGTTTAGCTTGATGGTGGACAGGGCACCCAAAATCAAGTCTCTCTTATTAGATGCTGGAGTGGAACCCAAATTTTATATGTAATGGAGAGGTTAGCTGTATCTGTACAAATATTTGAATTGTGCCAGTTTGGTTGGTATAAACCTGTATTAAGTCCACTTTGATAAGTCAGTAGTGAAGAAAAAAAAATACAGACTAAGAAAAAGTGAATACGTCTTTTACTTTATTTTTCAAGGAAAAAAGTGGAGAATATTTTTCAGAACCTAGAGGGAACCCAGCATATGGTGACAAAACCACCAAGAATAGATTAGAGAAACTGCTCCAACATCCAGCTTATGTCATGTCCTGACTTTACACAAACTCACATGCCACTGCGACACCCACCATAACATTCCCCAGTCTGTAAGAGAGATGCCGGCTGTGTTCACTGAGACAAGAGCAGGTTCCCACCTGTGTTGTTTGGGGACCAGAACATTTCTGAAATGCCCGTAGCTCCACTAAGTCTACGTGATCAATGATTTGAATTCCATTATAGCATCATCAACAGGCACTGATACCACATGTGGTCACCAGGATGAACCTTATTGGCAAGCATAGTAATATCAGCCACACACTGAGCTGGTTAGCATACTCAGTCGAGCCTCATGCAGGTGAACTGTGTGGAACTGTGTTAAGGAACTCTTTTGGCACCATAAAAATCTAGACATTACATTACATATACAGTATTTAGCAGATGCTCTTATCCAGAGCGATGTACAACAAGGGTGTACATGACAGTGCTCCTGGAGCAGAGAGGGTTAAGAGCCTTGCTCAAGGGCCCAACAGTGGCAGATTGTCAGTGGTGGGCCTTGAACCCATGACCTTCTGATCAGTAACGCACAGTCATGGTAATAAGCGAGAAGAGTGGGCGTGACCCAGCCCCTGCTCCTTGGTGAGGGCACATATGATCCAGTCATTCAAGTATGCATATATCTTGATGCCAAAAGCTAGAACGGAAGCCAAGGTCAGTTTCATACAACGTCCATGGTGACAGGGAGAGAGCCTAGCAGAACTCTGAATTGGAAAGTATTCCCATGGAAATTAAACCTTACAAAATTATCTATGTTCTGGAGAGCGTCACACAGATCCACAGACGTGAACCAGTCCTGGGTACTGCATCGGTCACCTTAAGCATACAAAAAGGAAGGGTCTTTAGGTACCAGTTCAACACTTAACTCTAGAACTGGACGAAAATCACCATCCTTCTTGTAATCAATGAAGTAAGATGAATAGAACCCCTTTGTTTAAGTCGAACAGGGAGCTTTGGAGGACAAGACTTCCTTTAGCTCCAAGCATTGTCACAAGCTGCCAAATGGATAGCTCTATATTGTGTACATTCTCTGACATGTATGTGACAAAAAGGACGGGAAAGACAACTGAATGACTGCAGTATTCATCTCATCTCATTATCTCTAGCCGCTTTATCCTTCTACAGGGTCGCAGGCAAGCTGGAGCCTATCCCAGCTGACTACGGGTGAAAGGCGGGGTACACCCTGGACAAGTCGCCAGGTCATCACAGGGCTGACACATAGACACAGACAACCATTCACACTCACATTCACACCTACGGTCAATTTAGAGTCACCAGTTAACCTAACCTGCATGTCTTTGGACTGTGGGGGAAACCGGAGCACCCGGAGGAAACCCACGCGGACACGGGGAGAACATGCAAACTCCACACAGAAAGGCCCTCGCCGGCCCCGGGGCTCGAACCCAGGACCTTCTTGCTGTGAGGCGACAGCGCTAACCACTATACCACCGTGCCGCCTGACTGCAGTATTATGCAGTGAATATTGTGGGACTGTCAGAAAGTCTCAACCTGCATACCAACACAGAAAAGACGATATCCAGGTGTTATTACTTCAGTTCCTACCTGCAATTAGTTCCCACATACAGTTTGATGTGAAAAAACAAACAAACAAACAAAACAAAACAAAAAAACACAAAAGAAGACATTTAAACCATGGTCATAAGTTTATCACATGACCTTTCATTAAATGTGTATAGCAACATTATGAAGAAAAGCCTGAAAGTCGCTTGCTAATGAGAACATAGGGTTAGAGATGATACAGAACATGTTATGAAATGTTCTTCCACATTCATCTAAGAACAGCCTGCAGATAACATTTTCTAGCATTCCCAAAAAGGGAAAAAAAAAAATACTGACAGCCAATCTGGATTGGATTTAGAGGGGTCACCCACTGACTGACCCCAATTATCACATACATACAGTATATGTGATGGCTAATCTTAATGGGGTGGATTGTGGGTCAAATGGGATTTGCAAGTATGCTGCAACCTCACATCACTGAGGAAAATCAATATGAACTAAAGTCTGGGGTCAAACTGCAACTCCACAAGAGTAAAACCTCACAAGTGGAAGGTTAACATGCCAAATATGCTTCTGGCCATATGACATGCAGCATAAAACATGGAAAAATCCAAAAACGTTTAACAATGAACTAATGACTGCCTAAAACTGATTGCGAAACTGCAGGATTCAACCAGATGTTAGACACAAGATATTTGAAAAACAGTTTTTTAGACTAATGGGATAAAGGTTTTTTGTTACTTACAGTAGAGGGAAACTTTTTGGCAGTTTCTGTAATCACTTGACCAAGAGGTTTCCATAAGTGGAACGCATATCGACCTACAAATGAATGTAAAGATTATTGGGTTAATTGTGTTCCATCTATCTTACAAACTGAGGCATTAGAATAGCTGACATGAAGGCAAAGCCAAATACAAAACCACATTTAGTCAAGTTTAATATACGGAAAAGTCTCCCTTCAGTTTCCTTCTGTATTTTGAGGCCACAGTGCCGGTCAACTGCCACCATGTGTTTCTCCCCTGAACCAAATCAGCACCCCCCACCCAAAAAAAAAAAAATCCACATCATAAGAGGCTCCCTTTGAGATTATGAAGGGGGGAAAAAAATTATATACAGTTGTGCTCATAAGTTTACATACCCTGGCAGAATTTTTGCTTTCTTGGCCTTTTTTCAGAGAATATGAATGATAACACAAAAAAAATTTTCCCCACTCATGGTTAGTGGTTGGGTGAAGCCATTTATTGATAAACAACTGTGTTTTCTATTTTTAAATCATAATGACAACAAAAAACATCCAAATGACCCTGATCAAAAGTTTACCTACCCCAGTTCTTAATACCGTGTATTGCCCCCTCTAACATCAGTGACAGCCCGAAGTCTTTTGTGGTAGTCGTGGATGAGGCTCTTTATTTTCTCAGATGGTAAAGCTGCCCATTCTTCTTGGCAAAAAGCCTCCAGTTCCTGTAAATTCCTGGGCTGTCTTGCATGAACTGCGCGCTTGAGATCTCCCCAGAGTGGCTCAATGATATTGAGGTCAGGAGACTGAGATGGCCACTCCAGAACCTTCACTTTGTTCTGCTGTAGCCAATGACAGGTCGACTTGGCCTTGTGTTTTGGATCGTTGTCATGTTGGAACGTCCAAGTACGTCCCATGCGCAGCTTCCGGGCTGATGAGTGCAAATTTGCCTCCAGTATTTGCTGATAACGTGCTGCATTCATCTTTCCTTCAACTTTGACCAAGTTTCCTGTGCCTTTGTAGCTCACACATCCCCAAAACATCAGCGATCCACCTCCGTGCTTTACAGTAGGAATGGTGTTCCTTTCATCATAGGCCTTGTTGACACCTCTCCAAATGTAACGTTTATGGTTGTGGCCAAAAAGTTCAATTTTGGTCTCATCACTCCAAATTACCTTGTTCCAGAAGTTTTGAGGCTTGTCTCTGTGCTGTTTGGTGTAAATTTTTGTTGGTCTACCTGACCGTGGTTTGGTTTTAACAGAGCCCCTGATTTTCCATTTGTTAATCACAGTTTGAACACTGCTGACTGGCATTATCAATTCCGTGGATATCTTTTTGTATCTTTTTCCTGTTTTATACAGTTCAACTACCTTTTCTCGTAGATCCGTTGACAATTCTTTTGCTTTCCCCATGACTCAGAATCCAGAACCGTCAGTGGCTGGATGAAAGATGCGAGAGTCTGTCTGGATCCCAGAAACTCACTCAGCTTTTATGCACACACACACTGATTACAAGCAAACAGATCACAGGTGAGGATGTTACCTTTAGTAGCCATTCAAACCCATTTGTGTCAACTTCTGTGCATGTTATCAGGCCAAAATCACCAGGGTATGTGAACTTTTGATCAGAGTCATTTGGGTAGTTTCTGTTGTCATTATGATTTAAAAAGAGAAAGCACAGTCGTTTGACAATAAATGGTTTCACCCAACCACTAAGCATGAGTGGAAAAGATGTTTTTGTGTTACCATTCATATTCTCTGAAAAATGGTCAAAGAATCATAGATTCTGCCAGGGTATGTAAACTTATGAGCATAACTGTACACCAAAATAAATTATACATATTATAAAAAAATATACATACAGGTCAAGAACTTCAGTTAATGTTTACATCAAACATCAAAATAGTTCCTGGTGCCAGATGGACTGGTTTGAGGATTTCAGAAACTGCTGAGAATTTCACACACAAGGTGTCAAGAGGGTGCACAAAATAGTGTAAAAACAAAAAACACTGAGTGAGCGACAGTTCTGTAGGTGGAAACACCTTATTGTTAAGAGAGTTCAGAGGAAAATAACCAGTGGTAGGTTTCCCAAAAGGCTCTTAATGCGAAGAGCCTCTTAACTAGGGGAGAGAGTGTTCATTGTGCTGCTCGCACTACCATTTAACGATGATCTTTGTGCGACGATGCTTTTGGGAAACTCAGCACAGACTGGTTCAAGCTACAAGGAAGTCTATAGCAACTCATATAGTCATGCTTTACAACTGTAGTGAGCAGAAAAGCATCTCAGAACACATCAAACCTTGAGGTGGATGGGCTACAACAGCAGAAAACCACATCACATTCCACTCCTGTCAGCCAAGAACAGGAATCTGAGGCTATTATGATCACAGACTCACCCAAACTGGACAGAGGAAGATTAGAAGGGAGGGAAATCACTTGGTCTTTTTCCAGTCTTCAACTGTCCAGTTTGGGTGAGCCTGTACCCATGAGAGACTCAGATTCCTGATCTTGGCTGACAGGAGTAGAACCTAATGTGGGTTTTATTTTCGCACCATTCTGTCTAAACTCTAGAAACTGTTGTATCTGAAAATCCTAGGAGATCAGCAGATGAAATACTCAGAGCAGTCCATCTGGCACCAACAACCATGTCACAGTTAGTATCACATTTTTTACCCATTTTGATGTGAAAATTAACTGAAGCTCTTGACCTGTATCTGCATGCACTGTGGCGCTCACACATAATTGACTGACTGGATAACTGCATAAATGTGTACAGGTGTTGCTAATACAGTGGACAGTGAGTGTGTGTACGGCTGTGGTCAGAGGTTTACATACAGTAACATTCATGTCATCTTGGATATGAATGTCATGGCAATATTTGGGCTTTCAGTCATTTCTTTGAACTGTTCTTTTTCTGTGGCAGAATGATTGTACAGCATACATCTTTAATTAAAAAAAAAACAACACACACTAGAATTTGGTGCACAAGTTTTAATTTTCTTTGGGTTTTCTGAAATCAACACAAGGTCAAAATTATACATACAGGGTCAAAAATTTATATACGCTCACTTAGATTATTAATTCAGAAGTGATGAAACTTCCAAAATGTCTCTTATCTTGCCAAAGCCGAGGTCTTTTAACTTTCCGTTAGTGATCATGATTGACTACAGCTGGTAGTTTCTCTGTGCCTTCATAAAAAGGGTTTGTTAACAGCACTTATTGGATTGACCAACACACAGTAAAATGGGAAAGTCCAAGGAGCTCAGTGCAGATCTCAGAAAGAGGATCACAGATATACACAACTCCGGAATGTCTCTTGGAGCCATTTCTAAACAACTGCAAATTCCAAGAGCAGTTCACACAATTATATTCAAGTTATTGTGAGGTGCAAGCCATTTTGCCAAGCCATTTTGCTTTAAGAAAACCCAAACTGTCACCTTTGCTAAAAGGAAATTGATCAGGAACAACCTAGGAACCACCATGGCACAGCCCTACCATGAACTGGAAGCTGATGGATCACTGTCGACAGTTCAGATCACCATGGACTAAGAGGCTACTATCCAAGAAATAACCCCCTGCTCCAAAACTGACACCTTCAAGCTTAACTAAAAGTTTGAAGCTGACCACACGGACAAAGAAAAAGCCTTCTGGAGGATAGCTGTATGGTCAGATGAGACAAAGGTTGAGATGTTTGGCCACAATGACCACCATGTACAAAGGGACACTGTACCAACTGCTGGTGGTGGTAGGATCATCATGCTCTGGGGCTGTTTTGCTGCCAGTGGAACTGGTTCATTGCACAAAATGGATGGAATAATGAAGAAGGATGACTACCTCAGAATTCTTCAGCATAAACCATCAGAAACTTGAACACGACTTGGGACTTACAATAGGACAATGAACCCAAACACGCATCAGAGCTGGTTGTGGAGGATAAAGCAGGCTAACATTAAAGGAGATACGCAGAACCATGGCCTCACTTTTTGTTTATAAATGCCTTGAGACCTCAAGAATGGCACAGGAATAGTTTAAAGCGTTAACAATAAATCTAATATAGTAATTTTTACAATTAAAATTATTCATATAGGTAGCAATCTGAGTGAATGACCTTGACATCTGTGATGTCACTGCAGGAAAGCTATCGGTCTCATCGCCATTTCTGCTATACTACACAAAGCATAGTAAAACACAGAGCTGACTACAACCTCTAGCTTCCATTTTGAGCTAATTTATCGCCATGTCACGTAGATGTGTTGCAGGCTGGTGCAGCAACACGACAGAAGGTGGATTTGCATTGCATTTATGGCCCAAGAATGTTCAAACTGCAAAAATTTGGACGCGTTTTGGGAGAAGTTCAAGGGCACATTAGGAGCCTACGAAGTGGTCTCTCCTCTGCTCTGCACGTTTTACTGAAGACTTGTACGAGACCTCTGATCTGTTGAAGAGCGTTGGCTATAAGCCCATATTGAAAGAGAGTGCAGTACCAACAATTAAAGGAAAAGAAAACTACAAGAAAAGGAAAGCAAGTTCAGTTGCACCAGTTCTCTCGGAGTTTGAGCCGAGGATATTTGCTAAAATAAAAAAAAATAAGATTCTCCATTCGGAAAACCGGAGATTTTCAAGAGTTTTGTCAAATATCCGGAATTCCAGGTAAATCCGGAAGACTTTCATATATACCAAATATTGCCAAGACATTCATGTAACTGTATGTAAACTTCTGACCACAACTGTATATGTAAAATGATCGATCTCTCTCACACACAAAATGTACATAATAAATATAACCGCAGAAAAAATAATCAACTGTTTACTATCTTTACTTAAAACTTCTTCAAAAATACACTCTTGAATATGAATACCTGAAAGAATATAAAAAATAACATTAAACAAACCACTTTTGGAGTTATTTGCTTTTCCTGAAGAGAATATACTGTCGATAATTGTGACACATTTTATGACATGCTGAAAGACATTGTTAAGTGGGCAGAGTTATTTTACTTTCAACCTCAAAAAGGCTCCTCTCTGAGCCAAAGTCTTTCCCTTTAACAGACCACACACTGCTTGGAAAGAGGTTTTTGGCAGAAGAGCTGTACTGGAAGAGGAATTAGGTAACTTCCTCCAAGCAACCACAAGTGCTGTTCCATGATGACCTCATACAATCACAGTTGGACATCAAGCCTATTAACAACCATTACCGATTATATGAAGGTAGGGAGTCGGGCAGATACACCTAGAAGTAAGGAAAAAGTAAACGCTCTGATGACAAGAGTTGGGATAATTTATTACCCACATTTAGGGTTTTAAAAGGTGGAGTCATTCATTTTATGGTAAAAAGGCTTTGGGTTTTTTTTTTTTTTTTTTGTGCTAATGGCAGCCTTGACATTGTTAATCATAGTAAGGATCTTCTGAGGACTTGAACAATTCTTACAGGAATAATTTTACAAACATTCAAGGGATTAACCGTCATTTTCTACGATACATTTGTACAAATGTGGCCTGCTGCAACATTTCATTCAGCCCACACATGCTTGCAACGGCCAATCATGGATATTTGTGAGCTCATGTATATGGAAGACGGCAGACGGCGCTTTCGTCAGTGTGTTACACTGCCACGTGGTGCAGCAGTTTGAAAAGACGTAGTTCGTTAGAGTCACATGTCTCGGAGAAAACGTTTTAGCCTTCACCCTCCCAAGCCGGTATGATAGGAGAGATCTAACTGGTGGGTGGGAATTGGCCAAGATTCAACTAGGGAGGGGGAAAGATATATATATATATATATATATATATATATATATATATATATATATATATATATATATATATAAAATCGCAAAAAACAAATTTTACTCATGAGATGCTGTCCGTGTTTTTTGTGTCCAGCAAAACACTTGTTTTAATAAAATCCATCCATTATCCGTAGCCGCTTATCCTGTGTAGGGTCGCAGGCAAGCTGGAGCCTATCCCAGCTGACTATGCCCATGTTTACATTAGACCGTATCAGCGGATCATCAGATTAAAGTTTTTAAAACGATTAGTGTGCACAAAGCAACACCAATACACATATTTGCGTGCACACAGCAACACCAATACACGGATACGCTCGGCTCCGCAGGCATCCTGCGCTCCAAATCACTCCGCCCTGAACAGCGAGTGCCCTCTGGAGGGTGCGCAATCTGGCCCTGCGCAGCTCACACAGCGCGCGAGTGAAGTGCACAAGCAGTGATTCGGGACTGAGCCGCTGTGTGTGTGATCCCAACGCACATCACTTACCACTTGCAAGTGGAAGGATGGCAAGCCTAAAGACAATCATAACTACACAATGGGCAGTATTTGCATCAGTATTAGCAGTATTTTCATACTTTTATACTCTTTAATGAAAGGTGATACAAGGCGGAAGTCCGCGCCGTTTTTCAGCAGTCGCGTCACATGACCAACGCCAGCGAATCAGGAAGGTGGATGTCACAGTGACGTTGTCCAATGACGACGCCAGCTAGAGCTCAGCACAGCGTATTTGCGTATCTCAATGTTTACACAGCACCGGAGCTGACACGATCTGGATTGAATACGTGGACCCTGGCGGATTCCCGTTTCCCGGGGTTTCCAGGCGGTTTAATGTAAACGGACAGTGCATCCGCGAAGAAAACGAGACAGATACGGTCTAATGTAAACTTGGCCTATGGGTGAGAGGCGGGGTACACCCTGGACAAGTCGCCAGGTCATCGCGGGGCTGACACATGGAGACAAACAACCATTCACACTCATTCACACCTACGGTCAATTTAGAGTCACCAGTTAACCTAACCTGCATGTCTTTGGACTGTGGGGGAAACCAGAGCACCTGGAGGAAACCCACACAGACACGGGGAGAACATGCAAACTCCACACAGAAAGGCCCTCGCCGGCCGCTGGGCTCAAACCCAGAACCTTCTTGCTGTGAGGTGACAGTGCTAACCACTACACCACCATGCCACCCTTAATAAAATCCATTTTCTAATAAAGCAAAAAGCCATGACAGGCTGTGTGTTACTGCAATTTTATAACTAAATAATAACTGGCTTAAGTACAACTGTTTAGTGGTTTAAAATCTGGCATATTAATATGCAACTGAATTATTGCAGTCACAGGTATGCATATACTGAGGACTTTCTAAAGTCAGTGATTACAAATGTCTTCAGATTATTACCTGTCGCACAATATGAGATTCTTTTCAGTAAAATCCTATAAAATAGCAACATAATTCTTGGCTTCCATAACACATATAATTCATGCCTGAATTCTATAACAGACTGTCATTGTGTTATGTACTGTATGTCAGATTATACTGTATATCAGATTATACATCCTCTAACGATAAACCTGCAATTAGTCATGAGACAGTGCACTAAAGCCACAATATGGGACACGTCCCAATACAGGCTTCATGAAATGATACTGACAAAATATTGTCAAAAATACACTGACAATATTTTTATAATATATTTTTTTCATTTTACTTTTAATAAATATTTTCGTACATTTATTTTGTAACACTGACAATTCCAGTATCATTATGTTGTAAGAAAGGTACGGCTTTGTTGTCTGCTGTCTTTGGCTGCAGTGGCACGAAACTGGCTGCTGGTGAGCACATCAAGTTCTCAGACGACAGATATTGCAATTTTTGTCTCTGACAGCAAAAGTGGGCTGACAATTGTACAGTGTAAAGCCAACTGCATATATTTTCAGTAAAAATATATATATATTTGGTAGCTGTAATGAAAAATGCCATTACCAGAGATGCCTACCCCAAATTTTGAATTTCAGTATTCTTGAAAACATTTTTCAGTATTTTGGAATGACTTTCAGTAACATTAATTTATGCGCATTTCCATTATAAAGAGGTGTATATACCAATATGTTTAACATTTAAATTCTTAAAAAGTACTGTTTTGTGTGAACTGAATAAACAAAACACGAGCAGCCATCTCAATTGAATTTCCACTCAACAAATTTCTAGAGCGTACAATATATCACATTTTTCTAAATACAATAGTGTTCCCTGTTTGCAGACATTACGGTTGACTACCAATCATTGGTATTGAATGTAACTCCTCAAAAGTATTATATTATATTGCCTGGCAAAATGTTCTACCTGTTAACGGATTCTAATAAAATTTTTTAAAAATTTCTTATTTCATGCCAAAGAGAGTCCGACATTAAGATAACAATGTCCCAATATGTAAATACTTCAGCATAATGCTTCAGAAGAGACATGACATTTATAATTGTATTTAAAACAGTGGAATGATCAATTTTTTGCCACAATCCCAACAACACTAATCATAAAATTCTGTTTTTGATCATACTACATGTACATTTGTACTTGCAACACTGAAAAGACTTTGAATTAAAGAAGTACAGCCAGTGTTTGATATTTCAGCGAATAAAAATCATACATGTAAAAAGAAACTGAATAAGTTTAACTCACATTTCATGGTACTAATTGGTAAGTTCAACTCCAAGCATAGGTCAACCATCACCGCTTCAGCACGGGTCACGTTCCGTGTCTTTTCATCCACAGATTTCGTAAAAAACTGCTGGATACCCCCAGATTTACTTTCCACCTGACTCGCCATTTGAGCATACTCCATATGTTTTTTGTAGTTGACATGC
The DNA here is from genome assembly GCF_027579695.1 of Neoarius graeffei. Lineage (NCBI taxonomy): Eukaryota > Metazoa > Chordata > Actinopteri > Siluriformes > Ariidae > Neoarius > Neoarius graeffei. Next base: position 57,317,083 of record NC_083577.1, on the reverse strand, counting down.
CGCCTGCAGTCATCGCGACCACCATGAGTGATGTTAATGTCAGTTCTACACAGTTTGCAGTGCGCGTATCCAATGTTGCCCTTTTGACTGGGTGTAATGCACGGCCATTCTACCGTATATTGTGGGAGGAACACCTGAGACCTGTGAAAATAGCGCGAACAAATGTGCGGTATCTGCGCATGTCACACATAGCATGTGCGGTATCTGCGCATGTCACACACAGCATGTGTGGTTGTCGTAAAAATAAATAGCCGTGAATCACGCATGGATTGAAAAAGTCGCTTGGACATTTAAAAACAACTCACTGGAATTTAAGACTTTATAATAATTCCGTACAGAATAACACTGTTTGCCGTAACATCGTATTTACGTAACTTTTCCGTACAAAATACGGCCAATCCGTACTAGTAGGCATCTCTGCATTACACATCTAAAGTTCCATCTTAAACAACTGCCCTTCAGAGAGTTTTTATAAAACTGTCCTAGGAATCTCACCCCTTGAACTCCCCTAGTTCTCCTAGAAATAACCTAAAATCTACATGCAAGAGCAGAACCACGAGCACTCCTGTTTTAACAGATACACTGACTGAATGAATTTCCTTCTAGTACTAAAACTGGTCCAGCAACAATTTGTGAAGAGTCTGGACAGTGTTATAAGGGGAATAAAAGCTCTCGTCTGTACGCTTTGGTCACAGAAGTCAAAAAACAAAAATAAAACAAATGAATACAATACAAACAAATATACATTTCCAGGGCTCGACATTAAGGACTGCCCGATTGCCCAGGGCAAGTGAAACATGCATTCGGGCAAGTGAGATATGCCCCTGACATGCCCAACCGGACAAGTTGGAATGAGCATATATTACGAACTAGCAGCACAAAAATTAGGCTTTTTGATCTTTTATTTCAGATCCTAAACATGTCCCTCACTATCCGCCACTGTATTGGCTGTTTTCTTAGTCTCGATTTCATTTACTGCTTTGCAAATTATTTTATATCCCCCCGCTGTTGTAGTATGGTACGTGTACTGTTTATAGACCCCTTGTGCATGACTTCCCGCATCACGTGATAATTACAGCTGGGGACAGACAGACACTGTCTTTCATGCAAGCAAGGCTTAATCTGTCTTCAATATTGTTAAATTTTTGTGCTGTTTTTGCTTGTTCAAACAGAGAAATAGATAAAAGGCATTACCGTCTCGCCGCTATCAAGAAAAATGTTAACAAAGGGAAGCAAATGCTTCAAGAACAACGAGGAAACGAGGAATTAAAGTATACGAAGAGAGGAGCTCAGCCTGAAAACTCCAGAGAAATTCACGATTGTATTTAAAATGTATTTTACAAAAACAAAGTTGGAAGTGAGGATGGAAGAGTTTGCTTAAGAATCTCGTTTTATTTTTTTCTGCTCGCAATCGAGTTAGCTCCTTCATGAAAGTGTTTGATTTTCTTAAAGGTGAAGTCTCTTCCTTATTCGACACAGAAAACCCAGATTGGTTTCAAACAACTCGGGCATAAAAAAAAAAAAAAAAACTCAACAAAGGGTGACATGTGCGATAAATCCTGAAAGAACAGATTAAGAGCAGAGAGAGCTGGAGCTTTGTTTCTGTTATCAGAGGAGCACAGTCCTGTGCAAAATATATATATAATTTTTTTTATTATTATCCACCTCTAAGTTTATTTAAAAAAAAAAAAAAAAGCGCTGCATCATGACGGTGATTCAGTTACAGGTTGTCAGATCTGTGTAAAAAACACCCACAACCTACACATTAAACAATAATTTTAAACTCAAACATTATCCTGTCTGTCATGATGCAGCACTGGTTTGTTTGCTTTTTAACCTAGAGGTGGACGATATAACAAAAAAAAAAAAAAAAACAACCCCAATATATAAATATTCTCAAACACAGTACTGTTCAAAAGTCTTGGTAACCTATTGTTTTCTTCATACAAACTTTGTTATAGATTTCTATTTTATGATTTCTACATTATCGAGTAATTAACCAACAGTCTGAGAGTTCTACACAAACACACTGAACTTTACAACAGCTGCATGCATGTGAAATGGAAATAAATCGACTAAGGCAGGAAAAACTATTTTGGATAAAATTGTTAATGTGTGTTACAAATAAAAAGTAACCAATAACCAAACTTAATAATAAACTTAAACAATAACCAAACTTCAACTCAATGTGTGAGCTTCATTTTATGTTGCAATTCACAACTATTCTATGATTTTCCTTAAAAAAAAAAAAAAAAAAGGAGTACTCGCAAAATAGGGGGCAGATGATAATATTGGGGGGCAAGTGGAAATTTGCCTCCCAGGGCAAGTGGGTTTAAAAGTTAATGTCGAGCCCTGCTTTCTGTCAAAGAAAAAAGTAAGGCTAGCCTTTATTATTTCCAGATCTAACTTTGCTTTGACATTTTTAATTTCCATGTGAAATCAGAAGCGCTGCAGGTTCATGAGTACGAGTGTCACTAATGGCCCTTTTCCACTACCCTTTTTCAGCTCACTCCAGCTCACTTCAGCCCGACACGGCTCGCGTTTCGACTACCTCAGAGCAGCACGACTCAGCTTGCTTCAGCCCTACTCAGCACCCAAAACTTGCACGGTTTTGGAGTGGGGCTGAAGCGAGCCAAACCGAGCCGAGTGGGGCTGGGGGCGTGAGGAGACACTCCCCTGTGCACTGATTGGTGAGGAGGAGTGTCCTCACACACCCATACACGCCCCGCGAGCACGCTGGGATCTGTAAACACCATAAACCCGGAAGAAGAAGAATTACGAATTACGAGAATTTCTGAAGCCTTATGTGCCTCGCCTCATCTATACGCTCTTGCCAGTATCTGTTGGCGTTGTCGGTGACAACAAGCCACAGCACCAAGACCAGCAACACTAACGACTCCATGTTTGTTGTTTACTATCCGGGTCGTGAGACTACCGCTTAAAAGATCACTGATGTCACTGTTTGCGCTGCCTAACGACATCACGTGACGTCCACCCACTTTCGCTAACTCCACCCAATGTGTCCACCCACTTCCAGCCAGCACGGTTCAGCGCGGTTGTAGTCGAAATGCAACTCCAACAGCCCCGCTCAGCTCGACTCAGCACGGCACGGCTCAGCCCGACTCAGCCACGTTGGTAGTGGAAAAGCGGCATAAGTCAGTAACACTCTCCGGGAGACGGGGAGAGTTGAACCCTGTGCTACTGCAGGGGTGTCTGACAAATTACAGATGAAAAGCCACACTGTTTCATGACAAACAATTTCTGAATATGTTACTTCAGGTTTCCTTACCTGCGAATCCTGCTGCAGCAACCCCAAGCCCAACTGCGATCAGTGTGCTGCCCTGTAAATTACACACCAACACACAGGCGCAATCAGCTTTTAACAGAGAGACAGCAGTTTAAATGGATTGCAAATGCTTTATGCTCATGATTCAATAACTTTGTACTTCAAGAGCTACCAGGTATTGCAGGGTTCTCGCTGGCGCTTGTCATTGACGAACATAATCCATCAGTGACGAAGGGAAAATTACTAGCAGTCGTCAGAGTGACGAATGTATTTGCCATCATCGTAAAGTCATATTTTCTAGAAATCCCTCCACAAATCCCTTCGTTTGTTGAAACCCAACCCCAGTGAAAAGACAGCAGGAAGCCAGAGTGTAAACAATGAGCACGTGCTTGTGACCAATAAAAATCGATGACACACAATGACCAAATAGGCGCCAAGCTTTAACCAATCGCAATACGTCTTAATCAGCCTAGTGTGAAGTGGTAATTATCTCTGCATGAACCAAACAATGGCACAGTCAAAGCTGATGAAGTTTTTTTGGGTGGGCTTCTTCAAGCACTGAAGATGATTTAAAGTGCATATTCTGGACCAATTTCATTTTTTTTTTATATGAAAGCATGTCCCTTTACACACTCATCCAGAAAGGTAATTTTGCACAAGGCCATCTGTCTACAGCAGAAAAAAAAAAAACGCATCTGGAAAAATCCCAAGGGAGTCTGGAGCCAGATTCGTGACGTTACCTGCGGAAGCGCCAGCAGGCTGCGCGAGCTTTGCATGGTTTCAGTGCACAACCTGTGTAGACCAAGCGCTCCCATTTCTCCCTCAATCAGTACGTTTACATGCACATCCAAATCGAGCTACTGTCGGTAATCGAGCAAAGGGTCCCAGCAGGGGTGCCAGAGAAATCCAATCCTACATGCAACTGTAAAATCGAGCTATTGTGTGAGGTGCATTGTGCACCCGAGCCACAGGTGGCGCTACACGCCCCATCGTGTTGGTACACTTCCGGTTGTCATCATGAAGAAGAGCTATAGTGTTGCCAGATACTGCTGACGTTTTCCAGCCCAAAACATGTTCAAATCCGCCAAAATGCACTTAAAATCTGGCAACACTGGCAGTTCCGTGTTCAAGCTGTTAGGCTTGCTCTAACAGACTGTATGGCTACAAACTGTCCAGTGCAGACCACTGTTTTGTAAGACAACTTATTTTGCACAATTGTATATTTTTCTAAAGTCCATTTTTTGCTTACAAAAAAATATTTTTTTTGCTTACAATTTAACTTATGTCTTAATAAACACACAGAAAGTTCAATTGTTTTGTTTTTATTGACATTCTTCAGATGTTGGACATACACACACACAAATACAATGACTTGTTTATGTACACAATTCACAGCTATGCAACAGCTGTACAGATGTATTTGGTGATACAGTAATGCCGCTTTTCCACTACAAACGCGGCTGAGCCGTGCCGTGCCGAGTCGAGCCGAGTCGAGCTGAGCGGGGCTGTTGGAGTTGCATTTCGACTACAACCGCGCTGAACCGTGCTGGCTGGAAGTGGGTGGACACATTGGGTGGAGTTAGTGAAAGTGGGTGGACGTCACGTGATGTCGTTAAGCAGCGCAAACAGTGACATCAGTGACAGTGGCGGAACAAGTCAGAGCCGGGCCGGGGGCGGGGCAAATGACCGGGCCCTTTATTAAAGCTTATCATAACATCATTTTAGGCTACAAAATGTCCGCAACTGCGGTGTTTACCAATTTCAACACTACCGGGTGCAACTATGTTATTTAGTACATCAAGTCCTTCAAACGAACATGTAACTCAGAAACAAAAAACATTAGGATACTGTACATGGCTCATAATAAAACATCAATAGCCTATACTGCGCACATTATTTGAAGGGCATACGAATGAGCGCTCAGAGTGGTGACAGGAAGAGTCAGAAATAAAAGGAGGGCGGTGCAAACCTCACTGAATGCACTGTGTTTACCAATTTCAACACTCCAGGGTGCAACTATGTTATTTTGTACATTAAGTCCTTCAAACGAACATGTAACTCAGAAACAAAAAAACATTAGGATACTGTACATGGCTCATAATAAAACATCAATAGCCTATACTGCACACATTATTTGAAGGGCATACGAATGAGCGCTCAGAGTGGTGACAGGAAGAGTCAGAAATAAAAGGAGGGCGGTGCAAACCTCACTGAATGCACTGTGTTTACCAATTTCAACACTACGGGGTGCAACTATGTTATTTTGTACATTAAGTCCTTCAAACGAACATGTAACTCAGAAACAAAAAAACATTAGGCGACATACTGTACATGGCTCATAATAAAACATCAATAGCCTACTGCGCGCATTATTTGAAGGGCATACGACGAGCCTTGCGCTCCGCGAACTCGTCCACGATGCTCTGTATGTCACTGATTCAGTGATCTTTTAAGCGGTAGTCTCACCACCCGAATAGTAAACAATAAACATGGAGGACATGGAGTCGTTAGTGTTGCTGGTCTTGGTGCTGTGGCTTGTTGTCACCGACAACGCCAACAAATACTGGCAAGAGCGTATAGATGAGGCGAGGCGCATAAGGCTTCAGAAATTCTCGTAATTCATAATTCTTCTCCTTCCGGGTTTGCGGTGTTTACAGATCCCAGCGCGCTCGCGGGGCGTGTGTGGGCATGTGAGGACACTCCTCCTCACCAATCAGTGCACAGGGGAGTGTCTGCTCACGCCCCCAACCTCAGTCGGCACGGTTTGGCTCGCTTCAGCCCCACTCCAAAACGGTGCGAGTTTTAGGGGCTAAGCAGGGCTGAAACGAGCTGAGTCGTGCTGGTTTTTGGTAGTCGAAACGCGAGCCGTGTCGGGCTGAAGTGAGCTGAAGCGAGCTGAAGTGAGCTGAAAAAGGGTAGTGGAAAAGGGCCATAAGTGAGCTAAATTTTAACAGTGCAAACAATGCCACAAAAAGAAAAGATTCATGCCGTTGTCATGATTCGTTGTCATGCCGACCGAGGCTGTTGTGTTTCCCGCTTGTGGTCTCGTCACTCATCACTTCCGGAAGGGGCAGTAAGTAGCTCGACTACTAGGTCGATAGGGTATACATGCACCAAGTAGCTCGGCAGAAATCGCATAATCTAGGTCGTGTAGCTCGATTCCGAGAAATCAAGTTCGGTTCAATTTCAGCCGAATTAAGGTGTATACATGGCATTTTGAACTTCGATTTCAGTCGAGCAACGGCAGAAATTTGATTCTCTCTATGTGCATGTAAACGCACTGATTGTCTGGCCTTTTGGGAAACGATGAGTACTAATCCCATCAAGATTGGTGTTGCTACACCCTCCTACGATACATCTGTTAACCATTTTAATAATTACGCAATAACGAAGAAATTTGCAGAAAACCACCAGGTCATTTTCTCATAAACAAACCAGTGCTGACGTAGGATTCAGAGGGAGGCGTCCCGCACGCGACGTCACGAAAATCAATGTTTCCCGGGAAATCCAAATGCCAAGTTTTTTCAGAGGTGGACCAATTCGCCTCAAATGACTTGATTTCAACTGAATTTTTCTGGTACTGTGCAAGGTAAAAAAATTGCACAAAATGCAAAATGGGACAGATATTTGACCAAAGTATAATATAAAATAGGGGAATTACATTGATCTTGCTCCTGAATTTACCCGTGATATGCACTTTAAGGGCTGAAACAGCCACAGGGGAGGCACACTCATGCCCCTTTTCCACCAAAGCAGTTCCAGGGCTGGTTCGGGGCCAGTGCTTAGTTTGGAACCGGGTTTTCTGTTTCCACTGACAAAGAACTGGCTCTGGGGCCAGAAAAAACGGTTCCAGGCTAGCACCAACTCTCTGCTGGGCCAGAGGAAAGAACCGCTTACGTTCTGGCTGCCGCTTCTCACCAGAGCTTTTTTTATTTTATTTCTTTTTCTATTTGCCCCTGTCCCAACTTTTTTGAGATGTGTTGCTGTCATGAAATTTCAAATGAGCCAATATTTGGCATGAAATTTCAAAATGTCTCACTTTCGACATCTGATATGTTGTCTATGTTCTACTGTGAATACAATATCAGTTTTTGAGATTTGTAAATTATTGCATTCCGTTTTTATTTACAATTTGTACTTTGTCCCAACTTTTTTGGAATCGGGGTTGTAGAACTGGAAGCCTTTTGCAAGGACAAATGTGTGAAAATCTTTGGTGGTGGAGGAAGTGCGACGACAGGAAGAAGCAGCCAGATGCTCCAAAGCTGTGGCACAAGCCAAACAGGGCCGCTGGATGAGGTGGGAGGGGGTTGAGAGGAAGAAACTAACATGGAGCGAGCTTTGGGGCATGGAGTCCAACTGGTTGAGTTTCATCATCCGAGCTACATATGATGTTCTACCCTCTCCCACTAATCTGCACCTGTGGTTTGGAAAGGACCCATCTTGCCCCCTGTGTACAACCCCTGCAACACTCAAACACATTCTGGTTGGCTGCAAGACTAGCCTCACTCAAGGCAGATACACTTGGAGACATAACCAAGTTCTCAAGTGTTTGGCCGACAAACTTGAGTGCAAGAGAGTCGCAACTAACAGCAAGCTCGTCAGCATCCAGAATGCGCACAGTCACCAGCCACTGTTTGTGCGGGAGGGTGATAAGCGTGGGGGGGGGGGCCCTCAAGCGTGGATCTGTCCCCACTGAATGCAGCCAGGGACTGGCAGATGAGAGTGGATCTAGACCAGAGGCTCATCTTCCCTCCAGAGATTGCAATTACAACCCTTCGTCCAGACATCGTCCTCTGGTCTAATTCCTGCCGGCTCGCCTACATCATTGAGCTAACAGTTCCCTGGGAGGATGCCCTTGAAGAAGCCTTTGAGCGCAAGAAGCTGCGTTATGCCGACCTTGCAGCTGAGGCAGAGGACAAAGGTTGGAAGATAAAGGTGCGTCCAGTGGAGGTGGGCTGCAGGGACTTTGTGGCAAGCACAACAGCAAAGCTCCTTAGGGAGATTGGAGTCAGGGGGCAGGTGCACAGATAAGCCATCAAAGAACTGGCCAACACTGCAGAGAGAACAAGCCATTGGTTATGGCTGAAGAGAGGCGATACCATCTGGGCTGCTAGGAACAGCTAGCAGTGGGACACACACCCGGGCCTGATCAACTTGTGGTGGGCCTGCCTCAGCAGAGGGTGTATTGTGTTAAGAGGCCGAAACACCTGGTGACGCTCAGGTACACAACTGACGATGTGTCCCGCTGTAAAAAAGCTGTGTAGCGCCCACCCGTCCTACAAATGGTGCAAATATTGGGATATGTAACATCAAGTCCTTTCAATGAATCTTGTACTTTGTCCCAACTTTTTTGGAATCGGGGTTGTAGAACTGGAAGCCTTTTGCTAGCACGAATGTGTGAAAATCCCCCAGGTAAGAACTGAAAGATTATTAGCTGGCTACAAAAAGTGTTTACAAGCTGTGATACTTGCCAAAGGTGGTGTTACTAGGTACTAACCATGCAGGGTGCCCAAACTTTTGCTTCGGGCCCTTTTCCTTTTTTTGTCATTTTGAAAATGTAAAAGATGAAAATAAAAAGTTGTTTTTGCTTAAAATATAAAGGGAATGAGTCATCTTTAACTTTATGCCTTTTGGAGATCATTTCATCTTCAACTTGCTTAACTGTTCACAGTCACAGCAATTTTGACCAGGGGTGCCCAAACTTTTGCATACCACTGTATATCCACTAGGGAGGGCGGTTTAATTATTCTTCAAAAGGGCTCTTATTTAGTATTATGATGAAAGTAAGAATTTATCATAACTACCAGGATAAAGTGTTTGGGTGCGAGTCTTGTTGAGGTCCGGGGTCACCACGATCAGAGTCGGCCGAGTCGCTGTTCGATTCCGAGGCCGCACGGTCAAACCAGTGAGCCACATTCACCGATTGCTCTGCAACGGCCATAGGTTCATACATATATGGTTTCACCTCTCGATATTCAATTTGGAGAGTCCCTGCTTCAAAATCGTTATCGCTTTCAGACATTTTACACAACCTCTCACGACCAGTCCGTACACGTGTGCTCGGTTCTCAAGTAAACACAAAACTGCTGCCGGTCTGTTTGCCTTGAATGACGTCACGGTGACTGCCCCCTGGCGGTGAAAGTGTGCATAAGTGAGAAGTAAACAAACCTTCGAAACTTGGGCAAAACAGTATACAGGTAGTCGTCGACTTACAACCTATGCGACTTACGACCGATCAACTTTACGACCGTCTGGTTATGACTGGCAAGTGTTTCCCAGCTAAGCTAGCTGAGCGTACGACAGTTTCTGCCCCAGCTCCCGGCAGCGCCTCTCGCTGCGTACAACAGTTTCCGCCCCAGCTCCAGGAGCACTCCCTCGCGCACTCCGTCATACAGTTTCCGCCCCAGCTCCTGGTTTATGAAACGAGCAAATCCTCCCGCCAGCCCGAGCGCTGCAACAGCTGATGATGACGTAGACGACCTACGGCCAAGCACCAGTGATGCCAGCGGTCACTAAATTTTGTATTTTGCTATGTTTTACATTTGTATTTTGGTATGTTTCAAGCTAAAATGTTTTCTATTTTTCACACCTGTATTTTGTATTTTTTGTTTTGCACATATTACATGAATTGTACTGTACGCAGTGTAGTATGCAGTGTTTGACTTAAACCAAATAATGAGCCAAGGTAATGAAATAAGAAAATGTTGATAAAATAAGACTTTAAGATGATTACAATATCATTACACATCACAATATACTTACGTTCATTTAACATAGGCCGACTTACGACCAGATCGGTTTACGACCGGTCAGTCATAACCAAACGCAGTCGTAAGTCGATGACTACCTGTATTTTAACCGTTTTATTCAATTTTAGGGTGTAAATTAGACACCAGGAAGATTTAATTCACTTTTTGGGTCGTTCTTCTAGACAATAAAGTTGATATTTTACGTTTCATCTCCGACCCTTGCCTATGACCTTTAAACTCAAACTAAAGAGGTTTAGTTTAGCTTGTATTTGTAATGAAGAGGTTAGCTGTATCTGTACAAATATTTGAATTGTGTCAGTTTGGATGGTATAAACCTGTATTAAGTCCACTTTGATAAGTCAGTAACTAAGAAAAAGTGAAGAATACTTATTTGACTTTATTTTTCAAGGAAAAAAAGTGGAGAATATTTTTCAGAACTCAGGGGGAACCCAGGTACTGACATGGTAGCTAATATGTTTTAACTAAAATATGTAGTGAAAGTTATTTATTCCTACCTGGCCATGTGAATGATCTGAAAGTTATGTTTCGCAAAGAATATCGATGCTAAACATATAAACAAACAAGAAGTAAACCAGCAGACTGATGCTAGCTGGCTAATATATATCACTCATATATATATATATATATATATATATATATATATATATATATATATATGAGTGATTCCACGCTTATGGGTACTGAAATGGGGACATGAACTTATTTTTAAAAATTCACCTAAAACCATTTCTTTTTTTACCATCAGGTCACAAAACATGTAATCTTTAATGAATGATATGTTAAAAGATAACTTTAATTTTCTGAGATGTAATAAAAACATATTTATATGCCAAAGTCAGAACGTAACAGAAGTGTTGTGGACATATATATTCTCAATTTTAACAATGTAGAATTACTTTTTGAAACATAGGAAGGTGATGTTTTAGCAAATATAATTAATAAACATGTGTAGTAGAATAAACATACACATTCTTTCAGTAAGATTAACATGGTATATAGCTAGATTGTAATTAATTTGTAACAGATGCGAGATGGACAATCGTAACAGAAGTAATGTAACAGACATCATTTTGGAACTCATAGGCTTGACTTTGGCATATAAATATGTTTTTATTACATCTCAGAAAATTAAAGTTATCTTTTAACATATCATTCATTAAAGATTACATGTTTTGTGACCTGATGGTAAAAAAAGAAATGGTTTTAGGTGAATAAGTTCATGTCCCCATTTCAGTACCCATAAGCGTGGAATCACTCATATATATATATATATATATATATATATATATATATACAGTATATACACACACACAACACCTGAAAGCTTGGCTAGCATGCTACATGCTACACAGGTGTTTCTGAGCTAATACGCTACTACCAGATTATTTATGAACACACGCCTTAAAAGCCACACAGCAGAGCTTACTCACAATGCGCTTGTCAATATCTGTTTCATTCCGCTGATTAGATGTAGGTGTATATTCGGCGTATCTCAGAAGGTCACTATCTGTCGCTATATGACCGCCTGCACCCGCCATGTTTCACACACTGAAGAACGCCTACGGGTCGCCAGTCAGGACAAACGACACGCGCGAATCCGAAAACTGTGTCATTGTGAAGTACTGTATAATAAGATGAAGGTGTAAATGTATTAAAAATGTAATTATTTAACTGTGCACTGCAGTAAATATACTTCGCTCACTATCTTTACGTCCGTTTTCTCTTTTGTTTATTTAATGTAAATGTTTTTTTTAGGTTTATTTTCCATTTTAATTGAACCCTGTTGATGTTTAAGTCAATCTTTTCATCTTCTATACTCAAATATTGTGCTTTACAAAGTGGGACTGAAAACGAAAATATAATTTCACAAATCAAATCTATTTTCAGGCAGCACGGTGGTGTAGTGGTTAGCGCTGTCGCCTCACAGCAAGAAGGTCCGGGTTCGAGCCCCGTGGCCGGCGAGGGCCTTTCTGTGTGGAGTTTGCATGTTCTCCCCGTGTCCGCGTGGGTTTCCTCCGGGTGCTTCGGTTTCCCCCACAGTCCAAAGATATGCAGGTTAGGTTAACTGGTGACTCTAAATTGACCGTAGATGTGAGTGTGAATGGTTGTCTGTGTCTATGTGTCAGCCCTGTGATGACCTGGCGACTTGTCCAGGGTGTACCCCGCCTTTCGCCCGTAGTCAGCTGGGATAGGCTCCAGCTTGCCTGTGACCCTGTAGAACAGGATAAAGTGGCTAGAGATAATGAGATGAGAAATCTATTTTCATTTTGTTAGCATATGGAACACTATTTTATTCCCAACAGCGACACTCTCAAAAAATAAAGCAGTACTCTCTAAACTACTTATTTGTACACTTTATATACTGCTTGGAGGGCGGCATGGTGGTGTAGTGGTTAGCGCTGTCACCTCACAGCAAGAAGGTCCGGGTTCAAGCCCCGTGGCCAGTGAGGGCCTTTCTGTGTGGAGTTTGCATGTTCTCCCCATGTCCGCGTGGGTTTCCTCCAGGTGCTCCGGTTTCCCCCACAGTCCAAAGACATGCAGGTTAGGTTAACTGGTAACTCTAAATTGACCGTAGGTGTGAGTGTGAATGGTTGTCTGTGTCTATGTGTCAGCCCTGCGATAACCTGGTGACTTGTCCAGGGTGTACCCCGCCTTTCGCCCGTAGTCAGCTGGGATAGGCTCCAGCTTGCCTGCGACCCTGTAGAACAGGATAAAGTGGCTAGAGATAATGAGATGAGATGAGATATACTGCTTGAGGGGCGGCACGATGGTGTAGTGGTTAGTGCTGTCGCCTCACAGCAAGAAGGTCCTGGGTTTGAGCCCAGCAGCTGATGAGGGGCATTTCTGTGTGAAGTTTGCATGTTTTCTGTGTGGGTTTTCTCCGGGTGCTCCAGTTTCCCCCACAGTCCAAAGACATGCACATTAGGCTAATTGGTGGCTCTAAACTGACCGTAGGTGTGAATGGTTGTCTGTGTCTATGTGTCAGCCCTGCGATAACCTGGTGACTTGTCTAGGGTGTACCCTGCCTCTCGCCCATAGTCAGCTGGGATAGGTTCTAGCTTGCCTGCGACCCTGTAGGACAGGATAAGCAGCTACAGATAATGGATGGATGGATATATTGCTTGGGAGCATGTATGCATCGTTTTGCCCCTGAAAAGGTACATATATAGTTGCCTTGAAGTAGAGGTCTGCGCGGTCGGATTTTTCAGTCCCGCTCCCGCCTGCATTGTGCAGTCACGCTCCCACCCGCGCCCGCAAAAAATTATGATTTTCAGTCCCGCTCCCGCCCGCGCCCACAAAAAAATGATGATTTTCAGTCCCGCTCCCGCCCGCAAATCCCGCATGATGCAGACGTTCGCGTTATTTCTCAGGAAAGTTCTCGTCTTGACACAGCGTGATGGTACCCCGCCCCCTACTTTGAGTGGATTTGAGCATAAATATCTACAGCTCACGTTCACGTTTGTTATTATTTACCTTGTTTCTGAATTCAGCATGTAGTGTCTCTAATAATAATAATTAGTGCTGTCAAGCGATTAAAATATTTAATCGCGAATCACACATTTTTATCACATGAGAAACCATTGCAATTCTCTGATCAGCATAAAAAAGTGAATAGCCTTGCTTTGTACCAATGGTGTTGGGGTTTTTTTTATTGCAAAGCAGAGCTAGCAAGAGAATTGAACTTCACTCTTCTTCCACTTCAGTCGGTGAAGTGACTTCCTGCTTGAGTTAGTCTACAGCTCTATCAGAGAGACAGGTTACACAGTGATGGTAGGCTTGACATACTTGATTATAATATCTAATCTCATTATCTCTAGCCGCTTTATCTACAGGGTCGCAGGCAAGCTGAAGCCTATCCCAGCTGACTATGGGCGAAAGGCGGGGTACACCCTGGACAAGTCGCCAGGTCATCACAGGGCTGACACATAGACACAGACAACCATTCACACTCACATTCACACCTACAGTCAATTTAGAGTCACCAGTTAACCTAACCTGCATGTCTTTGGACTGTGGGGGAAACCGGAGCACCCGGAGGAAACCCACGCGGACACGGGGAGAACATGCAAACTCCACACAGAAAGGCCCTTGCCGGCCCCGGGGCTCGAACCCAGGACCTTCTTGCTGTGAGGCAACAGCGCTAACCACTACACCACCGTGCCGCCCCTGATTATAATATAAAGTACACTAGTTCGTTGATAAATATTGCATTGAGTCTGATCTTTACTGTTTCATCTCACTTAACACATTTCGTACTTTTACACTTTTTCTGCCTGTTTATGCGTCGCGCTGTCCAATCAGAGGCGGCCAAATTTGCATATTACAGGAAGGATTTCTGGGATAGCATTGAGTTTACAGACGCTGTCTTCTTAAAACTGAATAAATATTTAAAAAGAGCCAAATGAGCCAGTCTTTTGAACGGCTCTTTTCAAAGAACGGATCACAAAGATGCGGATCCCATCAAAGAGCCATAAATCCCATCTCTACTAGTTTCAAAAGCTTATGAAAAATCTACATCATGTCACAGAGCGTTAATCTCGCGATAAAAAAATTATCTCCGTTAAAATTGAGTCAAGTTAACGCGATAATAACGCGACATTTTTTACAGCACTAATAATAATAATAATAATAAAAGACAGGCGAGCACGTAATTCCAAGTGGAAATTTGGTATATTTATTGTTCAGCCATACAAAACACTAGGCTAACCCAGTTTACATTTGTTAAGCATTTCTAACTAGAATATCCTATAGAATACCCTATAAGCATAGCATATATAAATGTTATAACAAAACACAGTCCTAGCCTACTTATCACAGCAAGCAAAGGGCAGCTGATTTCCCTCCGCGTCGTACACGAGTGAGAACGACTTCCAAATGTCCGATTTCAGGACTCTTGACTTTTTAACGGTAAATGTACCTCTTTTTAAAGCAGCACTTACTTTTGAAGCACTGTGAGGTTCAGTAAAGGAGCTCTGCTCTTCTGCCATGATCGGAGATCTCAAACACGGAAGAGGAAAAGAATCGAGAAACGAACGAGAGATATTTATCCTCTCCTGAATCAGAATCATAATTCTGATGACCAGCTCATCTAAGGTGTCATTGAGGCATTATGTTAGTGTGGGTCACTGGAGGCTGGGTGTGAATGGCGAGTCATTAGAATGATCAAAGGATTTCCCGTTAGGGTGACCAATGGCAAATTTAAGATGCCATTCCTCACTCAATCTGGCAATCTGACTCTCTCTGTAAATTTAGGCATCTTAAAATGTTTTTATTAATGCCAAATAAAATATCCAGCACAAATTATATATGATAGACATAAATTAATAATTTATAAATTTTATTTCAAACACGTTTTTAGTTAGCGGGACTGCAGCTTATCACCGCTCCCGCCCGCGCCGCATATGTGCACTTCCGGTCCCGCCCGCGCCCGCAATGAGCTTTCAAAATTTGTCCCGCGCCGCACTGCTTTGCGGCGGGTCCCGCGAGTCCCGCGGGAGTGCAGGGCTCTACCTTGAAGTCCAATAATGAGCCCGAGGGGGAATAGAATAGAATCTTTATTTGTCATTGCATAAAATACCTGGTATCAAATACAATGAAATTAGAATTGCCACTCTTGATCAGTGCTTCAAGACTAACAGGTAGTAAAAAAATAATAAATATATAAACAGACAGGACTCCATACACTCTCACACACACCCTCTTTCCAGCTCCAAGGACAGCCCCACCTCTCCCACTCAAACAAACACTCCCACCCCAAGCCTATACACTACACCCCTCACACAAAAACACTACTCCCTCCTTCTCTCCCAGACAAAACAAGACACTCCCCAGCACCAAAAGTATAGCATCATGACAAAACATAGCAGCACCAGACTGTAAAGTACCTCGTGATAAAGTGCAAGTGCTCAAAGTCAATGTCCAGAGATACAGTTAATCATGGCGAACAAAGAAGGGGGAGGGGGTTGGGCTGGTGGATGGCTAATGTCTGCAGGGGGATATTGCTCTTGTTAAGTGAATGTATGGCCCAGGGGAAAAAGCTGTTGGACAGTCTTGTAGTGCGGGTGTTTATAAACCTGAACCACCTGCCGGAGGGAAGCAGGTTGAACAGGTTGTGGGCTGGGTGGGCAGAGTCTTTGAGAATGGACCTGGACCTGGAGAGGCAGCGGGTGTCGACAAGATCTTCCAGGGAGGGCAGAGGACAGCCTATTGTCTTTTGGGCTGTGCTAATGACCCTCTGCAGAGCCTTCCTGTCCGTTGCTGAGCATCCCACATACCAAGCTATGATGCTGTAAGTGAGAATGCTTTCGATGATTGACCGGTAGAAGGACACCAGCAGCCTCTGTTCCAGATGGTTTTTCTTGAGAATTCTCAGGAAGTGCAGTCGCTGCTAGGCCTTCTTGGTTATTGCCTTAGTGTTGGTGGACCAAGCGAGATCTTCGGAGATGTGCACCCCTAGGAATTTAAATGATGGCACCCTTTCAACACAGTCGCCGTTGAGGTTTAGTGGGGCATGGGCAGTGCGTTTGAGTCTGAAGTCTATGATGATTTCCTTGGTTTTTATTGTGTTGAGAAGTAAGTCGTTTGATGAGCACCAGGTTGCGAGTGACTGCACCTCTGCTCTGTATGCCATCTCATAGCCCCCTGAAATGAGACCGACCACTGTGGTGTCGTCTGCAAACTTTATGATGAGGTTGGAGGGGTGGGTGGGGGTACAGTCCGATGTGTAGAGAGTGTACAAAAGTGGGCTCAACACACAGCCTTGGGGGGAGCCAGTGCTGAGTGTGAGCGGAGGGGAAAGATGCTGTCCGAGTCTCACCTGTTGTGGCCTATTGGAGAGGAAGTCTTTAATCCAAGCGCAGGTGGAGGGGGGGAGGCGAAGGTCCAGGAGTTTTTTTATCAGAATGTCTGGGCTTATTGTGTTGAAGGCTGAGCTGAAATCTATGAAGAGTAGTCTTGCATAGTTACCAGGGTGGTCAAGGTGGCTCAGCGTTGCATGGAGAGTGGTGGCGATGGCGTCCTCAGTGGAACGGTTTGCCCTGTAGGCAAACTGGTGGGGGTCGAAGGATGGAGGGAGGTAGCCCTTGATGTGCTGGGCAACCAGCTTTTCCAGGCACTTCATTGCCACAGATGTTAATGCCACTGGCCTAAAGTCGTTCAGGTTTTTGCTGGCGGACGTTTTTGGAACTGGAATAATAGTGGCGGATTTCCAGCAGGATGGGACGATTGCTCGGGACAGGGAGGTGTTGAAGATCTTGGTGAAGACTCCTGCGAGTTGGTCTGCGCACGCCTTAAGTACAGTGGTGCTTGAAAGTTTGTGAACCCTTTAGAATTTTCTATATTTCTGCATAAATATGACCTAAAACATCATCAGATTTTCACACAAGTCCTAAAAGTAGATAAAGAGAACCCAGTTAAACAAAGGAGACAAAAATATTATACTTGGTCATTTATTTATTGAGGAAAATGATCCAATATTACATATCTGTGAGTGGCAAAAGTATGTGAACCTCGAGGATTAGCAGTTAATTTGAAGGTGAAATTAGAGTTAGGTGTTTCCAATCAATGGGCTGACAATCAGGTGTGACTGGGCACCCTGTTTTATTTAAAGAACAGGGATCTATCAAAGTCTGATCTTCACAACACGTTTGTGGAAGTGTATCATGGCACGAACAAAGGAGATTTCTGAGGACCTCAGAAAAGGCATTGTTGTTGCTCATCAGGCTGGAAAAGGTTACAGAACCATCTCTAAAGAGTTTGGACTCCACCAATCCACAGTCAGACAGATTGTGTACAAATGGAGGAAATTCAACACCATTGTTACCCTCCCCAGGAGTGGTCGACCAACAAAGATCACTCCAAGAGTAAGGCGTGTAATAGTCGGCAAGGTCACTAAGGACCCCAGGGTAACTTCTAAGCAACTGAAGGCCTCTCTCACATTGGCTAATGTTAATGTTCATGAGTCTACCATCAGGAGAACACTGAACAACAATGGTGTGCATGGCAGGTTTGCAAGGAGAAAGCCACTGCTCTCCAAAAAGAACACTGCTGCTCGTCTGCAGTTTGCTAAAGATCACGTGGACAAGCCAGAAGGCTATTGGAAAAATGTTTTGTGGACGGATAAGACCAAAATAGAACTTTTTGGTTTAAATGAGAAGCATTATGTTTGGAGAAGGAAAAGACTGCATTCCAGCATAAGAACCTTATCTCAACTGTGAAACATGGTGGTGGTAGTATCATGGTTTGGGCCTGTTTTGCTGCATCTGGGCCAGGACGGCTTGCCATCATTGATGGAACAATGAATTCTGAATTATACCAGCCAATTCTAAAGGAAAATAGTCATTCTACCAAAGAATGGTTAAAGAAGAATAAAGTTAATGTTTTGGAATTGCCAAGTTAAAGTCCTGACCTTAATCCAATTGAAATGTTGTGGAAGGACCTGAAGCGAGCAGTTCATGTGAGGAAACCCACCAACATCCCAGAGTTGAAGCTGTTCTGTACAGAGGAATGGGCTAAAATTCCTCCAAGCCGGTGTGCAGGACTGATCAACAGTTACCGGAAATGTTTACTTGCAGTTATTGCTGCACAAGGGGGTCACACCAGATACTGAAAGCAAAGGTTCACATACTTTTGCCACTCACAGATATGTAATATTGGATCATTTTCCTCAATAAATAAATGACCAAGTATAATATTTTTGTCTCATTTGTTTAACTGGGTTCTCTTTATCTACTTTTAGGACTTGTGTGAAAATCTGATGATGTTTTAGGTCATATTTATGCAGAAATATAGAAAATTCTAAAGGGTTCACAAACTTTCAAGCACCACTGTACCTTGCCTGGTACTCCGTCAGGTCCAGCTGCTTTCCGTGGATTAACCTCCCTCAACACCCTCTTCACCTGATGTTCCTGGAGGATTAGCGGGGTGTTGGTGAAGGCTTGGGGGGGTGCTGATTGACCATTAGCCTCGAACCGGGCAAAGAAGTTATTTAACTCCTCTGTCATTGAAGCATCATCGGAGGGGGGTGTGATGTCGTGGCCCTTGTAGTTGGTGATGCATTGCAGTTTGTGCCACACTTGACGTGGGTTTTTCTCTGTGATGTATCCCTCTATTTTCCTTTTGTATTCTGCCTTAGCAGCCCTGATGCCCTTCTTCAGGCTAGCTCTGGATGTGCTGTACAGTTCTCTGTCTCCTGACCTGAATGCTGCATTATGGTCCCTGATGAGGTGCCGTACTTCACTCGTCATCCAGGGTTTTTGGTTGGGGAATATCCTGACGCGCTTAGTGATGGTAACCATTTCAATACAGTAAACAATGTAAGATAGCACAGTCACTATAAATTCCTCCAAAACCTGGCTTTCAAACAGGTTCCAGTCCGTGGTGGCGAAGCAGTCTTGAAGCTGGGAGAGGGCATCCTCGGGCAAGGTTTTGATCACCCTGGTGGCCGGCTTACTTTTCCTGATGTGGGGAGTATAGGCGGGTATGAGGTGCAACGAAAGGTGGTCAGACTGGCCAATGTGAGGGTGTGGCTCTGTTTTATATGCATGCTTAATATTACAGTAAACATGATCAAGGGTGTTGTTTTCTCTGGTGGCACACTGCACGTATTGGGTGAATTTAGGGAGAACAGTTTTCAGGCATGCCTGATTAAAATCCCCAGCTATTATGTGTACCCCATCTGGATGGGCCTGCTGTTGCTTGCTAATGCATCCATGGAGATAGCTTAGGGCCAAGTCCACGTTAGCATCTGGAGGGATATACACAACCGTGATGGAGACAACAGTTAGCTCCCTAGGTAAGTAAAAAGGGCGGCAGATGACAGTTAATGCCTCGAGATCGGGGGAACAGTATTTATGAATGGCATGACTTTGTGAACACCAGTCATTATTGATGTACACGCATAGACCACCTCCTCTTTTCTTACCAGAGTCACTGTTTCTGTCGTTCCGGTGAATGACGCGGCCTGCTAGCTGCACAGCATTGTCGGGTATAGCAGGATGTAGCCAGGTCTCAGTCAGTATCAACACACAGCAGTCCCAGACAAAGTTGTCAGTTGCTATCCGTAGCTCCAGGTCATCCATTTTCTGCACAACAAATCTTACGTTTGCCAGGAAGACGCTGGGGAGCGGTGGTTTGTGAGGATCCTTCTTAAGCCTCTTTATCAGGCCAGCTCGACATCCCCGCTTCTGTTTCCTGTCCCGTCTCCGTTGCTTGTGGGAGCCGACAACAATCCATGGAGATCCCGGTGTCCTCAATATTTCGGGCGGTATGTTGTTGGCTTGTTGGAAATAGTCCATGACAGGAATGCTGTTTTGAAAACCGATGCTGATCAGGTTTGCACGGCTATATACACATCGTGCCTGATGGAGCTCGCCATGTAAATGCCATGAAAAACAAACTAAACACATTAAAAAGCACCGAACTAGAGGGCTACAAGCCGCAGCACTCACGCGCGCCGCCATCTGCGCATTTGTTAGTGTTAGTATGTTAGTGTAGATGGTACCTTTGGGGGACAGAAATGGACTCCTACTGTACCCCTATTTCTGACAGTGTATCATGACAAAAGGGATTTTACTCGCATGCAACCTCATATTTCTATCTCATGGAAACAGAAAAAGAGGTTCAGAGATTGAATCTGGAGATTAAGTTCATCTCATTGTGATTTCTGTCAGAGGACGTTAGTAGGTTCTCCAATTGTTTGAGTTTGAGAAATTATTTAATCATTGTGTATAAACTAGACCTTTCATTTGCCATCTTAAATGAAGTACAAGAGAATGGAGTTAAGTAAGTTGTGTCAGGTTTTAATTGTACAGGAGTCCGATGTAAATGCAGTAATTGCACAACTAGCATAATCAGCTAGTTTTTTTGTTTGTTTGCTTTGTTTTGTTTTGTTTGAAGTCTTCATAGGAACAAATCACAAGTGTTCTTCAACCTTTTACCTCTATTTTGCATTTTCAGCGAAGTGGTGAAGTTGCTATGGTTTCTGTTATGGTTTGTGTTTATACTGTTTATATTGTTTGTTTTTTTCAATTATTCTATTTTTATTTATTGCATTGCCAGTTTGCACCATGGGTCAGAGAGGACTGATATTTCATCTGTGCTGTATGTCGAGCATGTATAGCATATTTGACAATTAAGTTGACTTGACTTGACTTAACTGCTCCCCTTCTGCTACATAGAGAAAGCTACAACCACTCAGTGCAAAAACATTTGACACTTTATTTATTGGCAGCTCTAATATATCACATGGGTATTATCAGTGCACATACTTCCCAGTACTTCCACTGAAAGTATGCAAGGTAGCCTAAATGATGCTACTTTGCAAATATTTGTGCTTGATTTTGGCTGTGCTGCAAACAAAACAGCTGCCTTGGTGCCTCTGCTGTTTAAGAAACCTTTTGAAAGCAGTAATATGTCACAGCATCCAAAGATACCTGGGTCATTATTCTGAATGAGTGCTTTTTTGCCTGCAATTTTTTGAAATATTTATTTTAAAGAAGAAATGCTTGTTGTAACTGTATTACACAAAGAGGAAGCCATTCTATGCAGAAACACTGCCGATTTCTCTGGGCCCGAATTCATCTTTGATGGACTGAAAGACAGTAGAAATGTGTGTTGTGTTCAGATGGGTCCACATTTCAGCTTGTTATCAGGAAAACCAGACATCAAGTTCTCCATGCCAGAGGTGAACACGACCATCCTGCTTGTTATCAGAGAAAGGTACAAAAGCCAGCATCTGTGATGGTATGGGGGGCATCAGTGCCCACAGCATGGGTGAGCTGCATGTGTGTGAAGGTACCATTGGCATGGAGGTGTATATTGGGATTTGAGAGAGACATATGTTGCCATCAAGGTGACGTCTCTTCAAGGAAAGTGCATGCTTATTTCAGCAGGACAATGCCAGGCTTCATTCTGAACAGGCTACAACAATATGACTTCGTAGACATAGAGTGTGTGTGCTTGACTGGCCTGCTGCCAGTCGAGATCTGTCTCCTATTGAGAATTTATGGCGCATCATGAAGAGGAGAATCAGATAACGGCAACCACAGACTTGAGCACCTGAAGTCTTGTATCAAGCAAGAATGGATAAAAATCCCAGTTACAAAACTGCAACAATTAGAGTCCTCACTTCCCATATGATGAAAAAGTGTTATTAAAAGGAAAGGTGATGTAACAGAATGTTAATAATGCTTCTGTCCTAACTTTTTTGAGTGTGTTGTAGGCATCAAATTCTAACTTTGTTTATATTTACAAAAATACAATTAAGTTGGTCAATAAAACTACGGAAAATCTTTTCTTTGTACTTTTGTAAGTTAAATAAAGATTCACATGAATTAACAAATGACATTTTTGTTTTTATTACATTTAAGAAAATATTCCAACTTTAGGGTTCTTCAGGATGGCGCCACGGATGGCAACCTCAGCACTGCGCTCTCTAGCATTTTGTTTGTTTTTGTTTATTCTCTGTACGTCCAGCAATTCAAATCCAATCAAGAGAACTGTTTAACACCAGGCAGTTCACTCCAGATAACTTTTTGCCTAACTTCATAAACACAGGAAGTTTTCTTAAGGAAAATTTCGTTGGAGGAGCGGTGCTTGATGAGACATGGAGGAGATGTAGAAGAGGTAAGCAAGCCAGTGGACTCATGAAACTCTGTATGCAAGGTTTTAGAACTCCGCTTCCATCAATCCACCTGGCAAATTTTCGCTGCCTGCCCAACAAAATGGATGAGTTGCTTCTTCTCAACGGAACGAACAAGGACTTTGGATGTTCTGCTGCTCTCTGTTTCACTAAAATCTGGCTTAGTGATTCAATCCTGGACAATGGTCTACTGTTCCCGAGTTTTCACTTATACTGTGCGGCTTGCATAGCGGAGCTATCAGGGAAAAAGAGAGGTGGCGGAATTTGTTTCTACATAAATGAAGGTTGGTGTACAGATATCACAATGCTTAGTAAATACTGCAGCCTGAATTTGGAATTACTGTTCCTTAACTGCAAGCCATTTTATTCACCGCGGGAGTTTTCTTCCTTCATCCTGGCTGGTGTTTACATCCCACCCCAGGCCAGCATGGATGATGCTCTGCAAACCCTGGCTGATCAGTTAGCCAGCTGGGAACAAAAACACACAGATGCACTTTTTCTAATTCTTGGAGACTTTAACAGGGCAAAATTAAACCTGGAACTACCAAAATATCTACAGCATATTAATTGTCCCACCAGAGATAATAGCATCCTGGATCACTGCTACACAACTCTAAAGAATGCATATCTCTCTGTGCCCTGTGCAGCTTTGAGGCTCTCTGATCACTGCTTAATCCATCTCATCCCAGCCTACAGGCAGAAATTAAAATCTGCAAAACCTGTAGTGAAAACTGTGAAGAAATGGACCAGCAAGACAAAGCAATAACTGCACTGACTGAAGTGTTTTTGAAGCTGCAACTGACAACTTGGACAAACTGACAGACACTGTGACATCCTACAGTATATCAGCTTTTGTGAAGACATGCTTGTACCAACCAATACCTTCTGCACTTACAACAATAATAAACCATGGTTCAAATCCAGACTAAGGCAACTCTGACAGGCCAAGGAGAATTCTTACAGAAGTAGGGACAGGGTCCTGTACAAGCAGACCAGAAACACTCACTACGTTTACATGCACATAGAGAGAATCGAATTTCTGCCGTTGCTCGACTGAAATCGAAGTTCAAAATGCCATGTATACACCTTAATTCGGCTGAAATTGAACCGAACTTGATTTCTCGGAATCGAGCTACACGACCTAGTTTATGCGATTTCTGCCGAGCTACTTTGTGCATGTATACCCTATCGAGCTAGTTGTCGAGCTACTTCCGGAAGTGACGAGTGACGAGACCACAAGCGGGAAACACAACAGCCTCGGTCGGCATGACAACGAATCATGACAACGGCATGAATCTTTTCTTTTTGTGGCATTGTTTGCACTGTTAAAATTTAGCTCACTTACTGTATCACCAAATACATCTGTACAGCTGTTGCATAGCTGTGAATTGTGTACATAAACAAGTCATTGTATTTGTGTGTGTGTGTGTGTATATATATATGTCCAACATCTGAAGAATGTCAATAAAAACAAAACAACTGAACTTTTTGTGTGTTTATTAAGACATAAGTTAAATTGTAAGCAAAAAAAATATTTTTTTGTAAGCAAAAATGGACTTTAGAAAAATATTATTGTGCAAAATGTCTTACAAAACAGTGGTCTGCGCCGGACAGTTTGTAGCCATAGTCTGTTAGAGCAAGCCTAACAGCTTGAACACGGAACTGCTAGTGTTGCCAGATTGGGGGTTTAAAGTGCATTTTAGCGGATTTGAACATGTTTTGGGCTGCAAAACGTCAGCAGTATCTGGCAACACTATAGCTCTTCTTCATGACGACAACCGGAAGTGTACGATGGGGCAACACGATGGGGCGTGTAGCGCCACGTGTGGCTCGGCTGCACAATGCACCTTGCACAATAGCCCGATTTCACTTGTGCGTGTAGGATTGGATTTCTCTGGCACCCCTGCTGGGACCCTTTGCTCAATTACCAACAGCAGCTCGATTTGGACGTGCATGTAAACGTAGTCACTGATGAGGCTACGTTTACATGCACATAGAGAGAATCGAATTTCTACCGTTGCTCGACTGAAATCGAAGTTCAAAATGCCATGTATACACCTTAATTCGGCTGAAATTGAACCGAACTTGAATTCTCGGAATCGAGCTACACGACCTAGTTTATGCGATTTCTGCCGAGCTACTTTGTGCATGTATACCCTATCGAGCTAGTTGTCGAGCTACTTCCGGAAGTGACGAGACCACAAGCGGGAAACACAACAGCCTCGATCGGCATGACAACGGCATGAATCTTTTCTTTTTGTGGCATTGTTTGCACTGTTAAAATTTAGGTCACTTACTGTATCACCAAATACATCTGTACAGCTGTTGCCTAGCTGTGAATTGTGTACATAAACAAGTCATTGTATTTGTGTGTGTGTGTATATATATATATATATATATATATATATATATATATATATATATCCAACATCTGAAGAATGTCAATAAAAACAAAACAATTGAACTTTTTGTGTGTTTATTAAGACATAAGTTAAATTGTAAGCAAAAAAAAATATATATTTTTTTGTAAGCAAAAAATGGACTTTAGAAAAATATTATTGTGCAAAATAAGTTGTCTTACAAAACAGTGGTCTGCGCCGGACAGTTTGTAGCCATAGTCTGTTAGAGCAAGCCGAACAGCTTGAACACGGAACTGCTAGTGTTGCCAGATTGGGGGTTTAAGTGCATTTTAGCGGATTTGAACATGTTTTGGCCTGGAAAACGTCAGCAGTATCTGGCAACACTATAGCTCTTCTTCATGACGACAACCGGAAGTGTACCAACACGATGGGGCGTGTAGCGCCACGTGTGGCTCGGGTGCACAATGCACCTTGCACAATAGCCCGATTTCACTTGTGCATGTAGGATTGGATTTCTCTGGCACCCCTGCTGGGACCCTTTGCTCAATTACCAACAGCAGCTCGATTTGGACGTGCATGACTGAGGCTACGTTTACATGTTGAATCAGCGGATCATCAGATTAATGTTCTTAAAATGATTCGCGTTTACACTAAAACCGTTAGCCGTGCACACAGCAACACCAATACGCGGATACGCTCGGCTCCGCAGGCATCCTGCGCTCCAAATCACTCCGCCCTGAACAGCGAGTGCCCTCTGGAGGGTGCGCACTCCGGCCCCGCGCAGCTCACACAGCGCGCGAGTGAAGTGCACAAGCCACGATTCGGGACTGAGCCGCTGTGTGTGTGATCCCAGCGCACATCACTTACCACTTGCAAGTGGAAGGATGGCAAGCCTAAAGACAATCATAACTACACAATGGGCAGTATTTGCATCAGTATTTGCAGTATTTTCATACTTTTATACTCTTTAATGAAAGGTGATACAAGGCGGAAGTCCGCGCCGTTTTTCAGCAGTCGCGTCACATGACCAACGCCAGCGAATCAGGAAGGTGGATGTCACAGTGACGTCCAATGAGACGCCAGCTAGAGCTCAGCACAGCGTATTCGCGTATTCTGAATGTTTACACAGCACCGGAGCTGACACGATCTGGATTGAATACGTGGACGCTGGCGGATTCCCGTTTCCTGGCTTTTCCAGGGGGTTTAATGTAAATGGACAGTGCGTCCGCGAAGAAAACGAGACAGATACGGTCTAATGTAAACGTAGCCTGAGTAAGGAAACCAGAGTAGATAAGAGAAACTACACTGAAAAGCTGAAAAACAGGTTTCCAGCCAACGACCCTGCATCAGTGTGGAGAAGCCTGCAAGACATCACCAACTAAAGGAGACCATCACCCCCTGCTGAAGAAAGCAAAGACTTGACTGATGACCTGAATGCCTTCTACTGCAGGTTTGTGGAAAACACATTAACACCCCTCACCCACTCTAGCCTATCAACAACAGCTCTTATCACACCCTTGACAACCCCTCACCCACCCTGATGCTAAGGCTGCACTCAAGGTGTGTAAAGAGGACATGAGACAACTTTTCCAGAGTCAGAAAATCAGGAAAGCACCAGGCCCAGACAGAGTCTCCCCCTCATGTCTTAAAGCCTGTGCTGACCAACTAGCTCCAATCGTTACACAGATCTTCAACAGATCCCTTGAGCTGTGTCAAGTCCCCTCCTGCTTCAAGCGCTCCACCATCATTCCAGTTCCCAAGATACCCTCTATCACAGGACTAAATGACTACAGACCTGTTGCTCTGACATCTGTGGTCATGAAATCCTTTGAACAACTAATGTTGGCCCACCTGAAGAGCATTACAGGTCACCTGCTAGACCCCCTACAGTTTGTTTACAGGACAAACAGGTCAATGGATGATGCAGTCAACATGGGACTGCACTACATCCTGCAACATCTTGACTGCCTAGGGACCTATGCAAGAATCCTGTTTGTAGACTTCAGCTCAGCATTCAACACCATAATTCCAGAAATCCTGTCCTCCAAACTGTCAGCTCAATGTCTCACCTACCATATGTCAGTGGATCACCAGCTTCCTGACAGGCAGGGAACAGTAAGTAAGGCTGGGAGCAGTCACTTCTGGCATGCTGTCAATCAGCACTGGTGCTCCTCAGAGACGTGTCCTCTCCCCACTGCTCTTCTCCCTTTACACCAATGACTGCACCTCCATGGACCCAACTGTAAAACTCCTGAAATTTGCAGAAGACACTACAGTCATAGGCCTCATCCAAGATGGCAACGAGTCTGCATACAGGCGGGAGGTTGAACGATTGGTGCTCTGGTACAGTCAGAACAACCTGGAGCTAAACATGCTCAAGATGGTGGAGATTATAGTGGACTTCAGGAGACACCCGTCTGTGATGCTCACAATATCCAACAGTCCTCTTCACAATATAAACAACTCCCTCACAATAAAACAACCCCCTCACAATTTCCAACAGTCCTGTGTCAACTGTGGAGACCTTCAAGTTCCTGGGAACTACCATTTCACAAGACTTGAAATGGGACTCCAACATCAACTCCATCCTTAAAAATGCCCAGCAGAGGATGTACTTTCTGCAGCAACTCAGAAAGTATGGTGTGTCGCAGGAGCTGCTGACAAAGTTCTACATTGCTTTCACTGAATCCGTCCTGTGCACATCCATCACATTCTGGTTTGGAGCAGCCGCAAAACAGGACAAGAACAAACTGCATATAACAGTAAGGTCAGCAGAAAGGATTATTGGTGCTCTCCTGCCCAGACTCCAGGATTTGTACATTTCACAAACCAGGAAGCAAGCAGAGAAAATCGTTAAGGACTCCTCACACCCCGGTCACAACATTTTCCAACTCCTCCCCTCCAGCAGCAGGGCCGGATTACGGACCGGGCCAGTGGGGCCGGCGCCCAGGGGTCCAGGGGGGCCCATAGCGATGCCGATGCCAATGCCAATTGTGACATCAGAGGGCCTCTATTCTCTAGGATCTTATGACTACTTACACTGTTATAGGGCATATCTGAAGAAAACAGAGGGAAGGGGTGGGTTGGTGGGTGGCGGGGGATGGCAATCAGAGGGCCCCTGGCCCTGCTGTAGTGCCTCTCATGAAAACTCCTGAGGCTGTAACGTCTGCCAACTAGGGGTTCAAGGAAGTAGGGGGAATGCTTTCAGAGGATCCTATGATTATGAAAGCCCCTGCTAAGGGTCGTGACTTCTGGCTATCTGGGGGCCCTAGAGAGCGCCCTAACGGGAAAGCGTACTGTTAAGAGTAGCACCAAATTCTGGGCCCTATGGACCTAGCTCAAATGGACCCCCCCCCAAAAAAAACCTGACTCCCTATGGGGCCCCCCGATACGTAGGGCCCTGGTGACTGAATCCCACTTTCCCCCCTACTTCGATGCCCCTGAAGAGAGCCCTCTGATTACAAACGTCCTTACAAAGGGCCTCTGATTTACCAAGGGTTTTGGTGTTGGGGTTCGTTTTTGTTCCTTACTTCATGTCATGTCATAGGCAGATGATAACATGCCTTGTGTGCCTCACGCCGGGGACACATACACGCGAATTTGGCAAAGTGAAGTGAAATTCGCCATTCATTCCTATGAGGGAAGCGAAGTGGGGTGAAGGCAAGCGAACAGGGCGAAGCGAAGTGAAAATATTTGGCCAAGTTTAATATTATGCAAATGAGGAGCGAATTTCGCCTGCGGCGGCCCTCACAGACCCAATTAAGCGTAGACCCGACCTGTCAGGCTCAGGCCTCAGGCCCACAATCAGACCAGGCATTGCCTGAGAAAGTGTTTCCAAGTGAGGAGGAATGCACGGAGCCCAGTTTCACACCAGAAGCTTGGGACTCCAACTCCAGTTGTGAAACACTTAATGACCCTGCTTTATGGCCAAATACCACAACCGACCAAGACTGCACTCTTGTTAGTACAGGAGACTCACTGTCAGACCAGGCATTGCCTGAGAAAGTCTTGTCAAGTCAGAAGGGGTACACCGAGACCAGTATCACACCAGAAGCTGGGGGCTCAAACTCCTGGTATGAAACAGATAATGACCCTGCTTTATGGCCAACTTCCATTACTGAACAAGCCAAGTCGATTCTGGTTAGTAGAGGAGCAGCTGCTTTTCAAGCTCGAAGTGAAAAGTACCCTGCCTCAAGTAGGGATAGGACAATGGGGGGCATGACTAGGAGTTTCACAAATTCCTTACTCAAATGTTCTCTACCTAATGGCCAATCTGTGACTAGGCAGTGGCTACTTTACTCCCCTTCAACTGGTTGCATCTTTTGTTTTGCTTGCAAGCTATTTTCAAGTAAGCACAATGCGTTTGTCCACAGGTTTTCTGATTGGAAACATTCTGAGCGTATCGGTGAGCATGGGAGGAGTGAGGAGCATAGGGCTTGCATGCTAGCATTACACAATCGCTCCAAAAACACAGGAAGAGTTGATTCTGATCTTGTCAAACAAATGGATGCAGAGAGGCAATACTGGCGGGAAGTTTTGAAAAGAGTTGTTGCTGTAATCCAGTTTTTGGGGGAGAGGGGCCTTGCTTTCAGGGGAGACGATGAGCAGCTGGGATCACCTCACAATGGTAATTTCTTGGGCATTGTCGAACTGTTGGCCAAATTTGACCCTTTTCTAGCTGACCATCTCCAAAGGTTTGGAGGCAAGGGCAAAGGCTCTGTGTCCTACCTCTCATCAACAATCTGTGAGGAATTTATCCACTTAATGGGAGAAAGAACAAAGGAAGCAATTATCAGCGAGATTAAAGAGTCCAAATACTTTTCTGTTATAGTTGACTCCACTCCACACTGCAATAAATGGCCTTTCAAAAATAAGAAATAAAAGATTAAAACAAAGCATATTTGCTTGAATCAGGTGAAAAAAATCTGCCAGTGGAACTAGTCAAATTTGACTTGGTAAGATTTCTTAAAGTAAGATAAAAAATCTAACCTGTTTTTAGATTAAATAATTCCAAAATAAGTTTGGGGAACTTATTATGCGAGATCTGATTAACTCAAAATAAATCAAAATAGTTCTTATAACAAGATCGTACTTCTTACATTTAGCCATTCAAGTCATTTTTATTTATTTCATTTTAAGGGTATTTCACTTAAATTCATGACAAAGTCTTAGCAGTAAAAACTGAATTTAAGATAAATATACTAATATTAGGATTGTTAAATTCTACAACTAAGCATTGCTAGCTTAAAAGATTCTCCTTTTGTGACCTGTAATTAGTAAAATACTTTAAATATGAGACCAGAGACTATCTTGAATCAAGTTGACGACACGTGTAGCATTGCAACAAGTTTATTTTTTTTCCCCCATTTCAACATTCAAACATTAAAACATCTCTTAAGATTCCACTTCCCCAGGACCTCAGGCACCAAAAAAAAATAAAATAATAATAATAATAATAAAAAAGTCTACGCATTTTGACAGTGCTTACACAACGGCAAAGCAACAGTGCATTTTGGGGGCACTGACTATTCATGTGTACGAGGGGTTTACAAGATCAGGCACAAAAAAAAAACCAACCAACCAAACAAAAAAAAACACTGAACTTAACTCACAGCATTCCAAAAAGACCTCACTAAAACGCCTTCCACTCACTCATAGCCTTTTTGAAGGCACTTGTCTGGTCTAGAGTACGTACAGCATCTAGAAGGACCTCACTCTGAATGACTGAGAAAACAGTCGCAGTAAACTTAGGATATGTAAGGTGGAGTTGAATTGTAATGAAAGATTCAAAGATTTCAGTAAAGTTCATTTATTCCCAAAACAAGCATACTTTTTTTTTTCTTGAAACAAGATGAACCGCATTTGACAAATGTCCAAATGTACTTACTTGTTTAAAAAAAAAACTTGTTTTATTTTCAAAGGTGCTCCAAATAAGACTTTTTCAAGACATTTTGTCTATACAAGATTTTCAAGATGGACTGTCTAAAAACTAGCCTTTCTAGCTAAATGAGGTTTTCCTTGTTGGGCAATATGTCTTATAATAAGGGTGGCTAGATGTTTTGACTTGAAAATAGACAAACTTCCTAAGAGTTTTATTTTTTGCAGTGCAGACCTTGATCATGTGGACCAACTCACTTTTATTTTCAGGTTTGTAAATAATGGTGGAGAAGTAGTTGAGCGTTTTCTGGCTTTTGAACCTATTGGAAATCATAGTGGGAGCAGTTTGGCTGAGTGTGTTGTTGCTATGGTGGAGAACCTGGGCCTAGACTTAACTAACTGTAGAGGCCAGTCTTATGACAATGCAAGTAATATGTCAGGAAAGTACAATGGAGTCCAAGCTCATCTGAAATGAATAAACCCATTAATTTGTTATGTCCCCTGTGCAGCACATTTGTTGAATTTAGTTGGTGTCAATGCTGTTGACAGTTGCCCAGAAGCTGGCCGTTTCTTTGACTTTGTGCAATCACTATACACATTTTGTACCTTGTCAACACACAGGTGGGGAAAGGTGTTTCGTGATACAGATGTGAAACTCACATTGAAATTGTTGTCAGGTACTCGCTGGAGTTCAAGAGCTGAATCCACAAAGGCTCTTTGGAAATATTATCCACAATTGAGAGAGGCACTGAACAATATTTCCAAAGATTCACAGGAGAAACGTGAAACTAGAAGCGAGGCCTCTGCACTCTGTGGCAAGCTGGACACCCTAGAGATAGCCTTCATGGCACACTTTTGGGATACAATACTGCAGCGGTTCCAAGCCACAAGTCTGCAGTTGCAGAAACATAACATTGACATACACACGGCTACACGGCTTCTCCTTTCACTTCATGACTTTGTGGCAGAACAGAGAGACAATTTCGCCTTTTTTGAAGGGTCAGCTTTAAATGTTACCCATTCAGTCTCCCAAGACTACAGGCGTGACCTCCAGCTCACAAAGAAGCGCAAACGTATGGCTGATGAAAGTGAAGAGCCAGGTGTTGAATTTAGTGGAAAAGAAAAGTTTCGGATTGAAACATTCAATGTTCTAATTGACAAACTTGTGTCCTGTCTTAACCATCGGTTAACTGCATACACACACTTGACCAATCTTTTTCATGTTCTTTTCATGCCTGACAATATGTCCAACAGTGAGCTCACTTCAAGGGCCAAATCACTTGCTGCAGCATATCCCATAGAGTTGGACATGAGCCTGGCAGATGAACTTGTACAATACAAATCATTCATGTCAGAAAATCAAAAATGCCCAAGTACAATGCTGAAAACCATGGTGGATTTGGATCTACAGTCCACTTTTCCAAATGTCTACATAGCACTCAGACTTTTTTTGACCCTGCCTATTACAAATTGTGAAGGGGAACGTTCATTCTCCAGACTGGCTCGTATTAAGAATGAACTCAGGATGACAATGTGCCAAAACTGCTTGAATTCACTTTCTCTTCTGGCAATTGAATCAGAGTTGGTCCAACAGCTTAACTTTGATGAATTAGTGGATGACTTTGCAAGAAGGAAGAGTAGGAAAAAACTTATATAGCCTAGAATGAATTATTCCTTAGGTACGGCTTAATTATTGACATATCCTAATCAGTTTCCTTGTTAACTTCTTGACACAATACATATATCTTTAATCACTAACACTGTATGCCTTAATGTTCTAAACATACAGTATGTTCACATGTCACTTTATTTACTTCATTCACATGTTGCCCTCTGCTAGTTTGCGACCTCAGTAGCGTTTGTGTGTGGGGGGGGGGGGGGGGGGGGGCCTTTGCGAACTCCTGGCCCCGGGGCCCAGACCCCCATAATCCGACCCTGTCCAGCAGGCACTATAGAGCACTGCAAACCAGAACCGCCAGACATAAGAGCAGCTTATTCCCCTATGCCGTCACCCTCATAAATATTTTACCTAAACCATCGTCATTATACAATTGTACCACTTGTACCTCCTGTATGCTCCTGTTTGCACTACCCCACTGTACTCTGTGT
This sequence comes from Neoarius graeffei, assembly GCF_027579695.1. Classification (NCBI taxonomy): domain Eukaryota; kingdom Metazoa; phylum Chordata; class Actinopteri; order Siluriformes; family Ariidae; genus Neoarius; species Neoarius graeffei. The sequence goes on along the minus strand of NC_083577.1, from coordinate 57,284,041 downwards.
ACTCTGACTTTAGTATATTGTGTCTTGTCTGTAAATATCCTGCATATTGTCTGTATATGGTGTACTGTTTATATTGTTGATAGTATATATATTTATAATTTATACTGCATATTATAGATATTGTATATTATTGATATTATAGATATTTTTAGGCAGCATGGTGGTGTAGTGGTTAGCACTGTCGCCTCACAGCAAGAAGATCCTGGGTTCGAGCCCAGTAGTCGATGAGGGCCTTTCTGTGTGGAGTTTGCATGTTCTCCCCGTGTCTGCGTGGGTTTCCTCCGGGTGCTCCAGTTTCCCCCACAGTCCAAAGACATCCAGATTAGGCTAAATGGTGCTTGACCGTGAATGTGTCAGCCCTGCGATGACCTGGCGACTTGTCCAGAGTGTACCCCGCCTCTCGCTCATAGTCAGCTGCGATAGGCTCCAGCTTGCCTGCAACCCTGAACAGGATAAGCAGCTACAGCTAATGGGTGGATGGATAGGTAGATATTTTTAATGTATAATATACAACCCCGATTCCAAAAAAGTTGGGACAAAGTACAAATTGTAAATAAAAACGGAATGCAATAACTTACAAATCTCAAAAACTGATATTGTATTCACAATAGAACATAGACAACATATCAAATGTCGAAAGTGAGACATTTTGAAATTTCATGCCAAATATTGGCTCATTTGAAATTTCATGACAGCAACACATCTCAAAAAAGTTGGGACAGGGGCAATAAGAGGCTGGAAAAGTTAAAGGTACAAAAAAGGAACAGCTGGAGGACCAAATTGCAACTCATTAGGTCAATTGGCAATAGGTCATTCACATGATTGGGTATAAAAAGGGCATCTTGGAGTGGCAGCGGCTCTCAGAAGTAAAGATGGGAAGTGGATCACCAATCTCCCTAATTCTGCGCCGACAAATAGTGGAGCAATATCAGAAAGGAGTTCGACAGTGTAAAATTGCAAAGAGTTTGAACATATCATCATCTACAGTGCATAATATCATCAAAAGATTCAGAGAATCTGGAAGAATCTCTGTGCGTAAGGGTCAAGGCCGGAAAACCATATTGGGTGCCCGTGATCTTCAGGCCCTTAGACGGCACTGCATCACATACAAGCATGCTTCTGTATTGGAAATCACAAAATGGGCTCAGGAATATTTTCAGAGAACATTATCTGTGAACACAATTCACTGTGCCATCCACCGTTGCCAGCTAAAACTCTATAGTTCAAAGAAGAAGCCGTATCTAAACATGATCCAGAAGCGCAGACGTCTTCTCTGGGCCAAGGCTCATTTAAAATGGACTGTGGCAAAGTGGAAAACTGTTCTGTGGTCAGACAAATCAAAATTTGAAGTTCTTTATGGAAATCAGGGACGCCGTGTCATTTGGACTAAAGAGGAGAAGGACGACCCAGTTGTTATCGGCGCTCAGTTCAGAAGCCTGCATCTCTGATGGCGTGTGGCATGGGCAGCTTACACATCTGGAAAGACACCATCAATGCTGAAAGGTATATCCAGGTTCTAGAGCAACATATGCTCCCATCCAGACGACTTCTCTTTCAGGGAAGACCTTGCATTTTCCAACATGGCAATGCCAAACCACATACTGCATCAATTACAGCATCATGGCTGCATAGAAGAAGGGTTCGGATACTGAACTGGCCAGCCTGCAGTCCAGATCTTTCACCCATAGAAAACATTTGGCGCATCATAAAACGGAAGATACGACAAAAAAGACCTAAGACAGTTGAACAACTAGAATCCTACATTAGACAAGAATGGGTTAACATTCCTATCCCTAAACTTGAGCAACTTGTCTCCTCAGTCCCCAGACGTTTACAGACTGTTGTAAAGAGAAAAGGGGATGTCTCACAGTGGTAAACATGGCCTTGTCCCAACTTTTTTGAGATGTGTTGTTGTCATGAAATTTAAAATCACCTAATTTTTCTCTTTAAATTATACATTTTCTCAGTTTAAACATTTGATATGTCATCTATGTTCTATTCTGAATAAAATATGGAATTTTGAAACTTCCACATCATTGCATTCCATTTATATTTACAATTTGTACTTTGTCCCAACTTTTTTGGAATCGGGGTTGTAGATATTGTATATTATAGTGTTTCTTATAGATAGATATATTATAGATATTTAGATTACAGATAGATTTTGTATATTGTGTATAATATAGGTATTGTACATTATGTGTACTGTATATAATAGTTATACTAGTTATTGTAGATTGCATATTTATTATATTGTGTAATGTCTATACTGTCCATATTGTACATTACATATGCTTATATACATTTTTCTTATATTACATATACATTTCTTACATATACATTTATTCTATCCATATTCACTGGATATGAACAATCGCACGTTCTGATTGGCTACTCTACTACTAGGCTATCAGCTCATATACTATGAGTAGAGAAAAACAAAATGGCAGAGCGTGTTGCTGAACCAACCAAGGATGAAATAAAAACTCTACTCGAAAACAAAAACCCCAAAATACAAAAAAGCAACAAAATATGGAATAAAAGTATTTGATGGGAAGAACTTTTTTTTCAAGAAGTATTATGATAACATTTTTTACAAATTGCTGTCTTTTTTCCGGTTTGTTGACATTCTAAGCGGAAATTATTTTGTCGGACGTTTTGTATAAAGTTTTTATTTATTGAATTTGCAAAAAAAAAAAATGCTCCGTTTCTCAAAATCCAGTGAATGTGGTTAGAATAAAACAGTTATTCCATTCGATTTCATCGTACATGGCTTATAGCCTACTTGGCGCTATGTGCCTCGTCGACTATCAATTCATGTATGACTCGATTTTGTGGAATAACTGTTAAAGTGCATATTCTGGAGCAATTTTGGGTTTTTTTTATATGAAAGTATGCCCCTTTACACACTCATCCAGAAGGGTAACTTTGCACAAGGCCATCTGTCTACAGCAGAAAAAAATAAAATAACAAAACGCGTCTGGAACTTGCCTTGCCTTGGAAAAATCCCAAGGGAGTCTTGAGCCAGATTTGTGACGTCACCTGCGGAAGCGCCAGCAGGCTGCGGGAGCTTTGCACGGTTTCAGTGCACAGCCTGTGTAGACCAAGCGCTCCCATTTCTCTCTTTGTCTGGTCTTTTGGGAAACGATGAGTACTAATCCCATCAAGATTGGTGTTGCTACACCCTCCTACGATACATCTGTTAACCATTTTAATAATTACGCGATAACATTGAAGAAATTTGCAGAAAACCACCAGGTCGTTTTCCCATAAACAAGCCAGCGCTGACGTAGGATTCAGAGGGAGGCGTCCCGCAGATGACGTCACGAAAATCAATGTTTGCCGGGAAATCCAAACACCAAGTGTTTTCAGAGGCGGACCAATTCGCCTCAAATGGCTTGATTTCAATTGAATTTTTCTGGTATTGCGCAAGGTAAAAAAAATTGCAGAGAATGCAGAATGTTACAGATATGTGACCAAAGTTTAATATAAAATAGGGGAATTACATTGATCTTGCTCCTGAATTTACCCGTGATATGCACTTTAAATATTCACACTTTTTTGTTCCTCTCCTGTATCGCTACAGAGAAACCAGCTGCCGGACTGTATTATTATTATTATCTTTATTATTATTATATCCAAACATTTTCACCTGTAATCATGATTGCCACGTGACCAATAGGACCACATTGGAAATAAGCAATTTTGCTTTCACGTGTTATCCTGGTTTTTCTCATTCTCATTATCTCTAGCCACTTTATCCTGTTCTACAGGGTCGCAGGCAAGCTGGAGCCTATCCCAGCTGACTACGGGCGAAAGACGGGGTACACCCTGGACAAGTCGCCAGGTCATCACAGGGCTGACACATACGTTTACATGCACATAGAGAGAATCGAATTTCTGCCGTTGCTCGACTGAAATCGAAGTTCAAAATGCCATGTATACACCTTAATTCGGCTGAAATTGAACCGAACTTGATTTCTCGGAATCGAGCTACACGACCTAGTTTATGCGATTTCTGCCGAGCTACTTTGTGCATGTATACCCTATCGAGCTACTTGTCGAGCTACTTCCGGAAGTGACGAGTGACGAGACCACAAGCGGGAAACACAACAGCCTCGGTCGGCATGACAACGAATCATGACAACGGCATGAATCTTTTCTTTTTGTGGCATTGTTTGCACTGTTAAAATTTAGCTCACTTACTGTATCACCAAATACATCTGTACAGCTGTTGCATAGCTGTGAATTGTGTACATAAACAAGTCATTGTATTTGTGTGTGTGTGTGTGTGTATATGTCCAACATCTGAAGAATGTCAATAAAAACAAAACAATTGAACTTTTTGTGTGTTTATTAAGACATAAGTTAAATTGTAAGCAAAAAAAATATTTTTTTGTAAGCAAAAAATGGACTTTAGAAAAATATTATTGTGCAAAATAAGTTGTCTTACAAAACAGTGGTCTGCGCCGGACAGTTTGTAGCCATAGTCTGTTAGAGCAAGCCTAACAGCTTGAACACGGAACTGCTAGTGTTGCCAGATTGGGGGTTTTAAGTGCATTTTAGCGGATTTGAACATGTTTTGGGCTGCAAAACGTCAGCAGTATCTGGCAACACTATGCTCTTCTTCATGACGACAACCGGAAGTGTACCAACACGATGGGGCGTGTAGCGCCACGTGTGGCTCGGGTGCACAATGCACCTTGCACAATAGCCCGATTTCACTTGTGCATGTAGGATTGGATTTCTCTGGCACCCTGCTGGGACCCTTTGCTCGATTACCAACAGCAGCTCGATTTGGACGTGCATGTAAACGTAGTCAAAGACACAGACAACCATTCACACTCACATTCACACCTACGGTCAATTTAGAGTCACCAGTTAACCTAACCTGCATGTCTTTGGACTGTGGGGGAAACCGGAGCACCCGGAGGAAACCCACAGGGAGAACATGCAAACTCCGCACAGAAAGGGTCATATTTACATGTATAGTGTTTGTATGGTTATTATTTACTGAATAAACAAATCAAAAATCAATTGACTGTGTGTGTCAAAATATCTGGCCAATAAACATGATTCTGATTCTGGTTCTGATTCTTTTTGGGAAATGGGTTTTGTAAACATTCTTCACTATCCCACATTGCCCTGAGTTCACTCTAATGGCATAGACTTTATTGCTGACCCTAATTCTATAACCATAGCTGAGATACTGTAGATTATACATCTGTGGAATAATTACTTGCCACAGCACAGCTGGCACTGTCAGTGGACACGCCTTTTATAGACCTGCGAGCTCAGGGTGAATCTCTCTCTCTCTCTGCTGAGCAGTTAACGAAAGACTATCTGAGAAGACCCTTTATAAATAACCTTGAATTAGTACCAAATGATGAATCCGAATAGGACTGATGACATACGGACGGAGCCAAACACTGGAAGTGACCACCGGGTGAACAAAACGCAAATGGATGGAAATGAGAATTACTCCACAAACCAAAACACACAACCTCAAGATTCTCGGAATCCGATGCAGTAAGCCATTACCATATAAATAACATGCTTTTTCCTCACTACATTTTAATAGTATGAAACATTTTTACATGTGGCGCCCCATAATTAACCGAGTCCATCGGACATGCTACACTGGGCTTGTTTAAGACATATTTGACAGATTAAGCTGCTGCCTATACTCTAATAGTTAGCTATATAACTGGTATTCATAAATATGCTAGAATTAGGGGTTCTAACTTTAATACTTTTGTTGAAAGATAACCGTTTCCTCCAAATCACCACCCGCTTAAGTTTCCGTTTCGGTTCTGCCGAAACGCCTGCTGAAAGCGCAACTCTGTAAACAAAGTCTGCGCATGCGCAGAGCAGTGGCGCACTCCAGCCCCTGACTGGAGAACTTGAGCACTTCTGTTTCATCTGACTGAACTCAGCAGATAGCTAGTCTGACTGACATCACACAAATGTTTTAGAGTCATTAAAACCAGTGAGGGCCTGATCATTAAATCCAGCTCCAGCATGAATTACTGTAATTATACACTACCGTTCAAAAGTTTGGGGTCACTTTGAAATGTCCTTATTTTTGAAAGAAAAGCACTGTTCTTTTCAATGAAGATCACTTTAAACTAATCAGAAATCCACTCTATACATTGCTAATGTGGTAAATGACTATTCTAGCTGCAAATGTCTGGTTTTTGGTGCAATATCTCCATAGGTGTATAGAGGCCCATTTCCAGCAACTCTCACTCCAGTGTTCTAATGGTACAATGTGTTTGCTCATTGCCTCAGAAGGCTAATGGATGATTAGAAAACCCTTGTACAATCATGTTAGCACAGCTGAAAACAGTTGAGCTCTTTAGAGAAGCTATAAAACTGACCTTCCTTTGAGCAGATTGAGTTTCTGGAGCATCACATTTGTGGGGTCGATTAAATGCTCAAAATGGCCAGGAAAATGTCTTGACTATATTTTCTATTCATTTTACAACTTATGGTGGTAAATAAAAGTGTGACTTTTCATAGAAAACACAAAATTGTGTGGGTGACCCCAAACTTTTGAACGGTAATGTAGATGGTGGCTTTTCATATTCTCTATATGCACCTACAGTGGTGCTTGAAAGTTTGTGAACCCTTTAGAATTTTCTATATTTCTGCATAAATATGACCTAAAACATCATCAGATTTTCACACAAGTCCTAAAAGTAGATAAAGAGAACCCAGTTAAACAAAGGAGACAAAAATGTTATGCTTGGTCATTTATTTATTGAGGAAAATGACCCAATATTACATATCTGTGAGTGGCAAAAGTAAGTAAACCTTTGCTTTCAGTATCTGGTGTGACCCACTTGTGCAGCAATAACTGCAACTAAACATTTGCGGTAACTGTTGATCAGTTCTGCACACCGGCTTGGAGGAATTTTAGCCCATTCCTCCGTACAGAACAGCTTCAACTCTGGGATGTTGGTGGGTTTCCTCACATGAACTGCTCGCTTCAGGTCCTTCCACAACATTTCCACTGGATTAAGGTCAGGTCTTTGACTTGGCCATTCCAAAACATTAACTTTATTCTTCTTTAACCATTCTTTGGTAGAACGATTTGTGTGCTTAGGGTCGTTGTCTTGCTGCATGACCCAGCTTCTCTTGAGATTCAGTTTATGGACAGGTGTCCTGACATTTTCCTTTAGAATTTGCTGGTATAATTCAGAATTCATTGTTCCATCAATGATGGCAAGCCGTCCTGGCCCAGATGCAGCAAAACAGACCCAAACCAACATGTTTCACAGATGGGATAAGGTTCTTATGCTGGAATGCAGTGTTTTCCTTTCTCCAAACATAATGCCCCTCATTTAAACCAAAAAGTTCTATTTTGGTCTCATCCATCCACAAAACATTTTTCCAATAGCCTTCTGGCTTGTCCATGTGATCTTTAGCAAACTGCAAACAAGCAGCAATGTTCTTTTTGAAGAGCAGTGGCTTTCTCCTTGCAACCCTGCTATGCACACCATTGTTGTTCAGTGTTCTCCTGATGGTGGACTCATGAACATTAACATTAGCCAATGTGAGAGAGGCCTTCAGTTGCTTAGAAGTTACCCTGGGGTTCTTTGTGACCTTGCCGACTATTACATGCCTTGCTCTTGAAGTGATCTTTGTTGGTCGACCACTCCTGGGGAGGGTAACAATGGTCTTGAATTTCCTCCATTTGTACACAATCTGTTTGTCTATGGATTAGTGGAGTCCAAACTCTTTAGAGATGGTTTTGTAACCTGTTCCAGCTTGATGAGCATCAACAATGCTTTTTCTGAGGTCCTCAGAAATCTCCTTTGTTCATGCCATGATACACTTCCACAAACATGTGTTGTAAAGATCAGACTTTGATAGATCCCTGTTCTTTAAATAAAACAGGGTGCCCACTCACACCTGATTGTCATCCCATTGATTGAAAACACCTGACTCTAATTTCACCTTCAAATTAACTGCTAATCCTAGAGGTTCACATACTTTTGCCACTCACAGATATGTAATATTGGATCATTTTCCTCAATAAATAAATGACCAAGTATAATATTTTTGTCTCATTTGTTTAACTGGGTTCTCTTTATCTACTTTTAGGACTTGTGTGAAATTCTGATGTTGTTTTAGGTCATATTTATGCAGAAATATAGAAAATTCTAAAGGGTTCACAAACTTTCAAGCACCACTGTACTCATCCATCCATTCATTATCTGTAGCCGCTTATCCTGTTCTACAGCGTCGCAGGCAAGCTGGAGCCTATCCCAGCTGACTATGGGCGAGAGGCGGGGTACACCCTGGACAAGTCGCCAGGTTATCGCAGCGCTGACACATAGACACAAACAACCATTCACACTCACATTCACACAATTTAGAGCCACCAGTTAGCCTAACCTGCATGCCTTTGGACTGTGGGGGAAACCGGAGGAAACCCACGCGGACACAGAGAGAACATGCAAACTCCATACAGAAAGGCCCTCGATGGCTGCTGGGCTCGAACCCAGGACCTTCTTGCTGTAATCTTCTTTCTAGTCCGATAGTTAGTTAGTTAGCCTTTATTTGTCACATACATACATGTTGGCCTATTTCCTACATTACCAACAATCCCATTCAGCTACCTGCTGACTGATTTCTACCTAAAGAGATAGATGCAGCAGCACTTTAGTCGTTTAGTCTATCCAGGTCTCTTGCCTCCTCTTCTGGATACTCTGGTCAAACAAATGGCTTTCCAAAGCTTTAACTTTAATGCTAATATCATCGTCATTGCATTGTGTGCTTGTCATCTCATAGATTGCTAGTTGAGTGAGTCTCCGGAATTCATAGGTCAAATGAGAAAAGAAAATCTTGCTTTTTTTTTTAGGCGCTAAGAGTGAAATCTGACTTTTATCCTTGAAATTTTTCACCTACTAAACAACATTGTAACTGCGCTCACAACATCCTCGTGTTGGTCCTCAAACAACAAATCATCACCAGGATCAGTGAAGGCAGCACAATTCCCTCAATATAAACCTATTTAATGCCTTTCAAGGATGAGTTTTCCTTTAACTGTGGAACCTGCTTCCAGTGTCAGATGATGTCAGGTGACACTCAAAGTTCAAGTGGTCTAAAGCATGAAGTAGCTAATATTTGAGGATAATAGTTAACTCGTATTTAGCAAATTTATCCAGACAATGGGCCTTATTTATCAAACTGGATATAAATGGATTTATGCGTAAATCATTTACACATACACACACACAAAAAATTGGTATTCATGAAAATTCCATAAGTTCAGAAAAACTTTCATATCCTACTCTTGCTCCTGTGTATACATTTACACATACGTGATTAATTTACCAGCTTTATTTCTGACAATAACACTGGATCATAAAAATGTGCTATAAATTCCATGAACATTTTATATCTTGATTAAGTAGTTAATACAGAATCCACAACAAAATGCAAAGGAAGATATGTTTAAGATTTTTAAAAATGAGACATTTTAGTTAGGTTTACTAACAAATGTAAACCTCAACTGATTTAGCTTCAAATTACTAAAAGAAAAGGTCATTATAGCTAAAATGTACTGTGGTTACATCATGTTGAACATCACCATTATGTCACAATTCATGAACACAGATATCAGGAAATTTTGACTCCTGATTCTGAAGTGGTGAACACCATAAGAATGGTGTTTATGTAAAGTTTTCATATACAACCCCAATTCCAAAAAAGCTGGGATGCTGTGTAAAATGTAAACAAAAACAGACTGCAACAATTTGCAAATCTCATAAACCCATATACTTATTTTTCACAACAGAACATAGACAACATATCAAATGTTTAAACTGAGAAAATGTACCATTTTAAGAAAAAAAAATAATGTAAACTTGAATTTGATGGCAGCAACACATATCAGAAAAGCTGGGAGAGGGCCATATTTACCACTGTATAGCATCCCCTCTTCTTTTAACAACAGTCCGTAAACATCTGAGAACTGAGGAGGCCAGTTGCTGGAGTTTTGGGAGAGGAATGTTGTCCCATTATTGCCTGATATAGGATTCTAGCTGCTCAACAGTCCTTTGTCATATTTTTCGTTTCATGATGCACCAAATGTTTTCAATTGGTGAAAGGTTTGGACTGCAAGCAGGCCAATTCAGCACCCATACTCTTCTACTATGAAGCTATGCTGTTGTAATAGATGCAGTATGTGGTTTAGGATTGTCTTGCTGAAATATGCAAGCCCTTTCCAGAAAAAAAAAAAATGTCGTCTGGATGGGAGTGGGAGCATATGTTGCTCTAAGACCTGTATATACTTTTAAGCATTGATGGTGCCTTTCCAGATGTGTAAGCTGCCCATGCCTTAGGGAGTAATGCACACCCATACCATCAGAGATGCAGCCTTTTGAACTGAGCGCTGGTAACAAAGCAGATGGTCCCTCTCCTCACTAGACCGGTGGAAGTGGCGTCCATGGTTTCCAAAAAGAATTTCAAATTTTCATTAGTCTGACCACAGAACAGTTTTCTGTTTTGCCTCAGTCCATTTTAAACGAGCTTTGGCCCAGAGAAGACGGCAGCGTTTCTGGATCATATTCAAATATGGCTTCTTCTTTGCATGATAGATCTTGAACCTGCATTTATGGATGGCACAGCAAACTGTGATCACAGACAATGATTTCTGAAAGTGTTCCTGAGTCCATGTAGTGATTTCCATTACAGAATCATGCCTGCTTTTAATGCAGTGCCGCCTGAGGGCCCAAAGATCACGGGCACCCAATATTGATCTTCAGCCTTGTCCCTTGCGCACAAAGATTTCTCCAGATTCTCAGAATCTTTTGATTATATTACGTCCTGTAGACGATGAGATATTCAAAGTCTTCACAATTTTACTTTACTTCTGAGAAACTCTGCCTCTCTAAGCTGTTCTTATATCCAGTCATATTACTGACCTGTTACCAATTAACCTAATTAGTTGCAAAATATTCCTCCAGCTGTTTCTTTTTAGTACCACTTACTTTTCCAGCCTTTTCTTGCCCCTGTCCCAACTCTTCTGAGACGTGTTACTGCCACCAAATTCAAAATGAGCTAATATTTCTCATGAAATAGTAAAATGTCTTAGTTTAAATATTTGACATGTTGTTTATGTTCTACTGTGAAAAAAATGGGTTTATGACATTTGCAATTCATTGCATTCTGTTTTTATTTACATTTTACGCAGCATCCCAACACTTTTGGAGTTGGGGTTGTAAATATGGTGAATATTAACACCTTTGAACGCATCTGGCGCTGTTATAAAATTCCAAGCTCAATGAAGATGGCTTTTTGTAAATGATATGCACTAGTTGATCAGTTGAATCAGAAGTACTGAGTTACAGACGATAGTGAATAAGGACTTTGGATAAGCATGGGAAATAACAGGAAGGGTACTCTATGACTAACAATGCAGTATATGAAACTATACAGTATATAAGCATTGCATGGACATATTCGGTATTGCATTTACTGTATATAAAAGTGATGGACATGATGATAATGGTATTGAAGTAGTTCTTATTATATGTAGCCATCAGAAAAGTATTGCGACATCTTTTGAGATGTGCAAACATTTCTAAAAACACATTTAGAAGAGATGTTTTCAGTTTTTCTCACTCTATTGTAATGTGCAGAAAAATAAATGCAGCACACTGCGAAACTTCACCTCCCTGGTTATAGTGCCATGAATAACCATTCCAGGGGACAGGATTTGGTGTGCTTCTGTAAAAAAGAGTGCAAGACTATAACTTTTCTTTAAAAAAAACCCACACAATTTATGACATTTTTTTGGCTAGTTCAAAACTGTTTTTTCAACATTGGTTTTCATAAACCAAATTAGGTTATGAGTAGCCTAAGTCTTCAGTGGAGATTACGTGTGAAATATCTTCAACAGGTTATTTGTCCATGTATGACATAGCTGTTTAAAGTAATGAAACACTAGATTCTTTATTACACACTGTATAGAAGAAAAGCAATGATCACGCTTCATAAATTAGTAAAATTATGGCTGTAAACCAGATATTGATGTGTTCTTGAGGATGCTTATTACTGTGAATTTCTTTTGCTGTCAGTGTCTTTCTGGACAGACACATTTGGGTCATAGCTCCTGTGATGGGTTTTAAGGGAAGTTCCAGATGATAATTTGTGGGAACATATTTGGACTTTGTTTACCATAAAATCACTCATGCCCCACCTTTGTTTGCGACATTCTTTGCAAATGAGGCAATGGAATTTGTTAAGTTCAAGGCACAGATGGAGCTTGTGAGTAAAAGGTACCTGCTGTAACTAATTATGTTTATGCTCACTCAGCTCTGATGGATACACCATGATCCCACCAAATGAATCAAAACGGCAGAAACTGCTGAAAAGTAAGTCATGATAGGTTACTGTTATTTCCATCCCCTTGTTATCCACACATTTCCTGTTCTTATTTGTTCCTTGCAGGTACGATTTCAACATACATTCTGTTTGGTTAAACATACAAACATGAGTTAAAGGTGTTGACTGCAAAGTCATCTGAAATTTGAATTTTTTTTTTATTGTGCATGGCATTTTCCTATGTCTCGCAAGAACAGTATCACCATATCATGAGGATGAGATGTGATAATTTTAATGTGCTGAGGGTTGCTTTTCTCTATTCTGGGACCGTTGTCCTACCTCTTGTGGTAAACAGTATGGCCCCACAGAAATGGGCGAGTGTGAGGAGCTTGAACATGAGGAGCTTTAACTAATTAGCATAACTATGGAACTGCGTCACACCAAGATGGCGACATGTGGAAAACATTGTGCCAATTAAAAATTTAGATTACACCAGGAGATCGCGTTACATCCAAAAGCTGAAACATGCAGGCGTCACAGATCCATATAATTTACCCACAAATGTATTTATTTATTATTTATTCTGCCCACTGCGCACTCTGTGTGTGCATGCGTGTGTGTGTGTGTGCACGCGCGCATGCATGTGTTCACTGCTTCAGATGGGTTAAACGCGGAGGAAGAATTTTGCTGTGCTTGAGTGTACATGTGACAAAAATAAAGGCTTCTTCTTCTTCTTAATTTACCCACAAATGTATTTATTCCACTTAAAAAGTTCACGACAAACTACCCAGATAGCAGAGGGTCGTTGATTCGACGTGGAATCATCGGCATGTTCTTCGACCTATACGCCGTCGAATCACCGTCGATCACCGACGTTGATTCAACACCGCTTTGCTCATACGAGTTTCCGTTGAAACGACGTTGAAAAGTGGCTGGTGGCCGACAGAGAATAGACCCCCTTTCACCCTTTATTCAACTACGTATTTCGGTCGATTTATAGTTGAATTTTCGGCGATGATTCATCCAACTTTACTTCCTGTTTTATGTACAACAGGAAGGCTACAAATTAAGCAAAACAGGCTAAATTAAACTAGCTAACAATAAAGCATCGGGGCTCTTGCCTAGGATGAACACACACATGCATACTTCAACCATGAAAGTGAAACTTAATTTATATCAATGTGCGTAGGCTACGTCCTGTTTAATGTACAACAGGATATAAAAATGCATGCAACAATGCACCTCTCCTAATGTTTGTCAAGCTATCTAATGAGGCATAACTTTTAACATTTATAAGGAACAGAACACACTTGAACAAGTTCTTAGAAACATTTTATGATTTATTTATAATTGTGGCCTATTCCTCCTGCGGCGCAGACACCTGTACATGGAAACAGACAAACATAACCAAAATTAATTTGATGCAGCATTGATAAAGAAAGTCAGCAGTAGGCTATGGGTTTCTAAATGCCACCCTACCTCATTATTTGGACATGGGGAAAAACTATATTTAAAATCCAAAGAGGGATGGAGGGAGGAAAATTAAAACAAAAGAAAGAAATGAAATATAGAGTAGAGAATATTTGATAAAATTAAGGATGTTTTTATTCAGTAAACATTTTAAAAAATGTTCTACAACACTCTAGCCTAGTGACTTACCAGTAACAAAATACACTTGAAGTATTCAGATCCGCTCTGCATAAAGCAGCTAAATCGCTAGTTACGAATGTAACTGTGGTTCTATGAATGCCGGATGACCGCCAGAGGCGGCACAGCCTGTGGATGATATCCTTCGCGTAGCGCAAGTCGAGACTTATACCAACAAAGAAGTCGTGATGACGTACCTCATGCATAAGAGGCACTGCAGCACGTCATTCGTCCTCGGAAAACTTCTCGCGGTTGCGATGTCCGAGTGACTGGGAACTCTGGCGGTCATCCGGCATTCATAGAACCACAGTTACATTCGTAACTAGCGTTCTATTTCATGCCTCCTGACCGCCAGAGGCGGCACAGCCTGTGGATGACTAATACCAGCACTGTCATGAGGACGAGTATGTCAATCCATAATTGAAAGAATGGCAGGCCCAAGGCTTGTAGGTGATGCCACATTTACCCTATAAAACCTGGTGAATGTTGAAGGGCCAGACCATGTTGCTGCTGCACAGATGTCAGATAGCGGGGTTCCCCTCAGGGCTGCCCATGAGGTAGCCAAGCTCCTGGTGTTGTGGCACATTACACTGCCCACTGGTAGGGAATCAGCTGACTTGTGTGCAAGGGAAATCACCTCGCAAACCCAATGTGAGAGGCGCTGTTTAGATACAGGCGAGCCAATTGCACCACCTCCATAAGTGACAAACAGTTGGTCTGACCGTCTCGTGGCTTCGGTCCGAGACACATAGTGCCTCAAGGCTCGCACAGGGCATAGGTCTAGACGGTCCTCATAAGAAGCAAGCTCAATGGATTGGTTAATAAAGGATGGAGATAGAACCTTCGGCAGAAAGGCTGGGTTTGGCCATAGCGTAACGCCAGATAGATTTGGTCCCCATCTCATACAATCTGGGCTGACTGAGAGTGCGTGTAACTCACTCACACGTTTTGCCGAGACCATAGCTAAGAGAAAAACGGTCTTCAAGGAAACCCATCTCATGTCCGCTTCAGCCAATGGTTCGAAAGGGGCCTGGCACAGAGAGTCTAGTACGCGATGCAAATCCCACTGAGGGCTGCGAGGGGCTCTGTAGGGGTGGAGGCGTCTAGCGCCCCTAAGAAAGTTGCGGATGAGACTATGTGCACCAATAGTCGCACCCTCCACTTTATCATGCCTCGCAGAGATAGCTGCTACATAGACTTTCACGGTAGATGGGGATTTACCCTCATCAAGTAGTTTCTGTAGAAACTTGAGCAGTACGGGTATAGGACAACCCGTGGGAGAAACGCTTACGGTCTCACACCACGTCTTGAACAATTTCCAGCGGTTGTCATACAACGACCTAGTTGAGGGGGCCCTCGCGTTCTCTAAGGTATTGATGACCGCTGGGTCAAACTCTAACAGAGGGTTGTCGGGCCCAAGGGCCACACCCACAGCTGGAGACGTTCCGGGCAGGAGTGCCAAACTTTGCCCTCCATCTGAGACAGTAGGTCCCTTCTGAGCGGTAGTTGCCACGGAGTTCCGGTCAGCAGGGAATGAAGCACAGCAAACCACGGTCTCGCTGGCCATCGCGGAGCCACCAGCAGAACACGGTGACAGCACTGGCGTATCCGAAGTAGCACCTCCAGAAGGAGGGGAATCGGTGGAAAGGCATACAGCAGTTCGTCCGGCCACTCGTGTGCCATGGCGTCCAAGCCCAGTGCTTCGTCCTCCTGCGTGCGAGAGAACCACTTTTGGCAGTGTGTGGACTCTTTGCTGGCAAACAGGTCCACCGCTGCTGTACCAAAGCGATCCCAAACCTGCTGTACCACCTGTGGGCTCAGGCGCCACTCCCCCGGGTCGAGGCGTTGTCTCGACAGGGAGTCTGCCACCGCATTCAGTTTCCCTGGCAAGTGGACTGCCCTGAGGGATGCCAGCCTGGGGAAGGCCCACTTCAGTAGAGATTGAGTTAAGCGAAAAGCAGTGGGGGATCGTGTTCCCCCCTGGTGGTTGATGTTGTACACCGTCGTCACATTGTCTGATCTGACCAGTACGTGGCGCCCCTGTAGGTATGGCATAAGGTGTTTTAGAGCCAGGTGTACTGCTCTGATTTCGAGGAGACTGACGTGTTCGCCCATCTCTTCTTTGCTCCACAACCCACTGACTGCTCTGTGTTGCCATACTGCGCCCCACCCTGTAAGAGAGGCGTCTGTAGTCACAATCTCCCTGTGTGTGGGTGCTGCACCAAGCGGAACACCTGATGTTAAAAAGGTCTCCTTCCGCCATGGGCTGAGGGCAGACATGCAATGTTCTGTGATAAGAACGGGTGTCTTCCTGTGACGGGTCACGTCGAGGCTGAGGCCAATCAGCCATATTTGCAGAGGCCGGAGTTCCAGCAGACCCAAGGGGAGGATCTGGGCTGCTGCTGTGAGCATACCCTGGAGCCGCAGTAGTATTCTGAAACGTAGTCTTCGTCCCACCCGTACTCGTGACAGTAGTGAAGTGATGTTCGCTACACGCCGGCTGGTCAAGGACGCGGACATTGTCTGTGAGTCTAGGATCATGCCAATGAATTGAGCCGATTGGCTCGGGATAAGTGTGCTCTTTTCTAAATTGATTGTCAGTCCCAGTTCTGAGACATGGCTCTGCAGTGTTGCTATATCTGCTAGGCTGCGTTCCCTCGTCGGGGAACAGACTAACCAGTCATCCAGGTATGGTAGAATCCTCATACCTGACTCCATGAGGGGGGACAGTACTGCCTGTATGCATCTCGAGAAGACTCTGGGTGACAGAGCGAGGCCGAACGGGAGTACCCTGAATTGGAACAGACGGCCCTGGAAGGCAAAGCGGAGGAACCGACGATGTGCTGGTGCCACCGGGATATGAAAGTAGGCGTCTTTCAAATCCAGGGTAGTAAACCATTCCGCTGGGGAGATTACCTTCAGAACGTCTGCTGTGTGCAGCATCTTGAATGGCATTTTCTTTAGGTACTTGTTTAAGCCCCGGAGGTCTAGAATTGGGCGGAAACCGCCGTCTTTTTTTGGAACGACAAAATAAACTGAACAGAAGCCGTTGAAAGTAGGAGAACACTCTACTTCCTCTATGGCCCCTTTCTGCAGAAGAACGGTTATCTCCGACTGGAGAACCAGAGATCTTGTTGAACTTTTTACAATTGTGGGCCTGAGACGGGCCTTTGGAGGGGGCCGACGTCTGAACTGCAGTCTGTAACCCTCTGACACTGTTTTTAGAACCCATGGGTCGCGAACGATTCTGGCCCATGCGGCCAGTTGAGTCTCTGTGTACAGTCCAACCGTCGGCCCGGGGCCTTCAGCGGGGAGTGCGATTGGGCTTCGCTCCACTGTTAGTGGGGGTGGAGCGGGGCATGGGATATGCCTGGCGGCGAAAGGGTGCAGAGCCCCTGGGGGCATGTCTATTCTCCCTTTGCCGTTGAGGTGCCGCGCGCTGGGGGGATGAGAATTCCCGCCGTGGTGCTGGGGGCTGCGGTGCTCGGAAGCGAGTCACCTGTGATAAGCCCACCTGCTGTTTCCGTGTTTCCGAAACTAGGGCGCGGCGTTCCAGAGCGTCCTTAGCGGCTAGCCCGAACAGTTGGCCAGGTATGAGGGGCAGCTCCCGTAGGGTGGCTCTGCACGCGTCCGGGAGTGGCGTTTGCGAAAGCCAGACCTGGCGGCGAGCGCGCACTAATACCGCCATCAGACGCCCTAACTCCTGGGTCATGAAGCCCACGCCCTGTAGGGTGGCTTCAATCGCCTCACGTACAGCCGGATCTGAGTCTGCCTTCAGCAGGGAAGACTGCGCGGCCAGAAGAAGGTGAGAAATCGTATTGTCGATCCTTCCAATGCGCGCCGCATGATTGTAGGCTCGAACAAGATCATCGTCTGTGCGCCTACAGGCCTTGCTTGGACAGCGTACCTGGGGACGTACTGCCTCGTCTGGGGAGACCACCAGAGACGCCACACAGGGATCCACCGCTGGCATTGTATCCAATCCAAACAGGCCTGCATCAGCCATGTTACTCATAGCGCGTGCCACAGAGGTGGGGTGGGAACGTGCAGCTGCAGTTTTAAACGCCGTCTGGAACTCGTCCACAAAGGCGTCACATTTTGGGATGATGGAGGAGGCGTCCACCGAGGGCTGCCTGAAGTAGGCGCTCACACCAGCGTTAGATTGCAGCGGCTGTAGCCCACGTTGTACTAGCGCCGCAGTAATTGTGGCCAGCAAGGATTGGGGGCCGAGAGTCCCGCCATCCCCATTTTTGTCGGAAAAAACGCTGGAGGGGGCATCGTCAGAGGAAATGCCCAAGCGAGGAGAGCCAGGCAGCTCAAGGGAATCGTCTTCCACTGGATTAAAGAGAGAGTCAGTGGCGGCAGTGGAGAGTGTATCGTCCTCCACGTCTGGCTCCTCTCGGGCAGGCAGGGTGGGAGCAGTAGCCAGGGTACCACCTGCTGGTGGTATGGTCTGCATGTTTGCCTGAGGGGGTTGGAGCTGAAGCAGTAACGTCTCTATTCGGCTTACAGCCGAGGAGAGATCGTCTACCCGTTTGTTGAGCACAGAAGTGGAGTGCGATTTCGCCTTCTTCTTGGCTGGCTGCGCAGCCTGAAGGCCTGTGCTGCCGCGTTTCACGGCTTTGTGGGCACCTGCGGCAATATGCTCGGTTGTCGAGAGCAGCGCGTCACTTTTGGCCAATAACTCGGTAAGTCTGGCCTCTCTTACCGTGAGCGGTAGGACGGCACAGCTTGGGCAAGGGTTCGTCAAAGCTGAGCGAAGGTGAGCGGTGCCTAGACAAGACGGGCATTCTAAATGACCGTCCTCAGATGCAAGTGGTGCAAAGCACGTTTTGCATGTGAGGGAAAGGACATCCATCATAGCGCAACTAACGCAAACCCGAACTAACACACGACGCAATAACAATAATGTAGATCAAACACCGAATACACAATGCTAACACGAGTGACAGGGCTAACGAGTTGGCTAGCTAGCTAGTCAGACACGGGGAGAGCCACCGTGCTAACTAGGGAATACACCACACTTGTCAACAAAACGGGGAAAACCACCGCGGGGATGTGAGTGTGTGTGTGCGGGGGTGAACACGGGGTGAACCGCCGTGCACTTCCGATCACGGGAAGAGCCTCCGTGAGCTTACCTTTCTTGTTCCTTTCCTTCTTTTTTTTTTTTTTTTTTTAGAATATAAATTCCTTCACGGGGGAACCGCCGTACAGGATTCCGGTAATCCGGTAATTAACTTGGGATGCTCGAATCAAGCGCGAGAAGAATAAGAGGACGAATGACGTGCTGCAGTGCCTCTTATGCATGAGGTACGTCATCACGACTTCTTTGTTGGTATAAGTCTCGACTTGCGCTACGCGAAGGATATCATCCACAGGCTGTGCCGCCTCTGGCGGTCAGGAGGCATGAAATAGAACCTCTCTCTGTCTCCTGGCAGAAAGCTCCTTGGTTTGCTTGTGTCTCAATCACAGCTGGTATTCTGTAGAAAGACTTCTTTTCACCTTTCCCATCAGCTTTGTTAGAACCCTAACACAGCACAGAAGTTTACCATTGTAGGTTTTTGATGAACCAAGTGCCTCGTGGGTTCACATACCGCGCGCTGCCGTTATTTCCCCCTAATCACGAGTTTGTTGGTCTTCCAATGTGGCGCAGGGTTTGTTTCGGGTGACGTCAGTGAAAGGGGTCTAATGGGGGCATTACCGCCACCCACTGGATTGGGGTGTAAAGCAGTCTGAACAAAACGTGTAAACATAAACATAGGAGAAATGAACCCGTTTTTCTAACTCGTCCTCACTTAGTCTACTTTTTTTTTTGATTAGTCTGGATTTGATATTGTAAATTTAAATGTGAATCAATGTATATTCATCGGACATAAACAAATGAATAAATCTTGAGGCGTCCGGGGCGCGGTGTCGCGGGGGGGGATCGAACAAACCCTCCGATCCCCCCTGGCTACGGGCCAGTTGCTCATCATCTCATCTCATTATCTCTAGCCGCTTTATCCTTCTACAGGGTCGCAGGCAAGCTGGAGCCTATCCCAGCTGACTATGGGCGAAAGGCGGGGTACACCCTGGACAAGTCGCCAGGTCATCACAGGGCTGACACATAGACACAGACAACCATTCACACTCACATTCACACCTACGGTCAATTTAGAGTCACCAGTTAACCTAACCTGCATGTCTTTGGACTGTGGGGGAAACTGGAGCACCCGGAGGAAACCCACGCGGACACGGGGAGAACATGCAAACTCCACACAGAAAGGCCCTCGCCGGCCCCGGGGCTCGAACCCAGGACCTTCTTGCTGTGAGGCGACAGCGCTAACCACTACACCACCGTGCCGCCGGGCCAGTTGCTCATCCTACCAATGTTGAAAACTGGCCGGCAAAAGTGACGATGGTTCAACGTCGTATATTCAACCTTCTCTGACGGTCGACAGATCAACCTTTACCCACGTTGATTCAACGGTGATAAATCGACCCTCTCAGACGGCGGAGAAATCGACGTTTCACGGCGCCGTTTCAACGTTGATTTTCTGACGTACGACGGAAACCGACCATTCTGACCAAAACTCTATGTCGTTTCAACGACCCTCTGCTATCGGGGTAGCTACTGGATTTGAGATACTACGATATCCTGAACTATTTAGTATTTGGACTTCTAATTACACTGGAGATGCTAAAGGCACACAAAAGTATGGATGCCTACCAATATTTTGAGGCAGGTTTCATGCCAGAATGTTATGGGAACTTCCTGATAAAGAAAAATACCTGATTATGACAAAGGTAAACGCGGACTTCTAACAGTAATAAACAAGCCAGGGCCTGATTATGACAAAGGTAAACACTGACTTCTAACAGTAATAAACAAGCCAGGGCCTAAATTTAGTATATTTTATGGTGCTTAGCCTCGTTTACATTATCAATACATCAAAAATATGCTGCTAGTCTCGCCAAGCATTAGGTCTAATATGGTGTCCAAAGCCCACATCCAGATATACATTTTAACGTGCACAGAGCTTTCACACTAACCTGATATAAAATGTTCTCCACACATACAGTAATGCTTTGTTGGCATTCAGTCTTCCCGTTTAACTGAAGTTTGACATTTTTCTTGTCTTTCTGTGTTTGCTGGGAAGCAGTGAAAAGTTAAACCAGGCTTATATCCACGTCTCTTAATACATCCAAAAGCACTACAGGTCTCTGGCATTGTTCTTTTAGATGTAACTTCTACAAGTTTATCTGTAGATGTACCAAATTGGGCTTACAATCACTCGCATATGCTTGTGTCGGTCGTTGTCTTGGCCGGATAAACAAATCTGCAGCTACAAGGATGTCATGTTAAAGGCCCCTATAACTCCATACTCGCTACCATGGAGTCGAGTTCATAATTTCTAAGGCTAAGATAGCTAAGTGCTAGCTAGAATGATTTAGTTATCTATCCAAAAAAATTACGTCATCTAACCTTGCTCTGTCTTGCACTCACTAGGCAGGCTTTCCTTTTCTTTCTGCTGGCTTTTAGGTTGGCAGGAGAGCCAAGTCTGCTGTGTCTGCCCATGCCAACTTGTTTTGGTTAAAAGTAGGTCAAACACACCCCACAGTGGTCATGTGATATTGCTGCTTGCTTACTTTGGCAACTTTTGGAATTGTAAAATGCGGGACGCATTTTATCTCGGCAAAACAGTAACACATAGGATGCACAGTGTGTGCAACATCGCAACATCTCAAAACTCCAACAGCTACAGACATAGAACATTTTGCCCAGAATTCAACTTTGCAGTCAGAACCTTTAAATGCAATTTTAACCTCCAAGTACATATTGTTCTGTCTTGGAATGATGAGTACTGAACAACACACTCATTCACAAGTAATATAAATTTTTTTTATTTGTTTAGTGCTCATGGCTAACCCAAAATAAGCTGGGTATACTGATTATTTATGCTTCTGTGTTAAATCATGTTACACTGAAAATTTTGAGCTGTTTAATGTAAAAAAATTATTTGATTCCCTTTGCTTTATCAAAGCAATATATATTTCTTGCTAAAATTTCAAAAATGTCTTGGAATAACACATTTTGTTTGTTTTGAAAATGTATAGGGTATATTGACTACAGAATTAACTAAAACGTTGACATATTTCAAATATATCTTCAAAGCTATTATTGAAGACAATAATTGTAAATGTTAATCATTTTAAGGGAAACCTTACTTAACAAAACATTACAGTACATCTTAATTAATTATTTAATGATTATTTGTGTGTGATAGTGCATTTAAATACTTTTTTATTCATTTAAATAGTTAAAACACTGCAAACACACTCACATACACATACACACATTATATATATACACAACCCCGATTCCAAAAAAGTTGGGACAAAGTACAAATTGTAAATAAAAACAGAATGCAATAATTTACAAATCTCAAAAACTGATATTGTATTCACAATAGAACATAGACAACATATCAAATGTCGAAAGTGAGACATTTTGAAATTTCATGCCAAATATTGGCTCATTTGAAATTTCATGACAGCAACACATCTCAAAAAAGTTGGGACAGGGGCAATAAGAGGCTGGAGAAGTTAAAGGTACAAAAAAGGAACAGCTGGAGGACCAAATTGCAACTCATTAGGTCAATTGGCAATAGGTCATTAACATGACTGGGTATAAAAAGAGCATCTTGGAGTGGCAGCGGCTCTCAGAAGTAAAGATGGGAAGAGGATCACCAATCCCCCTAATTCTGCGCCGACAAATAGTGGAGCAATACCAGAAAGGAGTTTGACAGTGTAAAATTGCAAAGAGTTTGAACATATCATCATCTACAGTGCATAATATCATCAAAAGATTCAGAGAATCTGGAAGAATCTTTGTGCGTAAGGGTCAAGGCCAGAAAACCATACTGGGTGCCCGTGATCTTCGGGCCCTTAGACGGCACTGCATCACATACAGGCATGCTTCTGTATTGGAAATCACAAAATGGGCTCAGAAATATTTCCAGAGAACATTATCTGTGAACGCAATTCACCGTGCCATCCGCCGTTGCCAGCTAAAACTCTATAGTTCAAAGAAGAAGCTGTATCTAAACATGATCCAGAAGCACAGACGTCTTCTCTGGGCCAAGGCTCATTTAAAATGGACTGTGGCAAAGTGGAAAACTGTTCTGTGGTCAGACGAATCAAAATTTGAAGTTCTTTATGGAAATCAGGGACACCCAAGTTGTTATCAGCGCTTAGTTCAGAAGCCTGCATCTCTGATGGTATGGGGTTGCATTAGTGCGTGTGGCATGGGCAGCTTACACATCTGGAAAGACACCATCAATGCTGAAAGGTATATCCAGGTTGTAGGGCAACATATGCTCCCATCCAGATGACGTCTCTTTCAGGGAAGACCTTGCATTTTCCAACATGACAATGCCAAACCACATACTGCATCAATTACAGCATCGTGTAGAAGAAGGGTCCGGGTACTGAACTGGCCAGCCTGCAGTCCAGATCTTTCACCCATAGAAAACATTTGGCACATCATAAAACAGAAGATATGACAAAAAAGACCTAAGCCAGTTGGGCAACTAGAATCCTACATTAGACAAGAATGGGTTAACATTCCTATCCCTAAACTTGAGCAACTTGTCTCCTCAGTCCCCAGACGTTTACAGACTGTTGTAAAGAGAAAAGGGGATGTCTCACAGTGGTAAACATGGCCTTGTCCCAACTTTTTTGAGATGTGTTGTTGCCATGAAATTTAAAATCACCTAATTTTCTCTTTAAATGATACATTTTCTCAGTTTAAACATTTGATATGTCATCTGGGGGTGGCACGGTGGTGTAGTGGTTAGCGCTGTCGCCTCACAGCAAGAAGGTCCAGGTTTGAGCCCTGTGGCCGGTGAGGGCCTTTCTGTGTGGAGTTTGCATGTTCTCCCCGTGTCCGCGTGGGTTTCCTCCGGGTGCTCCGGTTTCCCCACAGTCCAAAGACATGCAGGTTAGGTTAACTGGTGACTCTAAATTGACCGTAGATGTGAATGTGAGTGTGAATGGTTGTCTGTGTCTATGTGTCAGCCCTGTGATGACCTGGCGACTTGTCCAGGGTGTACCCCGCCTTTCACCCGTAGTCAGCTGGGATAGGCTCCAGCTTGCCTGCGACCCTGTAGAAGGATAAAGCTGCTAGAGATAATGAGATGAGATGAGATGTGAATGTGAGTGTGAATGGTTGTCTGTGTCTATGTGTCAGCCCTGTGATGACCTGGCGACTTGTCCAGGGTGTACTCCGCCTTTCGCCCATAGTCAGCTGGGATAGGCTCCAGCTTGCCTGCGACCCTGTAGAACAGGATAAAGCGGCTAGAGATAATGAGATGAGATATGTCATCTGTGTTCTATTCTGAATAAAATATGGAATTTTGAAACTTCCACGTCATTGCATTCCGTTTTTATTTACAATTTGTACTTTGTCCCAACTTTTTTGGAATCAGGGTTGTAGATAGATAGATAGATAGATAGATAGATAGATAGATAGATAGATAGATAGATAGATAGATAGATAGATAGATAGATAGATAGATAGATAGATAGATAGATAGATAGATAGATGATTTAAGGAGGTGTAGGGAACACACTGGAAAGTGTCTGTACCTTATCTTTCCTTCTGCAGTGTCACAGAAAGAAGAGAATGATCTGATGAGATGGAAGAAGGAACATCAGCCTGGCCCCATTCAACTGGCCCCAGAGAAGCTAGGTAATAAGCATATATATATATATATATATATATATATATATATATATATATATATATATATATATGACACTTACTATACTAGTGCATCTCAAAAAATTAAAATACCATGAAAAAGTTCCTTTTTTTCGTAATTTAATTCAAAAAGGTAAACTTTCATATATTCTATATTCATTACATGTAAAGTGAAATATTTAAAGCCTTTTTTGTTTTAATTTTGATGATTATGGCTTATAGCTCATGAAAATCAGAAATCCAGTATCTCAAATTATTAGAATATTCCCTAAGATCAATCAAATAAAGGATTTACAATACAGAAATGTCCAACTTCTGAAAAGTATATTCATTTATACACTCAATACTTGGTTGGGGCTCCTTTACCATGAATTACTGTATCAATGTGGTGTGGCATGGAGGTGATCAGTCTGTGGCACTGCTGAGGTGTTACTGAAGCCCAGGTTGCTTTGATAGTGGCCTTCAGCGTATCTGTATTTTTCGGTCGGGTGTTTCTCATCTTCCTCTTGACAATACCCCATAGATTCTCTATGGGGTTCAGGTCAGGCAAGTTGGCTGGCCAATCAAACACAGTAATATCATGGTCAGCAAACCATTTGGTAGTAGTTTGGCACTGTGAAAAAAATGTTTTGGCACTGTGGGTAGGTGCTAAGTCCTGCTGGAAAAGGAAATCAGCATCTCCAAAAAGCTCGTCAGCAGATGGAAGCATGAAGTGCTCTAAAATCTCCTGGTAGATGGCTGTGTTGACTTTGGACTTGATAAAATACAGTGGACCAACACCAGCAGATGACATGGCACCCCAAATCATCACAGACTGTGGAAACTTCACACTGGGCTTCAAACACCTTGGATTCTGTGCCTCTCCACTCTTCCTCCAGACTCTAGAACCGTGATTTCCAAATTAAATGCAAAATGTACTTTCATCTGAAAAGAGGACTTTGGACCACTGAGCAACAGTCCATTTCTTTCTCTCCTTAGCCCAGATAAGACACTTCTGACATTGTCTCTGGCTCAGGAGTAGCTTGATATTAGGAATGTGAAAGTTGTATCCCCTTTCTTGAAGATGTCTGTTCGTGATGGGTCTTGATACACTGACACCAGCCTCAGTCCACTCCTTGTGAAGCTCTCCCAAGTTCTTGAATCAACTTTTCTTGACAATCCTCTCAAGACTGCGGCCATCCCTGTTGCTTGTGCACCTTTTCCAGCCACCCTTTTCAGCAATGACCTTTTGTGGCTTACCCTCCTTGTGGAGGGCATCAGTGATCATCTTCTGGACAACAGTCAAGTCAGCAGTCTTCCCCATGATTGTGGTTGTGTGTACTGAACTAGACCGAGAGATACACTGTGTTCATACTGTTTTACTCAAACTCAAAATGAAATATTCTAATATTTTGAGATGTTTTTTTATGTTTTTGTACTGTATGCCATACTGATTAAAATTAAAATAGAAAAATGCTTGAAACATTTTAGTTTATGTGTAATGAGTCTATAATATATAATATTTTCACTTTCTTAAATAGCTGATGGAAAATATTGAACTTTTTCACAATATTCTAATTTTTTGAGATGCACTAGTAGACACAAAAATTTAAGTTATAAAGTCCTGCTAATGTTTTCTGTGTCATAGGTGGGACTGTATCATTGTCAGACGCACGACGGAGACAGCAGATGGTGGCTAACCAGTCTAAACTCCAGAAAAAGGTACTGCCATTCTGTTTAGAATTTAAAACGAATTCCCCAATGACCATGTATGTTTATATGCATTGTAATTCTTTATTATATTTTGGGGCTTTCCATAGCTCATCCGACAGTACATGGACCAATCCAGGAGACAAGAAGAGGAAGAAGAGAATCAGAGGATGAAGGCCAAACAGAGAGAGAAAGTGTGACAGGATGATAAATTGACTTTTTTTTCACCTGAATATTTAATTATTTGTGTACTTTCTAGATTTGATCAACTGGAGTCATTGAATAAGTGTTCTGATTTTGAGCTGAGGTTTTATTACATTGTTGTAGTGCTGCTTTAAAACTCTAGAGGTCATTGCTGAGACCTGTCATACTGTTATCATGCACTGCAATTAAATAAAATTAATCGATAGACTTATATACAGAAACTAGGACTTACTAGTTAATGAGTTTAATCATATTAATAGCCACAAACTACAACAGTTGAAAGAAGAATTTGGTTAGACATATTCCAGTCACCCATAAAATAACAATTACTGCCAATTAAGTGACTGATAAATAATTTGTTTGTCTTTATAAAAACAGCCAATTTGTGTTTTGTGTTCAGGTTGAAATTAATTATTTTCTTACCCAAGTAATTTATGTATACACTCATCAGCCATAATATTAAAAACACTGGCAGGTCAACTGAATTACATTGATTATGTTGTTGTTACACTGGCACCTGTCAAGATGTGGCAGCAAGAGAACAGTCAGTTCTTGAAGTTGATGTGTTGGAAGCAGGAAAAATGGGCAAGTGTAAGGATCTGAGCGACTTTGACAAGGGCCAAATTGTGATGACTAGATGACTAGGGGGTGGCACGGTGGTGTAGTGGTTAGCTCTGTTGCCTCACAGCAAGAAGGTTCTGGCTTCAAGCCCAGTGGCCAACGGGGTCCTTTCTGTGTGGAGTTCGCATGTTCTCCCTGTGTCTGTGTGGGTTTCCTCCGGGTGCTCCGTTTTCCCCCACAGTCCAAAGACATGCAGGTTAGGCTAATTGGTGGCTCTAAATTGACCGTAGGTGAGAATGTGTGTGTGAATGGTTGTTTGTCTCTATGTGCCAGCCCTACAATGACCTGGCGTTGATGTGTTGGAAGCAGGAAAAATGAGCAAGTGTAAGGATCTGAGCAACTTTGACAAGGGCCAAATTGTGATGGCTAGATGACTGGGGGCACATCTTGTGGGGTGTTCCTAGTATGCAGTGGTTAGTACGTACCAAAAGTGGTCCAAGGAAGAACAATGGGTGAACTGCTGACAGGGTCATGGGTGTCAAAGGCTCATTGATTTGCATGGGACATGAAACTGCTGAAAAAGTTAATGTTGACACCTTTCTGTTTTAGCCAGCATTAACTTTTTCAGCAGTTTGTGCTACAGGAGCTCTTCTGTAGGATTGGACCATATGGGTTAGCCTTCATGCTGCATGCGAATCAGTGAGCCTTCGACACCCATGACCCTGTCACCAATTCACCGGATGTCCTTCCTTGGACCACTTTTGGTAGGTACTAACCACTGCATACTGGGAACACCCCATAAGGTGTGCCATTTTGGAGATGCTCAGACCCAGTCATCTAGCCATCACAACTTGGCCCTTGTCAAAGTTGCTCAGATCCTTACACTTGCTCATTTTTCCTGATTCCAACACATCAACTTCAAGAACTGTTCTCTTGCTGCCTAATATATTACACCCCTTGACAGGTGTCACTGTAACAACATAATCAATGTAATTCACTTTGCCTGTCAGTGTTTTTAATTTTATGGCTGATCGGTGTATATTTGAAACATTTTCAGTGTTCACCATAATAGAGACAATAAAGTTACACATTATTATATGTCGAAATTGCTTTGCAGGCCAACAGACTAGAAACAAGGAAAAAGGAGGAGGAGCAAGAGAGAAAGAAGCTGTACCAACCCGAACTTTTAATGTATGTTCACATATTTTCATTAGATGTTGTCACATCCCCATGGAGTTAAGAATGCAGTGTTCAGTCATTAGGAGGGAGTTGGTCCCTGTTGCTCTACTGGCTCAAATCCAAAAATAACAAATCTGAGAACATGGTTTCAAAGAACGACAGCCTTTTTCCATTACTGTCTACTCCAGTAGACACGGTAGCACTAAAGCAGGCGCAGCAGGAGTTCAAGTCTGTTTGAGCAGTGAGTCGATTAAAACAACAAAAGAAGAAGTCCACATTATCAGTGGTGTCCAAAGACATAAATTATTCATGGTCGTGGGAATGCCCCAAACTGGCAAAATAAACCACTGCAGTTATCAAATGACAATGTGTGCACTTAAGTCTAGAGAGAGTTTATGGGACATGATTATTCTTTGAACTCTTCAGTCATTTCTGTTATGTTGGACACACTGATATTGAAATTGGTTTAAAAGTGTAGCCATTAATTAACAAAAATTCAGTATTCTGCTGGTAGGCATATTATTATGTAATCTTGTGTCTTTCTGCTGTGCAGGAAAAGAGAAGCACATCTTCAAAGGCTTGAGAAGTCCAGCTCAGTTCCTATGGCAGCGAGCAGCTCCACACCCGTGTCATCTTGGGTAAGATGACAGGCAAAGAATGCACTGTGTGTTCCATAGGCCTGGGTTCAAATCTTTGCCGCATAGCTGTGGCACTGAGGTTACAGCCCAAGGCACTAGGGTAATTCACACCAATTGATCTGACTTTGATGTATGTTTTCAGAATAAACAGGCTCCTCTTGAGGGCTTTCATCAGCATGGTGCATTCATCTGCAGACAAGAGTCAGTCTGCCAATGGGCTCAACTTCCTCTCTGAATTATCTCCTCTATACCCACACATTGGAGAGGGCTATCTAAGCCCGTCATTGAATTTCCTCCAAATATAAATACACAGACTTTGTCTTCATGGCCAGCCAATGTGAGGATACAAGTGCTGCTTTTGCACAATGATATGAGCAGAGTTGAAGGGACTTCCCAGAGTTCACAGAATGCAGAAGGATGTGTGAGAGTGCAGGAAAAGGGCAGACTGGTGTGGTATAACCTGCATTGTTCTAGTGAAAGTACCTGGACTGCAGCCAGTGTCTCAGCCAATGACATCAGCAGTCTACGACGATGTAATTGGTGCTATCAGTGCAGCATCATTGTCACTGCCTCAGTATCATTTAATTTGCTAAACCATGCATTTCCAAATACTTATATCATAATGGGTTATTATAGGGAACTGACAAGCACTCTGTAATATCTGTGAAACAAGAATTTATTTTGGTTGTTTGCATTGATCTCTGGCGGCACGGTGGTGTAGTGGTTAGTGCTGTCGCCTCACAGCAAGAAGGTCCGGGTTCGAGCCCCATGGCCAGCGAGGGCCTTTCTGTGCGGAGTTTGCATGTTGTCCGCGTGGGTTTCCTCCGTGTGCTCTGGTTTCCCCCACAGTCCAAAGACATGCAGGTTAGGTTAACTGGTGACTCTAAATTGACCGTAGGTGTGAATGTGAGTGTGAATGGTTGTCTGTGTCTATGTGTCAGCCCTGTGATGACCTGGCGACTTGTCCAGGGTATACCCCGCCTTTCGCCCGTAGTCAGCTGGGATAGGCTCCAGCTTGCCTGCAACCCCGTAGAACAGGATAAAGTGGCTAGAGATAATGAGATGAGCATTGATCTCTCTTCTATAACTGCTGTATAATGATTCCAGTGATAGCTAGTGTATGTGTGTGTATATATATATATATATATATATATATATTGCATCTCAGTGGCTACTTATATTCCATAAAGTTGGCAATCGTGTAATAGATTCAAAGTAACTCATGATTTACAGTGATTGTCAGAACAAATTAAGCTTCCTTGCTGAATCCTGCTTCTTTCTACTCCTGGCCACTTTGCTCACTTAGCTAAGCAGACAAAGCACAGCTGCTATGGGATGATGTGTATTTTTAAATGTGCTCTAAAAATAATATCCTTTATAGTAAAATAGTATTCTATCTCAGTCTGTGCCTCAGCAGGCCAGGGATGATTCTGCAGACAGGAGACTGAGACATGAGAAGCGTGGGGCCTGTTTTATTGTATGAACCACTTGAATGTGGCATCTGACGACATTGCTTTTGCAGGTCCTGTGGTGAGGGGGAAAAAGTTTTTGTGTGGCTTACTGTATTGTTGTGCAAGCTTTTCTTCTCTGGATAGCCAGTCCTTCCATCTGTAGAAGAACATCCTGCTAACAAACATATTAAACCATCAGAGGTTAGTTCTGTACAGGCATACTGCATAAGTAACAGAAGTTTGGTCCCATCAGTTTTCTAGAAGAGGAGGCTTTTTTGAATGTGCTTCACAGGGTATTGATTCAAATCTCTGGAAGCCCTCCAAGAAAAGTAATGGAATGCTCCAATCTAAATGTCGTAAGCCAGCTGATCAAAGTGTATGTGGAAAGACGTCGTCTTGATGTGGTTTTGTGGCCCCTGAGAAGACAAGACCGATTAATCTCCTCCATATCCTCTGTTTGTGTATATGATCATTTGAGTTAACTTCCCAGGATGCCCGGCCCAGGTCGTCCCACCTATTCCTCTTGCTCTAAAGCCATTCCAAACAGAGCAGCCATTCCCTGGTGTCTCTAGGCTATCTGTCCAAACGCACAAAGGATCTCTTCATCTTTTACACACTCTTGCCTCACCCATCCTCATAGCACCTCATTGTGTTAAGAATCTCAGAATTATATCACAAAAGACCATCTGATACTCGCTGTTCAGGGCTCTGCCCATCTGTGTGATTGTATCAGCTTTAGTGGTCTGATTCATATTGAGGCGTTTCTTCACAGGCTCGAGGGCGCGAATACAGGGAGGCCAGGAAGGCTGAGGAACAAGTGACCCTGCAGCAGAAGAAAGATGAACAAAGAAAGAAGGTACCAGACTCAAAGCAGTTAAAAAAAAAACCCAAAACCATTACCTGCACTTTAATGTCTGTTTCACTTTAAGGCCTAGGCCATATCCAAGAAAAAAGCACCAGTATGTGCCCTTGATTCATTTATCCTAGTATTTCAGTCATGATGGTTCACCATATTTATAACTGGCTTCAGTAAAAGTAAACGTAACAAGAGGTGAACGATAAATGGTACTTTGATGAAGACTATAATCCCAGTGTACTTTCCACCGATCTGCTGATTCCGCTGAAATAGGCAGAAATTTACCAATATCCATCTTCTATCCATAGAACTGTCACTCACTGGATATGGGTTTGTTTGTTTGTTTGTTTGTTTGTTTGTTTGTTTGTTTGTTTTTTGCAATATTCTGTGTAAACTCTATAAACTTTGTGAAAAGCCCAAAAGATCAGCAGGTTCTGAAATATTCAAACTAGCCTGTTTAGTACAAACCAGACAACCATGTCATGGTCATTAAAAAAAAAATATATATATATATATATATATATATATATATATATATATATATATATATATATATATATATATATATATATATATGAGTAAAGGATTCCAGGGGGTTTCATCAAGAAACACAATAATTATTTGCCTTTATAGGGAGGGTAAGTCCATGCCAGTTAACAGCCTAACTTTCACTAATGTCAGTAATACTTGTTCCCATGATAACCTTCCTAGTTTGACATTGAGGATCTGCTGCACTGATGTTTGTTGAAAATGTACATTATGTAGTGAAGTGTATTAGGGCAGCTGACTTCTAATATGAATGAAAATGAAAGCACAGACATAATAACACTGATGTAATCAGTCCTATATTATACAGCAATTGTACATTGTGACATAAGTAAAAGAAGGATCCATCCATTATCTATACTGCTTATCCGTCAGGGTCGTGGAGAAAGCTGGAGCCAATCCCAGCTAAGTTCGGGTGAGAGGTGTGGTACACCCTGAGTAGGTCGCCACAGAGATGAACACCCAGTACAGAAGGACATAGTGTAGTTATTTTCTAGTATTTCTTTGTTTTTACCTGTTCCATGTTAAAATTCGTAAAAATTCTGAAAAAAAATATTTGAATAGAAAATCTCATCTCATCTCATTATCTGTAGCCGCTTTATCCTGTTCTACAGGGTCGCAGGCAAGCTGGAGCCTATCCCAGCTGACTATGGGCAAAAGGCGGGGTACACCCTGGACAAGTCGCCAGGTCATCACAGGGCTGACACATAGACACAGACAACCATTCACACCTACAGTCAATTTAGAGTCACCTAACCTGCATGTCTTTGGACTGTGGGGGAAACCGGAGCACGGACAACATGCAAACTCCGCACAGAAGGGCCCTCGCCGGCCACGGGGCTCGAACCTGGACCTTCTTGCTGTGAGGCGACAGCGCTAACCACTACACCACCGTGCTGCCCTGAATAGAAAATATAAAACAGAATTTATAATCAGTGAAAATAATCAAGCACAGAAAGGACTGAAGGAACATTACATGGTTGATATTGATAGTGTGTGATTAAGCTGTTGTGACAAGTAACTGAAAAACAACTTCTCCCTCATGCAACTTAAAGATAGGTGAGTCATTACTATCATGGATTAAGATTCCATTAATTTATTATTTCCAGAGTCAAATTTTGGAAGAAAAACATAAACAAGAAGAGGAGGACAGGAAAAGACAAATGGAAAATGAACGGCTGCGGTAAGGACACCTAATTCTACAAGAACTTTACAAACCCATGAATGTCACGCTTAATCAGCTAGCCAGGGAAATATGAATGTCTTCAAAATAACTCTCTAATGTATGGGTCAGGCTGGAAGGTTGTTATTGGGTGGTGATATATTTCCTCCAGGGTGAACTCGGCCTTCCTAGACAGACTGGAGGCGAGAGGATCAGGTAGAGCGTCTGAGTTGCTCCCCTGTACACAGGAGCTTGGTAATGTCTGGCAGACGGAGGAACCGCAGGACCCTGCCTCATCCTCTGTGTCCTTCCCTTCACAGCAACACACTGACAGCAGTGGAGGTGGGTTAGTCAGATTTATGTGCCAGACATTGTGCGTGTTTATTCTTTGGTGTTTCAAAGCATTTTTTGTGATTCTTTCCATTGCAGTGTCACCTTGTATCAAAATGCAATATGTGTCATGTGATTGATGTTGTGCAGAGCTCTGCCTCCCATTCCCAATATTATTTTTTGTCAAGCACTTTTAGGCAATGTAGCATATTATGTAAATAAAAAATAAGCCTCTAAATCCTCCTTGTGAGACAGAAATGTGGCACTGAGACGCCGTTTTAGTGCTGTAGAACGCATGAGGTAGCAGTAAAGGCTACAGCTAATTAGGTGCACCCACTGAGAGAGGCCAATTCACTGACAGAAATAGTCATATTTGACGTTGGTTTGACTCCCATACAAAATGAATGCTGGAAAAATTGTTTGACAGCAGTCTGATTAGTATGATGTCTGAGAGTCAACACTAGAAAAACCGGCTAAGTGATCTATATTTCACTTTTCTGCTCTGTCCTTACTTGTACACATACTTCAGGCTTGAGACAAGCTACAATCAAGGTTCATTCAGGTTTCAAACAATGTAATTAACCCATGATTAAGAACATAAACAATCCGATCTGTTTTCAGTATCCTAAGCTACAGCCTAAACAAGACATATGAACTCCTCTCGTATACGCTGATGTAGTTGTAAATCAGTTTTTAGTGTATGGAATTTTATTTACACATATTGTTTATGTAGGTGAAAGATCACTGGGGAAATCCTCAACATTGCTTCATAAAAAACATTCAGATTAAGATGATTTATACTTTGATTCAATGTCTGGCCACAGCCTTAAACCATTTGAAAATTCCTCACTTTTTTTGCCAGGAGGGGTGGCTAGAGCTGACTTTTCCGTGAGCTAGCACTGTTTATGGAGCACATGCCGCATGACAATGCAGGATTAATGTGCTGTTCACCTTCTGTCTGTCTGCATGTATTCGAGGATACTTAATGATACATTACGTGTGTACATTCTGCCTCATTTGAATCAGTGAAATACATATGAATCACTGGCAGGGTCCTGACACTTAGCCAAGGTTTGGGGTGGGCCAGGACCAATCCAAAAACTCATGGATCTACGTCTGACTGCAAAAGACATTCAGTGTCACTTTGAGCTGTAATTGTCCTGGGCTGTGTCTCGGCTGTCTATGGTCCTTGTCAGTGTAATGTTGCACTCACTGGACATTTCCTGAGGCCTCTGGACATCTGGTATTTATACAGTATGGCTCACGCATACTCCATAGTGTGTCTGTGGGTCCCTGGCATCTTCTGTTGCAATCCTTCACTGCATGACACTTGTTCTATCCATCTTAATTAGCACAATGATTAAGCTTAGAGAATGTCACCACTTGCCTTACTCAATTTCGTCTGCGGCTCTATCCAAGCAGAGTTTGCAGAGGCAGCAAGAGTCTGTGACGTTGGGTTTGGGGACGTATGGACAGGACGTGTGTGCAACAAGGCTTGTTTGGCCCATTAGCATGTGGTTAGAGGACTGGGATGACACTGTGTGTGGAATGGGTTGGCAGGAGCACTGCGGTGGAGCACTCCCACCCTGTCTGTCCTACTGCATGAACTAGATGAACCAGCAGGAAGATTCAGTCAAACTGCTGAGCCTCAGGCTCAATCTGGAATGGGATGGATTAGGATGGAATAGGATGGCTTGTGGGATGGGATGTAAAGTCTTCCCACACTAACATGCTGCTCCACTTTTCATCATGTTTCATTTTCTGTGCCAGTACATGAAAACAGTAATTTAAATGATTTGTTCTACTTTTCCGTTAGATTGAATGTTCCTAAATTGTACATTTTCTGTGTTTCCTTTATAGATATTGACATCGAAGGGGTTGTAATGAAGCTTCAGACTATGTTCTCTTACTATGACCAAGAGTATCTGGAAGACATTGTCTCTCAGTGTAATGGCAATTACCAGCAAGCTTATGATCTACTCAATGCTTAAATGACAATGTTATTGCCTCAAACCTTTAATGTTGGGGACATTACTAGCTTAAATACATTTTTTTCCTATGTTGTAGCAATGTAGTATTCGAGCTCCTTTTTGTTTATTGCTGCTGTAACAAGCTACAACCCCAATTCCAAAAAAGTTGGGATGCTGTGTAAACTGGAAATAAAAACAATGTGAAAATTTGCAAATCATGGAAACCCTATATTTCATTAAAATAGGACAAAAACAATATCAAATGTTGAAGCTGAGAAATGTGGAGGGTTTTTTTTTGTTTGTTGTTTTTTTTTTAAAAAAATGCTCATTTTGAATTTGATGTAAGCAACACATTTCAAAAATGTTTACCACTGTGTCGCATCACTTCTACTTTTAACAACACTGTAAACGTTTGGGAACTGAGGAGACCAATTGCTGTAGTTTTGAAAGAGAAATGTTGTCCCGTTCTTGCCTGATATACAATTTCAGTTACTCAACAGTTCAGGGTCTCCTTTGTCGTATTTTGCACTTCATAATGTGGCAAATGTTTTAAATGGGAGACAGGTCTGGACTGCAGGCAGGCCAGTTTAGCACCCAGACTCTTACTACAGAGCCATGCAGTTTTAGTATGTGCAGAAAGCGGTTTGGCATTGTCTTGCTGAAAGAAGGAAGGCCTTTCCTGAAAAAGATTTTGTCTGGATGTCAGCATATTGCTCTCAAATGTGTATATATCATTCAGCATTAATGATGCCTTCCCAGATGTGCAAGCTACTCGTGTCATGTGCACTAATGCACCCTCATACCATCACAGATGCTGGCTTTTGAACTGTGCACTGATAACAAGCCGGATGGTCCCTCTCCTCTTTAGCCTAGAGGATGTGGTGTCCATGATTTCTAAAAATAATTTCTACTTTTGATCCATCAGACCTTAGGACAATTTTCCACTTCACCTCAGTCCATTGTAAAAGAGCTCGGGTCCCGAGAAGGTGGCGGTATTTCTGGGTATTGTTTATATCTGGTTTTAACTTGCATCTGTGGATGCAGTGATACACTGTGTTCACAGACAATGGTTTTCTGAAGTGTTCCTGAGCCCATACAGTGATTTTCCACTACAGACACGTGTCTGCTTTTAATGCAGTGTCACCTGAGGGCCTGAAGATCACAGGCATTCAGTGTCAGTTTTCAGCCTTGTCTCTTGCATACAGAGATTTCTCCAGATTCTCTGAATCTTTTCATGATATTATACACCCTAGATGATGTGATTCCCAAATTCTTTGCAATTTTACACTGAGGAACATTATTCTTAAATTGTTCTACTGTTTGCCCATGCAGTCTTTCTCAGAGTGGTGAACCCCTCCCCATCTTTACTTCTGAGAGACTCCACCTCTCTGGGATGCTCTTTTTATACCCAATCATGTTACTGACCTGTTGACAATTAACCAAATTAGTTTTTTTTTAGCATTACACAACTTTTTCAGTCTTTTGCTGCCCCGTCCCAACTTTTCTAAAACGTGTTGCTGACATCAAATTCAAAATGAGCATATATTTTTCAAAAAAACAATAAAATTTCTCAGTTTCAACATTTGATATGTTGTCTTTGTACTATTTTCAATGAAATATTGGGTTTCCATGATTTGCAAATTATTGTGTTCTGTTTTTATTTATGTTTTACACAGTGTCCCAACTTTTTGGGAATTGGGGTTGTACTTCTTCACCAAGAAGCAGTGTAGCAGTTTGTCACACAGTACCTTCTCACTACTTTTCCCCTTTTCTCTACTAGCTTTCAATACTCTTGAATCAAGCAAATCACAAAATCTGTGCAAAGGATTGCATCTTTCAGGAACCAGGTTTAACATATGTAATTAGTGTAAATGTATATTAGGGTACAGGCTTCAGCTTTCACTGATCTGTGTGGAGAATAACAGAATCATGTTATACAGCTATACAGGGTGCATTCTACTAGTGATGAAAACAAGACTTTCAAGGCCATGTTCATCAGTGCTTGAGTGTGAAAGATTCACATGGTGACATATATATGGAGAGTAGCTTGTTTTCCATTTTCCGCTTGTCCTAATAGCTAGCTTCTTTATCAAATGGGTAGTTTGGCCATAGCTTATAGCCAGGCCCGCCGACAGGGGGGGACAAACGGGTATGTTGTCCCGGGCCCAGGAATGGGGAGGGCCCAGAACTGGGCTCTCATGAAGTTGCGATTATTTTATTTCATTTCAAAATGTGTTGATTTGGCGGAGAAATGTGCTATATTTGCATTCAATAAATGATTTCTAGATCTTTTGCCTTTATTGTCTTTGAAAAAGGCGTCAAGAACCCCCTACCACCCCTAATGCAAAAATGGTTTGGTCTGACTCTTTGATTAAGGGGAAAAAACGACATCGTTATATCATAGCGCTTCGACAATCAGCGTGCGTGCCATTTGCCAACATGCACAAGTCAGGAGCACAGAAAAGAAAAGAAAAGAGAAAAAGAGAGGAAGAAACCAAGAGACTCAGGGGCTCACTGCATAAATACTTTAAAAAAGATTCGGATGATGCAGCAGGTACTAGCAAAGGCAGTGGGGCAGCTGAGCCAGGTATACACTCTAAAAAATGACACATTGTCTGAACTTAAACAATTGAGGTAACAATTTGCATCGGTCTTTTTAAGTATTCCCAACAAAGCAATTATTCAGTTCCGCTGACTCTTTTTTTAAAGTATGCTAAACTTAATTTCAGTTGACTTCTAAAAGCTTAGATAGGTTGCACGAACTTAATTTTCCAAGTGCCAACTCAATTTGTTAAGTACACTAAACCTAATATCAGGTTATTGTTTCGAGTAATTCTAACAAACTCGATTTAATATCATTTAATCCAATTTAAAATGTTACCATATATACATTGCAATGTAGTTTGTTAGAATTACTCGAAACAATAATTTAACTACAGAATATACAAAAACATTGTTCGGGAAATTAAGTTTGTTCAATATGCTTAAGCTTTTAGAACCCACCTGATACTAGGTTTAGTGTACTTAACAAATTGAGTTGGCACTTGGAAAAAAGCTCGTGCAACCCACCTAAGCTTTTAGAAGTCAACTGAAATTAAGTTTAGCATACTTTAAAAAAAAGAGTCAGCGGAACTGAATAATTGCTTTGTTGGGAATACTTAAAAAGACCGATGCAAATTGTTACCTCAATTGTTTAAGTTCAGACAATGTGTCATTTTTTAGAGTGTACCTGGCTCAGCTGCCCCACTGCCTTTGCTAGTACCTGCTGCCTTTGCTAGTACCTTTGCTAGTACCAGCCCCATAAAGTAACCCCAACCAAGGCACGCGCGGCACGCGATTCATGTTACAAACGAGGGGAGCAAGTCACACTGAACACCATATCAAACGCACAGGGCATTGAATCATTTCATAACCACAACGGCTTAATAACATTGTGTTTCATATATCTGATTGAAGCTAAGAATATTCACATTAGCCCGCAATCATATCCCGCCGTTTCTCGAGCGGTGTGTTCTTCTCTGCTTTTCACACTGGACAGTACGCACGCACGCACAACAAAAGTCCGGCGCATTGCATTTCGCACCTGAATAGTTGCAGACTAAGGAAATGTTAAAATGTTAAAACTATAAAAATGTTGAAATGCTAAAATGAAATGGTTGTTGACCGGTTGAATGGTTTTTGAATACCTGTCATTTAAGGGTTGGAGTGAGTAGAGACTGGGATAAGAGAGGTGGGTGTATGTGTGGGTTGGGGGGGCCCATTCAGAGCATTTTGTCCCGGGCCCAGCCAAAGCTGTCAGCGGCCCTGCTTATAGCTATTTTACATCATGAGTTGCATGTAGCTTGGCAAGTTACAATTGCAAAGTATTGTTCCCAACAATACAAAACATATACGCAAAGACATTCAAGAAAAATTATTTGTTAAGAATTCCTTCTTCTGCATTTTGATGACAATAAATAAACGTTTCTCTTAACCTAGCTGAGCATGCCAGACATATCTTTCTGCCCAGCTCCCAGTTATGAAAGCTCACTTATGAGATTTTAAACATGCATGCCAGTAGTTTGAGGTAACTCATTCAAGCGAAGATCAAAGCAGTTCCCAAGGGCATTTCTGGGTTTGTACTCATAAGTCTAAACACTGATTTCTAAATCACATGGGTGTTATAGAGGACAGCAGAATAAGACAAAAGCAGCACACAGATCACTGGCAACATGATTGTTTTGTTGTATCCTGTACTGTGCATGAACTTTAGTTATTGCTCAGCCCAGCACATGCAGTCATGAAAAACTGGAAATTGATGTTTCATCTCGCACCAAAAGGGGAAGAGTGCAGGTGTGTGTCGATGTGTGTGGTTGGGTTCCTGATCCAACTATTACATCCTG
The DNA here is from genome assembly GCF_027579695.1 of Neoarius graeffei. NCBI lineage: Eukaryota > Metazoa > Chordata > Actinopteri > Siluriformes > Ariidae > Neoarius > Neoarius graeffei. The sequence goes on along the minus strand of NC_083577.1, from coordinate 57,244,343 downwards.
CAGGATCAGGCTTTCCAACAGCATCAAAGTTAGTGGAATAGGAGCGCAGAGGCCTTTTCACCCGACTCAAAGGAACATACACTACACTTTGCAATCACCAATAATTTTGGTACCACATGTTGACATTGAATCACGATTAATCATATTCAAGTGCAGGAAAGACCAAATTTATCACTTATTATGTTAATGTATTCCCCTATTAAATAGGCCATTTCCTGTTACAGCCAGCTTGCCTTTTGATCTTTGTGTGCGTGTGTGTTAGTTAGAAAAGAGTAGAGATGAGTGAATGTTTAATAGGGGGTTTCCAATGTCTAAACCTACACAAATGGAATTAATCTGTTATCACTAAGGACTGAATCTACAAGCACATTTGACACATGATTAAAAATGGATTTCAGAGTTGTTTTTCTGGGCCACACAAAAACTTGTGTTTAGTGAGAGAACCACCGGCCCTATCCTGAGGGTACACAAGCCCAATAGGTCACATCCCCTATCCTGTAGAAACCTGTAGGACCCTGATTACCTCAGCTGCAGTAAGGGGGATTTCCTGCGGTTCCTCCCCTGAATTAGGTCACAGCATTACCCATATCACAAAAGAATTCTGAGGAAAAATAATAACAAGTATAGATTGTTTTAAACCACTGAATCCACCCTGAAGATCTGGAGGCTATTATCCTTTAGAGTCAAAGACAAAATATACTGATTTTCTTAAATAAATAAAAAAAAATACTTCATTGGATTTTGTTGTTGACTGTTATCCAAACTTCATGAAAAGGAAAGGTCACATTCTGAACTATGAGTAACACTTCTTGCAGTTTTTCCAAAAATCATCTGAAGTGGAAAAAAATAGGGTAATGAAATACAGCCTAGCCCTTTACAACAAAAACATGACTAGAGTACCTGAATTTTTTTTAAACCCTAAAGGATATGGCTTTATTACAAAAGCTCATACCATTTTACCTCTCTCAGACATAGATCAATTGTAGATATCTTTCTTTATTGGAAAGGAAGGATATTTAAGGTCGGTGAAGGACCTTAATGTGAACTGGAAAAGCATGCCTTTTGCAGGGCTGTAACATGCAGAAATCTCCACAACAACCACAACTGAGTCACTCTGCTTCCTGGGGAAAAATCGGCTCCATGAAAGAGAGACCATGCAGGCACGCCTTGGCTGCTGATGAACAGTGCTGACAGTTTGCTGACTTTTTTTTTCACTCACACACTCTCTCACACATACACCCACACAAGCAAAGAAATTAACCAAGAATGGAGCAATCCCATTCACTAATATTAAAATATATTGTGTGTTAGAATAAAATATGTTATTCCTCTATAGATACTCAAGATTTATACCTTTACAGTAGCCTAAATCATGTATGCAGCAGTAGGCATGAGGATGTTGTCGTAAATAGTATCGAGGCATTTTTGCAATGATCAAAGTAAGACTCCTTCATTTGTTCACAATTACTCATCAACTTTGACCTCGAGTTGGCCTAGTGGTTAGTGTGTCTGCCTCTTGATTGGGAGATTGCGAGTTCTACTCATGGTTGGGTCATACCAAAGACATTCATAAAAATGGTATCTACTGCCATCTGGCAAGATATGCTGCAACACAGATGTGAGTGGGGAGCCAAACTCTCATGGTTACCAGAGAACTAGCCCTGAGCTGTATGAGAGGCCAAGGGCCATAGAAGTGGAGATTGGTACCACCCAATGCACCTTAAGGACCTGGTTAGTACTGGAGACTGCCTGGGTCCTGGCATGGGAGGGACTATTTTTTTTTTTACTCATCAACTTCACTACATATACAGGGCAAATGGTCTGGTAAAATACACTACAGATAGGCTTCAGAAGGAAGACATGTTTTTGTACTTGCTTCAAATCCAAAATACACATACCCATTATCCATCCATCGATCCAGACCACCTATCTTTCAGGATCATGGAGAAACCGGAGCCAATCCCAATTGACCTTGGGTGAGAGGGGGGTACGCCCTGGGCAAGTCACCAATCTATCACAGGGCTAACACAGAGATGAACAACCATTCACACTCATGGGTGATTTAGAGTAACCACTTGACCTAATCCACATATCTCTGGACTGTGGGAGGAAACCAGTGCACCTGGAGGAAACCCACACAGGCACAGGGAGAGCATGCAAACTCTAGAAAGACCCCAGTTGGCCATGAGGTTTAAACCCAGAACCTTCTTGCTCTGAAGCAACCATGCTAACCACTGCACCACCATGCTGCCCATCATAGCCATTATGTACTGCTGAAACCAAATCAGTGCAGCATTTGTTAAACTCAATTTCTAACATTAATTTAATGAATAATTAAAAAAAACAATAATGGTAAATATTCAGTTAGTAAAAAGTCAGTCCGAAAGTTAGATGGTCTCCTGATGATGACATCTAGGGCATTCTACAGGTGCTCTTTGGGGCTATGGTCAGGAGAGGGTTAATATCTTAAATGATCATCTACAGTATCTGTTCTGCTGAATCTTTGCAGCATAGACACAGCAGAGTGATTTTACTCTAGGATTGCTGGCAGCAGTGACACATGTCATGCCTGTTTACAGCGAATGGCCAAATTTGAGACATTATGCAACACACAGGAAACTGATAAATTAGATGGTAGACATTAGACCCTGCTCCGCCTGGACCTCATTAAGGAAAAAATGACTTTTGTGTGTAGTGAGACAGGCTGTGTTGCTGATCATATAGCTTAAATATATATTTTTTTAATGTGCACTCCTTGGCATTAGTGGGAAAAGGCTGGAGAGAGGCTTTGGAGTGAGTTTATAACAGATTTTATGATGTGTTTACACTGCTACAGTGGTGTGAAGGCAAAATCGGTACCCTGGATAAAAACCTGTCATCAGTTTGGCCTGTCTGCAATGAGAATGTGTGAGGAAAAAGAGGTGATGAGATTCCATGACTTTAGTTCAGTGATGTTCGTTGGTGTTTAAAGGATCTCCCCATTGCATGAAATCAGGCTTAAACCAGGGTGCTGACGCCACTCACAGCCCTTCACAGTGTGATTTAACATTATAATTACAGACAATTTTATTTTGCTGGGAAAGTTATTTATCTCAACTGTTTCCCCACTAAGGGCTGGCCTCTTTCCAGGCTGAAGTCTACATGGGACCTGCACAGCTGCGAGACAAGCAAAATATTTGCTTTCTCTGGTCTGGCACTGGCACAAAATCCAAGGCCATAGCAAAAGCAATAAAACTGCCTGCTGATGCCCACACTTTGGTGCTCCAATAGCCTTTTCAGGAAAGAAGTGCCTCCTCTGACTATCCGCTTGCTCTGGATTCTCATGGGTAATAGCAGACACAGCTACACCCTGACCTGCTGAACTTCCTCTGCCCCAAGTCTCCTCAGCACTGAAAATTGACTGACTTCCCTTGCCAGCATGTTTGAGGCATCACACTAACCTTCCTCCCATGGAGCAGAGAGGAGCACCTCATGCTGAAAACCACTAACGCATGGCTATGTGGCCACTCTGTGATGGACCCAGCGTGCTGCTAGTTTCCAAATTAAAGGCTATGACAGCACTGGAGACCAAGCATCAACGGTTTGCCACTGATCTGAAGAGTGATTCTGTCATTAGATATATCTTGTTCCGGTTGGATTACTGGATGTTGGGTTTGGACAACTGGTCATTTTGATCGTGCACAGAAAAGTTTGAGAAACAATCAGCATTATCACCATTTTGAAGGGAAAACACTGCTGGATTATTTTTGACAAATGGAACAGAGCAGAGTAGCATCTCTCGTGATTTATGTTCAGTATGTTGTTTTACAACAGCTAACAATACACTGTAAATTGAAGCAATTTCTATTGGGCATTTCTATTGGTCGAAAATATTTGTATGAGGTTGTCAGAGTGAAAATAAGAATAATATAAACAACTGCAATGAACCCAGAAACAGAGGTCAGTTCGGTTTTACAAAAACATTCCAGCAAATAAACTCAGTGACTTAATTTAGAAGTTGTACAGGACAAAGCCCTGACCATGCTGTGGTCTTCTGTCTCAGTAATATCCTCAATGATACATCTGAACTCCCAACAGTATCCCAGTTTATTCACAGCGTAATCAGTTCAGGAGCCTGGGGGAGGCCTTTGACCAGAAGACAGTCAGACCACTTTCACAACACTGTAGCAAGTTATTGTGTAAAGTCCAATTTCAGGCAATTGTGGTATTCTACAGAAGTAAGTCTCCAAAGACCAAAATGTTCCAGCTATACAATACAAAGAATGTTTTTATTCTGCAAGATACCCACTATTAATTTGAAACCAATCAAAATATAGGAAAGCATATGCTTGTTCAATTTCCATACTAGTAGTACAGCAGTGCCTGGAAGAGAGAAAAAAAAACTGTGATGTTGAATCAGGAATCAGAACTGTGAAATAAGTAAGTGAGGGATTAAACACATTTTGACTGTGTAATGCTTACATATAAATCCCTCTTTATATCTGATATCTGGTTTTGGCAATGTGGTAATCCTTTTCGAATCTTGCTGCTACGTTGGACATAAAGCATGGACTATGATAAGCTTAACAAATCAATTCAAAGCAGGCACACAGAGCAGCCCAAAGTGCCAGCAAGGATCATGTGGTCAAACCAAGTGATTTATTTTCCAGTGACTCATTATTCAGATCATTAACTGTTAAAGCCTTACCTGCCAAACCTTGCTCTTTTTTTTCCCCCTGTAGAAACGAATAATACATTATTTTGGGTAGAGAACTGTTGTGTACACAGTGCTGTCTGTGTATTTTGAGATTAAATGTTTCTAAGAGTATTATTAGAATGTTTATTATATATATGGTGTATGCATATCATGTAATATGTGCTGCACAAAATGAAAATGATGACAAAGATCACTCAGCAGCACTTGCCATAAGAATGCTTTGTGTACACTAATACAAAAGTGTAACAGAAACATACAAAAACTATAGTCGCATTTAACTTATATTATTAGACCAAGTGTTTCAACACAATCATGACATATGGTGCCCAGACATCGTATTTATCTAACTCACCACAGTTATGACTCTTCTGAAGCAGCAATGGCCACTCCCTAGAAAGTACGCAGTCACTGAACTAATGCAAAACAATGTTGTCATGTCTGTGTTTACAGTCTGCCTCCTGATTCCTGAAGTAATTACACAAATCATCGAATTAATACCTAATATTTCTTCTCCGCAGCCATATTTCAAGTGCCCTAACCACCTGCTCTCGGCAGTCATGTGAAACATGACAAAATTGCTTCTTATTATTTAAAAAGATCTTTTAATATTTCCAATGTACATCTCCAGGTCTGCTGTAAAGCCTTTTCATGTTTAAAAAAACACTGAGAATAATACGAGTGCTAAATCAAAAGCAGAAAGGTTTGTGCCCAGCCCCTTAGTAGTCTGCTGTATGGTGCCATGTGAAATTAGCAATGTCTCAAGATGAAGAGAGGGTAAAGATCAATTAGAGAGTTTTACTCAACCTTAACCGAAGCTTTAGAAGAACTGCCAGCTCACCTAGCATGATCATTCAGCATCTGGAGCTCAGTGTGGTGAAGCAGGCACCAAATCTTGACCAGTGTTTAGCCTGACGTTCTCTACTCTGTGATTTGTTGAGTCACAAGGGAGAAGGACAGGACCACCTTCGTGACTGAAATTAACGTATTCTTCTCACGCTATCTTTGCACATTCAGCATCATATTCTTGTTTATTTAAGAGCTGCAATGAATATGCCTAGGTTTTAAATGTGCCCATGTAATAACAAAAGAAAGCCTTGTATTGCAAAGCTTGTGTGTGAACGAGTATTCTAAGGCTTGTGAAATACCAAAGCACCAGCACATTAAGATGCTAAACTGTTTTACAATTATACAATGAAACAGTTGAAGTGACACAAATAAGTGTCATCTGTGGTTTTGTCTTGCGTATGTGTGTCAAGTTCTCTCGTTATCTGCCGGATAAACATCTTTATGTGCAGTAAACAGTGTAGCTGGAAAGCATGTGGTCAGCCATCAGTGTCCTTAAATCAGCAGTGACATTTTTTATAAATACCTGAGATACAGTGGATGTAGCTAATAAAATAAGTAGGCTAAAACTCTTATGAGAGAGATGTATGCAAAGTGTGAAAGAGTTCACAGGGTAACTTTTAGCAAAATGCACCAAATTAACATACAAACCAACAAATCATGCCATGTGGAAAGAAAAGAAAAGAAAAGAAAAGAAAAGAAAAGAAAAGAAAAGAAGAATAATGGGTGATATTTGAGGATGAATTTAATATGCCTGCAAAAACAATCAATCAGTCTTCGAATTACTGACACGCTGTAAACCTGAAGCTTATTGTAGCTGAAGAAATATAGTATTTAGTTGTGCACCGCTTGCGTGTATGTGTGTGTGTGTGGGGGCACTGAAGATGGAACATTCCAGTGGGTACAAAACTACACACCACTAGTTTATGCAGTATACCGTAGTTTCCAATTATATAGGTATAATTCAATGCCATCACTATGCACTTTATCATCACCCACCAGTGTTATGGTTCTTATCTATTTTTGTGCAATATGTTCTCTTGTGGGCGGCACGGTGGTGTAGTGGTTAGCACTATCACCTCACAGCAAGAAGGTCCTGGGTTGGAGCCCAGCAGCCGGCGAGGGCCTTTCTGTGTGGAGTTTGCACGTTCTCCCTGTGTCTGCATGGGTTCCCTGCGGGTGCTCCGGTTTCTCCCACAGTCCTAAGGCATATAGGTTAGGTTAAATGGTGGCTCTAAATTGAGTGTGAATGGTTGTTTGTCTCTATGTGTCAGTCCTGTGATGACCTGGTGACTTGTCCAGGGTGTACCCCGCCTCTCACCCATAGTCAGCTGGGATAGGCTCCAGCTTGCCTGTAACCCTGTAGAACAGGATAAGCAGCTACAGATAATGGATGGATGTTCTCTTGTGCAATGTTTGTTTATGGCCCTACTATCTATTGGTCTATGTCTGTGTATATAGTACATGTCTGTCTAGCTATCTAGTATGTTTACCTATTGTTGTCTTGTGTGCACATGTTCATTGTACATACCAGCACATTGGAGTGTGGGGAAATGTAAATTCTTTCAGCCGTGCACTGCTTGTTGTATGGTCTGAATGACAATAAAGTTTGACTTTGATACGACTAGTGGATGTAGTGCCACTACCAATTTTTGTTGTTTGTTGCTGTCTTTTTGTGAGCAATTGACCTTATTTAGTTCTGTCCTTATTCTATTATATTTTATCCATCCATCCATCCATTATCCGTAACCGCTTATCCTGTGCAAGGTCACAGGCAAGCTGGAGCCTATCCCAGCTGACTATGGGTGAAAGGCGGGGTACACCCTGGACAAGTTGCCAGATCATCACAGGGCTGACACATAGAGACAAACAACCATTCACACTCACATTCACACCTACGGTCAATTTAGAGCCACCAATTATTTTATCCATCCATCCATCATCCATAACTGCTTATCCTGTGCAGGGTCATGAGCAAGCTAGCCAACGATAATGCAAGGCAACATGCAGGACTTGCCAGAGTACAGTGTTTTTCATAATTTCCGAGATAGATACAAATCAAATACTATAGTTACATTGCTCAAATTAAATTGGAAAGACTGTCTGAAGAAAGACAAAAAGATTATAGCCAAAATTTTCAATCAGATATCCAAATGCTGAGGTCCCTAATGAACAAACCAGAAGCAATATCCATCCATCCATTATCTGTAGCCGCTTATCCTGTGTAGGGTCGCAAGCAAGCTGGAGCCTATCCCAGCTGACTATGGGCAAGAGGCGGGGTACACCCTGGACAAGTCGTCGGGTCATCACAGGGCTGACACACACATTCACACCTACGGTCAATTTAGAGCCACCAATTAGCCTAATTTGCATGTCTTTGGACGGTGGGGGAAAACGGAGCACCCGGAAGAAACCCACACAGACATGGGGAGAACATGCAAACTCCACACAGAAAGGCCCTTGTTGGCACTGAGCTCGAACCCAGAACCTTCTTGCTCTGAGGCAACAGTGCATACCACCCTAATATATTTTATTATATTCTATATTTAAATAATATTGGCTGCCTTTTTTTCATGGTATATCAAACATATTCCATTCAGCTAGCATGATATTGAATGAGTCAAAGACGAGTTAGCTGAATGGAATATATCTGATATACAATGAAAAAAAGGCAGCCAATTTTATTATTATACATACATATTGCTTTCGGGTGTTCAACGCATCTTTCTCTTTCAAAATTCTCTCAAAATCTTCCATATTTAACAAAGCAAACCTGGCAGCCATGTTTGTCATGTGACATCATGTTGTCTTGACAGCCATGCAGTTTTGTAAACCATAATCAACGCTCATTCTCCATTGGGTAGTGACGTAATACACATAGGGTAAGCAATATGCTAACAATATTGCATGCTATTGTAGCAAAAGGGGAGGGGGGATTGTAATATTCCGACTACGCCACTAGGGAATTTACCTAGACCAGTATCACCTTAACAGGTGTCTCAGTTATTACCCATAGACTGTTCTATAACACACAGGTTCGTTATACCTGCAAGACAAGAAACGTGTTTCCATCCATGAAATTCAGTTTATTGAAAAGTATAAAAATATATATTTATGAAGCACAGACTCAGCACTCACAACCACACAATTGTATGTACCACCTCAAATGGAGAGGGAAGAGGAGGAGAAAAAAAGAGAAATGTCTAGGCTGAGGGCTTACTCGTGGAAAGGGCAAGTCTTTGGCCTAGGAAAGGTCCCAGGAATAAACACCCACTCACACGTGAACACACCCACAACAAAAGATATCCAATTTAACAATCACATGTGACCACAGCACACTAGAAAGAAAATTAATATAACTGGAGGTGGACACAATTAACAAACACACCCAAAGACACATACACATATCTACTCAACAAAATTGGTATAAATCAAACAAAATAAAATACAGGTTAAACTGAATTGACACAAAATTAATTCAAACAAAGCAACCCAAAACAAACAAAAACAAACAAACAAACAAACCAACAAACAACTAATGAAAAGTGTATACTGGTGATCCACGGTAGTTGTCAGAAATCCTCCCACCAGTACACAAAGGAAAAGAAGACACACAAAACAATTAGCCCACACAAAGTAGGCCAACAAAAAACAAAATATAACAAACAAAGATGAATTACAAATACAAGCACTCTCACTCTCACAGACAATCACACACAACGCGAACAGAACAGCAATGCCACACAATTGCAGCTGACATACAGCAAAAACTCTGTTCGCCGTCAAGCCAATCACGCAAAATCAGGGCCAAGCAAAACAGCAGAAGGCACCCCAATGAATGTCGCATATGCCCACGATCCTAAAATGCATCATAAAATGTCACGTTAATAAAAAAAATAGGTGAAACAATAAGTTCATTCTAATGCTCTATCAAGCTACATACCGGGGGAGCAGTATCAAGTTGCTTGCGACACCGAATTCCACAGATTCAGTCACGGTTCTTTAATACTGCAGAAAGTTTCTCAGTTACAATAAACATGGAACAAGCTGCCAACATAAATAAACTGAATGGGAACCTACCGGTACAGGATATACAGACTCAGACGTGCAGCAAGGTATTAACGTAGCTCACCAACGGAGGCTGCAGAAAGTAGAACACATTACCCACAATGCGAGGAATAAGCCACGACACAGAACAACGCGCATCAAACAAACAGGAAATCTTACCAGCAATCAGGCAGAAACGGGTATACGGGGAGCCAAGGTAGGACCAGGAAACGAAGGCATTTTTTCCTGGGCCAGATCTCCATATCCTTATATATAAGCTCCCAGCATACCCATTGGCCCATGATCACCATTACCAGGAGCTCTGCCCATTCATCCCAGTACAATCTGTCCTCACCTTTTTGCATCGTCGTCCCGACGATGGAACACCCGTCAACTCCCCACTTTAATTCCACGGCCTAAACAAGGCTGTGATTGCACTTGATGCAGAGTTGCTAGCACCAAGTTCCCCACCACCTACTGGTCGTGGTAGATGATAAATATTAGGGTGGTGACCAGCTGTGGGCCTTGTGGTCCGACATAGGGATAGCCTGATGTTACCACACTGGTCCTCTACAGGGGGTGATGGTACAACTGGGGCATTCACACTAGTCATGGTGGACCCTAATGGCATGGGGGGCAGGTCTAGTACGGTGGCTGGGCCCAAAGTGGCCTCAAGGGCAAGAGGGGGAAGCGCAGGCACAACTCCAGGCACTTCTGGAGGATGTTGGGCAAGCTCAAGGCCATGGGGAGCCGAATCCACCCTCTCCTCCTCCTGTGGGGTCACCCACTCCACTACCAGTGGTCCATCAGGGACAAGGAGGGCTAGATCGGCCGTCTCCTCCGGTTCTGGAGAAATAGCCTCCACAACCAGTGGCCCAGTCTGAGTAGGGCCCACGGGAGGGTCCTGTCCTAGACAAACCTTCAATAGGCTACGATGTACATGTTTTACCTTACTGGGATCGCCCACTGGTGTAATAGTATTCACCCCTCCTCTGACTGGGGGGCCTTGATAACTTGATGCACCACTGGGCTCCACAGGTCCTGGATTTTATGTCTACCTCGCACATTTAAGTCACGCAGATATACCAGCTGACCCTCCCCCAATGGTGCATCATGGACCCGACGATCATGAGTCTCCTTTCTCCGATTTGCTGCAGCCTGCAAACGGTCACAGGCTCCCTGAAAGGCCACCTGCAATCTGGTCTGATGTTCCATGACCCAGTCATGGAGGCTGCCTGCTCTTGGCTCTTGAACCCTCCCCAACAAAAAAATCAATGGGTAACCACAGTTCTTGACCAAACATTAGGAAGTATGGGGACTCCCAAGTGACTGGATGGGGGGTGGAGTTATAGCTAAAGAGTAGTTGCGGAAGGCAAACTACCCAGTCTCTCTTACGTGATGCAGGTAGCGTACGGAGAAGGTTGTATAATGTGCGATTAAAGTGTTCGCACTGGCCATTTCCAGCCAGATGGTAGGGGGTAGTCCGAGACTTCTGAATCCCATAGAGATGGCAAAGCTGTTGAATTAAGGATGCCTCAAAGCACCTGCCTTGATCAGAGTGAATGCGAGCTGGGACACCAAACTTATAAAACCACTCGCAAACAAGCACCTGGGCTACAGTGGCAGCGCATTGATCTCTAGTGGGAATGGCCAAAGTGTATTTGCTAAAAACATCAGTCATAACCAAGACATTCTCCAGGCCAGACCGAGACGGCTCTAACAGGGTAAAATCAATGGCAAGCACTTCATGTGGCCGTGAAGCCAGCAGATGTCCCATAAAACTACGGGCCACTGGTTGAGAGTCCTTGACCAGTTGGCACCAGTCACACTCAAGGCACCAACGGGCCACATCAGTAGACATGCCCGGCCAATAGCATCGTTTCTTAACCAGCTCCATAGTACGTTCAATGCCTTGGTGGCCGTGATCCTGATGGAGCTGAGTCAATACCTCTGTTTGGAGTCTGGCTGGTAATAACAACTAAAAACACTCCCCTGCATCGTCTGGCCGCAGAACCCTTCAGTACATGATTCCCTCCGTCTCCACCAGTTGATCCCACTGGCGTAACAGGATTATCGCAGATTTCGACATGCACTTACGCACCTCAGAACTAAGCCTCACTTTCTGTTGCCATTGGGGCAGAACCTCCTGTAAGGTAGGATCTACTTCCTGCATGGAGCGCAACTCCGAGCTACTATGTCCCGGTAGGGCGGTAATAATGGTCTGGGTGACTGTTGCTGTTGGCTGTGCTTCTATTGCCTGCTGTAATGAGGCAGGGAGGACGGTGCCTAAGGCCAACTCCGCCAAACCAGACAAGTCTGTGGGGTGCTGTCTAGACAGGGCATCCACATTATGGTTATGCCGACCAGAACGATACTTTATTTCAAAATCCAAAGAGGCCAACTGGGCAGCCCACCGCTGTTCCAGGGCCCCCAACTTAGCTGAGGACAAATGACTGAGGGGATTATTGTCTGTATAGACCAAGCAATGATGTCCCAGCAGGTATTCCCTAAACTTCTCGGTCATGGCCCACTTGAGCGCAAGAAACTCCAATTTCATGGAGCTGTAATTGGACATATTGTGCTCAGTGTGCCTCAGACCTCGGCTAGCATATGCTATGGGGTGCATTTTTCCCTCCTGCTCTTGGGAGAGTACAGCTCCCAAGCCACTATGGCTGGCATCAACCTCCAAAATAAACGGCAGCCTAAAGTCAGCATAAGCAAGAACAGGAGCGGTGGTGAGCCTTCTTTTCAATTCCTCAAAGCTATGCTGGGACTGCTCTGTCCAGGAAGAGCCAAGACTATGGCTGGAGCCTCTCCTGGATTTTGTACCACCTAGCTCAGCCACCAGTCCGTGCAGGGGTGCCGCCAACTTGGCAAACCCCTCCATGAATCGGCAGTAATAGCTGGCAAAGCCCAAGTAAGAGCGCAATTCTGACACTGTGCTAGGTAAGCGCCAACTAGCAACAGCCTCAATCTTTTTGGGATCTGTGGCTACCCCATGTAGCAAAATGACATGGCCCAGATAGCCTACCTCCTGCTTGAAGAAAACACACTTCCCCAGCTTGGTCTTTAGGCCCTCCCGCTGTAAGCACCCCAAGACCACTTCTAACTGCTCCAGATGTTGGGAAACTGAGGAGGAAAAAAAAATCACAATATCATCAAGATACAAGAGTAAAGTCTGACATTGTTGATCCCCAAAAAGCCGCTCCATTAGCCTCTGAAAGATCGCAGGGGCATTACAAAGCCCGAATGGCATGCGATTCCATTCAAAGAGGCCAAATGGAGTGCAAAATGCGGTCTTAGAACGATCACCCTCATTGACAGGAACCTGGTTATATCCACTGGCTAAGTCCATTGTGGAAAACCACTGGGCCCCTGCCAGCGCATCCAGAGACTCCTCTATTCAGGGTAGAGGGAAGGCATCCTTACAAGTCTTGGCGTTAAGTTGGCGGTAGTCCACGCACACACGCAGGCTACCATCTTTTTTCCGCACCAAGACGATAGGAGAGGCATAAGGACTACTGCTCTCCCTGATGACCTGCGCCTCCAACAGCTGATTAATATGAGCCTTGGCCAACTCATACTCAGAGGGAGGGATACGCCTATGTCTCTGTCGAACAGGGGCATCGTCGATTAAGGGTATATGATGGGAAATAAGGTTAGCACAACCCAAATCTCCATCATGGGTAGAAAAGACTCCACTAAACTTGCGCAGCAGTGACTTTACTTGTTCCTGGTCTGCATCAGACAGAGCAGACAAGTCTATAGCCTCGATCTGATCCAGCGTGGAAGGAACCACTGTATGGGACGCCATGGTTACTGTCATGGCATCAACCTCCAGCACATCTGCAGGCAAGCTAACCACTTGTACACTGTACAACTTACCCAAGCATGTACGAGGGTATAATAAAACATCGTCACTGCCTACGTTAACCACGGGTATAAAGCCGGTGCCTCGAGTCACTTGAATCAGGACGGGGGAAGCCAACAGGCCAGCTGGTAAGCCTGTTTCAGGGGGCTCAAATAACACAAGGTTATGGGAGTACTGGGCTGAGCATGTCGCGGCAACCATCATCATGGTGCCACCAGGAATTCGATATGCCTGCTTACCCCGGACCTTAACCCTCCCAGGCCTGGCGATGTTGCTGTCTGCATGATGGCAAAATTGCAAAGCCTGAACAACTAAGCTATGAGCCTGTGAGACCAAGGGCAGATCGAAAAGGGCAGGGCCATGCTGACCAAAGAGCTCATGGTAGCATTTGCTCAGTATATTCATCCCTACGACCTCTGGGGACTGCAAGCCTACCCCACCAGCCGGGTCCTTAACAACTAACACCCCACAATGAGGTAATAACTCCCCACAGGGTTCTATATCCAGTTCCAAATAGCCAATGTAAGGAATAGCCAGGCCATTAGCTGCACGGAGCTGCAACCACTGACAAGATTGCAGATGGTCGAAGCCCCATGACTGAAAGTGAGTAATAAAGAAGGATTCACTAATCGTTGACACCATAGAACCAGTGTCTATTAGGCAGGGCATACATACCCCCCCATAAGCACATCCAAATGCGGGCATGATGACATTAAAGGAACAGTCCACTGTATTTCCATAATGAAATATGCTCTTATCTGAATTGAGACGAGCTGCTACGTACCTATCCGAGCTTTGCGCGACCTCCCAGTCAGTCAGACGCGCTGTCACTCCTGTTAGCAATGTAGCTAGGCTCAGTATGGCCAATGGTATTTTTTGGGGCTGTAGTTAGATGCGACCAAACTCTTCTGCGTTTTTCCTGTTTACATAGGTTTATATGACCAGTGATATGAAACAAGTTCAGTTACACAAATTGAAATGTAGCGATTTTCTATGCTATGGAAAGTCCGCACTATAATGACAGGGGTACTAACACCTTCTGCGCGCTTCGGCAGAGCATTGATATCTGAGCTCCATATCAATGCTCTGCCGAAGCGCGCAGGAGATGTTAGTACGCCTGTCATTATAGTGCGGACTTTCCATAGCATAGAAAATCGCTACGTTTCAATTTGTGTAACTGAACTTGTTTCATATCACTGGTCATATAAACCTATGTAAACAGGAAAAATGTGGAAGAGTTTGGTCGCATCTAACTACAGCCCCAGAAAATACCGTTGGCCATACTGAGCCTAGCTACATTGCTAACAGGAGTGACAGCGCGTCTGACTGCATCTGACTGACTGGAAGGTCACGCAAAGCTCGGAGAGGTACGGAGCAGCTCGTCTCAATTCAGATAAGAGCATATTTCATTATGGAAATATGGTGGACTGTTCCTTTAAGCTTGTCCTGCCACCACTAGCACTTGAGCCAATCAGGCCCCCACCTAAACTGTGGCTCTGCAATTCGGTGGGAGCTAGTTTCCCGCTGGGATGTGAGAAGATTGTCTATTCCCACTAGAGGGAGCTGTCGAGGGAGGCGAGGTACGAGGAACAACCTGTTCCCCGTCACATTCCCGAGCAAAATGGCCAGGCTTTTGGCACCTTTTACATATAATGGGATTAGTATGGGGTGGGAAGCGGCACTGTTGTAACAAGGAAACACTCTGTGAAAGTTGGTTCAACTGATCCTGCTGACTATGCCAGATTGTAGCAAAAGGGGAGGGGGGACTGTAATATTCCGACTACACCACTAGGGAATTTACCTAGACCAGTATCACCTTAACAGGTGTCTCAGTTATTACCCATAGACTGTTCTATAGCACACAGGTTCGTAGTACCCACAAGACAAGAAACGTGTTTCTATCCATGAAATTCAGTTTACTGAAAAGTATAAAAATATATATTTATGAAACACAGACTCAGCACTCACAACCACACAATTGTATGTACCACCTCAAATGGAGAGGGAAGAGGAGGAGAAAAAAAAGAGAAATGTCTAGGCTGAGGGCTTACCAGTGGAAAGGGCAAGTCTTTGGCCTAGGAAAGGTCCCAGGAATAAACACCCACTCACACGTGAACACACCCACAGCAAAAGATATCCAATTTAACAATCACACGTGACCACAGCACACTAGAAAGAAAATTAATATAACTGGAGGTGGACACAATTAACAAAAACACCCAAAGACACATACACATATCTACTCAACAAAATTGGTATAAATCAAACAAAATAAAATACAGGTTAAACTGAATTGACACAAAATTAACTCAAACAAGGCAACCCAAAACAAACAAAAACAAACAAACCAACAAACAACTAATGAAAAGTGTATACTGGTGATCCACGGTAGTTGTCAGAAATCCTCCCACCAGTACACAAAGGAAAAGAAGACACACAAAACAATTAGCCCACACAAAGTAGGCCAACAAAAAACAAAATATAACAAACAAAGATGAATTACAAATACAAGCACTCTCACTCTCACAGACAATCACACACAACGTGAACAGAACAGCAACGCCACACAATTGCAGCTGACATACAGCAAAAACTCTGTTCGCCATTAAGCCAATCACGCAAAATCAGGGCCAAGCAAAACAGCAGAAGGCACCCCAATGAATGTCGCGTATGCCCACGATCCTAAAATGCATCATAAAATGTCACGTTAATAAAAAAAATAGGTGAAACAATAAGTTCATTCTAATGCTCTATCAAGCTACATACCGGGGGAGCAGTATCAAGTTGCTTGCGACACCGAATTCCACAGGTTCAGTCACAGTTCTTTAATACTGCAGAAAGTTTCTCAGTTAAAATAAACATGGAACAAGCTGCCAACATAAATAAACTGAACGGGAACCTACCGGTACAGGATATACAGACTCAGACGTGCAGCAAGGTATTAACGTAGCTCACCAACGGAGGCTGCAGAAAGTAGAACACATTACCCACAACGCGAGGAATAAGCCACGACAAAGAACAATGCACATCAAGCAAACAGGAAATCTTACCGGCGATCAGGTGGAAACGGGTATACGGGGAGCCAAGATAGGACTAGGAAACGAAGGCGTTTTTTCCTGGGCCAGATCTCCATATCCTTATACGTATATACTGTAAGCTCCCAGCATACCCATTGGCCCATGATCGCCATTACCAGGAGCTCCGCCCATTCATCCCACTACACTATCAAACCAAATGAATGGAACCCGTTAGAAGGGAATAGAATACTTGTTTTTATTCCATCGAAAAAGTGTCCTGTATGTATAATAATAAAGGAATATCTTATCTTATCATGATGCCTGTTATCAAATTTCAAGGCTTTTGTAGAGGCCTGTCCTATGCATGTTGCAAAATGACTTAGGAAACTTGTCTACTTTAAGGCTTTCTCACGCTTGCACATCTTCCAAGATCACCAGAGAAGGCCAGGGATCTGTTTATGGAGGCTGTGTGTTTGTGTGACCTGCAAGTTCAGGGCAGTATATCATCTCACTTCTGTTTACCATGCTGCTCTACATGGCTGTACAAATGGTCACTGATTAATTTCCTATAACAGCAGTTTGGACAGTAGATTTCTGTAAAGAGATTTGTTGAACATTTCATGGAAGGAAACTTTGTAATGCTCTGTAATGGATAGCACGTTTTCCACCACAGTGTAATCCTTTTGACAAACATAACAAGCTAAAAAAAAATTTTGTTGTTGATTTCAGGTATTCTGTAATGATTCATGATTTGTAACTTATACTATTGTGTTTAGATATGCGTATGAAGATTAAAAAGATACTGTCTTGTACAATTTGCAGTGTTTTAACCAATAAGTCACCTCAAAACTTGTAATTTAGGCCATTCAAAACAACAAATGATTTTCCATTTGAGTTTCCACAAAAGACTGATATGTTTGTCAAACCATCCATTACAAAGAGAAACCATCTGAGGAAAAATCCTACAAAGCTCCACTGTACGGAAACTTATTAACCTCAATTTGAACCTCATGTAAAAAGGAATGGAAGCTCTTCGACAGTATATTTAGACTCAAGGGCATATGGAGTTAGTGCTTATAATTCATGGTCTGTTTTCTGTTTAGTGATAGTTATTTTTCTATATTAGACAATAAATGTCCTTTTTTTTCTATATATTATGATTGAGATGGGCTTCATCATTCGGCTAATGTTAACCCTAGTGTTAATGTTAGCTCTAGAGCCTTAAAATGGAGTGGGCTCTTTGAATAAACATTTGTATGTTTGAATTTTGCATGAGTACAGCTGCTGTCATAGAGTTCTTTTTACACACTCTCAGTAATGACAAACAGATGTCAGCATCTGCAGCTGTAACATACACCATAATGATACAGAGCTAATACAGCAGAGGGGCATACAGATACTGAATGTAGTTAGATTTGTCAATGCCAGTAAACACATTTGCTTGCAATTCCTTTTCACAAAAGAAAGTCATCATTGTAAAGTCGGCTACATGTCCAAGTGCCTATATAATAGTGTGTGTGGTTGTGTGTGTGTGTGTGTGTGTGTGTGTGTGTGTGTGTGTGTGTGTGTGTGCGCGCGCGCACGCCAATTAGGATCCCGAGAACTTTACGTGACATTGTTCTATTGTGTTCTACTTTTCTGAAAAATCTACATTAATGATAACAAACTGGTAGCAGTATGTCAAGTAAAATCTAAACTAGAAAAGCTTGTCTGTCAAAACCGACTGTGATTTCAAGCTTGTCCATTACAAGGACATATCAGGTCAAATGGTGTCAAATGCTTCATTCAAGTCAATTAAAACCAAAATAAAACATATCCATAATAATCTGATATAACCCCTAGGTCATTTACCACTTTAGCCAGTGCTGATTCTGTACTATGATGCTTCTGAGAACCAGAAGGGAAAAAACAAACAAACAAACAAACAAACAAACAAACAAACAAACAAACAAACACATTGTGCTACTTTTAAAAAGGCAGTCATTTAAAACTTTCTCCATTTTTCTTTCAACATTTGGGTTTAACAAACAGGACAGACACTATGCATCATGCAAACCTTACTGACATTTATAGTGTTGGAAATACACTCTAGCATAGATGTTATCATGCGTGACATAACGTAGATAAAAATAATGTTAACTGGGACAAATGTGTTCTCAGTTGACACAGATATAGATAAGATCACAAAATGTGCATCATGCAGGCATGAATGCTATTGATATTGTCAGGTTCCATGAGAAGCATTCAAAGAACAAAGATATTATCAAAGCTGACGTATAACTAGAAAGTATGTTTACTGTGATTGTATGTTTCTTTGTCCTAATTTGATACAGATATAGATAATATCTCTCTCTCTCTCTCTCTCTCTCACACACACACACACACACACACACACGTATTTCTACAGGTTTATCTGTTACACAAAGCAGAAATTAGGATTAAGTTTGAAGGGTTTGAGAAATATGCAGCAGTAAATAAAGGTTCTGGGAATCGTTAACCAAAGCCTTTCTAAAGTATTTGATTAGCTGTCAGCAATGAACCCCTTCTAAAGTCAAGTTAATTTTTATAGCACTTTTAACAATAGACATTGTCGCAAAGTAGCTTGACAGAAAATAAAGACTTTAAACATGAGCTAATTTTATCCCTAATCTATCCCCAATGAGCAAGCCTGTGGTGACGGTAGCAAGGAAAAACTCCCTCAGACGACATGAGGAAGAAACCTCGAGAGGAACCAGACTCAAAAGGGAACCCATCCTCATTTGGGTGATGACAGATAACGTGATTATAAATAACTTGCTTCTATAACAGTGTCCTATATAGTCACAAAGTATAACTGTGAAACCAGGAAATTCATTATAGTTTTATAATTTAGTCTATTTTGTTGAAGTTATAAACTGTTCATTGATGGAAACTTGAGTGCAAAACTGTTCATGACAACTGTAGTCCTGTCCAGAGCATCTTCCAAGTGTGACTTTTGACTGTCCATATGGGGCCGTCCTCCACCGGAGCGATGTGATGAGACTCCAGTCAGACATAGGGCAGGTTGTTAGGTATATGCCCAATGTCACCTAATAAGTAAGAACAGTATACGTTTTGCGTGAAGTGCAAGCAGGGACTCCGGCAAAACTAACTATGACAGCATAACTAAAAGGGGAGAGCCAAAAGGTAACACAGACATGAGGGTGCCCCGGGACATAAAGCAGCAGCCACTACACCATCAATAAACCCGAGTTATACCCGAGTTCTTAATTACATATGATGGGAGTTTGGAATAAAATTAGTCCTATATGAATTATGCCAGTTTGTTGAGTCTGGAGTCTCACATGATTTACACTATACAGCTAAAATTTCTTTATCCATCACACCCATATGTGGGTCTTTGAGCTTTAAATATTAATGTCTAGCCAAATAGTGGATATTTGGGTTTGTTTCCATTACAAATTAATTCACTAATGGACTGTACCCTGATACTGAATATCATATGCTGCATGATATTTAATTTTCATTTCATGTGTTTATTTGCAAGATATTGCAAAAAAAGAAAAAAACTTTCTTTCCTTGTTTACTTGCTTGCTGACACAGATTCATTCATTCATTCATTCATTCATTCATTCATTCATCTTCAGTAACTGTATTATCCTGATCAAGGTTGTGGTGGACCTGGAACCTATCACAGGAACACTGGGTGTAAGGGGGGAATTCACCCTGGATTAGGCACCAGTCCATCACACTCATTCATACCTATGGGCAATTTAGAGTAGCCAATACACCTACTGGCATGTTCTAGGAGGTAGAAGGAAACTGGAGAACCCACAGGAACCCCAGATGGACAGGGAGAAAATATGCGAAAATCCATACAGACAGTAAGTAGAGCTCAGGATGGGAGCTGTGCGGTGGTAATGCTACCCACTGTCCCTCTGTGTTTCCTATTTGTACAACATAGGCATAAATATATAACATATCCTGCGCAGGTAAATTTCCTTAATGATGAATGCAAGCCTGGAATGATGGACAGTCTTTAAATCAATCTGCAATGTAAATGGCAGCTTCCTGTACATTTGGTAACAGGCACTGAAGCAAATTTAAAATATTAGTTTTGCCACTTTATCACTAAGCGCATACTAATCTGCTCAGCGAAAGTGATTAAAGCATGCGTATGCAGGGAGCTTTATCATAAACCTGGCAATAATCTCTCTTACTTTGAAGAAGGAGGTCCTTCATTTTGAGATTGCTCAAAGATAACATGATTGTAGATTAATCACAAGGGGATTCTCTCTCTGTAACCACATCATCTCTTATTTGTTACTGAAATAACAGTGAAGCATCACTGTGGCAGTTCTTACATATGGGCGGAGCACAGAAGACGGCAGGACAGAGCTCAGGTTAGTAAACCATTTTTATTTTCACACTTTTCAGTGGACACTTACAGTGGTGCTTGAAACTTTGTGAACCCTTTAGAATTTTCTATATTTCTGCATAAATACTATGACCTAAAACATCATCGGATTTTCACACAAGTCCTAAAAGTAGAGAAAGAAAACCCAGTTAAACAAATGAGACAAAAATATTATACTTGGTCATTTATTTATTGAGGAAAATGATCCAATATTACATATCTGTGAGTGGCAAAAGTATGTGAACCTTTGCTTTCAGTATCTGGTGTGACCCCCTTGTGCAGCTATAACTGCAACTAAACGTTTCCGGTAACTGTTGATCAGTCCTGCACACCGGCTTGGAGGAATTTTAGCCCATTCCTCCGTACAGAACAGCTTCAACTCTGGGATGTTGGTGGGTTTCCTCACATGAACTACTCACTTCAGGTCTTTCCACAACATTTCGATTGGATTAAGGTCAGGACTTTGACTTGGCCATTCCAAAACATTAACTTTATTCTTCTTTAACCATTCTTTGGTAGAACGACTTGTGTGCTTAGGGCTGTTGTCTTGCTGCATGACCCACCTTCTCTTGAGATTCAGTTCATGGACAGATGTCCTGACATTTTCCTTTAGAATTCGCTGGTATAATTCGGAATTCATTGTTCCATCAATGATGGCAAGCCATCCTGGCCCAGATGCAGCAAAACAGGCCCAAACCATGATACTACCACCACCATGTTTCACAGATGGGATAAGGTACTTATGCTGGAATGCAGTGTTTTCCTTTTTCCAAACATAACGCTTCTCATTTAAACCAAAAAGTTCGATTTTGGTCTCATCCGTCCACAAAACATTTGTCCAGTAGCCTTCTGGCTTGTCCACATGATCTTTAGCAGACTGTAGACAAGCAGCAATGTTATTTTTGGAGAGCAGTGGCTTTCTCCTTGCAGCCCTGCCATGCACACCATTGTTGTTCAGTGTTTTCCTGATGGTGGACTCATGAACATTAACATTAGCCAATGTGAGAGAGGCCTTCAGTTGCTTAGAAGTTACCCTGGGGTCCTTTGTGACCTCACTGACTATTACACGCCTTGCTCTTGGAGTGATCTTTGTTGGTCGCCCACTCCTGGGGAGGGTAACAATGGTCTTGAATTTCCTCCATTTGTACACAGTCTGTCTGTCTGTGGATTGGTGGAGTCCAAACTCTTTAGAGATGGTTTTGTAACATTTTCCAGCCTGATGAGCATCAGTAACACTTTTTCTGAGGTCCTCAGAAATCTCCTTTGTTCGTGCCATGATACACTTCCACAAACATGTGTTGTGAAGATCAGACTTTGATAGATCCTTGTTCTTTAAATAAAACAGGGTGCTCACTCACACCTGATTGTCATCCCATTGAATTGAAAACACCTGACTCTAATTTCACCTTCAAATTAACTGCTCATCCTAGAGGTTCACATACTTTTGCCACTCACAGATATGTAATATTGGATCATTTTCCTCAATAAATAAATGACTAAGTATAATATTTTTGTCTCATTTGTTTAACTGGGTTCTCTTTATCTACCTTTAGGACTTGTGTAAAAATCCGTTGATGTTTTAGGTCATATTTATGCAGAAATATAGAAAATTCTAAAGGGTTCACAAACTTTCAAGCACCACTGTAGTAATTTAAACACAGACACACACACACACAACCGGCGTTTGGTTCGGGGAAGAGCTCCCTCTGCTCTCGCTCTCCCTCCTTAAATAGGGCGCGGTCACTGGGGAAGACACACAAACACATTAATTAACATCAGGTGCAGTGATTCTGCCACTTACCTTCCCTGACTCTGCCCTCCGGTCACAGACCGATGCTTGACCACGCCCCCGCTGCCACATACCCCCACCGCCCGACTCAGGCCGGGCAGCCGTCCGGCCTGCAGCCGACTCCCCCCCCCTTGACGGGAGAAGAAGTCCGCCACGACCATCTGTGCCCCCGGCCTGTGGATCACCTTGAAGTTAAAGGGTTGGCGTGCCAGATACCAATAGGTGATCCGCGCGTTGGCATCCTTCATGCGGTGGAGCCACTGGAAGAGTGCATGGTTCAAACAGAGGGTGAAAGGGCGTCCCAGCAGGTAGTAACGGAGGGCGAAGACTGCCCACTTGATTGCCAAGCACTCTTTTTCAATTGTGCTGTAGTGCCCCTCACGCACCAACAGCTTTCTACTGATGTACAAGACTGGGCAGTCCTCCCCCTCCACCTCCTGGGACAAAACAGCCCCCAGCCCTCTGTCTGACGCATCCGTCTGTAACATAAAGGGGAGAGAAAAGTCAGGAGAGTGTAAAAGTGGCCCCCCACACAGTGCAGCCTTTACCTCAGAAAAAGCCCGCTGGCATTGCTCCGTCCACTGGACCGGATCTGGTGCCTCCTTTTTAGTCAGATCAGTCAGTGGGCTGGTGACGTCCGAATAATTAGGTATAAACCTACGATAGTAGCCAGCCAGCCCCAGGAACTGTCTCACCCCCTTTTTGGTCTTGGGCCTTGGGCAGGCTGCAATTGCTGCTGTCTTGTTAATTTGGGGACACACCTGCCCGTTGCACCAAGTGGAAGCCCAGATACCGTACTTCCACCCGCCCAATCGCACACTTCTTTGGGTTGGCTGTGAGACCCGCTCGCCTCAGCGACCTAAGGACGGCCCTCAGATGTTGGAGGTGCCTCGGTCAGTCATTACTATAGATAATGATGTCATCGAGGTAGGTGGCTGCATAGTTGGCGTGGGGGCAGAGGACCCTGTCCATCAGCCACTGAAACGTAGCGGGCGCCCCAAACAGCCCAAAAGGAAATGTGACAAATTGGTGTAAACCGAACGGTGTGGAAAAGGCCGTTTTTTCTCGGGATAATGGAGTCAAGGGGATCTGCCAATAACCCTTTGTTAAATCCAGTGTCGAATAAAAGCGAGCCGTGCCTAGTCGATCGAGCAACTCATCAATACGAGGCATTGGGTACGCGTCGAATTTAGACACCGCGTTGACTTTTCTATAGTCTACACAGAACCGGACCGACCCGTTGGCCTTGGGTACCAAGACCACCGGGCTGCTCCAGTCACTGTGGGACTCCTCGACGATGCCCATTTCGAGCATGGCCTCAAGTTCTTCCCGAACCACTTTTTTCTTGTGTTCGGGTAGCCTGTAAGGGCGGCTATGCACTACCACCCCCGGGGGCATCTCAATGTGGTGCTCTATGAGGTTGGTGCGGCCGGGCAGGGGCGAGAACACGTCCGAAAACTCGGTCTGCAACTGGGCAACCTCCACGAGTTGGGTCGGGGAGAGGTGGTCTCCACAGGGGACCAGAGAGGTACGTGATGCCAATGTTCCTTTTTGAACCTCCGGCCCCAGCTCCGCCTTCTCCAGAACCACCGACACCAACGCCACGGGGACCTCTTCATTCCAGAGTTTGAGCAGATTGAGGTGGTAAATCTGTAGCGCCCCACCCCTGTCCGTTCGCCTCACCTCATAGTCAACGTCCCCGACTCGCCGTGTGACCTCAAAAGGTCCTTGCCACTTGGCGACTAATTTGGAGCTCGATGTGGGCAACAGGACGAGTACTTTATCTCCCGGTGTGAACTCTCTAAGGCGCGTACCCTTGTCGTACAGGTGGGTTTGTCGTTCTTGGGCCTGCCGCAAATTCTCCTGGGTTAGGTGGGTGAGTGTGTGGAGTTTTGCGCGCAGGTCAATAATGTATTGGATTTCATTTTTACTTGGTGAAGGTCCCTCCTCCCAATTTTCCTGCAGCACATCTAGAATGCCACGCTGCTTATGCCCATATAACAATTCGAATGGGGAGAACCCCGTGGAGGCTTGGGGGACCTCTCGCACTGCAAACAACAAGGGTTCGAGCCATTTATCCCAATTACGTGCGTCCTCACTTACAAATTTTTTAATTATATTCTTGAGGGTGTGATTGAACCGTTCAACTGAACGGTCTGTTTGTGGGTGATAAATGCTGGTGCGGATCGGCTTAATACCCAACAACCCATACAGTTCGTTCAGTGTACGTGACAAACGAGGTGCCTTGGTCAGTCAGAATCTCTTTTGGGATTCCAACGTGGGAGATAACGCCGAAGAGTACTTCCGCAATACTGCGTGCTGAGATATTGCGAAGAGGCACTGCTGCCGGGTATCGCGTTGCATAGTCCACCAGAACTAATATAAAGCAGTACCCGCGTGTTGACCGATCTAATGGCCCGACGAGATCCATCCCAATTCTTTCGAACAGGGTCTCGATTAAAGGTAGAGGGCGCAAAGGCGCTTTTGGAATGGCTGCTGGATTTACTAACTGGCATTCGCGGCACGCCGTACACCACTTACGGACATCACTGCAAATCCCTGGCCAGTAGAACCGGGCCATTATTCGGGCTAGTGTTTTATCCTGCCCTAAGTGTCCAGCCATGGGATTAAAGTGAGCCGCCTGGAATACCACTTCCCGGCGGCTCTTCAGAATCTAAAGCTGCATGACTCACTCTTTAGTTTGAGTGTCCTGCGTCACTCGGTATAATCTATCCTTCATAATCGCGAAGTAGGGGAAGGACGGGGTGGCGTTTGGCTGGAGCATTTGATCATCGATTACTCTCACTTGGTCAAATGCATGCCGCAGAGTCTCGTCTCGCGACTGCTCTAATGGGAAATCCGCGAGGGATTCCCTGAGAGAGAGAGGAGGAGCCAACGGCTCCTCACTCTAACATGGAGCTGACGTAGACGGCTCTGTGACAGCTGCTCCCACCAACGCGACACCGGGACCTCCCCCTATTAAACTACGGCAGGACCCACTCTTCACTAGATGACTCATTAATTCCCCAAATGCCAGCCAATCCGTCCCCAAAATTATCGAGTGGGTAAGGAGAGGATTAACCGCCGCCTTTACTATAAATTTTTCCCCTCAAAAAAAAATGTGGACCGACACTAAAGGATAGTTGTGAACATCCCCATGCACACACAACACCTTCACCAATTGTGCTCCCCCCAATGCCTCGTCTTGCACCAGGTTTTGGTGGATTGGGGTCTGATTACAACCAGAATCCACCAACGCCTGATATGTATCCCCTTGGATACTCACCGGTATGCGATACGCTCCGGCCCGATCGAGGGCGGCTCCTGGCACATCAGGGATCCGAACCACCGCGCCCACCTCCATTACCGAGCACTACTGTTGGAGGTGGCCCGGCTCCCTGCAGCACCAGCAAACCGGCCCGGGCTTCCTCTCCGCACTGGTGTTCTGGGGCTCACTCACCTGAGGGGGGGAAGAGATAGACACAGAAGGGAGAAACGGGAGGGCACCGTGGGTGCGGCGGGCCGGCTGGGGTGGCGCCGGCCCCCACGGTGGGGGAATGGGGCGAGGATGAGACACAGGAGGAGAGGGGGAGAGAGAGAGGAGAGGAGAGGAGAGGAGAGGAGAGGAGAGGAGAGGAGAGGTGGTCTGCTGTCCTGCCGTCGGGACAGCCGCCAAATGGTCCTCCGCCAGCTCGATTGCCTGATCCAGTGACGCCGGGCGGTGGCACTGGACCCACTCTGCGGTTCCGGCTGGTAAGCGCGCGATGAATTGTTCCAGTACCACCTGGTCGATGAGCCCCTTGGCGTCGCGGTTGTCAGCCCTCAACCACCGCCAGCAGGCGTCCCGGAGTTGCTGGCCAAACACGAACGGCCAGCCGACTTCCTCCAAGCGCAAAGCGCGGAAGCGCTGCCATTGTTGCTCGGGGGTGCACCCCACACGCTGGAGGATGGCCCGGCGAAGGTCCGCGTAGGCCAGCCGGCGGTCGGCGGGGAGCTGTAGGGCGGCCAGCTGCGCCTCTCCCGTTAGCAGGGGGAGGAGGCACGCTGCGCGCTGCTCCACCGGCCACCCCGAGGTCTCTGCTACCTGCTCAAAGAGCGTGAGGAATGCCTCGGGGTCATCCTGCGGACCCATCTTTGTTAGGGTGAGGGGGGACGGGCCCGCGGGGGTGGAGTTGGTGGACCCCGCCGACACGAGGAGGTTCCGGAATGCCTGACGATCTTCCTGCTGAGCCAACACCAGGGCCTCGAACTGCTGTTCCTGCTCCTTCCGGAGGGCGACTAGCGCCTGGTGCTGGCTTTGCTGGGCTGTGGCGAGGGCGTGGACCAAGTCGGCGAACAGGGAGGACTCCATGGGGCTGTTCTGCTTCTGCGCTCCAAATTTACTCCCGGGTTTCAGCACCACTGTGGCAGTTCTTACGTATGGGCGGAGCACAGAAGACGGCAGGACAGAGCTCAGGTTGGTAAACCGTTTTTATTTTCACACTTTTCAGTGGACACTTAGTAATTTAAACAGACACACACACAACCGGCGTCTGGTTCGGGGAAGAGCTCCCTCTGCTCTCGCTCTCCCTCCTTAAATAGGGCGCGGTCACTGGGGAAGACACACAAACACATTAATTAACATCAGGTGCAGTGATTCTGCCACTTACCTTCCCTGACTCCGCCCTCCGGTCACAGACTGATGCTTGACCACGCCCCCGCTGCCACACTCACTTTTAATTACCACTCAATATTCATTTCACACAAACATGTTGAGTGATGCAGTTATTTTTAGAATGTTATGTGAAGTATCACCATACTATTTCATTTTATTTTCCTATTATATCCATTAAAAAAAAAAAAAACTTTTTAAAACCTTCAAACTCCCAGGATCCATCAGTGGCTCCATACAGTTGTGGTCGGAAGTTTACATACAGTGACATGAATGTCATGGCAATATTTGGGCTTTCAGTAATTTCTTTGAACTGTTCTTTTTCTGTGGCAGAATGTACAGCATACATCTTTAATTAAAAAAACAACACTAAAATTTGGTGCACAAGTTTTACTTTTCTTTGGATTTTCTGAAATCAACACAGGGTCAAAATTATGCATACAGGGCCAAAAATATACATACAGCACACCTAATATTTGGGTAAAATGTCTTTTCGCAAGATTCACCTGGACCAAACATTTTTGTTTGCCATGAACAAACTTCTGGCAGAATTCTGGTTGGATATTTCATGACTCTTCATGGTAGAATTGGTAGAGTTCAATTAAATTTTTTTTTCTTGGCATGGACTCGACATAAGCACGGTCCATATATGTTCAACAAGGTTGAAGTCAAGACTTGTTTTAAGCTTAATGTTAGCCTGCTTTATCCTCTACAACCAGCTGTGATGCGTGTTTGGGTACACTGTCCTGTTGTAACTCCAAGTCTCAAGTCGTGTTCAAGTTTCTGATGGTTTATGCTGAAGAATTCTGAGGTAGTCCTCCTTCTTCATTATTCCATCCATTTTATGCAATGAACCAGTTCCACTCGCAGCAAAACAGCCCCAGAGCATGATGATCCTGCCACCAGCAGCAGCTGGTACTGTGTTCCTCTGTACATGGTGGTCGTTATGGCCAAACAACTCAATCTTTGTCTCCTCTGACCATATAGCTATCCTCCAGAAGGCTTTCTCTTTTTCTGTGTGGTCAGCTTCAAACTTTAGTTAAGCCTGAAGGTGTCAATTTTGGAGCAGGGGGTTATTTCTTGGATAGTAGCCTCTTAGTCCATGGTGATCTGAACTGTAGACAGTGATCCATCAGCTTCCAGTTCATGGCAGGGCTGTGCCATGGTGGTTCCCAGGTTGTTCCTGACCATCCAAACCAATTTTCTTTCAGCTGAAGGTGACAGTTTGGGTTTTCTTGAAGCAAAGTGGCTTGGCAAAGTGACTACACCTCACAATAAATTGGATACAATTGTTTGAACTGATCTTGGAATTTGCATTTGTTTAGAAATGGCTCCAAGAGACATTCCGGAGTTGTGTATATCCGCAATCCTCTTTCTCAGATCTGCACTGAGCTACTTGGATTTTCCCATTTTACTGTGTTGGTCAATCCAATGAGTGCTGTAAACAAACCCTTTTTATGAAGGTACAGAGAAACTACCAGCTGTAGTCAATCATGATCAGTAACAGGAAGTTAAGAGGCCTTGGCCTTGGCAAGATAAGAGACATTTTGGAAGTTTCATCGCCTCTGAATTAATAATCTAAGTGAGCGTATGTAAATTTTTGTCCCTGTATGTATAATTTTGACCCTGTATTGATTTCAGAAAACCCAAAGAAAATTAAAACATGTGCACCAAATTATAGTGTTGTTTCTTAATTAAAGATGTATGCTGTACGTTCTGCCACAGAAAAAGAACAGTTCAAAGAAATGACTGAAAGCCCAAATATTGCCATGACATTCATATCCAAGATGGCATTTATGTCACTGTATGTAAACTTCTGACCACAACTGTCTTCACTCTAATATCTACATACCTTTTAATTGATTCATTTTTAATTTTCTTTCTGTTTTGTCATTGTAGGGGCCAAGAATTTTTAGAATTGTGCCTAACAATTCTGTAATATACCGTGATTAAATTCTTAATCAAATTAATGTCAATAAAAAGGCATTGATAGTCGAAGCTTACAGACTGCTCTCAGGGTGACAGTAAAGGAAAATGTAGATGACTGTTATTCAGATTACTAGCAAAACAGCAAATATTTAAAAATAAAATTTTAAATATACATAAAATATAAGGTTACTTTAATTTAGCATAACAATGAAAGTAAATGATGTGGTGAAACCTACAAGTAACCAGTGTGGCTTGTCTGAGACGCGAAGTTATTTCACTGTGGTGTACGGGTGTTGGCAATAAAAATCTGACCAGTAAAGCATGACATGAAGGTTTACCCAGCTAACCAGTAGGATATTTAGTATCTTGGTTAGTCAGATTGGCTTTTTACTATGCTCTCATCTTATTATTAATGATTAATTTTTAAATATATTATTCAGTAATTACAATGACTTATTCAGTAAATACAGTAAAACCAATAAGATTTGTAGCTACAAGAGTGAGGAAAGCATGTCTGGACCCATCATGGGATCCTATCATGGGAGTTTAATGGTTTAAACTGGTGTCAATAGAGCTAAGCTAAACAGTAGATCACAAACATGTTACGACTGTTGACAGCATAGACAAGAAATAAACACTTTATTCAAATAAACACCAATTAAACAACATTGATAAGAAATCTTTACATACTACAATTGCCTTACATAAAAAGAAATTAGGTCAAAAATATAAATATTGAAATGTCAGAACAGCAGTGGTGTACATCCAAGAATATTTTTCAGAACTTGAAATGTTCTGCAAGGAAAAGTAGATGAATAGTAAAACTCCTTGCTGGCTACGAATAACATTTGCAAGTGCTGATATCTGCCAAAGAGGGTGTTACTATGTACTGACTTAGTAGGGTGTCCAAACTTTTGCATAGGTAACAATTCTACTTTTTCCTATTTTTTAAATTAATCAAATACAAAGTAACTGTACATTAATATTTACAGAGCAATGTTCTTGTTTTTAGTTAGTTTGCTGCAGTGATTGAAGACTTCAAAAATCAATAAAACATGTAATTTGGCCAGGGGTATCCAAACTTTTGCATACAACTTTATGAATGATGAACACCACCACTAATTGTAATTTTCTCTTTGTAAATAATTTGATTGCTTCACCCATAATGATTGTGCTAAAAAAAAAAAAAAACAAGGATTGGGTCCGTTATGTTAGAATTCATGTTGGCTGTTGTACAGCACTGCTGTTGTTGTTTTTGTGTTCATTCTGATGAACCCTGTTAAAACACTACACGGCCCAAAGGTTTGTAGACACCCTAACCCTAACCACAACCCCACTGAACAGCTTTAGGATACTGACTGCATGCCACTAAACATGACTCCTCGCCAGATGTCAGCGCCTGACCTCACTAACGCTCTTGTGGCTGAATGGGCACAAATCCACATGGTAATGGAAAGCCTTCCAAAGAGTGGAAATTATTATAAGAGCAAAGGAAGGGCTAAATCTGGAATGGGATCTGTAAACAATTTGGCCAGATGTCCACATACCTTTAGCCATATAGTCTGTTATATATTGAACCTTTAAAAAGTATTAACTAAAATAAGATAAAATTCCCATTTAGAAACTAGTGCCCATGCTTGCTGGCTTCACCACTAGTTAAAAAAACAAACAAACACTTGCTTTATCAGCTTGTAATGCTCAGGGACCACAACTGCAACCAATCAAGTCATACCTAGTAAACAACATACCAGCCAATCTTTGGTCTCAGCCTTGATGGATCACGCAGATTGGAACTCTGCTGTCCAAGGTCCTGAAGCCTGTGGGCACACAAGCCGAGGTCATTACAGGGGCCCTTTTTTTTTTTTGCCAAACCTGAATGGATAGCTTTCAGTAAAAGCACTTTCTGAAATGTGGCACAAAACAGAAATAACCAGTGCTTAGTCAGCAAAGGAGGAATGTGTGAGCGTGCAAACTTCTGAGTAACTTTGATGTGCATAACAAGCTCACAGCTGCATCATAAACCCTACCTTAAAGCCATTTTTCGCCCTACCACAGAATCCCATAAAACATGTTCACTAATCGTATAACGTATCAATGCTCCATGTTCTGCTGACAAAAGCACCATTTGGTTACAAAACATGGCTTCATTTCAGTCAATATACCCACTCACCCCACTTCTGGACACTTTCTGGTACATTGTAGTACTATGTTTAAAACTCACCTTTCATGACTAAAATCCAGCAGGGAAATATGGAAAGCATCAACTGCCTTCATGGATGGATATACTTACGATAGTAAATTAGTGTTTATTAGCTTTAAACAGCTGAGTTTTATTTCTAATATGTAACCGGGGGGGGCTAACAGCTCCAGCAAACTATGCCCTTATTAATGCCTTAAGGCAGCGTTTCTCAACCTTTTTTCAGTCACGGCACCCTTCAGAAGCATGCAAATTCTCAAGGCACCCCCATATAAAATATACGGTCACACTGACCATACGCTGACCCCGGCAGTGACGTTGTGACATGGGAAAGGGGGCCGTGAGACAAATTTTGATGATGCACGAGGCGGCGATGATTTGCATTAGTGTAACTATTGGTTTTTGGAATTTTAATTCATTTTATTTATTTCAATGTTAGAATATATAATTTTTTGACGGCACCCTGGTTGAGAAAGGCTGCCTTAAGGGATCACAAGAGAGATGGAGGTTTTAAACTACAGAACTGTAAGGTCTCATCAAATTAACAAATGAAAATAGAAAATCTTTTAATTAGGAGTTATGTTACATTTCAGACAATTTTTTTATCTAAAGTAAGGTAGATGAGAGGTCAAATGTAAAACTGAGAATTGAAATGTTTATAGCATTGCTTGAGGAGAAAGCAGTGACTGATTCATCAGATGTTAATCAACCATCCTCATGTACTGACGCATTGAAAGTCACTTTATTTATGCCATTTAATGAAAGCTGAAAGTGTAGCTGAGGAAAAGCTGAATGAGCCGTTATTACTACTGAACAAAAGCTAAGCAACTAATTTCCGCAAAATGAACTTTTAACTTGAAGCAAAACCAGAAATACAGCATTTTAGGCATATTTAGAAAAGTATTTTTATTAGTTAGAATAATATAAATAAACAATACTATTAAAAAAAACATTTAATGATATGAAAAATCCTTAATTTTAAAGTTTGAAATTTAAAATCATATGTTGAACAGCAATAGATGCTGCTTTGAATGAGAATTTGTGCACAGAATTGTCAAATACAAGATACATAAATACAAAGTTTCTTTAATGAGAAACCACTCAGAATAAGGTTTAAAAGGAGCCCTGTGCTTCCCCCATTTGCAAAAACAAGCGCATCTACAACTGACCTAAAGTCAATGCCTGTCATCCAAAACCTGTGTAAAGAATGGAGCTTAGGCAGACATACACACTGTACAAGAGTTTTAGAATAAAGACAGAACATTTTACAAATGTCCGTCTTTTTCATCATAAAAAATAAATAAATACATTTAGTGCATTTTCTCATTTCCTCCAAGAGGAGTGAAATGAAAAATAACTCTTTAAATTAGCATGTACCAAACTCAGTTTGGTTCACTCTATTCATGTCAATCTTTTCAGCTCTCACAATGACTAAAAGACAGTCCAGCTATCTTTGATTTTGTTTTGCTTTGTTCAAAGTAATTTTGCATAACTAACAACAACAAAAAAAATTCCATTAACAAAGTCTGCATGATGCAGACCCCCAACAGCCTTTTTGTTAATCTTTTAACATCGTATGAAATTTGTACTTGGAAAAATCAGTGCCAAATCTGATGCAAGGACTTCAGCTTGCTAACCACAGCATAAATACTTAGGTTAAGGTTTTAAACCAGTGGTTCTAAATTGCAGATCTGAGAGGCCTGACTGTACTAAATATGTGTTTTACCTGCTTAATACACCTGTTTCAGTTCTTTAAAGGTTGATGATTAGGACACAAAAACTGTATATGGAGTCACAGAACTGGGACTAAAAAGCATTATTTCAGGGTGTGACCACCTAGTGCTGCTGTTGCACGGCCAAAATCTGACCAGCCACTTACAGCAATTCCTTTGGCTTGTAACTTCACCAGGTAATTATCAGGTAACATAGATCTAGAAGTGTATTCCTAGATTCAACAGATTTTCACTCTAAGATTGGTACAAAAGTATGGAGAGCAAGTGAAGTCCACAATGAAGTAGCAATACTTTAACATACTACGGCAGTTAATGTTAACGTGCCAGAACGTTTATAAAAAAAATTAACAGTTAGAAAATCTGATGTGCCCTTAATGCTGTACAATATAAATCAATATTGAAAAAAAAAAGTCAGAAGTCAGTGATCTAAAATATAAGTGCTCAGTGGTTCTTGGTCATGTTGAAATTGTTCATAAGGTTGTAAAAAAATGTGCATAAACCAGTTCAGTAGCAAAAATAAACAAAAGTCAGGTGCTAATTTTAAAAGCACCAAAGTAAGTCCCCTCTGGTTCTGGATCCAACAGCCATGAATTGGACACATTGACAAAAAGGCCATCGCTTTGACCCAACCGGACACTTCTTCCTTGCTGTACACAGTACATGTTGTTGCTTCGCTCACTCCAATTGAACGTCCCGCCGCTCTTCGAAAGCTGCACAGGCTTGAGTTTAGACTGGGTGTGGCTCTCATGGAAAATATACTGAAACAGTTGGAGGTTACTAACATCCTGTTTCTTTGTGTCGTGATTAAAGGAATACCGGAAACAGGTCTTGGCATACACGTAATACAATCCTTGTTCCTCCATCACAAATCGTCCGTCATGGTATTTCACTTTTGTCAGCGTGCCATAAAACTGGTTCCAATGGACAGTGGTCAAGACCGTCATGTCGGCTGCAAATTCAATTTAAGACAGGTTAAAATTTAACATCAATGCAATAAATGTTCAGCTCTAACTGAATAGTAGCATTTGCTTACTGCTTGTGAAGTCCATGGGGGTCTTGACAGAAAGGTGAGCTATGGGCGTTTGATCTTTTTTTCTGGATCTGTCCCTTCTCCTGATGTCTTTGAACGCATCTGCAATTATGGGTTCAGAATGAACTTCCTAAAGAAGAACAGGGAAAAAAAAAAAGGGCATGGAACCTTTGGAAGAACTTGGGAAGAAAATGAAAGCAATTCCTGCATATTGGAGCCTGTGTATTGACTAACATCTTTCATAAAAATGTGTTTGAATAGTAGAACTGTAGTTAAGACACAGAACTGATAGAACAATGACTCAAACAGTAGATCAATTAATTTCCTAATTAATAAAATGTATTAATTTATTAACCATTGTTAAAAATCCAGGAGAAAGATTCTTTAGATGAAATATACAGAATCACTGAACACATCCCCACTTGTACATATGCAAAAGTTCATACTGATTGATGGCCAAGACATTATATGAATACATTTAAATATGAGGCAGCACGGTGGTGTAGCGGTTAGCACTGTCGCTTCACAGCAAGAAGATTCTGGGTTCGAGCCCAGTGGCCAGCAAGGGCCTTTCTGCATGGAGTTTGCATGTTCTCCCCATGTCTGCGCGAGTTTGCTCCGGTTTCCCCCACAGTCCAAAAACATGCAGGTTAGGCTAAATGGTGGCTCCAAGTTGACCGTGAGTGTGAATGGTTGTTTGTCTCTATGTGTCAGCCCTGTGATGACCTGGCAACTTGTCCAGGGTGTACCCGCCTCTCGCCCATAGTCAGCTGGGATAGGCTCCAGCTTGCCTGTGACCCTGCACAGGATAAGCGGTTATGGATAATGGATGGATTTAATTATGAATTAAAACAAAACTGCAGTCATGTTTGCACCACAGTTCATGGGAAACATGCATGAAACCTAACTGGGATTATTTGAGTAAAGCTAACATCTCTACTGTTGCAGTACAAATGTAGATTCTATAGTTCTCTACACACAGCAAGTACCGGTTAAGTAAGTAGTGATAGTCAAAGACTGGTTTTTCATACAGCAATGCCAAAAAAACCCTGCATGAGACAAGCATGGGTATCAAGTTTCAGAATGATAAATCAATTAAACATGTTTAGTTTAAAAGCCCATAACCCTGATGGATAAGTGGTACAGATGATGGATGGATAAGAATTTAGTGTAATTAAATGGCACAATGGAAAGTCTAACTGCATTAGACGAAGCAAAACTAACATTTAGTATTTACAAAAGTCATAGACTAAATGGCAATTTATCTAAAGCAGCAAGTGTTGTGTGAAGGGAAGAGAAGAAGAGACACCATCAAGGATAGTGTAGTCCACTTTGGCCTCGTCTAGTCCAGAAGGAATGATCTAAAGTGGGCCACCTTGTGCAATAAATGTTGCAAGCTATATACACGCTATATATACACACACCCTAGGAATACCGACCTATTTGCCAGAAAGAGTCCAAAACGGCAAGGAACTGACCGAGAAGTGATTTTTGTTGAACTGCTAATTAAGGCTTAATTAGTCCAGAATTTCATTAATAATTAAGCAAATCTGGGTAGAAGTCATATACACCCTAGGTACCTCTACCTTCATGCCAGAAAGAATCAAAATTGGTGAAGAATTGAGGGAGAAGCGATTTGTGTGAAAACTGCTCGTTAGGGCCACATCCTCATTATTAACTGCAGTTACGCAAATTTGGGTAGAAACCATATGCACCCCAGGCAGACCAACCTTCCTGCCAAAAAGAATAAAAATTGGTGAAGAATTGAGAGAGAGAAGCAATTTTGGAGTTTGCATGTTCTCCCCGTGTCCGCGTGGGTTTCCTCCGGGTGCTCCGGTTTCCCCCACAGTCCAAAGACATGCAGGTTAGGTTAACTGGTGACTCTAAATTGACCGTAGGTGTGAATGTGAGTGTGAAGGGTTGTCTGTGTCCATGTGTCAGCCCTGTGATGACCTGGCGACTTGTCCAGGGTGTACCCCGCCTTTCGCCCGTAGTCAGTTGGGATAGGCTCCAGCTTGCCTGCGACCCTGTAGAACAGGATAAAGCGGCTACAGATAATGAGATGAGAAGCGATTTTCGTGAAATGTAGACGATGACGGATGGACAAGACATGATGGCATAAGCTCATCCCCTATCAGCCGAATGAACTAATATGTGGCTCCATTTGTCTTGGGACTGATTTAGAATCATTTCCTGTAACATTGCATATTACTATGAGGCTGGCTCTGGCCTTTGTTCTGGTGTCTCTTGGAGAAAAATGTCAAATGACACCAAAACATACATGAAAACATGCAGAGTGTGCAATCATTGTTTGCCATGAAAGACAGCAAATAGTGCACCTTTGCCTTTACAAATACGGAAACAACGGAGATTTTCCATATGGATGAGTTTATTAAACAACAGAACACGGCAAGGAGGGATGACAAAAACCTTATTTTCCATGTACAAGAGTCCTAAAGTTTAGACTGCAATCTAAACCATTGTGAAAGTTTGTTTTAATTCCTAACCACCATCTACATCATCTGTTGTCTCTCTGTGATCGCTGTAAAAAGAAAAAAAAGAAAAAAAAAAAAGATATTTCAACATCTTTCCCTGTACTGAAGACAGAAAACCTGTTTACTCAAAATGCATTTATAACGCAAGTCCAAGAACAGCAGTCAGGACACTTGAAAACGTTTGTTGTGTTGTAAATTAAGCTCTACATTTGTCCTTTTCTGAGGACAGAATTTGGAGCTCTGCATTACCAATCAATGAGCTTATAAATAAGCTAAAGAAAACAAACTAACTGGACGTACTTTTATACTGACAAACGGAATTTCACTATACCTTCACATATTTCCTGTTGAAATTCATCAACTGTCACAGGCTTCTATTTTATCATTAAATTTTGACTAAAAAGGTTTTCTAGGATTTTTTTTCCTCAGGAGAGGGAAATGTGTTATATAACCCATGTGATACAGATGAACTAGAGATGGCACATTCCTGTAATTTTACACACTTATGTGGAAGGGTGTTTAACTTAGGAATGCTAGTTTTTTGTTTTGCTTGGCAAACTGCCCAAGTTCATATTTGCATGCACTCTCTGAAAACAAGGAAGTTCAACAGAGAATTGTTGTATAATATATATAAAAAAAAAAAGGGGGGGGGGGGTTACAGAATTGCGCATCCATCTCAATAAAAAAGGAAAAATTCTTCTTTCTAGGTTTCAATTCAGGAACTACACTTACAAGACTGAGTTGGCAATTCAATTATGATTTAAAAAGTTGAATTTGCTGTCTTTATTAGACAGGTATGACAAAAGTTGTTATCATTAATTAACTAACTGCAGTTTATTTGCTCACTCACAAGACAGAGATAAAGCGCAAGATGATTTCATTGGTCTCGTGTGCACATTACATTCGTTTTTCATTATGAATATCTATAAAGAGCTTTTTATGTCACAAAAAGCTCAGATTCTTCATTTGCTCTTTTTTTTTTTTAAAGTCATTTAATTTCATTTTTGGGCTGATATTAATAAGTGATGTGTATCAGCTCTTACTGGGTACATTTAAGAGGGCCAAATAGTGGGAAAGCCATGGCCAAATGGTTAGAGAAACAGCTTTGGGACCAAAAGGTTGCCGGTTTGATTCCCTGAACCAGCAGGATTGGCTCAAGTGCCCTTGAGCAAGGCACCCAAGTCCTAAATGCTCTGGCAAGTGTGGTGGTGTACCTTATGTCTGATTAGCCAAAGAAAAACCGATGTGATTATCGGTTCGGGCAAGAGCCGAGCCATAACAATGTCTGAGATGTACTACTGATATAAATTACTACTACTTCTTACATCTTTTCCCCACCTCTGTGTGGGGTTGATTTGGTTAGGTTGACCCAAGAGGGTTAAGGGTCTTGCCCAAGGGCCCAACAGTGGCAGCTTGGCAGTGCTGGGGCTCGAACTGCCAAAACCCCAATCAGTAACCCAGAGGCTTAACCTGTTGAGGTTTATAGATACAGATAATGATTAATTAAAAAAAAAAACCAGCAGGATTTTCCCCAAGGGCTGCACTGAGTCCATCCCTCCGTTATCTATACTCCTTATCCGTCAGGGTCATGGAGGAAGCTGGGGCCAATCCCAGCTGACTTTGGGTGAGAGGCGGGGTCCACTCTGGGCAGGTCGCCAATCTATCACAGGGACGAACAACCATCCACACTCCCATGCATACCTACGGGCCATTTAGAGTAAATATGCAGTTAATCTCACCCGTGCATCTTTGCACTCTGGGAGGAAACCCAGGCAAGCACAGGGACAGCATGTAAACTCCACACAGAAAGGCCCCAGTCAACCATCAAGTTTGAACCCAGAACCTTCTTGCTGTGAGGCAACAGTGCCAAACACTGCACCACTGTGCCGCCCACATTGAGTCAATTTTTAATGATGTAAGGAGTTGTGAAAAAAAGAACAAAGTTCCAGAGTACACACAACCCGAAAGCAGCCTATAGACCTTCCAGAATGACCCTGTTCATACTGAAATGTACTTCAATGGGCAATTTTCATATATGGATTCAGACCAAACAAGTAGAAACAATTTAAAAATGTCAATACTTCAAATCAATAGTTTTTATACTCTCGAAAAAAAGAGCCCAAAAAAATACAATAAAAAAAAGGCATTTCCTTGTTTTCACACTTTCATTTCAAAATGAAAACAAATAAATGCAACACTTTCAAGTTTTAGTTCTTAGAGATG
Organism: Neoarius graeffei; assembly: GCF_027579695.1. Classification (NCBI taxonomy): domain Eukaryota; kingdom Metazoa; phylum Chordata; class Actinopteri; order Siluriformes; family Ariidae; genus Neoarius; species Neoarius graeffei. The sequence continues at coordinate 57,205,426 of NC_083577.1, read as the reverse complement.
CCCTGAGTGTTTCCAGTGAAACCTATTGGAAGTGCATGGTACTGCACTAAAACTGACCTGCCAGGAAATTATCCAGATTCTAGTAAATACAGCATTTAAAGATGTTGACGGTTGCAAAGCTTCGAAATGATGCAGGATTACATTCCATGATTACAGTCAGTTTTGCTGTTTATAAACAGATAGGCCAGTGAATGAAATTTGGAAAAGCTGCATCACCAAACATCAGCCAATCACGATTACCACCCTCAAAGACCCTATTCCTCTCCAGAAGAGTACAAGATGCCAAATGTTTCTGAAATATAATACCAATGTTTTTCACAATGTTTTTCCAAATAGTATAGCTATCATTCCGCAGTAAACACAACTACAAACATGATTAAAAGCTTTGATTAGCCGTTTTCTGCGCAGTGTTCTGGATGCTGTTCAGCTACGAGCCTAAGAGTTTGGGTGGACCACAAACACAGTGTAGGCCAGTATATACAACTTTGGACCGCACTTGAGAAATAAAAAACAGAACAAGAGACATCATGGGTTTAAGCACTGGCTTTTGAACTTTCCCTGAGAAGAAATGTCTGAGGCTATACAAACGCTCAAGCTGACAGTTCATCGTGAAAAGAGCATGACCAAGAACTCATTGCTCAAATGCTTAAACATAATGAGATAATACACTACTATTCCCAGGCAGTGTGGGTGGTTTGAGTCAGTCCTACAAAAGGGCCAAAACCTATCAAATTAAATCGACAGTGTTATAAATACGAGCTGCAAAATAAAAACCTCTAACGTTTTTACGTTTCCCATGTAACTTCATGCTGCACCTGCCCCGTCACGCGAGTGAATGGTGTTAGTGATTATGAGGGTATTAAAGCCCCATGCAAAGCATTATACTTCTGTCCCATCAGTTGCAGAGAAGGAATGAGAAGCAATAGCGAGGAGAGAAGCATTGACATGCATTTCACATTTTCTGTCTACAAACCAACCCCAGGTTATATAAGCATGCCCCTTGTTATAAATCTTTATGGCAAGGCTGATGACATGAATGTTAATATGTCATAGTGGTTATCCTGACAGACAACAGGCTTGACCTTTACACAGGCAGCTCTAACCACCACAGTTAAGGAAATGTTTTACAGCAGCTGCGGTATGTAGCTCAATGTTTATCTTCTGCTTCAAACAAATTATGAGAAAGCAGTGGCTCTGAGCATGCACAAGAGCAACAAGAATATCTTGGATATCATCAACAAAAGCGGAGCATTAGTTCTACCAAGCTGACCGTTTTTAGTTTACATGGAATTTAAGAGCATGAGCATTCCATGGAAAATACTCATTTAGCAACTAAATAAACTTGAGCTGAACTTAAAGCTGGATAGCACCAAATAAAAATAAGAACCCTTTTTGTGTAATAAGCAACTCTTCTGTGATGTAATCGGTAAAACATCAGTAAAATCTCAACACACAGACACTCACCTCTACAGGCCGAGCTGAAGAAAGGTCGACCTGAAAAATAACAAACATGATTCAGTAATGCATCTGTAGTCAATCCCATGCTTGTAAAATGGCTTATAAAATGACTCAGTATGGGAAAGTTGCATGCTTTGTAATTTGTGTGAACTTATAAAAAAAGGCACATTTTGTTACAGGGTTAACCTGAGACAGATGTTTCCGAGAAGAGATTATATTTGAATGCATGCACTGATGGATCTCGATCTTGCTAACAAACAACCAAAAACAAACTAATTTATTTGATAGTAACAGAGGCTTTATTTCAGTGTACTCTGAGAAGGCAACTCAAATTATTAACTCACCCAGGCACATAATTACTGCGATTAAAAACATGCGAGCCAAAGCATGCTCAGTACACAGGTGAGAGCGAGTTCATGATTCAGTCCATGACACATGCAGGTGAAACTGCAATTTGACTACGAAAAGAGTTGTGTGTGGATTAATATTTGTTAGGATATCATGAATTACATTCAGCATCCATCCATTATCTGTAGCCACTTATCCTGTACAGGGTTGCAGGCGAGCTGGAGCCTATCCCAGCTGACTACGGGCGAGAGGCAGGGTACACCCAGGACAAGTCGCCAGGTCATTGCAGGGCTGACACACAGACAAACAACCATTCACACTCACATTCAACCTACGGTCAATTTAGAGCCACCAATTAGCCTAACCTGCATGTCTTTGGGGGAAACCCGAGCACCCGGAGGAAACCCATGTAGACACGGGGAGAACATGCAAACTCCATACAGAAAGGCCCTCGCCGGCCACTGGGCTCAAACCCAGGACCTTCTTGCTGTGAGGTGACGGTGCTAACCACTACACCACCGTACTGCCCCCATTCAGTATCCTCGTGTCATTTATCAAAATAATACGATTTAAAAAGCAAAAAAAAAAGAAGCAGCAGCTTTTAAAAAATACTCTCCATAGGGGGAAAAAAAAAAGAAAATCAGCAATTTTCTTCATCTGACTTTCTCCCTGCATCCATTTTCCAAAGCCAATCTGAACTTTGTGCCAAGTACAACTGAAATTCATCTTGTGTCTGCTACTTGGGCTCTCCCCCAAAACATTAAAAAAAAAAAAAGCATCTCGTACACTTATACACTACTATTCATGCCAAAGCCTTGCAACACAAGATTCACAGTAAGGACTCAAACAAAGGAAAGTGGCCATGATTAAAATTTATAACATGTTGTGATGGGGCCCCTCTCTTTCTCGCTTTGTATTTCTTGATCTAGTTAAACTAATCCTCAGTTCAATGTGAAAGCCCTAAATAAACAAATGAGAGCTGGGAAGATCTTACACGTTTAAAAAAAAAACCCACAACACTGTAATGAAAAGCTTCGTGCACACAAAAGACTTTCTGTTCAGATTTATGCACGAGTTGAGTTGAAGGACTATTTAGACATCTTCAGCCATGAAATTCATTCATTCATTCTGGGTGGCACGGTCGCCTCACAGCAAGAAGGTTCTGGGTTCGAGTCCGGTGCGGGCCTTGCTGTGTAGAGTTTGCATGTTCTCCCCATGTCTGTGTGGGCTTCCTCTACCGTCCAAAGACATGCGGTTGGGTTACTATGGGACGGCTTTGGGCTGAGGTGCCCTCGAACGAGGCACCTACACTACCGTTCAAAAGTTTGGGGTCACTTTGAAATTCCCTTATTTTTGAAAGAAAAGCACTGTTCTTGTCAATGAAGATCACTTTAAACTAATCAGAAATCCACTCTATACATTGCTAATGTGGTAAATGACTATTCTAGCTGCAAAGGTCTGGTTTTTGGTGCAATATCTGCATAGGTGTATAGAGGCCCATTTCCAGCAACTCTCACTCCAGTGTTCTAATGGTACAATGTGTTTGCTCATTGCCTCAGAAGGCTAATGGATGATTAGAAAACCCTTGTACAATCATGTTAGCACAGCTGAAAACAGTTGAGCTCTTTAGAGAAGCTATAAAACTGACCTTCCTTTGAGCAGATTGAGTTTCTGGAGCATCACATTTGTGGGGTCGATTAAATGCTCAAAAAAAAAAAAAAAGTCTTGACTATATTTTCTATTCATTTTACAACTTATGGTGGTAAATAAAAGTGTGACTTTTCATGGAAAACACAAAATTGTCCGGGTGACCCCAAACTTTTGAACGGTAGTGTGTGTGTGTGTGTGTTCACTGCTTCAGATGGGTTAAACGCAGAGAGGAATTTCACAAGCGTGTGCTGAATAAAGTCGTGCTTTCTTTCTCTCTCACTGGCCAAACCAAAAAATGACCCAAACCGGCTTGTTTTCAGAAAAGGTGATTTCCCAATCTTTCCTGTCCTTCACCAGCATCCTTGAGCCCTGTGAAAGCACAGCAGTCTCCAAGCATGAGAACTCAGACAGCACAGACACCAGTTGGCTTTTTAAAGCCGCACAAAACCCTCTGAGCAGCTCAGAGAGCTGTGAGCGAACACACACACACACACACACACTCACACACACACTCTCACTGCCATTATCGAGTCGGAAAATCAAGCTCGTACTATTGTGCGCGTGCCAAAACACAAACCAGTGAGGCGACATGCTTAGGGTTGTGAAAGTTTCTTTCCGAAGAACCTAAACAGCGCTTAACGTGTTGTCTAAAGATGATCTTTAAAAAAAAAAAAAGGGGTGGGGGGGTCTAAACAGGAGATAATCCCCAACCGCCATTTCCAATTCTGCACAGATTCACTTGCTGCGATTTACACGCAGATAAAAACAAACAAACAAACAAACAAACAAAAAGTGCGCGAGCTAGAAACGAAGCAGGAGCGCACGCGCAGGAAAAGTTACAACACAAACCGAGCGCGTGCTCTAAACGTTTCCTGCTTTAACTTCAAGGTCAACAGATCTCACGTGCACCGCTCACCGACAGGCTCGTGCCGTAACCGTGCCAACGGGTCTACAGAAAGTGTGCTTTTCGCACGCGCCTCACCTCTCGGAGATAACCGGTCAAGTGCAGCAAAATGGTGACACTGGACGCGACCTGCAGCAGTCCCATGACGGCCAGCGTGCCGAAAATCAGCGGCCTGTGGGCGCTCTGGGTGGGCGGCTGAAAGCGCGAGCCCCCGTGCTCCATGTCCATATGGTTCCGCAGGTAACCACGATAATCATTAGCTGCCATGAGCGCGCGCTTCTAATCGCCTCGTCTGTGCAGGAAGTCGCTAATGCGCGCGGATTGATATATAAACGGTGGGTGGGCGCAAAGCAGCATCATGGCTCAGCCAATCACATCACAGCGGGCTCGGGAACTGTGTCGCGCGCCCAGCAGCACAATCGGTTCCCAGCTCTGTGACTTCTATCGGGGTTGTTTTACAGTCAGGGTCCGCGAGCTAAACATCACATCTCACACTTATTATCTTCAATATCAAAAGGCTTGACTAAATAAACTTGGTTGTTTATTGTAGCCCTGTGAATAGTGTAGCTCTATTTACCATGCAAAAAAAAAAATTGGTGATGTTATTTTTGGTGAATGTATGGCAATATACACTACTGTTCAAAAGTTTGGGGTCACCCGGACAATTTTGTGCTTTCCATGAAAAGTCACACTTTTATTTACCACCATAAGTTGTAAAATGAATAGAAAATATAATCAAGACATTTTTTTGAGCATTTAATCGACCCCACAAATGTGATGCTCCAGAAACTCAATCTGCTCAAAGGAAGGTCAGTTTTATAGCTTCTCTAAAGAGCTCAACTGTTTTCAGCTGTGCTAACATGATTGTACAAGGGTTTTCTAATCATCCATTAGCCTTCTGAGGCAATGAGCAAACACATTGTACCATTAGAACACTGGAGTGAGAGTTGCTGGAAATGGGCCTCTATACACCTATGGAGATATTGCACCAAAAACCAGACATTTGCAGCTAGAATAGTCATTTACCACATTAGCAATGTATAGAGTGGATTTCTGATTAGTTTAAAGTGATCTTCATTGAAAAGAACAGTGCTTTTCTTTCAAAAATAAGGAATTTTAAAGTGACCTCAAACTTTTGTATGTCATATAGAGATCTTGCAGTCACGTGACCGGAAAGTACACAACCCCCATCTTGGTCAAAAACACCGCTGAATACTGCTGCACTCGTGTACAGAATGGATCAATTTCAACCGACGGACTACACGGCTCATTTTTCTAATGAACAGATAACTAGATATCTCATCTCATCTGTAGCCGCTTTATCCTTCTACAGGGTCGCAAGCTGGAGCCTATCCCGGCTGACTACGGGCGAGAGGCAGGGTACACCCTGGACAAGTCGCCAGGTCATCACAGGGCTGACACATAGACACAGACAACCATTCACACTCACATTCACACCTACGGTCAATTTAGAGTCACCAGTTAACCTAACCTGCATGTCTTTGGACTGTTGGGGAAACCGGAGCACCCGGAGGAAACCCACACGGACACGGGGAGAACATGCAAACTCCACACAGAAGGGCCCTCACCGGCCCCGGGGCTCGAACCCAGGACCTTCTTGCTGTGAGGCGACAGCGCTAACCGCTACACCACCGTGCTGCCCCATAACTAGATATATGTCTAAAATAAACGATCTACAGATTTGTGACCCTTATGGCTTACCGGACGGAGTTTTCACGACCGGATTTTGAACTGCCAGCGGAATACCCAGACGTGTATGATTACCTCATCAACTTTCCCTCGCTGTTCAGTGGTGAAGCACTGCGTGCTTACAAATCTCTGCACAGTTATCTTTACAGAAATTCAGGATTTGTCAGCGACTCAGATGTGGCATCTTGTAAACAAGAAAATAACTATCCTCATTGGATGGGTAAGTCACTTAAGTATTGAGTATAGCACTGACCAGCCGATTATAGAATAGAATAAGGTAATTCCAAATCGTCCGTGTTGTTTACATGGATCTGGCGTTGGAGAGGTAGAGGCTTGGCAGTGGAGGTTTGAGTAGCTGTTTTCTGAGCTTAGTCAACAGGCCGGCTCTGCCTGTAGCCTCGCTTCTGCTCCCGGCGCCGCCTCCTTCGCTTTGCTTCCAATAACAATCCACGGAGACCCCGCTGTCTCGTCCGGAATGTTTTTTTTTTTTCTCGTCCGGAATGTTGTGCATGCGATGGAAATCGCTACAAACCGTCATTTTCTGCTGGAAACCACTGTCCAGTAAGTCCATACGGTTGTAGTGGATATTGAAGTCTGGTACAGACGAACAACACGCAAAAATACACACAAAAAACATAAAAACCGTGCACAGGTAGGGAGAGCTTGTAGCCGCAGCCGTTGTAGTAGAATTGTATATAGTAGGGTTTTCCAGAAGAAAAGGTAGAAGTGAAAGCAGAAGTAGAACCAGAAGTAGAAGTAGAAGGCGGAATATGGCGTTTGACCGACACGATGGCGTCTGTCACAATCTGGATCGGCTGTGACGTCACATGCAAGTGCTCCATAGACCCCTTTGCATGTTTGTAAACAAACCGACCGTTGCCAGGATGCGCGCGCAGCCTGGACTCAGAAACAATGGCGCTGCCCATAGACCGGCATTATGAGCTGTCAGATTAGGCCAAACAATTGTCGTTGCAAGATCGAGAATGCTACATAAATAAGTTAACTCTAACAAGTGGACATCGCCTACCGGATCCGTATTTAATTAAAGAGTGGACGGACGATGTTAGTAAGTTCCCTGGTATACAATGGCCAGATATATACTCGTACCTTATTGACAAGACTTCAGTGTACACCCACGAAAAACTTCGTGCCTACAAGTCTTTAGACGCATATGATTGTGTTATGTGCGGGCATGTACAACTTAACAATGGGACATTCATATTCATTTTGTTTTAATCAAATTATGCCAGTGATGTGATGGCAATGTGGCTTTAGCTACAACAGCAAATACCAACACTAAACAGCAATTTGCAGGAGGTAATGGCATGAAAGGAATGATAGTGTAAAGAGTGCAGCTAAGAGAAATCAGAGCTGCGTAAAAAGCGAGAGGCAGAGAGCAGAAATGAAACTGAACGGGGCGGGAGCTAGGTTAGAGCAGTCAACGTAAGTTGGCATTTAGAGTGAGGGCACAATTTTACCTTTCCATCCTTGCTTTAAATTTGTGATTTTCGGCATACACAAATAATGATGGCACAAAATCTGGACTGCTTGAGTCAAGCGAGACCTCTCCTACAAACAAAATTGCATGCAAAGCTAAGTTAACATCACATCACATTATCTCTAGCCGCTTTATCCTTCTACAGGGTCGCAGGCAAGCTGGAGCCTATCCCAGCTGACTACGGGCGAAAGGCGGGGTACACCCTGGACAAGTCGCCAGGTCATCACAGGGCTGACACATAGACACAGACAACCATTCACACTCACATTCACACCTACGGTCAATTTAGAGTCACCAGTTAACCTAACCTGCATGTCTTTGGACTGTGGGAGAAACCGGAGCACCCGGAGGAAACCCACGCGGACACGGGGAGAACATGCAAACTCCGCACAGAAAGGCCCTCGCCGGCCCCGGGGCTCGAACCCAGGACCTTCTTGCTGTGAGGCGACAGCGCTAACCACTACACCACCGTGCCGCCCTAAGTTAACATGCTAACAATATTCATTACATTGTGTGACTATGACCCAGCTAATCAGACAAACGTTACCAAAGTGTTTTGCTACATCAATAAACGAAGACTAGAAAGAATAAAAAAGAAAGATTTAATAAATAGCCTGATCTTACCTGTGATGAAGTGGGCGCTGCAAACCCGCGCATTTTTGATGGTGCTTTCATCCCAGTCTACACGTTTGATGGCTTGTAGCCATAGACGTCGGTGATTTTTTTGGAATGGGTGAGATCCTGCTGGAATTCTGAACATTTTAACCCCATCACTGCTACGATTCTGACACCCGATAACACAACAACTAGGCATTTCTGAGTCTTTTTTGGGTCCAGGCTGCGCGCGCAATTTCCGCTTACGTATGAATGACGTTTACTGCGAAGGGGTCTATTTAGCAAAATTACTCGTGTCATTTAGAAAAAGTGCTTTTTTGACCACAGGTAGCTCCAAATGGGATGCACTTAAATCATTCTTTATACCATAAAACAAATTGGTTCCATATCATTGGAAACATAGTTAAGTTTTAACGTTGAATGCCAGTAAGTTTTCAGACTATTTTGATCAAATCAGTATGTAACTGTGTCAAAAAAAAGTCCTCTCCGAGACAGCTAATTTTTCAATATAAAATAACACATCTAAAATGATTATTTTCATCCTAAAATGTGGTCAAGATATTGGGACATAAATATTAGAGACAACTAACACAAAGCTTACAGCCTTATATTTAAAAGCACTATGGAAGTAGTGGATTCTGAATTGTCAAAAAAAAAAAAGTCCTCTCCGAGAATCACTTCATTTGTTTCTCCCATCTTATAGCAGATTACACAAAACTACCATACACATATGTCAAAAAATTACCTGAAATCTGTTCTTTAACTTGTCCTTCACTTAAAAACTGGTACAAGAAGCAGTTTGAATCAATTTGAATTTTGGACCCCTGTGACACAAACTTTGTACCCTGATTGTAAAACAACCCTCATAGTATGTGGTTTGTACCTGTAGTATAAACAGGATAACGTGAATGTGGTGTAACTCATGATGTATATTAGCTTTTACATGCCTAAGGTACACTTTATGCATCTTAGCAGGTAAAACATGCACACAGACGCGCAGCTTGTGAACAGGCAAGGCAGGCAACTGCTTGGGGCCCCCTGGCCCAGGGGCCCCCCGAGAGTCGGGGCCCGAGGGCTTATTTATTTTGTTTTTTTATTGTTCTTTACCATTGTATTTTCACATTTTGAATTTAAAAAACTTTGGTTTCATACATTTTTCGTTGGTGTCAGATTATTTATAACATATTGGTGATGAACACTGGTCAGAAGGGCCCCCTGGAAATTTTTGCTTGGGGCCACAACAGACTCTAGAATCGCCTCTGCATGCACACTGAAGGTACAAAAGATAATCCCTCGAAGATACAAGTGAAAAGGCGGGGTTTGATTTGATTTATTCATTATGAAAATGATGTATAAAAATAATACAATAACATAATAATAATAAATGGATAACACAATAAAGTGCAAGTGCAAGCACTTATTTCCATTCTGGTCCAAAAGGAGTTACGGTGGTGTAGCGGTTAGCACTGTCGCCTCACAGCAAGAAGGCTCCGGGTTCGAGCCCAGTGGTCGGCGAGGGCCTTTCTGTGTGGAGTTTGCATGTTCTTCCCATGTCTGCGTGGGTTTGTTCTGGTGTCCCCCACAGTCCAAAGACATGCAGTTAGGTGGACGTGGGGCGGCCTTGGGCTGAAGTGCCCTTGAGCAAGGTACCGAACCCCTGACTGCTCCCCGGGCGCTGTAGTGTGGCTGCCCACTGCTCTGGGTGTGTGTGTGTTCACTGCTTCAGATGGGTTAAATGCAGAGGATGAATTTTCACTGTGCTTGAAGTGTGCATGTGACAAATAAAGGTTTCTTCTTCTTCTAATCAGACACAAGGTATGCCACCACTCTTGCCAGAGCAGTTAGGGGTCAAGGGCACTTGAGCCAGTCCTGCTGGTTCAGGGACTTGAACTAGCAACCTTCTGGTCCCAAATCTGGTTCTGTAACCATTTGGCCATGGCTTCCCGCATACAATAACAAGCGGAGTTAAAAATTACATAGTAAAATAAATAAATAATACCATAAGTAAATGTTTAATACCGAATGAGAACAAGAACTATTGAATAAGAATTCTTTAACCTGAGACTTGAGTTTGTGTCTGAGCTTCTGTATATGACTAGGTAGGCTATTCCATAAGAAGATAGTGGTGAAACAAAAACAAGATTTACCATGGCACTTCAGGGTACCCTCGAGCTTTCAGAAATAGGGGTACAGTAGGAGTCCATTTCTGTCCCCCAAGGTACAATCTACACTAATGTACCCCCTAGGGCTCATTATTGGACTTCCAGGTAACTATGTGTATCTTTTTAGGGTCAAAAACGTATATATATGTTCCCATGGTACAAATAAGTACCTTCGAGGGTACTGCCACAGTGACAAGCTGTTGTACCCTTCAAGGTACAATGATGTACTTTGTTTTCTGAGAGTGTAGGTAAAACATACATTCTAAAGGTACAAAAGGTCTCCCAGAGACACTGAATGGTACTCTTTGTACTCTTTTGTCTCAGTGTGTACAGTTGTGTATTATTATTAAAGCAAAGGATCTTGTCTTTATTATGCTCATGGTTTTAATGTGAATTACTATTGTATTAACACGTCCAGTGCAGTAATCAGTAACTGTTATTGTATTTTCTGACTTGGGTGGCACGGTGGTGTAGTGGTTAGCACTGTCACCTCACAGCAAGAAGGTTCTGGGGTTGAACCCAGCAGCCAATAGAGGCCTTTCTGTGTGGAGTTTGCATGTTCTCCCCGTGTCTGCATGGGTTTCCTTCAAGTGCTCCAGTTTTCCTCACAGTCCAAAGACATGCAGGTTAGGTTAATGGGTGGCTCTAAATTGACCGTAGGTGTGAATGTGGGTGTGAATGGTTGTTTGTCTCTGTGTGTCAGCCCTGTGATGACCTGGTGACTTGTCCTGGGTGTACCCTGCCTCTTGCCTGTAGTCAGTTGGGATAGGCTCCAGCTTGCCCGCAACCCTGCACAGGATAAGCGGCTACAGATAATGGATGGAAGATACAAAAGATAATTGTACCACCCAAGCAGCAAGGAAAGATTCTGAGTGTCTATGATTTGAGTGCACAATAATTGTGCTTGACAGTTCAGACTCCTAGCATCAGTAAGACTGCATTCACACTGCAAGCCCCGGTGTTCAGTTGTGATTTACTGAAATCTAGTTTCCCATGATGAACTGCCATTGCATCCAGGGTGTAATTCTGCTTTATGGCCAAGGAACAGGCCCCTGAGCCACTGTGACCTTGAACGGTATACAGTTTCCTCCCACCTCCCAAAACCATACCAGAAGGTGAATTGGCTATTTTAAATTGGCCGTAGGCGTGAATACGTGTGTGAACTGACATCCCATCCAGGGTGTATTCCTGCTTTGTGTCCAGTGTTCCAGTGATCAGGTCTGGATCCCCTGTGACCCTGACCAGGATAAAACACTTAGTGACATTTCATAAATGAATGAATGATGATCAATTTAATTTTATGTTATCTTTTTAATATGGCCTTCATCCAGCACAGTTCTAAACAATGGCACAAAATAATTCATTTTGTATTAATCCATCCATCCAGTATCTATAACCGCTTATCCTGTGCAGGGCTGCAGGCAAGCTGGAGCCTATCCCAGCTGACTATGGGCGAGAGGCGGGGTACACCCTGGACAAGTCGCCAGGTCATCGCATGGCCGACACAGAGACAAACCACCATTCACACTCACATTCACACCTACGGTCAATTTGGAGCCACCAATTAACCTAACCTGCATGTCTTTGGACTGTGGGGGAAACCGGAGCACCCGGAGGAAACCCACGCGGACACGGGGAGAACATGCAAACTCCGCACAGAAAGGCCCTCGTCGGCCACCGGGCTCGAACTCGGAACGGAACCTTCTTGCTGTGAGGTGACAGTGCTAACCACTACACCACCGTGCCGCCTTATTTTGTATTAAAATACACAAAAAGATATTTTAAAGAAGACAGATTGTCTGTTCATATTGAAAGTAATAGCAATTGCACGTTTGGGAATAGTCACTGAGAAAACTTGTCTTGTTTTATTCTAGTTTGTTGGTGTTGATAGAAATGACAATAATGAAAATCAAAAGAAAAAATATGATGGACTGGCATCGAATTCAGGGTGTGTCTCTGCCTCTGTCCTTGTTCCTGGAATAGGTTCCAGATCTACAGCCACCTGTGATCAGGTTAATGTTTACCGAAGATGAATGAATGAATGAATGAATGAATGAATGAATGCATTGACTCCCATTTCTTCACCTATTTTTCCAAAGCAACAAATCAGAATTTCAAATGTAAATTATTAGTCAATATCATTTTTTTTCTGTTCATGCTATCATTAAAAACAAGATTTTTTTTTTTTTTTTTGGGGGGGGGAGGAGAAGAATCAGATTTTGGTCCACGTTTACTTGCAGCGTAAATGTGTCCTAACTTCCTGAATGATGCTAGATGCAGAGGCGTACAGGATGTCTTTCATTGGTATTTGTTGGGTAGAATGATTAAGCAGGTGTTGCAATGGTGCAGTGCTAATTGCAATTCAGTTGCCTTCGGTCAAATTGTGAGACATGATGAAGTCATTCAAGCAAACCCTGTGGGTAGATAAAGTAATGGAAACACCGAACAACAATATGAAGTACTTTATAAGGAGCGGGGTCACTCCTACATTCATCACGCCTACAGCTTAACTTGTTTTTCCTTTAAGAAGAAACACCTCCAGTTCTTTGATGGATCTTTGATGGAAGTACTTTACAGTTTCCTCCGAAACATACAATAAAGGTGGTGCAATGTGCAGATCTGGTCATTAGTGTGTTATACAGTATATGATCCCAGAAGTGTGTTCACGAATGCAGACTTAGATTAGATTAGATAAAACTTTTTATTGACCCCTTTGTGACGGTTCCCTCAGGGAAATTAAGATTCCAGCAGCCTCATTACAGATAAACAGAGAAAAGAAATAGAGGAAAACTTCTAGATAAATTAAAATAAATTAAGTATTTATATATACAAATATAAAAAGAGGGCGGCACAGTGGTATAATGGTTAGCGCTGTCGCCTCACAGCAAGAAGGTCCGGGTTCGAGCCCCGGGGCCGGCGAGGACCTTTCTGTGCGGAGTTTGCATGTTCTCCCCGTGTCCGCGTGGGTTTCCTCCGGGTGCTCCGGTTTCCCCCACAGTCCAAAGACATGCAGATTAGGTTAACTGGTGACTCTAAATTGACCGTAGGTGTGAATGTGAGTGTGAATGGTTGTCTGTGTCTCTGTGTGTCAGCCCTGTGATGACCTGGCGACTTGTCCAGGGTGTACCCCGCCTTTCGCCCGTAGTCAGCTTGTAGCTTGCCTGCGACCCTGTAGAACAGGATAAAGCGGCTAGAGATAATGAGATGAGATTTTTTAGCAACGCTTATTTGGGAATTTCCTTCTGAGTATACAGTATCATCAAGGAACTGTTGTTAAAGTGCACCTGGCTCGTAAATTGCCTCATATTCTTTGACCATCATACAAGCAGGCTGAGAAATTTCTTGAGCTAATGACTTCCAAAAGGTGGGTATCCATAAAAGTATGCTTCCCCCAACATGTTAAACAGTTAGCAACAAACATTGTGGATTTGGTTTTCTTGAAATGTAAACACATCTGAAAGTAGGAAAATTGGTGAAAGTCAACTCATCAGACCATAGTCCGTTTTTCCATTGCTCAGGGGTCCAGGTTTTGTGCTGCTTACACCAAGTTGTGTGTTTGTGTGTGGGCCTTGGATACCAGCAGTTTCCGAATGGCAGCTTGGTCATAAATCTCAGTGTTGTGAAGCTCACCACATGTAGTTGTTCTTTAATTGTTTCAACAAAGTGCTGATTCAATCTCACAGTAATTACTTTATATTGCATTTTCACTGTGTTTAACAACTCCTCTGTTAAGTATCTATCACATTTTGTCATTAAGCTTCAGTTACAGCCACGATGCCACAGCGCGTTTCTTTCTGGCTTACCTTTTATTGATTTTTGGCACTGTTCCTTCCGCCACATTGCATGATTTGATGCACGGGGCACTTTGGCACAATTTGGTCACTTTGCATTTTTAGTTGCCTCACGATGTTGTTTTTTTTTTTTGAAGTCCTCATTTTTGTGTGGTGTTAGTTATTTTGTCCACTCCACCCTGTTTGCAGTGGCGTGTCTTATTTGGAGTGTTAAATAGCATTATGACTTTCTTTCCTCTAAAATCATGTGTGTTTTTACTAACGTGTTACAGTTGACATTCCTGCCAAGGAAAATAAAGTCTGATTGTAGTCTGTGCCTCCAATCTTTTTGTGGCAACAGTAATATTTCCACAGGAAATGCATTTATCCATTATCCAAAAATAGAACCATATGGGCATGTTAGAATAAGATGCTGAACGACGGAGAGCAGTTCATGTCTAATGATAATCATTTACAGACATTGGCCATATAGTTGATGTGCATCAGTGAACTGCGGAGGTAAAGATCATAAATTCATGTTAAATATCGCACACTGGCTTGGCTGGCAGAGCTCAAGCACTTAGTATAGCGCCAAGAAGTAGCTCAAATATATCAAAACATTTTTTTTATTAATTAACAATTTTTTTAAAAACTTGAAGCAGATTAAAATTCTCTGTGTGTGTGCGCGTGTGTGTGTTTTTTTTTTAAGTTCCTCGAGTAACAATAGAGTCAGAGCGCGTTTGCATAATCACTAGGTGTCAAAAGAGTTCATGGGTGAAACTTGGCCTTTATGTTTTCATTCTAAATCCTGCAACCTCACTGCCCTGAAATCATTTAGTGTGCAGCCATTAAATTAGCTTATTTTCCAGTACCACAAATCTCACTCTGGTTACTCACTGTGTCATATTAGTAGGCTACAGTTGTAATTGCATTTTGGCAAAGCACATTCCTGTTGACTGTCAGTTCACCTGCATTCTTTTACGGAACTGAGCACAACACAAGACGAAGTTTTTGCCCGAGACCAGCGCACACTCTGACCTTTTGAACTCAGCGGGCCAGCCAGGCGCTGTGGCGCTGTTATCCCACAATGCTCCACATTCACTCTGGAGTCATTAATATACCGTGAGAACCCTTTTTTTTTTTTTGCAGTGGCTTTCTCGTGCCTTCAGCGATTTTCCGCAGAGTGCAGGCGCTAGGGCTGCGGCAGGAAGGTTTGGGTGGTATTTATACCCTTTTGTTTTGCCATGTGAGCTGTTCTTGCCCAAGCCAGGAGGTAGTTGAACAAGCTGAACCCAATGCTCCATCAGAATATGAACAGGAGCCAAAACCATACAGTGTCAAGAGCAAAGCAGCCGAAACCACTGGCAGGCACTTTTCTGTGTGCTGAGCCGGCCACGGGAGGGTATTATTAGCTCTCCTGTGAGCACAGTACTGTACGCACAGGATGAGAGAGAGCAAGTGCCAGAGCCCTCTGCATGTTTCACAGACTGTGGAGTCACCATGAGAGTGTTTTTTTTTCTGCCTCTAGACTCCATGTGGCTGCCCTGCTGTATTTCAAGCCAACCACGTTTTTTGCATAAGTTTCATGATATTTCAGCACTTCATGATGGACAGGAAGTAAGCCATGAATTATTAACACCCCTGGCTTCAACTAAACCCCGGTGAGGGAATATGACTGTTGTAATAGTGCCCAAAGAGATTTGTCTTTCAGACTTGTAAACTTCTAGATTTCACTCTCCCATGCGCAATAACACTTGTGGTTATTGCTAACAATCCTGGTTATAACCAGTTACGAACTGGTAATGAATGTCAAATGGAATACTGTTACAGTTTAGAAAAGAAGACAGGGACATAAAAGGGCGCACTGTTGTCTTTCCCTTCTCTCCCACATCCTGTGTGGCGCTTCCATCCCAGAGCAGGAAAAGAGCTTCTCCATCGTTCCTCCTCCTACCGCCCTCTCATTCACACACCAAAACACGAGAAGGCTTGAGAAGAATATGTATGGGCGTGTGTGTGTAGCCCTACTCTGCCTCCTTGTGCTGGCCTTTGTACTTTAGACCTCTGTGAACTTAGTACACAGCAACTCACATAGCAACAAGTGTGTTTACAAAGAACCCCATCTGCTAAGATGTTGCTCATCTGACACACAAAGGCGAGTGTGTGGTTTTAGCCCAAGTCCAAAATTTAAGGGATCGTTTGTGAACTAGGTTTTGACCACACATGTTCAAGTGTAAAACTAGGATAACTGAGCTGACTGAAAAAAACGAACGATTACAACAGACATTATTTGTGCGATGACGGATGAGCCGCAACAGAAAAATTCTCAAACCTGTATTCCCGATAGGAATTCTTAACAGATGCATTACAAAACAAACTTGTGTCAGCACGCTAAGGACCAGCCTACTTTTGCTGTCAACAAGTTTTAAAATGTACAAACAGGCCCCTGCATAACCTTTTATTTTGACATGTGATCCATTTGTTTATGGCTTGAAGTAGGCAGATCAAATATCTACTTGGCTGCCATCACTATAATGTGCAGCAAGCCTTTTAATCAGCTCTCAGTAACGTGTCGTTAATTACACCAGTGGTTCCACTGAACCTCCGAGCGAAACCTGACCACTTATTGAAATATAAACGGGTAATTATAATAAAAACTAAATGCAATATTGCATTTGTTTGAACAATGGTGGACAGTTTTTTTTTTTTACTGATTTCCTTCCATGTTAAACAATGATGAAATACAAACTATGCTTGCTGTATCATTACAGTCATGTGAGCTGTAGATGAACAATGGATAGTAGGAGCTGAAACATTGGTTTAAAACCCCATAGTCTCTAATTATCCGTACATAAACTGTAACTGGCCCTCTTAGTGTGTGCGAAGCATATCCACAACTCTTCTCGATGGCTTGCTGTCTATCCACAAGAACTAAACATTCAATATGTCACTAACAGTTCTTCCTCTACTATCCGCAGACAGCTTCCTGCTTGTCTTTCCATCAGTTAAGACCTAATTAGAAAAGCCACACTGCTGCTCTGTTCGATCTGGCTCCGGCCTTCATTCTCCCACTGGACCTCCGAGTGAACTGCACAGGCCAGAGTTTTCCAGCTCCCAAAGAGAAATATGCTACCCCACTAAGCAAGCTGTTCCTGGTTCCAGTTAAGGTGATACTGTACAATCATTTCTCCCGCTTCTGGTAACCACAAGCAGGAATAATAGGACTGAGCTACAATCCCTACAGGCAGCCAGGGGAAACCTCGTGATTCATCGACAAATCCCCAAATCTAATCTCAATTTCCTCCTCGCCATGTCTCCAAGTGAATAAGGAGGCGCTTGTATTTGGGGATTAAAACTGGACGAGTTAGAGGGAGGACTGATGTCATGGAAGGAGATGAAGGAGTGTTTGTGCTATCGTCATGACACGAAACATATGAGCTCATGAGTTGAAATCATCACAACATAAGATGCAAATATATCAAAGAGGCAAAGGCAATAAACTTGTGAGAAATTAGGTGTGACCTTATTGTCAATAATTGGATTGTGGTCAGAACAATTCTGTCAGTGTGTCATGAACAACACGGCCAGCGTCTCTCATCCGCGGCCTCTTTGCCTGTTTTCAGTCATGTTAGTCAAAACATTTTCAGAAGGGGAAATATTGAACCGAGTTACTGAGATGTTGTTGAATGTCTGTTAGGTCTTCTTTTTCCCCACCTTAATAAAATACTGATTTTTAAAATGACTCAACCTCTTGAATAAATGAAGGAACTTACACATGTCTGTAAGCTTCAGCTCTCCCACGGTGGGACTTTTCCATGATAAACAGGGCCAGGCTGATCTGGCTCAGAGCTGTGGGAGAGCCCAAGCCATGCACCCAGCCCACAAACACAACAAGGCCAACTGCCATGTGCGCCGTCATGTTGTCTAAGATATCCTGGATACGGCCACTCAATACTCCATACGCTGAGGTAGAACAATGATCTGCGGTGGAATAGAAGTGAACAGCTCATCCACTCAGCCGTGATGGGCACTATTGCTCTAATCACGTCAGCTAACGACTGTCCCGCCAGGCTGTTGAATAAGGTGTTTGGTGACGCTTGTGGTGCAACAGCCAAATGTCAGTGAGTTCACGGTTCAACAGATTGAAGCAAATTGGATGGTTAGTGGTCGGTGTTCGAGACATCACCAGCTCTCCATTATGTACACCACTTTACTGTAATTGAAGAAAAAAAAAACAACAACCTGGACTCAATTCTGTGGGATGTGAAAAACATTAAGAAAACGATTTTCCGTGACAGTTTCTTATTTATGTTTAAATGAAGTGCTAAGTATGAGAGGAAATTTTGTGTGTTTCTGCATATTATGTACATTCATGAAACTCTCTCAGGCGTACTTAATAAAAATTTGCCCATTAATTCATGAAAACGAGCGAACTTACTCAGCCAATAATTTGTCGAACTCTGTAAACCTGTTGTTTGGCTTCTCACAGAGCGTGGCTTACAACAAAATGTTAAATAAATAGTCCATCAGATTAAACAAATCCAGTATAAATGATGTAGGTGGAGATCCTTCTTCACATAAAATGCTCTCCATGCTGTAGGTCATGAATACCAAGGCCCTGATTCAAGCTTCTGTGTTTAGGGCAGTGGATTCACCCAGCAACACTGGCGTTTTGTTGGCACTGAGAAGCATATGATATCATGGTCTGGGATGAATCACGGCAGTCCTGGGGTTGTTGGAGGAAGGGGGGGGGGGGATTCCAGCTCAAGACTGAGCCCGTCTGCTGTTACACCACCAGCCTTGTGAAGTCAATGGGGCCACGGCCTGTGCAGGCTCCAAACGGCTCTGTATTACCTTGTTTAACAGCGCAGAGGCTGGGCAGGATGAATGACATCTCGAAGCTTTATCACCAACACAGTAATGAGCTTTGTTTAATGAGCCATGTTAGAAATGCCCTTTTGTGAGACTTGCCACCCTTTCACATTCTTCGGTTTTTGCGTCACTGCTAAAGCCTGCAATTATCTCTTTCGGGTCTGCTTTCTATTCACGTCTCCCTGAATCCCCTCCAGTCTCTTTGAGCAGGATGTTGACAGGAACTGTACATAGCAGCAAAAATACAGCACTGTATCATCACATACTTCATGAGGCAAAGACAAAATACGAGTTAATGAGTAGCTGTTAAAAAAAACTTGCAGATTCAGCTCTGGAGGAGTATCACGGACAAAGGCGTTTGTACCAGATGGCTGCTCAGGCGCAGGTTCAAATTTGTACCCGCGAGTGAGACACGAAAGCCCAAGCTGCATCAATCTTTAGAACATGATTATCATCATTTGAATGTATTTTTGCATCTGTATGCAGCCAGGTTTATAACTCAGGAACTATTTAAGAGCACAAACCTTTAATTGTTCTATGCTTCACTTCCCTCTAGAAAGAGGGTGTATGTATAGCATTGTTCCTCCACATTCAGTGGTAAAATAAAAGGTTTCACTTTCCAACTCTTTTATTGGGTCATTCAATAAATAAGAAAACTTGACAGCTTCACATGGAAAAGCTTTATTCTTAGCCACAGCTTTAACAGGTGTAGTGCTCTTACTTTAGGCTTTTAATATGTAAACTATTCAGCAACTTCACGAGTGTAATCACAATTATAAGTTATACTGACAAATTATTAAATATTTTACTTTTCAAGATAATACAAATAAGCAGAAAAAAAAATAGAGAAGTCAGTGTAATATTGTCTGTCTACTTCACGGAGATGAGCAGGACACTGCACAAGTAACAAAATATTTACCTTTAAACTAGAATGTCAGATCTGCAGTACACACAGCTTTAAATAACAAATGGCAATCGGTCATACAGGAAATATAGGAATGTACATAAAATAAAGTTAGTACACAAGCCAGTACGTGTGTATTTATACTTACAGCAAAAGCATATACTGTGAAAGAGGCAAAAAAAAGTGTACATCTGCAAATACTGTATGCCTTCAAATGAATGAATAAAGTATTTGGATTTTTTAGGGTCGTCAGCTCAAAAACCAAACAGTTCTTTTCCACATTTAGATTCAGATTATGCCTACATAGCCGCCTCCAAAAGGTTTTTATGGCAACTCAAAATCATGTAAACAAAATGGCCCCCTCCTCCCCTTTTCCTTCACAATTTGACGAGAGAAATTTCACTGTAGCGATTTACGTCGAGAGAGCACGAGCAGCCACAGTGCTGGATTACTTTGGACCATGCTCTTGAGAAATAATCATTAATGATATGATGCCACAAACTGAACATCCACACCACTTTAACAGTAATACAGGTAAGCATGGAGGGATAGAATAGCATGCAGTAGTGTTCATGTGAAACTCCTCCTACCCCGATCTGCCTGTGCATACTGCCTATACCAACGTACACATCTCTAAACCATACTCTAAGTCGATTTTGAACTGCATCAGTTTTCTGAATAATACATTAAAATTATTTAACATGTATGGCAACGTCAGCTTAAACTGAACAACTGGTACCGAGATGTCTCTTCAGTTGCTTTCACATGTGCAGTGTTTAGTCCATCTAAATCGAACCCTGGTGGTTTTTTCCCCCCTTGGTGTGGTTTGTTTGTGCAGGTGAAAACGCAGCAAATCGCATTCGAGTACAGATCAAAACAACCGGTTTGAGGCCTTCTGAGCGAGGTCTGGTTTCAAGCGAACTCTAGCGTGAACCCGGAATCAATCCAGCTGTAGGAACTGAGCCAAACATGCCTTGTATTTTGCATCATGGGTGGCATTTTTTTGTAGATGCAAGAGTCATGAGGCACAAACTAAGCCAACGGACAGAGCTGAAGTGCCGTAGAAATGCTATAATAAAAAGTAGAAATAATTGTCTGATATGATGTACCAAATGTTTTAAACTGGTTATTTATATAATTATCTAAATTTATCGAGCACTGGGTGATTTTTGAGATTGCACACATTTGACAAAGTTTTGCTTATCTTTTTTTTTTTTAATTTGTATTTCTGACTAATGATTGAGTTTTAGGAATACATTTTCAGCCATATACAGCCTTCTGCCAAGTTTTTTTTTGCTTTGTTAATTTTGTGCAGTGTGAAACTAAACCGAACCAGGAAGCAAACAATCCAAAAGTATCAATTCTGCTCTTACTACGACTCAGCAAATGGACTAACAGGTAAGAAAGCATCCTTATACTTAACCACAGGGCAGGCATATCATCAATACTCACCTACACAAACTTCTGGTGGTTTTAATATTGACCTAGCTTGGGGAATATACTGTTCCGAGATAGTGAAAGAAGTTGAGAAGGACCTACACGGCCATTCCGGGCTAAAGTGCTACTTTCATGGGGAGCGCACAGTCAAGTGCAGTCACTGAGGGAAACGAAAACGTGGGAAAGACTGTGGTGGTTGAGTTCCTGCTGGAGTGTAAAACATTTCCAGGAGATGTAAGAAGTGTGTGATTAGTGACCGAGTTATGCAGGAACTGGCAGCTGTGGTTCATTCGTGGTTCAAATTAGAGTGGTGTTCGGAGGAATCGAAGCAACCACAAATGTTATGAAGAGAACTCAAAGAAATATCTATATCAAAGTCTAGGTAAGGAAAAACAAAATTACCATGAAAATTTGATTTTAAAACAAAACGAACTGAAATTTCTGTCTTTCTACTCTAGGATATGCCATTTATGATCTTTGACAATCCGGAAATAAGAAACAGTTAATTTTGTAGTTAGTCCTGTACAAAGAAAGAATCAAACGGGAAAGGAAAAAAAAATGTATTTTTTTTTTTAAACAATACTAACATCTATCCCGCTCAACCAAAGAACGTGACCCACATGCCTACATCAGGTACAAACATAGTGTCTGACTACTACAGTAACTATAGAAAACTTAACACACATCACTGGCTAAGAGTTTAATTTAGAAAAATCAGCAAAACTGCCCTTCTTTCTCCTTCATACTACAGAGCTTCTTTGCCTGTTTAGCAGCTTGTCATTTACTGATTATTTAAAATGTTAAATATGAACTTAAATGTACTTTTAAAAAATATTAATTTGTATTCCTTAATTTTTGGCAACAGTGTATTTTATACAGTTTAGTATACCAAGTGCACTCGTATGTCAAGGAACATCTGAGTGCACCACACCATCTGACTTTAGTCATACAAAAAATATATTTTTTTTTATATCTATATATACACACGCTGTGGTGTCATAAATACTTATCCATAAGGGCCTTTTAGTAAATTCAGTGCCATTCGGAGATGCCCCATTGAAAAAGGAAAGGCTTCACACGGAGGGGAACATTATCAAAATATATTTTCATGGAGTCCTTCAATAGCAGCTGTTTTTAAAGTGTCAAAATATTTACCATGAAATGGTATTCTGATAACTTGGTTAGATGTATGTGCACCTGTTATAACTGAACAATTGACGTGTCCTCTGCTACTTTTTCATTCATTTGTATATTAAGCTCCGAAACGCTTCAGGGACCAGGAACACGGATATGGGAGGGAGGTGTAGTGGTTCGGCTAGCTGGTCCCTTTACTGTATGTACGCATTCCCATAAAGAGAGGTGATCTGATATTCATCTCTGCTCTAGAGATTCCCTTTGACAACGCAATGCCGTTACTGAGCCCTCTGTGTGTTGCTGTAATGCTGGCTTAGGGCATGAAAGCAAAACACTGAGAAAAGTGCAAATGATAATCTTCCGAGTGTGCGATATGCAATCCAATATCAAACGAAACAAAAAAAAAAAAAGTGACAACAGAAAGGTCGAGAACTAAAATACCTTCAGTCACAGCATGCGATACACTCAACCACACACGTCCCCGCCGATACATCCCACTGGCTAGACCTCTAAACTGGCAGCTACATTGCACATAAACGTGAAAGTGAGTGAAATCTTCACCTCAATACACTGCCATTTGCGCGAGTGTAAGCAGTGGGTGGTGATGGTTTATGGGTGTTCAAGAAGCCAGTGGAAAAGGGACCTGCGTTCATGTCTTGTATCCTCAGCGCATGGTTCCTCCTCGGAAGGACACTCCTCATAGTATTTAAGCAGAGCCTGAAGGAGTTCGCCGACTCTCCACTCTCTCTCTCTCAGCCTCTGAACTACACGCAGAAACTACAAATATAAACACAGCAGCTATATTTAGAATGCATTTGAAATAACATTCCCATGTTTGTATGAACCTGAATCTACAGTGTCAGAAATCAGATGGGCTACAGTATTCGTGAACTTTTATAACTTAAGGAGGACAAACTGGAGCAACTGAGAATTAAACCAACTTTATAGCTTCTGTTGCACTATTAATCCAAGATTGCCATTATGTATACTTGTATCACAGAGCTGCTGAGCTCTCAGTGCTGATTGGTCAGGTGGTGGTGTTTATTATTCCATAACAGCAAAGCTCAGTCTGCAGAGCAAATCCTCGGTTAAAGCGCTCATTAATATTAGAATATTAATGCGCTCATGCACAGGGACTTGTATGGCAGATGTTACATTTACACATCACTAAAACATTGTTTATTACTAATTTGCAGTGTCGTTTTAATTTCCCAGTAGTTTTTGTTAAAATGGGGAAAGTTTCAAGAACTTAAGCTTAGTTGACCATAAAAATTTGGGTTTCTTGTTATTGTATGCAAGTTTAGTTGTATAATAATCAGGGCTTTGAACCGGTTCAAGGAACGAAAACGAAAACCGGGAACTTTTTCTATTTCACATGGAACAGAAACGAAACCAGAAACTTTATTATTTTTTATGTTCCGGAACAGAAACGCTTATTAAAAATAATGGTAACCGGTTAATACCGGTTTTTATTTCGTTCCTCAAAGTTTCCGTAGCCTACAAATAAAAAAAGTCATTCTTCTCCTGCGCAAGTTTCTATGACCCGCTGGGGTTCACTTCCTGTGTGACGTTCGCTGACTGAATGGAGAGAGCGGGAGGGTGGACTACTATCACGTCTCCACGTGATAAGTGAGTAAGTGCATTACTGAGTGTCTGAGCAAAGAAGAGCCTGAACGTTGCAACCTCCCTATTGGCTGTTTGTAAAAATGTATCAATTGTTGCCCTTCCCACGGGAATCATCGCGGGCTCGAGAGACGAGACCTGACGAGTTAGTTCGTTGGTAGCAGAACAAAATGTCTGGACACAAATCGGGTTTTCAGAAAAGGAAAGAAAATAAACAGAGGGTCGAAAATACAAAAAAGGAGGCAGAAAATGCAAAACGAGTTTTAAGGTAGGACAAATGGTTACTTTTTAAGGCAGCCCACCGTGGCTGCAGGCTTTCAGTTGTGTCATTGAATGGTTACTTTTCTGAGGCAGCCCGCCGTGGCTGCCTGCAGGCTTATTTATTATAGCCCATTTAGTTAAAATAGTTGGTATAAAATGTTGATAGTTATGTGATGGTTGTCCTGATTTAGACTGGTTTTTTTTGGGAGGGGGTTGCGCGATGTTGCACCCGGGTCCAGATTAGGGCAGAACCGGCCCCTGGCTACATTTCAGGTGTAGTTTGTTTTATGAATGTATGTACTTGCATAGATGTGTACTTGGTCTTCCAATATGGCGCCTAACAAAATCTCGCGGCGCGGTAACGTCATGCGGTAGCCCTCTATAGGGCCTGACTAGCCTTTGGTAACACACTAAACGAATTATCTTTCATTTTTGGCACTTTTTCTGTTTGTGTAGATGGGAAGACATACTGAGAATCCAAATCGCCAACATTTGAAATAATAATTGTTTTGAATTATTTCTTGTCTTATTTAATGAAGGTTGTAATAGAATTAGCCTACATTTGGCTTAAGCTGGATGAGACAGAGACATAATTTTATAGCCATTTGTTAAACAGCTGACAGGGAACGTAATTAACTGTTCCGGGAATGAAATTTTTTTGTTCTAACCGGTTCGGGAACGTCTATTTAATGGTGGAACCCAAAACCGGAAACGTTAAAATTCCATTTCTGTTCGGAACGAACCAATAGGAAAAAAATTCTGGTTCAAAGCCCTGATAATAATAATAATAATAATAATAATAATAAGTCGTTGAACATCAACTTTTGGCCAAATGATTGTGGACACCCGACCAACACACACCCATATGTACTTTTCATGTACATCTCATTCCAGATTTAGTCCCCCTTTGCTGTTATAATATCCTCCATTCTTCTGGGAAGGCTATTAGATTTTGGAGCATGGCTGTGGAGTCTGTGCACATTCCCGCACGAGCATTAGTGAGGTCAGGCACTGATGTCAAGTGAAGAGACGTGGGGCTCAGTCTTTGTTCTGATTCATCCGAAAGTTCTTCAGTGGGCTTGAGATCAGGACTCTATGCAAGCCACTCGAGTTCTTCCACTCCAACCTTGGCAAACCATGTCTTCATGGAGCTTGCTTTGTGCACAGGGGCGTTGTCATGGGGGAACAGGTTTGCGACCATTAGTGCCAATGAAGGGAAATCGTAATGCTACAGTACACAGACATTCTATACAACTGTGTGCTTCCAACTTTGTGGTCTGTGGTTTCCAACAGTTTGGGGAAGGCCCACATATGGGTGTAAGGATCATGTATCCACAAACTTTTGGCCATATAGTGCGTATTTGAAATATCGAATATCTTTGGAAAACCTAACCTGCTTCACTTCTCTTTCAGACTGCTGACTGAGCTGCATGACTGGAAGATCAGTGATTGAGGTTGCCATCCACTGCAGCACTGTTCTCAGTTGGGGGTCTGGGCCCTGCCCCCACGCATCTGTACTGACTATCAGCAAAGCTCTGTCCCCATCTGTGTGGCCCCTCTCTACTCGCACCATCCCTGCCAGAGCAAACATACAAAGGCCTGTTAAAAGCACACATACATCCCAACTGCCATCAGCATGATCACAGCAGATAACCCCTATTTCAGCAAGGCCATAGCATAAATCAGTTTCCCACAGTCTTTCAGCAAATGGGGCCAGACGACTCAGTCTGAAATCATCTGCAGACCCGCAGCGTTTGGACAGTTACAGGAGACAGGGATGTGAAACAACAGCAGTGCAGTTTGGACAAAGTAGCGGAACACTCCTGCTGCCAAGTATGATCGTTCTGAAAAATGACGGGGTCAAGCCCGACTACAAGTACAAATATGGTATTTCAGTATTTACCTTTATCCAAAAAAAAAAAAAAGGTTTTATGATGAGAACAAGAAATTATCCATTACCACCCATGATGTTCTTGGCGTCGGGTTCCTTCTCCTCTGTGAAGTCACTATACAGGATGACAAACATCACTAGTGTGAGCAAACAGATCAAAAAGACGTCAATGAAAAAGCCAAAAGGCTGGGGGGAGGGGAAGAAAAACAAAAACAAACAAACAAACAAAACAAACCCACATGCAAAGGGTCATTCAGAACCGAAAGATAAAGAGAGGGATGACCGTTTTCAGCAAACCTAGTTTTCATACTGACCTGTTCCACTATTTACTTCTGATATTCAATTATACCATACGAGAGAAGTAGAAACTTCAATATTTTGAGTTCAGCATTCTGTTAAATTGCTAGACACTAAATTTACCCAATTTCTTAAATATTTTTACTGAAATATGTATGGGACTTGCACTCATTAATGCATCAATGACCAAATGTGAAGCAGAATGGGAAAACTAGACAAAATTGGGCTTTAACCAAATTGAATTTTCCATCTATAACTTACTTTGACATCACTAATTTAAGAAAACATTAATCAAAACAATGCAGAAATGTTATTTACTTTCTAACGATAAATGAGCCAAATAAGAAGCCAGTTTAACAAACCCAGGTGTAAAAAAAAAATAATAATAATAATCCATCCGCAAAGAGAGTTTATTTGCTCATTATGTGCATTTGCAAAATTCAAAGATTTTTTTTATTGTCAATTCACTATATATCCAGGACATATAGGAGAATCGAAATTCCGTTTCTCTCTCACCTTACTTGTAAAAACAGATAAAGGATTATCAAAAAAAACAACATTAAGCCTAATCAATTCAGTTTGAAAATGGTCTAAATATCATGTGTCAAATTGTTTGCAATGCATACGCCATCGCTTACACAGAGCTAATAAAACTGGTGCTGCAAATTTAATGCTAATAAAAGTGAGTCTAATAAAACAAATACTGAATTAAATCAATGACGATTTCAGCACTGATGCAAAAGAGAACACTGCTCCTGTTCATCACATTTTGTTTCTTCAGGTATTGAGATTAAAAGGTTCTGGCTGCAAAGTTGAATTCTGGGCAAAAAAACCCCCAAAAAGTTCCGATTTCTCTTGCTGTTGGAGTTTCAAGATGTTTCGCTGCCGCACACATTGTTTATCCTGCGTGTAAAAATGTTTTGCTGAGATAAAACACGTCCCACAATTTATGATCCCGGAAATCGCTGAAGCAAGTGAACAACATCACGTGATCACCGTGGGGCGCGTTTGACCTACTTTTAACCAAAACAAGTCGGCGTGGGCAAACATGGAAGACTCGGCTCTCCTGCCAGCTAAAAGCCAGCAGAAAAGAAAAGGAAAGCCTGCCTAGTGAGCGCAACTGCAAGACAGAGCAAGGTTAGATGTCATTTTCCTGGACAGATAACTAAATCATTCTAGCTCATGCTTATCTATCCAGAGGCTGTCCACATGGCAACGGATTCAGGTGAATCTGATAAAATTGTTTATCGTTTCGGCCTGGCGTCCACACGGCACCGGCATTTTGGGTTCCCCAAAACAATATTTTTTGAGAACGGGTTCCAGAGTGAAAAAAATCTGGCAACGGCGCCGTTGCAAAGTCGTCTGTATGAGTAGAACGGATTTGTTTACGATGACGTCACAACCACATGACTAGAACAAGCAGCACTCTCGCTGTTTTGTATGAACCACTGCATTGCATTCACTTTTGTATACAGCTTTTCTTTTAAATAAACAAGTAACTGAACCATTTCTTGAATTTCTTTTTTTTATTGAATAAGACTGCTTTTCAAAATGTTCACACACAATATAAAAAGTTATATAAATTATATAAAAATGCTTTTCAAAATGTTCACACACAATAAGAAAGTTATATAAAACCATGCACACTAATAAAACTAATTTGTACACACAGAAGGCACGATTTCCTCGCGTAGTCGCAGCCATCTTCTTCTTGTTGTTGTGTGCTTGTTCCTGTGAGTGCTTCACGCCAGGTAGAAGAAGGGGTTTATGCGCATGCGTCTACTTCTTCTATTGTTCTGGTGTCTCCGATGGGACTGTCTTATAGCGCACATAGAGGTGTGGCATGTGTATTGCATCGTTTTCAGCAAGCGTTGCGTTGCCATATGTACCTGATATTTTACTGATCCGTTGCCCATGTGGACGCGATTTTTTTTTTAATAAAATCTCGTTGCCGTTGTCGTGTGGATGTAGCCTTAGCCTTAGAATGCATGGACTCGACTCCACAGTAGCGAGTGCGTAGTTATACACCCAATGTTTTGATCTTGCAGAGAAAGAAACGATAACACAAAAGCAGTAACGGAGAAAAGATATATTTGTCTTTTGTTTCATGGATCTATTCGCGAATGTTGACCACAAATTACATCCCTGCGACTTAAAACCCTCCAAGGTCGATGCAGAGTCACGATGTTTTCCGCGCGTCGCCATCTTGATGTGACGCAGTTCCATAGTTATGTTAATTAGTTTAAGCTCCTCGCGTTCAGCCATTTCCGTGAGGCCATACTGTTTACCTCAAGAGGTAGGATATTCAGTCCCAAAACAGAGAAAAGTGACCCTCAGCACATCAAAATGATCACATCTCATCCGCATGATATTGTTTTTGTGAGACACAGGAAAATGCCATGCACAATTTAAAAAAATAAATAAAATTAAAAAATCTTAAAATCAGACAACTTTGCAGTCAAGACCTTTAAACTCATCTATGATCAAGTTTAATTAAATGTTGGTTTTCAAACAGATAATGGTTTATACAGTTGTAGTCAGAAGTTTACATACACAGACATAAATGTTCTCATGGCAATATTGAGCTTTCAGTGATTTCTTTGAACTTTCCTGTGGCAGAATGATTGTACAACGTACATCTTTAATAGAAAAAAAAAACAACACAACACAAATTTGGTGCACAAGTTTTAATTTATTTTGGGTTTTCTGTAATCAACACAGGCTCAAAATTATACATACAGGGTCAGAAATTACACCCGCTTACATTATTAATTCAGTGGTACTGAAGGCTCCAAAATGTATTTTAACTTACCAAGGCCTCTTAACTTCCTGTTAGTGATCACGATTGACTAACAGCTGGCAGTTTCTCTGTGCCAAAATCAAAAGGGTTTGTTTGAAAACACTCACTGGATTAACCAACTCACAGTACAATGTGAAAGTCTGAGGAGCTCAGTGCAGATCTCAGAAAGAGGATCAAAGATCCTCAGGAACTTCCCTTGGAACCATTCCTAAATAACTGCAGATTCCAAGATCATCAGTTCAAACAATTATATGTAATTACAAGTTATTGAGAGGTGTAGTTACTTTGCCAAACCACTTCACTGGAAGAAGTCCCAAAGTGGCACCCTCAGCTGAGAGGAAATTGTTTCACATGGTCAGGAACAACCTACCAAGGGAAATCACCAAGGCACAGGCCTGCCATGACCTGGAAGCTACTGGAACACTGTCTTCAATCAAACAAGTTACACCTCACCATAGGCCCCGTCCACACGAGTACGCGGCCTCACCCAATATGCTGTTGTTTTGAAAAAAATCTCCGTAAACACGGCGTTGTTTCGATTCACTGGAAACGACCCAAAATGCTGTAGTACATATGCCAGGCCTGTATGTGGCGCTGTGACACCACCACACCAATACCCTAAACCGGAAGAGAAGCCATGGAGCATGCGTATAAAGGTCATGCGCTGTTTACAAAACAAGCTCATAACACGAGAAGTTTTGTTGCTCCTCGCAGTAATATAAAAGCAGAAGGTTTTGTTGTAGCAGCCGTAATAGACCGAGTTGTTTCTGCAGTACGAGCACAAGCCTGTAGTCCGCCATTGTTGTTGTTGTTATGACGTGTCTAGTGGCGGCGGCTGAGGTTAAAGGTTAGAGAGGCGGGGCTTATACGTCATCGTTTCTGAAAAAATCTGCTTCGCCGTCCAGACGACTCCGGGCTATCCGGCGTTTTAGGATTTTCCCACTCTGGGACCCGTTTTCAAAAAATACCGGTTTCACACCTCGAAAAAGCCAGCTCCGTCTGGACGCGAGGCCGAAACGATAAAGTATTTATGCGGATTCAACAAAAACGTACTCGTGTGGACGGGGCCATAGACTGAGAGGCTGCCATTCAAGAAAGAAGAAGTCCTTGCTCCAAAATTGATACCTTCAAGCTCAGCTAAAGTTTGCAGCTAACAAC
Source organism: Neoarius graeffei (assembly GCF_027579695.1). Taxonomy (NCBI): domain Eukaryota; kingdom Metazoa; phylum Chordata; class Actinopteri; order Siluriformes; family Ariidae; genus Neoarius; species Neoarius graeffei. Next base: position 57,174,937 of record NC_083577.1, on the reverse strand, counting down.
ATGGACAAAGAAAAGGCCTTTTGGAGGAAAAGTTTTACAGTCAGATGAGACAAATATTGAATCGTATGGCCACAATGAGCATAACTGTTAAGCATGGTGGTGGTAGTAGTATCATGCTCTGGGGCTGTTTTGCTGCTAGTGGAACTGGTGCATTGCACAAAGTGGATGGAATAATGTAGAAGGAGGATTCCCTCAGAATTCTTCAGCATAACCTCAAACCATCAGCTAGAATGTTGAAACTTGGACACAATTCGACGTTCCAACAGGACAATGACCCCAAACACATATCAAAACTGGTTGTGATATGAATAAAGCAGGCTAACATCAAGCTTAAAACAAGTCCTGACCTCAAGCCTGTCAAAAATATGTGGATTGTGCTTAAAAGTCAGGTCTGTGCCAGGAAATACTGAAATTTAATTGAATGCTCACAAATGCGCCAAGAGGAGTGGCCAAACATCCAACTGGAATTCTGCCAGGAGCTTGTTGATGGCTACCAAAAGTGTCGAGATGAAACCTGCTTAGGGACATTTAATCAAATATTAGGTGTTCTGTATGTTTAATTTTCAGCCCTGTGTGTTTAACTTTGACCTTGTGCACCAAATTCTTGTTTTTTTTCTATTAAAAATGTATGTTGTACAATCATTCATTCATTCAGCCACAGAAAAAGAACAGTTCGAAGAAATTATCAAAAGCCCAATATTGCTATGACATTCACACAGACGTGTGTGTGTGTGTGTGTGTGTGTGTGTAAACTTCTGACTGCAACTGTATATACAGTACCAGTTAGAAAATCTGGACACACTTAATTCAAATGGTTTTTCTTTATTTTTATTAATTAAAAAGGCACTTCATGTCTTAAAAGTAATGATGGACCTTCATTTCTCTTTACTTAGTTGATGGTTCTTGACATAATTTGGATTACTACAGTTGTGGAATAGTAAATAGTCGTGGTTATTTACTGCTGTATTTTTATTATTTGATCTCAAACGCATTAAGGCGGCAAGAAATTGCACTAATTAACTTTTGATGAAGCACACCTGTTAATTGAAAAGCATTCCAGGTGACACCCTCATGAAGCTGGTGAAGATAATGCCAATAGCGCGCAAAGCATCGTCAAGGTAAAACGCTGACTGCTTTCAAGAATCTAAAACATGAAACTTTTTTTTAAAACACCTTTTTGTTTAAAAGATAATTTCATATATGTTTCATATGTTATTTCATAGTTTTGATGTCTTCATTTGTTCTATAATGTAGAAAACAGTCAATATACAATATATATATATATATATATATATATATATATATATATATATATATATAAAAATAAATAAAAGCTATGAATGTGTCCCCAAACTTGCAAGTGGTACTGTACGATTTTTGTTTTAAAAGAAAATAAAGGATTTTTTATTAGTAAAGATGGAAAATAAGTGCTTGATGAGTGGGATGCCCGAGCCTTTTAGTTCTGGTCTTTTCAGAATTGTATTTAGCAGAAGATTTTGAAAATAAATCTTTACTCTGAACAGTTTTCCCAGGCGGCCACACAAATAAACCAGCCCAGAGGAAACATATTCAATTGTGCTTCATCTCATTAAAGTGTCTCACTGTGCTTACGTTCAGATAACATTTTCCTGTTCAGTGAAATGAAGTACTGACAGTGATCTCCACTGCCATTTTAACATCACTGAGTCATTTTCCCAGTGGAACAGGATCCTTATGAGAAGCAGGGGCCAGAACAGTCTCCCATCACTCAGCCATGCAGCAGACACCAAAGACAGATTGCTCTTTTGTCGGAGTCAAGATTTTACAAAGAACTGACAAAAGGAATAAACTCCCCAACCCTTCCTACACCCACTCACACACACACAATTTAATTGACTAATTCCATTTGTAAAACCACAGAAAGGAGACCAACAAAGAGCTGTTGTGTTCCTGGGTTTGTCTCTACAAGGCAAAGGTTGCTACAGTCACACAGACACATTTTCAACACTTTGTGATCAAAGCTCTTACATCATGCAGATATTTGAGAAAGCCAACGCTGACTATACTCAGTTTCCTGCTCTGGACCAACCTGTCTGATGGAGAGAAGGACAAATGCTCTTCATAAACCTCGCCCTCTAACCCCAGACTGCTCCAGCTACTGCTGTTCCCATTACTGCTGTAGGAGAAAAGAGGAGCACTCAACACTGGGCAAGCACATACACTACCAGGTCATTGCCATGACACTATGGAGCGGACATACCCACCTTGAAGAAATCTTCAAGATTTTATAATAGGCTACCTATCAGATTCAGTTCTCGCCACACAGCTTGAAAAACCCTTCTGCACAAAGGCTATTATTTTACACCACCAGTTCACTTGTAAAAAGGGACAGCAGAGGAGTACATTTATGGAGTAGAGCTTGATCTACAGTGCAGAAGTAGCATCCTGGAAACACTGCCCCAAGATAAATAACTGCTTACAAGCACACCTTTCAAAAAAATATTTTGCTACCTACAGATGGCTTCCATTATTCAAAAATAACTACTTGCATACAAGAGCCTCCTCCTTAGAAAAAAGCTTCTGCCAAAAAAGATTTTCAAATATTCAGCCTAGGGGAAGAGGTCATTTAAAGTCCCAATTGAAAAAGGAAATGCGATAATACTTAAAAAAAAAAAAAAAATGCTCATTTCCATGGATCTTGATGTTTTATAGAGCAATTGGTTTTGCCATTTTTGGAATAAACAATTTTCCATGAATGAGTGTAGTATCTATTTAAAAAAATAATAAAATTAAGAAAAAAAAAAAAGACGAATTACTCACTGGCAAAGATGAATCATTGTTTTGGGGAAACCCAAGTTGTATAAAAGGCCTCAAGTTAATGTATAAAATAAAGAGGAGCCAGAAACACAATCAACAAAATGTCACAGGCTGCATTAAAATATGGACAATGAAAACAGTTTGCTGGTCATTTACAATTATGTGATTGATTTATTTTGATGACCATATTAAACACCACACTTCCAGCTTCGCAAACCAGTATATTCATGTATGAAATTCTCAGAAATTGCCCTCATCTTAAACTGTCAATTATGAACTGTGTTCAAGTGAGAAAAAGGTGTTTAGAAATGGTGGGGGAGGAGAGTTGGTGAGGAGTTAGTAATTAAAAAAAAAGTGACTATCTTCAAGCTGTCAAACCTAAAAATTACCTGTCACTTAGGTGATGGAAGCTACTACTTTCATCGGGATGGTCTTCTTCAAAGCTCAAATTAGACCAGCTGCCCAGACTGTCATCTCCCACACTCAGATTCAGCTGCTGACTGACAGTCGACTCCGTCACGCTGACGCTCTCCCTCCCATTGGCACTGGAACATAAATAGTAGATATTCACTTAAAAAACATAGATGTTAAAAAACAAGGTCTTTAACTATGTAAACTATGACCGATGAGATGTTTGAAGTCCGAGTGTTGGCTGCTTTGCTAAAGAGCGTATTGATACTCTTCTTCATATACAGACCTCACTTTCAGATTGATGCATGTAATTTACATGAAAAATACACACACTACAGATACCATCATAGTGTAATTATACTGTATTGCAGAAACAATGGAAACCCCTAGAATTAGGGCCAAATTCAACTAAATTACAGTGGTGCTTGAAAATTTGTGAACCCTTTAGAATTTTCTATATTTCTGCATAAATATGACCTAAAACATCATCAGATTTTCACACAAGTCCTAAAAGTCGATAAAGGGAACCCAGTTAAACAAATGAGACAAAAATATAATACTTGGTCATTTATTTATTGAGGAAAATGATCCAATATTACATATCTCTGAGTGGCAAAAGTATGTGAACCTCTAGGATTAGCAGTTCATTTGAAGGTGAAATTAGAGTCCGGTGTTTTCAATCAATGGGATGACAACCAGGTGTGAGTGGACACCCTGTTTTATTTAAAGAACAGGGATCTATCAAAGTCTGATCTTCACAACACGTTTGTGAAAGTGTATCATGGCACGAACAAAGGAGATTTCTGAGGACCTCAGAAAAAGCGTTGTTGATGATCATCAGGCTGGAAAAGGTTACAAAACCAACTCTTTAGAGATGAGCAAAGGTTCACATACTTTTGCCACTCACAGATATGTAATATTGGATCATTTTCCTCAATAAATAAATGACCAAGTATAATATTTTTGTCTCATTTGTTTGGTTTGGTTCTCTTTATCTACTTTTAGGACTTGTGTGAAAATCTGATGTTGTTTTAGGTCATATTTATGCAGAAATATCGAACATTCTAAAGGGTTCACAAACTTTCAAGCACCACTGTATAATGGCAGAAAGTGCAATTAAGGAAAAAGCAACTGAATATTTGTCATTCATTTAAATCACGTCCCTAAATCTGCCCAGTATTACACCAATACAGGAAACGTTAATGACTAAGGAACCCACAATATTCGAGTAACTGATGAGCCACATTTCTTCAGTAGTATAAACTTAAGGTATTGCAAAAATGTTTAGAAAATGTGTCATCTTTTTGGTTACCTGAGGTTGATGGTTTGGCAGATGTTGGACAATGCGGACGTCATAATCTCCGTGGTAAGGCTCTCTGCAAAGCTTGCGCCATCATGACCAATCCCACTGTCTGCATTTAAGCTGGTGCTACTGTGTTCCTTCTTCGCTTTCTCAAGTGTTGCAGATACCATTTCTTCAGCAAAAGCTGCTCTCTTGTCCAAATCTATATGGATTTTGGGAATTTCAAGACCAACCATTGTATCAGGGTCTTGCTGTATTCTCTTTTGCATTCCATGGTACTTAAGGTGACAATTTTTGCAAAACGAGCAATCTCTTGCTTGACAGTACCAGCAAGTCTTGTATGCCTCCGTCAGCTTTTCGGTGAAAGAACCGAGTTCCAAAGACCTCCTCTCTTCTGCTGTCTGAACAGCTGTAGACCCCAGAGTCATTTCCAAAGTGTCATCAACAATCTTCCTGGCATAATGATCAATTACTTGCATAACACCATTATTGTAATTTCCATCATCTAATCTGCTGGTGCTATGATATTGCCTGTTTTTCCTGGTGTATGGTAGCATTGAACATGAAAACGCAGTTTTGATTAAATTTCCTGCCATGTCTTCAACATTTGACTTTCTGTAGAGACATGAATCTGTAAGCGATTTTGGAAGCCTAATCGAGGACATTCTTAGCTTTCTTGTAACATCACATGTAATATTGTAGGCCAATGACTCGGCAAAGTTCACAAGTTCCATGTATTCTTTCCTACCAATGTTTTCAACATCTTGACACTGCATGGACTCACTAGAGGACCCTTCTTGTCCTCGGGTAAGAATGGCAGGAGAAGACTCCGATGGTGGGATCTTAGAAATGCTACGGCTGCCCTCAGGGTGTAAATGTTGAGATGAGCCAAGTCTTAAAGGAGACTTCTGCTTTATTTTTTGTGCAGCATGAGCTAGGCCTGATTTGATAGATTTATAAGCCAACTGACTGGCATACTGGTCCAGTATAAGTTCCCGACTTCCTCCGTCTTTTTTAAGCACCTTTATAACATATCCGGTGCACTCATCAGGAACACCATCACAGCTTGGGTACTCAGACTGGGTTGAGATTTTACTTGAAGGGTTACTCTGAGGACTGGGAACTGGTGGAATGAGATCATTTGACCACTGGCTATTCTTGCTAACAAAGTGACAGTCTTTCCAGTCACCACAGGGATGCTTATCTGACTTAAACGATCCTCTTTTGACTGCTTTGTGACGGCAATTGCTGGAACTCATCATCCTCTTTACATCACTGATGACTTCCCCAGCAATTTCCCCAGCATATGTCCACAAGGAATTCAAGGTCTGTTCTGAGAATTGTGCACTGTGTAAAGCAAATCTCTCACTGCCTTCTTCATTCTCTGGCTTACTTGCATCACCAATGCTTAAAGTGTCCATCTCAGTTGCCATGGAAACAATATGGCATGCCAAACGCTCTGCATAATGCAGAGCCCCTCTCTCAATCATTTTGTTTCCCACACTGGGACTTTGCTCTGTGTTATGGGTCGCAGAGTCGAGACCATCTTCCTGCTCATCATCTTCATCTTCATTGTTGACAGCTTCTTCAGAAAGGGACCTCATGAGCCTCAGCATGAATTCCTCCTTCTCTGAATCGGAGCCCTCTTCAAGTCCTGGAGTGGGCTCGTAATGAGGGGTGGGTGGGGGTGTTGCAGGGGAGAATTCCTTTGCAAGTTTGCCCTTCAGCTTCTTTGAAAACTGTTTAAGCTTTTTCTCACATGAGATGTCTGACGGTTGTTGGGGAGTTGAGGGAGGAGTGCCAGGACTTCCGCTGGATTTTATTCCAGTGCTGCCATTAAGCATCTCTTCTGAGACAACTTTTCTGCTTCCACGAATGCCCGCTTCAAAACTGGGTACTTCCAAAGTATCCTTCATCACGGCAGACTGGACTTCCAGCGAGAATTTTTCAAGTGGATGCATGTTTTTTAAGCCAGATTGACAGATTGTTTTATCTGTGTTCTTTGAAGGTATGTGAGGCTGAGAGTTACATGACAATGATTCAGTCAAATCTCCTTTAGGAATTAAAGACAACATTTTCTGTGATGAGCACAAATCATAAGGTGGTAAACTCTGACATGCCACATCCTGGGATTTTGCTATGCCAGTACACGTAGCCATCCGACCCCCAGCATTTTTACTTAAGAAATCAGCACAGTCGTCCACTTTTTTCTTCATTTTGCTTGTGGACATGGTGTCAAACGCTTCACCCACAATTGTCTCAACCAAAGCACCAGAAACGCTTTCAAAATTGTTTCCCACTGGAGGTTTCTCATCAGCACTTGTAGACGCATTCCCAAGACTGCCACAGACATTACGGATTTTGGAAATACCTAGCACTGACTCAGAAAATGTTGCAGCGGATGTGTTTGAAGTAGAGGTCACAGCCCTTCCTTGGAAACAAATGCTTCTTTTGGGGCTACTCTGGCAAGTGTGACTAATGCTAGATTTATACTGACACATTTCCTCTGGGTTCTGCAGGTAGGATATAGCTTTGCCAGCTGCTGGAACTGGAACACAACTGGCCATTCCAGAAACACAGTACAAAGCTTTCTTTACAGTGCAGCCGCCTTCTTCTTCTTCTTGGTTTCCCGCCTGGACAGGCAACTGCGAATTCTGGTAACATAATTGGGCATTGCAGATTTTTGTGGTTTGAGATGCATCTTCAGCGCTGACATAGCAGATATTGTCCAGTGACACGCTTATGGCAGCCTGTGTTGTGAAAGTCACATCAGCTTGGGACAGTTCTATGAAGGCTTCTTGAAGAACTGACTCCGAAAGATCTGAAGCATAAGAACAAACCACTTCCTCTTCTTGCTCAAACGACCAATCTTTTGGGGTAAGAGGGGTAGAAGGATATGAGAATTGGCACACCTCCATAATTCCCTCAAATATTAATTCCTCAGCAAGATCAGCTGCAAATCTGGTGACAGTGTTGTTAAAAATCTGCTTTTTCACAAACAGAAACTCTTTCAGAGCTCCAGAGACTGCTTCCCCAACAAGGAATCCAGCCAATCCGTTTATGGCACGCTCTTTTAACACATATGCATGGCGCATTCCTATCTCTTGAAAAGCCATATGAAACACTGAAGATGTCAGCCTAGCAGCTAAATGGCAAAGTGTTGTAGTGCAAGAGGACACTCCTCTCTGTAAATCTCTTAAGGCACTGCCAATGCTCATTTCAACCAAGTCTGTGGCAAACTTCTGAATCCCATCCTTCAGAGACTGCGAGTGCGATTTGGCAATAGTGACCGTCTCCTGAATATCTGACAGTTTCATCAGATAGCCGTTAGAGTTTCTGAATTCTTTATGGCACACACAACTCAAGTTCTTATTAATGTTAATGTCAACAGGAGAGGAGTACCCACAGACAGATCCAAGAATTTCTTTCGAGAGATTGCTTGCAAAATCGGAATAAGTCTTATACAGTGAACAAAGGTCCTGTGGTTTGCGCAATTCTGAAACATCTCCATCTATTTTCCAAAAATACTCCAAGGCTCCTCCTTCTCCCAGTGGACTAAATGCTGAGGAGTGGATTGGGCTGAAGAGTCCCCCGCTCTCCTCGCAGGATGTCCTCACTGGTCGTGGAGAATCTGGAGCGTCAGACGGTATACTATATGGAGATCCTGGTTTAAGTGGAGTGGGCTTCTTGATATTGGCTGGAAGAGTCCTGTGGTCAAACTTGTGAGGGTTCATTGCTGTTGTTGAGCCACATTTTGAATCAGAATTACTAACAGAACTGTCAGATGGCTTTTTTTTCTGGGTAATGAGAATCTGTTCTTTTGGCACCTTCATAGTGGAATCAAAACAATGATCCAGATCATCGAATTGATCAAAACTATCAAAAAACTCACACACTTCTGAGTCAGAATCTTCTACTCCCTCTTTAAGAACAGGGATCTTTGGAATATCAAGCTTCGCCTTCAGACTTTTCTGATAACCAACCTCGTCCAAAAAAATAATGGGACTTGGACTAGAGCAATCTGAATCATCAGATTCAGTGAATGATGTCGAGGTAACATGACTTTTTGGGCGGTTACTTGGTGTGGATAGGTTCCAATCGTTCTCCGTACCCCGACGCCATGTTGTTGGTGACTTCTGTACTGATCCTGACACATCAGAAGTTGACTTCTCTCTACTCTTGGACTTCTTGGAGAAAGAGCTAATGATGATACGTGACCCAGATAAATCTTTGAAATGGGAGGGAAGAGTTTGGGAGGCCACATCTCTCTGGTTCCTCTTGTTATATACAACTACAACATAAGAGAGGTCATAATGACAATTACTACATTTAAAAAGAACGGTTTTATTTCACTTGAACTTTAATAGTTTTGTACAGCATATGTAATACCGAATGTGAGATAATTCTTGAGCCAAACATTCATGAATTAGTAGTGTCTCATTTACAAGGGTCCTGTAACATGGAAAAGTAGTGTGCAACCTGTGTCTTCCTCTTCAAGATGTTCAAAAGCTGTGACAAAATCTTCCTCGATAGAAGAGACAGACTGGTTGGTGTCATCATCCTCAGCTTGACATGACTCGGATATGCCCCTCTGCAGAGACTGTACCTCCAGAGCGTATCTGATCCCTGCTGTATAGCGGCTCAGGAGCCCCAGCATAGTACAAACACTGATTTGTTGAGAGCTGCCATGTCTCAGTATGCACATGGCTCTGGAGGAGTTCGTCTGCAATTGGGAAATCAGACAACGTTTGTAAAAACATCACACTGTGTGGGCTAAACGTGTTTGTGAAAGAATACACTTTTTTTTTTTTTTTTGTTAGGCCTGTAATCAGTTTGTGGCTTGACAAATGTCTGTCTGTCTTAGCCCTGTTGTCACACAAAGAACATACCACACACCTAGAAAACCATAAAAGAAACTTAATACTCAAGAAATTAAGCAAATCCACCAAACACACACACTTGACGTTTTGTATGATAGCTTATTATATATACACAGGACACCCTTTCAACGGAATAAAAACATGTGTTCTATTCCCTTCTAGCGGATTCCATTCATTTGGTTTAATAGCATGCAATATTGTTAGCATATTGCTTATCCTACATGTATTACACCACTACCCAATGGAGAATCAGTGCTGAATATGGTTTACGATATTGCATGGTTGTCAAGACAACATGACGTCACACATTGGAGATGTAAAACTTCCGCATCAGCGAGGGACTGTGACAATTTGCAAACAAACATGGCTGCCAGGTTTGCTTCATTAAATACGGAAGATTGAGAGAATTTTGAAAGAGAAAGACGCGTTGAACAACCGAAAGGAATGTATAATAATAATCATGGGTGTCGCCACCATTGAATGTGAAGGGGACGTGTACATTTAATTTAAACACCTAATTTAGGTAAAATTAGGTGTTTAACAACCTGTTAAAAATACACCAGAATGCAGGAAATGGCATCTAATTAATTAAAAATTTTCTGGGGGAGGACCTCCAGACCCCCGCCAGTACCCCCCCCCCACACACATTAAAAATGCTTCTGATGCCCCTCATAATAATAATAATAATAATAATAATAATAGCTATTTTCATGGTATATCAGATATATTCCATTCAGCAAGCATGAATTTGTCTTCGACTCGTTCAACATCATGCTAGCTGAATGGAATATATCTGATATAACCACTCAATGCCAGCCAATATTATTTAAATGTACCTGAGAGACTGCATCTTTTCTGTCCAGGGTTCGCTTCGGATCTTTGATGAGAAGCACTTCTTCATCTTTGAGAGTCTGTACGTGTAAGGATCTTAGCAACTCCAATAATTCAGTCGGGAGAGAAGGCACAGCCTATGCAAATTAAAATGAGATGAATTTATTTTTTGTGAAGATCATTTAGCAAGTTATAGCGGCCCTTCCATGACACTACTGTAGTGTTTTATTACACTTTTTGTGTAATCATAGTGCAAAGCATCTACATGCCAAAAATATCAGAAAAAAAAGTTATTTGCATCATAACGAATGTCTAAAACATGTATGTAATAATCTATTAAATCTAGTTTACTTATTGCAAACTGCAAGAAAATGAAAACTTGCCTGTAATGTGAAATCCTCCCCTCCTGCAGAACTAGGTAAGCATATGAAGTGTATCTAAAAAAACAGAACACAGCCATATAAATTGACAAATCATTAGTAGTCAGAACGCACAGTTCGAACACTGAATATTGCAACAGGAGTACATAAGAAGTCCATAAAACTTTGAAGAAATATGGCATGTTTAACCGGACACTCAGCCAATCTTTTCTCCTGAAACATTTCTAAACCTATTGTCCCTGCGTCATGCTGTACTGGCAACACAGACCTGTAACAAAAAGTATATCATCACAACTGTAATGCATTTCACATAACCTAGCAAGAGAAGTATCCAATCCCACACCAAAACGTTGACAGATTTAGGCCAAATGCCACTTCAGGACTGATGACATACTTAGGATTACTGGTCGATTTAATTATTAGCACTTCTTTTAAGACAATCAAGATGAACTCTGACGCAATAAATTATATCACAATCCTCAGATTGAGGAAGTCACTTCACAATCATTCAGTGAACGTAGGCTACATCCACACGACAACGGCAACGAGACGTTATTTAAAAATATATCGCGTCCAAATGGGCAACGATCAGTAAAATATCAGGTCCATATGGCAACGCAACGCTTGCTGAAAACGATGCAATACACATGCCACACCTCTAGGGGCGCTGTAAGACGGTCCCTTCGGAGACACCAGAACAATAGAAGTAGTAAGGACGCATGCGCATAAACTATTATGCGCAAGACTTCATATTAGCCACAAAGTCAGGAAAATCTGTTTGTAAAATTACATTATAATGACCAAATACAATGAAAAGTATTTTTCCAGTCTCACCTGTGAAAGGTAATCCCATGTGATCTCGTTTGGACGGCAAACCTGTTGGTACAGTTAAACGCAGCTAATCTTTATTCTCCGCTTTGACCTATCCAATATGGCGGCGAGGATGACGTATGATTCAACGCGGAAGGCGGCGTCTTTAATGGTCCGGAATAAATTGAATACTACACGTTGATGGATTAATTTGTTGTTTCTCACCTGTGAAAGGTAATCCCATGTGATCTCATTTGAACGGTAAACCTGTTGGTACAGTTAAAGGCAGCGCATGAATCTTTATTCTCCGCTTTGCATATCCAATATGGCGGCGAGGATGACGTATGATTCTACGCGGAAGGCGGCGTCTTTAATGGTCCGGAATAAATTGAATGCTACACGTTGATGGATTAATTTGCTCCTCTACGCCCTTTTTGAGGAATGTATTGTCGGACTTAAACCAACATCTGAAGAGGTGAGATCGCTCCTTTTTTTCCCTATTTTTGCTGGCGGGATTGACTCTGCCCTAAGGGCAGAGTCTCTCTCTCTCTCTCTCTCTCTCTCTCTCTCTCACTTTGCACCATTACACAATAAATATTCACAGTGAAAATATTTTGTAAGCGCGTTTCATGAACCAAGTTATAGGATTTGTTGACGACTCGCATCGCATCGCAATGAGATCATCATTGGCACTACTGGTGTTAAGAATCAGACCATTTCATAAATGAATATTTTGCTGTAGAGCTGCAGTGTTTGTACAATTGCATGTTTCTGCTTCACTATTACTGTCACTATTCTGCTTCTTGCATTACTACTGTGAACTAACACTGAACATAATAATAATAATAATAATATCCAAGCTCATGTTTCACTCTCACTACAGGGAGTGCAGAATTATTAGGCAAATGAGTATGTTGACCACATTACCCTCTCTATGCATGTTGGCCTACTCCAAGCTGCATAGGCTTGAAAGCCTCCTACCAATTAAGCATACCAGGTGATGTGCATCTCTGTAATGAAAAGGGGTGTGGTCTAATGACATCAACACCCTATATCAGGTGTGCAAAATTATTAGGCAACTTCCTTTCCTTTGGCAAAATGGGTCAGAAGAGGGATTTGACGGACTCAGAAAAGTCAAAAATAGTGACATATATTGCAAAGGGATGGAGCACTCTTAAAATTGCCAAGCTTTTGAAGCGTGACCATCGAACAATCAAGCGCTTCATTCAAAATAGTCAACAGGGTCGCAAGAAGCGCATTGAAAAAAAAAGGCGCAAACTAACTGCCAGTGAACTGAGGAAAGTCAAGCGTGAAGCTGCCAAGATGCCACTCGCCACCAGTTTTGCCATATTTCAGAGCTGCAACATCACTGGAGTGTCAAAAAGCACAAGGTGTGCAATACTCAGGGACACGGCCAAGGTAACAAAGGCTGAAAAACGACCACCACTGAACAAGACACACAAGATGAAACGTCAAGACTGGGCCAAGAAGTATCACAAGACTGATTTTTCTAAGGTCTTATGGACAGATGAAATGAGAGTGAGTCTTGATGGGCCAGATGGATGGGCTCGTGGCTGGATCAGCAAAGGGCAGAGAGCTCCAGTCCGACTCAGACACCAGCAAGGTGGAGGTGGGGTACTGGTATGGGCTGGTATCATCAAAGATGAGTTTGTGGGACCTTTTCGGGTTGAGGATGGCGTCAAGCTCAACTCCCAGTCCTATTGTCAGTTTTTGGAAGACACCTTCTTCAAGCAGTGGTATAGGAAGAAGTCAGCATCCTTCAAGAAAAACATGATTTTCATGCAGGACAATGCTCCATCACACGCATCCAAGTACTCCACAGCATGGCTGGCCAGAAAGGGTCTAAAGGAAGAAAGATTAATGACGTGGCCTCCTTGTTCACCTGATCTGAACCCCATAGAAAACCTGTGGTCCCTCATCAAATGTGAGATCTACAAGGAGGGGAAACAGTACACATCTCTGAACAGTGTCTGGGAGGCTGTGGTTGCTGCTGCACGCAATGTTGATCGCAAACAGATCAAAACACTGACCGAATCCATGGATGGCAGGCTTTTGAGTGTCCTTGTAAAGAAAGGCGGCTATATTAGTCACTGATTTTTTTTTTTTTTTTGAATGCCAGCAATGTATATTAGTGAATGTTGAGTTGTTATATTGGTTTCCCTGGTGAAAATAAATGAGTGAAATGGGTATATGTTTGTTTTTTGTTAAGTTGCCTAATAATTATGCACAGTTATAGTCACCTGCACACACAGATATCCTCCTAAGATAGCTAAAACTAAGAAAGCCCTACTCCAACTTCCAAAAATACTCAGCTTTGATATTTATGAGTCTTTTGGGTTCATCAAGAACATAGTTGTTTTTCAATAATAAAACTAATCCTCAAAAATACAACTTGCCTAATAATTCTGCACTCCCTGTAGTGCTCTGTAAGGCTTTTTCCTGGTGATATTCGTTACACTTCTACCCGGCGTGAAGCACTCACAGTCATGTGGTTGTGACGTCATCGTAAACAAATCCGTTCTACTCATCCAGACGACTTCACAACAGCAACGTTGCCAGATCTTTCCACTCTGGAACCCGTTCTCAAAAAGATTGCGTTTTGGGCACCCAAAACGCCGGTGCCGTGTGGACGCCAGGCCTAAACGATAAGCAATTGTATCGGAGTCACCTGAATCCGTTGCCGTGTGGACAGGGCCTAAGACTGTGGTTAAGCCTAGGTCACAACCGGACGTACGATTTTTTGGCCGTGCGATTTTTGGCGTTTCCCAAATCGCTGCATTTTTTTTTTTTTGTTCATGGAGAAAGATGCGCATTGGCCGTAAGTTTGTCTTGCAACCTGAAAAAAACCGTAAGCGCCCGTAGAGTTTGTTTGACATGACAAAGAACCTCTGCGGCCAGTCTGCGGCTTGAAAATCAGCACGTCACACGCGCGCTCTCGTGCGTTTCACGCGCGCTCTCCGTGTTTTTCTTGCGTTTTTTGCATGTAGACCGGCCGTAGGAGCACGTACGGCCGGTTGTGACCGAGGCTTTAAAACCACCAATGCAAGTTTACAGTGAAGTCCAGAATTACTGACACACAAGAGAATGACTGTATAAAATAAATATTATAAACAAATATCAGCCAATGCTGGGAAAGCCAAAGAGATTTTAAGGGGGGGGGGAGAGACAGATGGTTGTTGACCTGCATGTCAAGTAATAAACAGATCAAATACAACAAAGCAGTTAAAATATAATTAAGCAGGTTTATGGCCATAATAATGTCCGAAACAGCTGAAACCTGTGGTCAGAATGGAGAACAGAGGCCACGTCCATAAATATAAACAAGCTTGAAATGTTTTGTGAAGAGAGACATAAATCTGCTGTGACACTTCAGTCTCTTCTGAAATCTGTAGTAAGTGTAAGTGTAGTTTTTTGTTGGTTTTTTTTTGTATATTATCCTTACTTGTTGCAGACACTGTGACTCTCTAGCATGCAGCTCTGGCACCACATTGCTCAGCTCTTTCCTGTTCTTTAAAAGGCTCCTCAGGGACAGGGCTGAACTCTCACGGACAGTCTATTCATACAAAACGCAAGAGAAAATAGAGCTGTTAGTTCGTTCATTCAAGTTCAAAAACTACTAAAACAAGTATAATGACAACTAAGAAATATTTATCCATCATTTAACGCCATGGTGTAGACTCGAATGATAATAAGGAGTGCTGTAGCGTGGTGAAAGTTGATGTTTAAACAGTAAACACTTTAATGGTTTCCCCAGTGTTGACCTAATGCCAGCAGAATCAAGCAGCTGGACAGAACTGAATGACGAGAATTACTTCATCGCTGGATGTTTTGAGTGTTTTGGCTTGAAGAAACAAAGGGTAAAAACAAAGGCAATAATTCCATTCTAATATGTGTCATGGTATCATATATCAGTTAGACTCTAGCTTTAATGATTTTTCCTGAAAATGAGACCTTCTGTGGGTTCCCTTAATAAAGCACTGAATTTTCCTATAGAAAGCCTCATTCATGCCAGCCTTTGGATACACGTCCCATTTCCACTGTGTAGAAACTCTTTTACCTGGCTGCCACTTTTCACTCATTATGTTTTCTTGTTTATCCATTTAATGCCATCTACCAACTTATCTAGTCTATTTATTGTCATGATGTTCTGTCCTAAATTAGCGGTTATATACAGCACCCTACACAATTTATGGCACGCCTTGTAAAGATTAGTAAAAAGGGTGGGGGGAGGGGGATCAACACCTTTTGGTGAAGTAGCTTCATCTCACACTGAAAAAATGAGAAAAAAAATCCAACCTTTAATTTGAATACATATATTCAGAGAAAAATCCCTCAATAAATAATAATTTATCAAAAACACATGTGCCTGGGGGCGTCATGGCTCAGGTGGATAAGGCGCCATACCATAAATCCGGGGACCCGGGTTCGATTCCGACCCGAGGTCATTTCCCGATCCCTCCCCGTCTCTCTCTCCCGCTCATTTCCTGTCTCTACACTGTCCTATCCAATAAAGGTGAAAAAAGCCCAAAAAATATCTTAAAAAAAAAAAAAAAAAAAAACACATGTGCCACCATTATTGCCACGCCTGGAAATTATAGTGGACACAATGCAACTGAAGCATGCTTCCCATTTAAATTTTACTTTTTACGCTGATTGGAGTGTGTAGGAACTTTCAAGCTGTAATCCATGACTTCCTGATTAACTGAGGAACAAATATGAGGTGACGCACAGAGGCCAAATTCCCTTAGTCATCCATTGACATGGGAACGATAAGAGAACACAAACCAAATGAGAAAGGAGTGTGTTGACCTTCATAAGACAGGAAATTGTTGTTAAAAAAAAAAAAACAGCTACTTGCATTAAAATGTCCATTTCTACTGTTGGTGCAATAACAAAAAAGTGGACACAAACTGGAACAGTTACAAACTTGACTGGAAGAGAACCCAAGTTTCTTTTACCCCCATGTACAGTGAGGAGGATGGTAAAGGAGCAAAAAAAAAAAAAACTCCAAGGATTACTGTTGGTGAATTACAAGAAAAAGTAAAATCTTTGGGTTTCCAAGTCTCTATAACCACCATCAGATACCACCTCCATGCCAGCAGGTTATTTGGAAGGTTTGCCAGGAAAAAGCCTTTTCTGTCAGTTAACCACAAAACAAACACCTGAAATTTGTGAAGTGCTACTATAACTTTTGGCTGGAACCATGTTCTATGGTCTGATGAAACAAAAATAGAGCTTTTTGGTAATAAACACTCAAGGTGGATTTAGTGTGAAAAGAAATATGGCTAGAATGAAAAGAACCCGATTCCAACTGTAAAATATGGTATAAAGTTCTGTGATGTTTTGGGGCTGTTTTTCCTCCAAAGGCCCAGGAAACATTGTTAGGGTACATGGCGTCATGGACTCCATGAAATACCAGGGCATTTTAAATCAAAATTTGGCTGCTTCTGGCAGGAAACTAAAACTGGGTCATCACTGGATCTTCCAGCAGGACAATGATCAGAAGCATATGTCCAAATCAACACAAAAATAGTTCACTGACCACAGAATCAAGCTTCTACAACCCCGATTCCAAAAAAGTTGGGACAAAGTACAAATTGTAAATAAAAATGGAATGCAATAATTTACAAATCTCAAAAACTGATATTGTATTCACAATAGAACATAGACAACATATCAAATGTCGAAAGTGAGACATTTTGAAATTTCATGCCAAATATCGGCTCATTTGAAATTTCATGACAGCAACACATATCAAAAAAGTTGGGACAGGGGCAATAAGAGGCTGGAAAAGTTAAAGGTGCAAAAAAGGAACAGCTGGAGGACCAAATTGCAACTCATTAGGTCAATTAGCAATAGGTCATTAACATAACTGGGTATAAAAAGAGTATCTTGGAGTGGCAGCGGCTCTCAGAAGTAAAGATGGGAAGAGGATCACCAATCCCCCTAATTCTGCGCCGACAAATAGTGGAGCAATATCAGAAAGGAGTTCGACAGTGTAAAATTGCAAAGAGTTTGAACATATCATCATCTACAGTGCATAATATCATCAAAAGATTCAGAGAATCTGGAAGAATCTCTGTGCGTAAGGGTCAAGGCCGGAAAACCATACTGGGTGCTCGTGATCTTCGGGCCCTTAGACGACACTGCATCACATACAGGCATGCTTCTGTATTGGAAATCGCAAAATGGGCTCAGGAATATTTCCAGAGAACATTATCTGTGAACACAATTCACCGTGCCATCCGCTGTTGCCAGCTAAAACTCTATAGTTCAAAGAAGAAGCCATATCTAAACATGATCCAGAAGCGCAGATGTCTTCTCTGGGCCAAGGCTCATTTAAAATGGACTGTGGCAAAGTGGAAAACTGTTCTGTGGTCAGACGAATCAAAATTTGAAGTTCTTTATGGAAATCAGGGACGCCGTGTCATTCGGACTAAAGAGGAGAAGGACGACCCAAGTTGTTATCAGCACTCAGTTCAGAAGCCTGCATCTCTGATGGTATGGGGTTGCATTAGTGCGTGTGGCATGGGCAGCTTACACATCTGGAAAGACACCATCAATGCTGAAAGGTATATCCAGGTTCTAGAGCAACATATGCTCCCATCCAGATGACGTCTCTTTCAGGGAAGACCTTGCATTTTCCAACATGACAATGCCAAACCACATACTGCATCAATTACAGCATCATGGCTGCGTAGAAGAAGGGTCCGGGTACTGAACTGGCCAGTCTGCAGTCCAGATCTTTCACCCATAGAAAACATTTGCTGCATCATAAAACGGAAGATATGACAAAAAAAAGACCTAAGACAGTTGAGCAACTAGAATCCTACATTAGACAAGAATGGGTTAACATTCCTATCCCTAAACTTGAGCAACTTGTCTCCTCAGTCCCCAGACGTTTACAGACTGTTGTAAAGAGAAAAGGGGATGTCTCACAGTGGTAAACATGGCCTTGTCCCAACTTTTTTGAGATGTGTTGTTGTCATGAAATTTAAAAATCACCTAATTTTTCTCTTTAAATGATACATTTTATCAGTTTAAACATTTGATATGTCATCTATGTTCTATTCTGAATAAAATATGGAATTTTGAAACTTCCACATCATTGCATTCCGTTTTTATTTACAATTTGTACTTTGTCCCAACTTTTTTGGAATCGGGGTTGTACCATGATCGTCTCAGTCCCCTGACCTGAACCCCAATGAAAACCTGTTGGGTGAGCTGAAGAGGAGAGAACACAAGAGAGGGCCGAGGACCCTGGATGATGTGGAGAGACTGTGTAAGGAGGAATGGGCTCCGATGCCCTGCTCTGTATCTCCAAGCTTATAAATTGTTATAAGCAACTCGGTGCTGTTTTACTGGCAAAAGGAAGTTGTACAAAGTATTAAATGCAAGGGTGCCGATAATAGTGGCACGTGTTTTTGTTGAAAATTTTCTTGATTTTTTTTTCTCTAAATAAATTCATTTCAATTTAAAGTTGGATTTTTCTCATGTTTTCAGTGCGAGGTGTAGCTACTTCACCAAGGGGGGGTTCTAACCATTTTTACTAACCTTTACGGGGGGGGGGATAATCATGGAGGGTGCTGTATCTTAAATTGTGCGATCGATGTTGTTCCTTCATAAAGATAAGCCAAACCTCACATGGCTGATGCAATTACAGTAAAACCTGTTTGAAAGATGTGATATTAAGGTTTTCAATATATGTTTGTCCCAACAAAAAACAACAAAAATAAATAAATAAATAAATAAATGAATTACTGACCATTGATTAATAGCTAAATAGCCTAAGTTAATCTGTCTGAACTATTTACTTGTACAATGTTGTTTGGTGACTCTAGTCAAGTCAAGTTTATTTGTATAGCGCTTTTAACAATAAACATTGTCGCAAAGCAGCTTTACAGAATTTGAACGACTTAAAACATGATCTAATTTTATCCCTAATCTATCCCCAATGAGCAAGCCTGTAGAGCAAGACTCTACTATACATGTGCACAAAGTCAGCTCAAATAGTTGTATTCAAAATGTGATTTTTTTTCCTTTTCTTTTTTTTTGTGTACAAGATTTCCTAATATAAATGTAGGTTGAATTGGGATTAATTAAATTATAAATTATGTAATAATTGATAATTAAATTAATCAATTTATAAATAAAGATCAGTCTCATAAAATCTTAAATTATTAATCTTAATACTCACCGTGAATGGTTACATTCAAGATTAATGGTAGCTCTGTATTAGATGGGAAACCCAGTTGTATACAAAAGCTAAATTCTGAAGGAAAAAGGAGTTCTAAATAGTTGACCTTGTGAATAAACAACAGGAACAAGTAAAATGCAATTAATTTTAATTAGCTTTTATTTGTCTACTACTCACTAATAATAATAAACTCAAAATACATTCAATGTCAGCAAAGGTAATAACAAGACAAAACAATGGAACAATTACACCTGGACTATAAATTTGAGGGAAAGAGAGAGAGAAAGAGATAGAAGAAAAAAGAAAAGAATCCCTTGTGTGCGTGTGTGTGGAGGTGGGTGTGTGTGTGTGACCTAGCTTGTCGTTAGCTAAAACAAAGGAATGTTAGCTAAAACAAAGGAATGTTAGCTAAATAGAACAAAGGATTAGCTCTGTGGCTAATGTGTGCTTTGTGTAGGTATCTGTGGGCAGATGCTAATGACTAGCCACTCTGGCAATGCTTAAACAAAATGGCGGTCAGTGCCTAGGTGTCGTATCACAGGTAACTCAATGAGGAAGGTATCAAAATGGCGTCGGAAAGATGGCGCCTGCAGGCCTAGTCGAGAACACAAGCCTACCAGCTAGCGTATCACCCTGAGGTAGCTAGCAATAAGTTGCTAAGGAGAATCTGACCACGCTACAGCTGGATCCAAACACTGCACTTAACAATTTCCAACAGACTATCTAGGCAAAGAACTCAACGCGAGAGAGAGAGAGAGTGTGAGAGAGTGTGTATATGTGTTGGATGGAGAGAACTAGGCCTTGTAGCGGTCTAGCCTCGGAGCTTAAAATAACAAACTTGTCGCTGCGCTGCTAATCAGATAGGGAAGCTAGCAATGGAGTTAAGGAAAGATATCATGCAAGATACCCTGTCTAACAAGTTCAAAGAAAAAAAAAAAACAGAACCAAAACAAACAATAAAAACAAACAAACACCTTCCGTGTCTGAGCGGGTATGCTAAATAGCTCAAAGCTTAAACATGACCCTAACAACCATCTGAATAAGCTACAAATTAAAAATTTGCCCAAGTGCCTACTCAATGCGATGGAAGTTCTTTCTCCGATGTCCGCGCTGAGGGTCGCGGTCCGAGGAGAGGAGGTTAGCGGCGCGCTGCGTCCAACCGCGGCTAACGAAGCAGGGAGATGAAGGCCTAGCTGGCCCACGGTGCTTCAGGAGAAACCTCCGGTGATGCGTCGACGAGGAAAAGGCTGAGAGGAGCGAAGCTGTCCGCAAATGCCTCTTAGCGTGGAAAACTACTTAACTGTAGTTAAACTTTGCAAAGGTTTAGAATCAAAACCACTATATCGCTGAAACTTAGCGGGTCGTTCAAAAGTTCGGCCGAAACTAATTTGAACAGGCTGTTCTCAGACAATAGCGGTTAGTCTCAACACTGTAGGCGAGCGTGCCTACAGTCCGTCCGACCACTCCAGTAGTCAGAACATGAGAGAGCGAATCGAGGCGCTCTCGATACAGTTAAAGCAGTTCCACTTTACGTCACATCCGGGTGGAGCGCGCAAGGAAATTGTGGGATCGTTATAGGGGGCGCTGGCGAGTTACCAACATAATGAAACATAATTCACTGCAGTATTGGGGTAAGCTCTCGGGAACCCATTTGAGACTTAAAGAAGAACTGAAGGCAAATTTTTTATTATCAAAATTCTATTTCTCTCATTTTATTAAATATAGGAATGCACTTTTCATAGCTATTTTGTCACTGCTACAGCAAGTTATGAGTGTTTGAAATATGCTATGTAATATATCAGTCCGTATGTCAAAGCAATGGCCATAAACAAGATTCGTTGAGACCTGTGCGAGACATCGTAGGACAGAAGTAAAACGTACAGCAGAAATCAAAGTGACCGACATCTGCCAACGTTCCGTGTCTGAAATCGCTCACTCGTTCACTACTCCCTATATAACTATATAAGGAATTACTATATAGAGGACTCATTACTATATAGTGAGCTCATTGGTAAAATGGGGGGGCGGGGGCGCCCTTTCGGACACTAGTCCGTCGCGCTGGTATTTACATCATTAATGTCGCACAATTAAAACGTGCCAGATCAGTCAGCTGGTGGGTTTTCAAAATAATAAATACATGCATGTGTTTTTGTGATAAATCCATATTATACTGAGCACATTTCCCACATTAATAAATATAAAAGTACCTGCATCTTTCAGTTTTTTTTTAAATCAAGGCTGAATACTTTCTTCTTTGCTGCTGCCTTTTATTAAATAAAATTTGAGACTTTTAATTTGATTTCTTTCAGCACGACGGCAAAAAAAGACGCGCGCCCTCTTTCGAATGCTGATGTAATCAAGCCGGAAGTTTTGTTTGTTTTGATAGCAATCGGGAAAGTTTGAAAAAAAAGGTAGACAGTAATCGTCATTTAAACTCGTTTTTGTGCAATATTTCGTTTGGAAAAACAGTTTTCAAAATGGCGGCACTGACACCTGGCTGACACTTCACATTTCGAAGTCTTGCACAAGTCTCGTGAAGATTGCACGGATAAGCGACGCCTGCCGTGGACCAAACGAACCAAATTCAACATGGCTAAAACCCGAATAGGCCGATAAGTCTAATATTTAATTGCAATTAGTTGCCAATATTAGTCACGATATAAGGTTACTAAAACCGAAAACGTACTTGAATAACACATTAATTAAGAAATAAAGCAAGTTTAAAAATGACTTCAGTTCCCCTTTAACAGTCTATGCGATTGCATAAATTCATATGCCAACTTGCACGTCATTCCTTCCTTCCGACTGTTTATATTAAAATTGCAGTGAAGCATTTTTGCTGAATTATTACAAACTTGAAGGGCACTCGATAGGGTGCATACCTCCACCAAGCCACACATCATCAAAATCAAAAATCACTTGAACCTAGGATAATACTAAAGCTGTACACCAAGTTTCATCAAAATCTGTTCACTACATTTTGAGTTATGTTGGGAACTTGTGTGTGTAAAAAAAAATAAAAAATAAAAAAAAATAAATATATGTAGCCGAATTTGCATCAAATAAACTGTTCCTTGGCCCATGGCTCACCTTTCCTCAAAAATTTTAGCAAAATCCATTCACTACTTTTTGAGTTACATTGGGAAAAGACAAACAAGCAAACAAACAGATATGAAAACAAGACCTCGGACAAAGTTGGCAAAGGTAATAATCAGGATTTTAACTTTAAACGACATCTTTCTTTTCCTACATGTTGTTAAAAACATGTTGGTTAAATTTAATTGTAGATTTCCACTCCCTCTAGTGTATCTTATTTCAACCTGAAAGCCACGGACTGACCTGCTATCCATTCTATAACACACACTGACCACAGTTTCCTAAACACAGGCCTGCACAAACCTCCTACTTCTCCCCCGTTTCTGTCGGAGGGGTCAGCTAGAAGCTGCAAACCACTCAACCAGTACACTTTTTCACTGCTATTACCTCTGCTCTACCAACACCCATTAGGCTTCCTACAGTGAATTTCTATTTTTACTCCTGCCAGTCTATTCTCTATAAGGGAGAAATGAACATGAGGCCGAACTCATCATCCTGTGGGTTACATCCTGTTCCCACCTCTCTCCTGAAAACTGCTCACATATCTCTGCTCCCATTTCCAAACTGAAGTCTTGCCGATGCCACTCTGTGTGGATTAAACTGGTAGAATAACCTCAATTTTTAGGAGCGTGAGAGAGGGGAGGGAAAAAAAAAAAAAAAAAAACACACCACAGGCCTAGACATTAAGCATTTACCACTGGTGGCCCATTGGGCCAGTGGAATTGAAAAGTTACTGGCCCAAAAGGAAAATGTGGTGGCCCGAATGCGCGCGGTACCCGAACCACAGCTGCCGCAGGCAGCCGCTGCAAGCACCACAGGTGCTTGCACAAAGAGTGGGGTCCGGGGGCCCTCCCCTGGAAAGAAAACTTTGATTTTTCAATTCATATTCATGCATTCTGATGCATTTTAAGGTGCAATTAATGAAAATAAGATTATTCATATTTTGCTAACATTATTATATCTTTCTTTGTTCACATTGATATTTTGTTTGCATTTCTTGTTCTATCAATTTCTTAGTTACATTTAAAAATTTCCTTTGTTCTTGTTCTCTGTTCGTTTAACACATGCTGTTGATTACTGTTTTACATTAACAATTGTTTGTATAAGTTTTAGAATACGCCAAGTTTTGCCTCACCATGCAACTAACTTGTTTATAGAATAAGCTTTGCCTGTAACCCACCCTGTGTGATGGAGACATATTTTCCTTTTTTGTCATGGTTTCAACTTTGGCTCATATATTCTCAACATTGTAGATATTGAATTCTCACCACTGTAGATATTCTAATAGAAATAGAGGTACAAAGAACTTTTTATATACACCTTTATATAATAGCCACAAGACACACACAGGCCAGTCCCAAGTCTGGATGAAAGGTGAGGGTGGCATACTAACCCTCATCATGCTGGATTTAAATGGGCATTTTTATTGCCCATGAAGAAGTTTTATTTCTTAATTAATAAAATATCATGAGAATCACTGACAAACCATACATTTCCTGAAAGGGTGGACTTTGGGGAATAATCTAGTGAGATTTTTGCAAAGCCTTACCTGCTCGGGGGTGATTTATAACCCTAATTACCTGTTAATTAGCTAATTAACAGGTATGCTCAGGTGAGCCAAAAAGGGGTGAAATGTTTTTTTTTTAATAAGACAAGATATAAACACCAAATTTTCAGGATACGTCCTTGGGGGAACTAGTAGCAAATTTTTGCAAATTCAGCTCATTTGCATAAACCGTTGCCATGGCAACAGCAGATACCCTAGCAACTGGGGGTATACTGGGTTTAGCATGGTCTGGTTGTACCAGAGAGGGTCAGAATAGTTATTATTTTTGTTGTAATGAACTAATGTAAACCTAGTTTGGCTATTTTGATAGATTTCATCATCTTTGGATATTTGAATAATATAATATATGGGATCAGATCTAATTTACCACATTATTTTATCTGTTCTATTTCAGTCATAGCAACCAACATTTATACTTAATTCTTGAATCACTAAAAGTTGATACACGTGTAGACATATTTCTTGGCAGTGTATCCTGAAATTT
This sequence comes from Neoarius graeffei, assembly GCF_027579695.1. Taxonomy (NCBI): domain Eukaryota; kingdom Metazoa; phylum Chordata; class Actinopteri; order Siluriformes; family Ariidae; genus Neoarius; species Neoarius graeffei. The sequence goes on along the minus strand of NC_083577.1, from coordinate 57,150,161 downwards.
TGATATTAATATGCAAAGTCTGAACGATTTTACACCATCTGAAGCTAAAGCGCGTGGTGAAATGCTGTTTTATGATTTGGCGAGTTGTAAACCGAGCGTGACGTCGCGTGCTCTGATTGGCTGCCGAGTTCAAAATGAAGCCAAACATCTCCGAAGATGCACGAAGACGACACACTCCTGCCGGGGAGCGGAGGATGACAAAAACAAAGAGGGCGGACCTCGTATCGAAAAGGTGCATTTTACGAACAATTTCTTCACAATTCTGGGTAAAATACGAGTAATAAAATTTGTTAATTTGTATCGAAAATGTACTGGCCCACCCGGGCCACTGTTTGGCCAAATTTATTGGCCCGAACGACGTAAAAAACACCGCCGGGCCATCGGGCAAGTGCTAATGTCGAGCCCTGCACCACTACTACCAACCAAAGAAAAGAAAAATCAACAAAAAGATTAATCTCTAAACTGCTTTGCATAGCCAACATTATTAAAGAGCTGATGCCCATTTAATTGGCATTAATATCTTGGCTTTGTCCATCTTCCAGCACTGAGGATTAATGGCATTCCTGCACTCTACTGATTCTGGTGATCAAAATTCTTATCATAGATCGTTATTGAGCCAGCATGCCACTCTTTGTCTGCCTGTCCGTCACTGAACCACTAGCACAGCTCACAGCTCCTGGTTTATTCTTATCTCAGTGACAGACAATATCTCACTGACTTACAGTGCCGAGCGTAAATGAGTACACCCCCTTTGAAAAGTAACATTTTAAACAATATCTCAATGAACACAAACAATTTCCAAAATGTTGACAAGACAAAGTTTAATATAACATCTGTTTAACTTATAACGTGAAAGTAAGGTTAATAATATAACTTGGATTACACATTTTTCAGTTTTACTCAAATTAGGGTGGTGCAAAAATGAGTACACCCCACTGAAAGTCTCTGGAGCGAAGCTAAATTGTAGACTACAAATGTCTAATTTAACAAGAATACAATCACAGGTGAGTCTAATTAGTCATTACATACTGTAGGTGTCCAGCAGACAGTTGACTATAAAAAGGTGTTACTTAAAGAAAACCCCTTCCCATTTCATGCTGTCAGCAATGGCACCACATGGAAGAGAAATGACAAGACCTGAGAAAGAAAATAATTTCTTTACACCACAAAGGTGAAGGCTACAAGAAGATCAGCAATGCTTTACTTATCAGTCAGAATACTGTCGCAAAAGTGGTACACAAATTTAAGAAAGATGGAACTGCAACCATCTCACAGAGACGTCCAGGTCGTCCACGGAAGTTAACACCTCGACAGGAGCGTCTTCTGGTGAGAAGGGTTGAAGAAAATCGGCATGCAAGTTCACTGCAGTTATGTAAAAAAAAGTAGAAAGCCAAACTGGGGTGACTATTTCCCGTGACACAATACAGAGGAATGGCATGCATGGATGCCGTCCACGAAAGAAGCCTATCCTAAAGCCCAGGCACAAAAAAGCCCGCCTAGAGTTTGCCAGGGCCCATGCTGACAAAGATGAAGACTACTGGGACTCTATACTCTGGAGTGATGAGACCAAGATAAATGTTTTTGGAACTGATGGCTTCAAAACTGCATGGCGTCACAAAGGTGAGGAATACAAAGAAAGATGCATGGTGCCTACAGTGAAACATGGTGGTGGCAGTGTCCTTATGTGGGGCTGCATGAGTGCTGCTGGTGTCAGGGAGCTGCATTTCACTGATGGCATCATGAATTCACAGATGGATGCTACCATCACTCCGTGCCCTTGGTTGTCGTGCACTTTTCCAACATGACTAAACACACATCTAAGGCCACTGTTGGATTTCTGAAGAAGAACAGGGTGAAAGTGATTCAGTGGCCAAGTATGTCTCCTGATCTGAACCCAATCGAACACCTATGGGGAATTCTGAAGAGACAAGTTGAGCATCACTCTCCATCCAGCATCCAGTCACTAAAAGAGGTCATTGTTGAAGAATGGAAAAAGATTGATGTTGCAAAATGTCGCCAACTTGTTCATTCCATGCCTAGAAGACTTGGTGCTGTCATTAAAAATCATGGAGGCCATACAAAGTACTAGATGTAGTAGTTTTTGTTGTGGGGGTGTACTCATTTTTGCACCACCCTAATTTGAGTAAAACTGAAAAATGTGTAATCTAAGTTTATATTATTATTATTATTTAAAGATTTTTTGGGCTTTTTTTTCACCTTTACTGGATAGGACAGTGTAGAGACAGGAAATGGGCGGGAGAGAGAGACGGGGAGGGATCGGGAAATGACCTCGGGTCGGAATCGAACCCGGGTCCCTGGATTTATGGTATGGCGCCTGAGCTATGATGCCCCAAGTTTATATTATTAACCTTACTTTCCCATTATAAGTTAAACAGATGTTATATTAAACTTTGTCTTGTCGACATTTTGGAAATTGTTTGTGTTCATTGAGATATTGTTTAAAATGTTACTTTTCAAAGGGGGTGCACTCATTTACGCTCAGCACTGTAGATGTTTGTGCACCTCTTATTTTTCAAATTGACATCCTATCCCATCCTATTCTCTGGCTATATTATCCAACATTGTCTCAAATTTCACTGCTATGCACATCACACAGATTTATAAGCAATCTCCTCATTAAGTGCCTATACTGTAATGCAAGGGATTGTATGTACTCTAATTTTCTTAAACCTGGGACTTAAGCCCTTGAATATAATCCCACAGAGCTTTCAGAACTCTGCCTCCATTACATCCTTTAAAGCCCAGTTAAAACCTTTTCTTTTCAGCCCTTTTTCTCACGCCAGGTGTTCTTTAAGCTTAAACAAGCTATTTCACCTTTCCCTTGCTTTGCATCATGTTATATGCATTACTATTTGGTTTAGATTAGATTAGATTCACTTTATTCATCCCACATCGGGGAAATTCACGTGTTACAGTAGCAAGAAAATGTCAAACAGATGACAAATAAAACTGAAATAAAAATTAGACAAACGAAGGATTAAATACAGAGGGCTATTTGCATTATCTACCGTGAAAAAGTATAGAAAAATTGCCTTATTGAGAGGCTCGGAAAAATTGCACATTATAAGTAGAGTCTGTGTATACACACACACACACAAATAATATTTATATATAAATATAAGTATGCATAAAAATAGTTTAGGGTCTATATTATTGCACATAATTGCGTCGATGAGAGATGGCAGAGGTAGTAGTGGTGAAGTAGTGCAAATTAAACGACAAAACAGGTTATTGGTGCTACGTTACAAGTTGTGGATGTTATACAGTCTGACAGCATTAGGTATGAATGACCTGCGGTATCTCTCCTTCTTACATCGTGGGTGTAGCATGTATCCACTAACATTTAAATATTTAGTGGTGGGTTTTATTTTTTTGGTCCACCAGTACACTTCTTAAGTTTTGTTATTGTATTTCCACTTCTGACTTCTCTCAATACTACTACTACTCATAATAATAATAATAAACAAATGTTTGTCATTAATACCATCACCAAGAAAAACCATAACGCCAACATTAAAAATACTACTACACTGCAACTCCGCTATAACAAACTCTTTCACTAAATTTATCATACAACAAACCAAGTTCATGTTCCCTGCCTTTAATGATGATGGAGTCTTCCAGAAAAAAAAAAAGAAAAAAAAAATCACTGTCATGTCCACGGGCGTTAGCGCTCAGAGAGCACAGCGGATCACAACGCACGCAGCGCCATTAGGACCAATTATTACACACCTGTTCTGGATTAGAGCACAATCACAGCGCACGCTTATAATGACTAAACACACAGATTTGGAAAAGTATACACACTGTATCTAGTGTCTCATGTTACCAAGCCTTGTATTTGTGTCTTGCCTTTCTGGTTTTGACTTTGTTTGTTTATTTGGACTCTGCCTTTCCTCTTTGCCTCTACCCTTCTGTTTGTGCCTCGCTCGCATGCTCATTACCTGTTTCACAGCTCTGCTCGTTTTACATTTTTGAACCATTTGCCTGCCTGTTTGTAAATAAACACTCTTCCTGCAACATGACACAGAGCCACACGCTTCTCTTCCCACCAGAGACAAACAATAATGCCGCTTTTCCACTACCAACGTGGCTGAGTTGGGCTGAGCCGTGCCGTGCTGAGTCGGGCTGAGTGGGGCTGTTGGAGTTGCATTTCGACTACAACTGCGCTGAACCGTGCTGGCTGGAAGTGGGTGGACACATTGGGTGGAGTTAGCGAAAGTGGGTGGACGTCACGTGATGTCGTTAGGTGGCGCAAACAGTGACATCAGTGAGCTTTTAAGCGGTAGTCTCACGACCCGGATAGTAAACAATAAACACGGAGGACATGGAGTCGTTAGTGTTGCTGGTCTTAGTGCTGTGGCTTGTTGTCACCGACAATGCCAACAGATACTGGCAAGAGTGTATAGATGAGGCGAGGCGCATAAGGCTTCAGAAATTCTCGTAATTCGTAATTCTTCTTCTTCCGGGTTTACGGTGTTTACAGATCCCAGCGTGCTCGCGGGGCGTGTGGGCATGTGAGGACACTCCTCCTCACCAGTCAGTGCACAGGGGAGTGTCTGCTCACGCCCCCAGCCTCACTCGGCTCGGACTGGCTCGCTTCAGCCCCACTCCAAAACCGTGCGGGTTTTGGGTGCTGAGTAGGGCTGAAGTGAGCTGAGTCGTGCTGCTCTGAGGTAGTCGAAACGCGAGCCGTGTTGGGCTGAAGTGAGCTGAAAAAGGGTAGTGGAAAAGGGCCATAAGTCATCAAGTTAATGTGTTAACGCCATAAAACAAAGGCTTGACTAGCTTAGCTTAGGTGTCGATCGCTAACAATTATCAAGCTCGGTGATCAAAGGCTCAATGAAAGGATGACCTGACTGCTAATACTGCTAAACTTAACACATATTTAAAGCATATCGGCAGCATTTTTATACCCCTGTGGTGTGACATAAATGACATCAGCGGTGATTTGTAACACATAAATGAACTGAATGGTGAAGATTTAGAAAACATAGCGAGTCAGTGGATGGACACCGACAACGATACACCGGTAACCTCCATCATTCCCATAACAGATGAAGAAATCATTGCCTCTGTTCGTGATCCTTTAACTCAGTCAGTGAATTGCGATAGTGACTCGGAAGGAGAAATTCATGATAAGGAGAATGTGCCTAATATTTTTGCATATAAGTGAGTGTTTGCTGTGACGAGTGGGTCCATTTCAGTATTATGAACCATTGGATGTCCTCCAAGGAGTTTGCTACAGCAGGGTTGCAGTGTATTACTACCACCAACAATTATCAATAATATAATGATAATTATAACAATAATCAGAAATGGTAATTGCTTTTCTTGAATAATATAGGAGTACCTCTTTCCTGATGCTGGCACGGCTCTTGAGTGGAACACCTCTGATCCGGGCACAGGCATCCATTACAGTGGAGGGCTGGGCTGGGCTGGGAGGCCACACCTTGCAATGAAGAAAGAAGGAGTAACGGAGATTGCCAGATCAATCATACAGATCCGAATGACAGTAATGGCCCTTTAGTAGCCCCGTAAATAATAACCCAAGACAGCAGTCTGGTATTTTCTCTGGTTTCCCCAACACAGAAGGTAAAATAATAAAATATAAAGCATGGGCAATTTGATATTAACATGCACCGTTGTTTAAAGGGGAACTGAAGTCATTTTTAAACTTGCTTTATTTCTTAATTAAAGGTGCTATTCAATAACGTTTTCGGTTTTATTAACCTTATATCGTGACTCGTATTGGGATATTATATTACGCTTATCAGCCTTTTCGGTTTTTAGCCATATTGAATCTAGTTCATATGGTCCACGGCAGGTGTCGCTTATCCACGCGATCTTCACGAGACTTGTGCGAGACTTCAAACGTGAAGTGTCAGCGCTGCCATTTTAAAAACTGTTTACACAGCAGCCAGATCACCATATCATTCCAATTTAGATTAAATTTCGAGATTTGCCAGCTTCATGAGTGATGGAGATTATTCCATCCGACTTCGAACCAGCGTGGAGTAGAGAAGAGTTGGAAAGACGACAGGATAAGGACTAGTCCGTCACGCTGGTATTTACGTCATTACTTTTGCACAAATTAAAACGTGCCAGATCAGGCGGTTGGTGGGTTTTCAAAATAATAAATACATGCATGTATTTTTGTGATAAATACATATTATACTGAGCGCATTTCCCACATAACCCTCACTAAGGTTTCGGACAGCACTACAAAATGGCGTCCCCACTATATAGTGCCCTATATAGTGAGTAGGGAGTGATTTCAGACACAGGGAAAACTTCCAGCTTGATTACGTCAGCATTCGAAGGAGGGTGCGTGCGTCTTTTGACAACGTTGGCAGATGTTGGTCACTGATTTCCGCTGTACGTTTTACTTCCGTCCTACGATGTCTCGCACAGGTCTCAGCGAATCTTGTTTATGGCCATTGCTTTGACATATGGACTGATGTTTTACATAGCTTATTTCAAACACTCATAACTTGCTATAGCAGTGACAAAATAGCTGTCAGAAATACATTCCTAGATCTTATAAAATGAGATAAATAGAATTTTGATTAAAAAAAATTGCCTTCAGTTCCCCTTTAACATCAGCAGTAGCAGAATATATGATTAAGAGAACCTAAATTTTCTTTAAAAGTACAGTTTGTAATTTTCAGAGACATCTGCCGCTTGCGGTGGTGTAGTGGTTAGCGCTGTCGCCTCACAGCAAGAAGGTCCTGGGTTCGAGCCCCGGGGCCGGCGAGGGCCTTTCTGTGTGGAGTTTGCATGTTCTCCCCGTGTCCGCGTGGGTTTCCTCCGGGTGCTCCGGTTTCCCCCACAGTCCAAAGACATGCAGGTTAGGCTAATTGGTGACTCTAAATTGACCGTAGGTGTGAATGTGAGTGTGAATGGTTGTCTGTGTCTATGTGTCAGCCCTGTGATGACCTGGCGACTTGTCCAGGGTGTACCCCGCCTTTCGCCCGTAGTCAGCTGGGATAGGCTCCAGCTTGCCTGCGACCCTGTAGAAGGATAAAGCGGCTAGAGATAATGAGATGAGATGAGATCTGCCGCTTGCTAATCAAATAGGATTGAATTTTAAAAAAATCTAACAAGACATAATTTATCCACACATGACTTGGGCTACATACATCCACACGACAACGGCAACGAGATTTTTTTTTTTTTTAAATATCGCGTCCACATGGGCAACGGATCAGTAAAATTTCAGGTACATATGGCAACGCAACGCTTGCTGAAAACGATGCAATACACATGCCACACCTCTACGTGCGCTGTAACACGGTCCCATCGGAGACACCAGAACAATAGAAGAAATAGACGCATGCGCATAAACCCGTTCTTCTGTAGCATTAGCCACATAAAGTTTTGATTATTAATCAGTAGCTTAAAACGAAAGACGCGGAAAGAGGAATGAACAGGGGTAGATGGAAGCCGGTACGCCGACATTCTGATATCCTCCAGAATTCTTTAATGGTCTGGAATAAATTGAATGCTACACGTTGATGGATTACTTTGTTCTTCTACGTCCTTTTTGAGGAATGTATTGTCGGACTTAAACCAACATCTGAAGAGGTGAGATCGCTCCTTTTTTTTCCTATTTTCGCTGGCGGGATTGTTTTTGGAAAGCGCACGGGCGGTGCGCGGTTTGGTACTGCTTCCGCAGTGTTTGGACTAAAGGCTCTGCCCTAAGGGCTATTCTCTCACTCGCTCTCTCTCTCACTTTGCACCATTACACAATAAATATTCACAGTGAAAATATTTTGTAAGCGTGTTTCATGAACCAAGTTATAGGATTTGTTGACAACTCGCATCGAGTTCGTTACACTTCTACCCGGCGTGAAGCACTGACAGTCATGTGGTTGTGACGTCGTCGTAAACAAATCCGTTCTGCTCATCCAGACGACTTCGCAACGGCTCCGTTGCCAGATTTTTTCACTCTGGAACCCGTTCTCAAAAGATTTCGTTTTGGGGCACCCAAAACGCCGGTGCCGTGTGGACGCCAGGCCGAAACGATAAACAATTTTATCAGATTCACCTGAATCCGTTGCCGTGTGGACAGGGCCTTAGGAATGCATATATTTAGGAACATTTAAAACCCTTGATAAACTGCATATTTAACAGAAGGTTAGTCCTTGGGGGGAAAATAGATTTACAAACACATAATACTTTTCCCCTGGCAACTTGTCCACGGTGTACCCCGCCTTTCGCCCATAGTCAGCTGGGATAGGCTCCAGCTTGCCTGCGACCCTGTAGAAGGATAAAGCGGCTAGAGATAATGAGATGAGATAATACTTTTCCCCCTCTTTTCATATTTTCAGATCATGATAAATTAAAATGCAGATTGACATGCAGAATAAAATTCATTATTCAAGATATGAATTTAAACCTGACTATGCCGAGTAGGACTGGCACAGATTCTTGCTGTAAAGAAGCTGGTGTACATTTAAATGGTTTACGTTATCATCATTTACAGAAATGTAGGCCTGTGTTGGCCCTATCTGAGCTCATCACATTCTCCAATACCCTAAAACCTGGTGCAGCTGCCTGATGCAAGATATTATCTATACACCGCAAAACAGAAGCCTACATGAAAGAAGAACTAGCAAATGAGCTGACTGATTTCTCAAAACCAATCTGACTGCATCAGTATTTAAAAAAAAAAAAAAATTCAGTTTTAAATAAAAAACAAATACGTTAGACTGTTAAGTAATCCAATAATGCCTATAAATCATACCTATAATGCCTATAATACAGCTTAGCAGGAAAACTACATTCTGCAGAATTGCCACATAAGACAGCTCAATAGTTTAATATTAGTCAATTAAATATAAAATTTATTTAATTAAAAATGAAAAGAATTTTAAAAAATGAAGAAAACCTTTCTATGGGCAGGTATGTCTATATTTTTGATTAGTAGCAAAATGCTTGTCTTCTGTAATATAATAAGCCTCTGCAAAGGGAAAATGTTTTGACAAGTATTTCCTAAGGCTAAAATAGGTCAGCCTTTTTAGCATGAACATGCGTTGGTGTGTAAACAGTGACCGCAAGCAGTCTCTCACTTGCTCTGTCTCATACACGCACAAAACACAGAAGGAATCTATTTTACCAGTGTCGTAAGAATGGATTCTCCATTACAGGCATGCTAATTGGGAGGGGGTGGTTCACGGGCGGAACAGCAACACTCATAAGACATGGGCCAAGGGGAGAGGGGAAAAAAAAACCCAAAACACATTCCATAAATTTTCCAGTATCAGACCCATGTTTTGCAGCTGGCATCCAATTAGTGCAATCTCAAATTACAACACTACAGGACACTTTTTTGATGGAATAAAAACATGTATTCTATTCCCTTCTAATGGGTTTCATTCATTTGGTTTGATAGAATGCAATATTGTTAGCATATCGCTTATCCTACATCAGAGCTCGAAATTCGCGGTGGTCCGGTCGCCCAAGGCGACTTCATTTGTAATTTGGTGAGTAATTCCTGTCACTAGGCAGCCCGGCTGGCTAGTTGAAAATAAAAAATATGAATGAAGCGAAGATTCAGACTAGGGCTGTGCGATATATCGAATATACTTGATATATCGCTGAAAATTCTGTGTGAGAGACATAAAATTATTATATCGTAACTATCGAGTATTTTATGGTCATCTGCCGACTTGCGTTTGTTTCGTGTTTGTTGCGTTTGTTTAAAACAGGGCTTTTCAAAGTGTGGGGCGCGCCTCCCCTAGGGGGCGACAGAGTTCTTCAGGGGGGGGCGCAACGTGAGGAAAAATAAACCAGAATAAGTTACTATTGCAGACATTTAGCGAACTTCAGCTAGCCTTTGCCAGAGACAAAACGGATCGATTTTTAGTACCTAAAGCTACAGTGAGTGAGGAGACAGAGTCTGGGCCAAGCAAAAAAAGAAGGAAGTATGACCACGATTATTTAAAGTTTGGATTTTCATGGACTGGATCTGAAGATGCTCCACTGCCACAGTGTGTTGTCTGCCAAGAGGTGCTAGCTAACGATGCTATGAGATGTTTAAAATGTGTAAAACAAGATGTTTTTAAAAAAAGCACAGATGTTTAAAATGTGTAAAAAAAGAGGTTTAAAAAAAGCACAGATGTTTAAAACGTGTAAAAAAGAGGTTTTAAAAAAGCACAGATGTTTAAAATGTGTAAAAAAAAAAGAGGTTTTAAAAAGCACAGATGTTTAAAACGTGTAAAAAAGAGGTTTTTAAAAAGCTCATATGTTTAAAATAAAAAAATAAAAATCTGTACAACAACCATTTTTTTAAATACGAATGGAACATTAAGTATAGCAACAATAAAAATTGTAAGGGGGGGGGGCTGTTGTTTATTTGCTCTCTGAGGGGGGGCTGACTCTCCCACACTTTGAAAATCCCTGGTTTAAAACATTTCCCGGTGGTTTTCTCCCTGTCCCTGAGGCAGTAACGCGAGAGGCTGCCTAAGGGTAAAAAAAAATAAATAACGTCACGCACTCGCCAACCAATCCCGGGTGACATCTCGGTGCTGAAAGGAACTTGTGGGAAGATTTTCTAGTTTCGGTTTCCAGCGCTGACTCAGTTCGTGCAATCACTGGTGCTGCATAGGCTACCGTGTAAGCTCTGTCAATTTCAGCGACAAATTAAAAATGGAAGCGGACGAATTGGTTCCTAAAAGAACTAGTAAGGGGTCAGTCATCTGGCATTTTTTTGGATATCGCGAGGAGGATGTGGAACAGCAAATGCCAGTTTGTAAAGTGTGCAAAAAAAAAACCTGTCATCACGAAAGGCAGCAGCACTACAAATATGTTCCATCACCTGAAAACTCACCCGGTACAGTATGAAGAGTCTCAAACTCCGAACGACTTGCCCACGAGCTAAACCCCCCCCACAAGCTAAACAAATGACCATAGCGGCCTCGTTCTCCAAAGCCCCCCCATATGAGAAAACGAGTCAGAGATGGAGAGCTATAACGGATGCAATCACTAACGTCACTGCTGAAGACTTGATCCCAATTAGTATAGTGGAAAAACCAGGCTTCCAAAAATTACTAAACACGCTCGATCCCAAATATGAGTTGCCTGGTCGCAGACATTTTACACAGAAGGCAATATTTTGGGTGCGATAGTCATGATATAGTAAGTATATTTGTTTTCAATACTCATACACCAAGTTGGCAAGTTTTCCAATATATTATTATTTGTTGATATTATATTACCATATTACCATATGGTGCTCTGTGTTGTTCTCATTTATGTATTTAACAACAGTATCAAAATACTCGGGTCTTGAAATAAATGCACATTAGTCATGAACAATGGTAACTACTCACTTTTGCGTTATTTTTGACAGAAGTAAAATTCATACATGAACAAATTTTGGCGAGTTGGTTTTCTGTTTGGCGAGTTACTTTGGAAGGTAACTAATCCGGCTGGCTGGTGAAAAAATATATGAATTTCGAGCCCTGATACATGTACTGCATCACTCTACCCAATGGAGAATGAGTGTTGAATATGGTTTACGATATCACGTGGTTGTCAAGGCAACATCACATCTCACGTCAGAGACATAAAACTTCCGCACTAGTGAGTGGCTGACAATTTGTAAACAAACAAGGCTGCCAGGTTTGCTTCGTTAAATACAGAAGATTTTGAGAGAATTTAGAAAGAGAAAAGACACGCCGAACACCCGAAAGGAAAGCATATATAATAATAATAATAATAATAATAATAATAATAATAATAAATAGCTTTTTCGTGGTCTATCAGATATATTCCATTCAGCTTGCATGATACTGAATTTGTCTTCTACTCGCTCTATACCAGGCTAGCTGAAAGGAATATATCTGATATACCATGAAAAAAAGCCAGCCAATGTTATTATTATTATTATTATAATACATACACACTCTTCATATCAGCATTCTCGAAGGCCAGCACAAGCTTACCCGCGAGCCAATATTATTGAAATATGCTATACTATTATTACAAGCTCAAAATCCAATCCAAAACTATCAAGTACCACAAGCAATTAGAAATGAACCAAGAGTGAAAATATAAAAAGGCACCTAGTTCAAATAGACAAACTGTGGAAAACCTTTCATGTTGCAAAACTGGTACATTTAATCTTAAAGTTCTGAAAAGACTAAAAGCTTCAACAAGCCAAGTAATCCGACGACAGCTCACTTTTGAAAATCGGATATCTAGTTACATGCATAAATGCACCTCCAAATTTGACCTATTAGTGGAGCTACAACACTCGAAATGCAAAAATGAAACTCGGTGAAAAGAATCAGGGGATTGTCCCCAGTCAGTGTGCCAAATTTCAAAACTTTTTACCATACGGTTCTATAGGCTGCCATAGACAACGATGATGAATAATAAGAGAAAGATAGAAACTCAGGTGGTGTTTACATTAGACCGTATCCGTATCGTTTTCATTGCAGATGCACTGTCCGTGCACATTAAAACGCCGGAAAACGACTCCACAGGCGGAACAGTCTGAATCCGCCAGGGCCCACGTATTCAACCCAGTTCGTATCTGATCCGGTGCTGTGTAAACATTGAGGAACGAGGATACGCAGTGCTGAGCTCTAGCTGACGTCGTCATTGGTCAACGTCACTGTGACATCCACCTTCCTGATTCGCTGGCGTTAGTCATGCCACGTTGGTCATGTGAATGAGCAATACAGGAAGTGTGTTGAGGAAGTCATTAAGTGAATGAGCAATACAGGAAGTGTGTTGGTTACCGTAGCACTAAATAGTCTTGTTGTAATCGCAAAAAACGGCCGTTCTGCGAGGTGAAGAGTGTACCGAACACTGTTAGATCCTTCTAGCATAAACACGAAGGCCATACACGGTGTAAAAAAGGCGTCATTGTAGTACCGGTACCGCCGATAACAGACTGGCATACTTCATTTTTTACAACGACATCCTTCCACTTGCAAGTGGTGAGTGACTTGCGCATGCCCGATATGCACTGGGATCATGTGACGTGCCGTCTAATTAGTCATGTGATTAGCGTATCCGTGTATTGGCGTGGCTGTGTGCACGGGGAACGGTTTTGTTGCGGGCACAGAAATTGTGTGTGTGTACGCGAATCGTTTTAAAAACGTCAATCTGATGATCCGCTGATTCGAAATAATGTAAACAGGGCCTCAATGGGTACCTCTGCAGCGTCCCTGCTTGGCCTCCAGTGATAATCAGCATATATGATATTTATTCCAAATAAGCATGCAGGGTTCATGTAAGCAAGAGACACCACTTATTTCATTGTGGTACATGATGTACATTACTGTCAATCATAAACTTTACACTCAAAGCATGACATATGCAAGTGAGTGAAAAGTTTCCATCATGACAGCTATGAAGCAAGATAGTTCTCCTAGTTAATTGTGCAGGCTTCCTAAATGAGCGTACTAAAATATATAATCTTTAAACTTCAGAATGTACCAATTTGTTCACTGATCATTCACTCAGTATATGGAGACTAACAGCCTATTTTGAATAAACACTTCTAAAATGGGATCTGGGGAGCGCCAGGGGGTTTGTAAAACACAGTCACTGTGGTCCACTTATACTTACTTTAAAAAAAAAAAATTTATTTATGGGCAGCACGGTGGTGTAGCGGTTAGCACTGTCGCCTCACAGCAAGAAGGTCCTGGGTTCGAGCCCAGCGAGGGCCTTTCTATGTGGAGTTTGCATGTTCACCCCGTGTCTGCATGGGTTTCCTCCGGGTGCTCCGGTTTCTAAATAGACCGTAGGTGTGAATGTGAACGGTTGTTTGTCTCTGTGTCAGCCCTGTGATAACCTGGCAACTTGTCCAGGGTGTACCCCGCCTCTCGCCCATAGTCAGCTGGGATAGGCTCCAGCTTGCCTGTAGAACAGGATAAGCAGCTACAGATAATGGATGGATGGGTGGATGTATTGTTACTGGGGCAGCACCCTCTAATGCCGCTTTTCCACTACAAACGCGGCTGAGCCGTGCCGTGCTGAGTCGAGCTGAGCGGGGCTGTTGGAGTTGCATTTCGACTACAACCACGCTGAACCGTGCTGGCTGGAAGTGGGTGGACACATTGGGTGGAGTTAGCGAAAGTGGGTGGACGTCACGTGATGTCGTTAAGCAGCGCAAACAGTGACATCAGTGATCTTTTAAGCGGTAGTCTCACGACCCGAATAGTAAACAATAAACATGGAGGACATGGAGTTGTTAGTGTTGCTGGTCTTGGTGCTGTGGCTTGTTGTCACCGACAACGCCAACAGATACTGGCAAGAGCGTATAGATGAGGCGAGGCGCATAAGGGTTCAGAAATTCTCGTAATTCGTAATTATTCTTCTTCCGGGTTTGCGGTGTTTACAGATCCCAGCGTGCTCGCGGGGCGTGTGTGGGCATGTGAGGACACTCCTCCTCACCAATCAGTGCACGGGGAGTGTCTGCTCATGCCCTCAGCCTCACTCGGCTCGCTTTGGCTCGCTTCAGCCCCACTCCAAAACGGTGCGAGTTTTAGGGGCTAAGCAGGGCTGAAGCGAGCCGAGTCGTGCTGGTTTTTGGTAGTCGAAACGCGAGCCGTGTCGGGCTGAAGTGAGCTGAAGCAAGCTGAAGTGAGCTGAAAAAGGGTAGTGGAAAAGGGCCATAAGGTTCTTATTTGTACCATTTCCATACTGATTGGGAACATGCATGTACCTTTTTGACCCTAAAAAGGTACAAATAGTTATCTTGAAGACCAATAATGAGCCCTAGGAGGTGCATTAGTATAGACTGTACCTTGGGGGACAGAAATGGACTCCTACTGTACCGATATATTTACCGGTGTACTATACAAAAAAAAAAAAAAGTCTTAAGCACCCTGTTTTTTCATACAAACTTTGTTACAGATTTCTATTTTATGACTTCTACATTATCGAGTGAGTACACAAACATTTTAGAGTTCCAAACGTTCACTTTCCAGCACAATGTTACAGAAAAAAAAAAAAGTGTGTATCTGAGCAGCATATTACATGAGACCACTTTTCAGATTTAAAAAAATAATAATAATGAAGGCTCCTGGGTTTTGCTGCAAAATTAAGAAGTGAGTTTGACAGTTAAAGTGTCCAGAAGAACTGGGGCTGGTTCTGTAAGATGCTCAATAAAACCTACAGCTCATTTCCTTATAAAACTGCACTCATTGTACCTGAAACAATTTTTTTTTAAGCAAAGGGTCATCTCACCAAATATTGACTTTGTTTCGTTTATTATGGCTTACGGACGGCACGGTGGTGTAGTGGTTAGCGCTGTCGCCTCATAGCAAGAAGGTCCGGGTTCGAGCCCCGTGGCCAACGAGGGCCTTTCTGTGCGGAGTTTGCATGTTCTCCCCGTGTCCCCGTGGGTTTCCTCCGGGTGCTCCGGTTTCCCCCACAGTCCAAAAACATGCAGGTTAGGTTAACTGGTGACTCTAAATTGACCGTAGGTGTGAATGTGAGTGTGAATGGTTGTCTGTGTCTATTGGCCCTTTTCCACTACCCTTTTTCAGCTCACTTCAGCTCGCTTCAGCCCGACACGGCTCGCGTTTCGACTACCTCAGAGCGGCGCGACTCAGCTCGCTTCAGCCCTGCTCAGCACCCAAAACTTGCACTGTTTTGGAGTGGGGCTGAAGCGAGCCAAACCGAGCCGAGTGGGGCTAGGGGCGTGAGGAGACACTCCCCTGTGCACTGATTGGTCAGGAGGAGTGTCCTCATACACCCACACATGCCCCGCAAGCACGCTGGGATCTGTAAACACCGTAAACCCGGAAGAAGAAGAATTACGAGAATTTCTGAAGCCTTATGCGCCTCGCCTCATCTATACGCTCTTGCCAGTATCTGTTGGCGTTGTCGGTGACAACAAGCCACAGCACCAAGACCAGCAACACTAACGACTCCATGTCCTCCATGTTTATTGTTTACTATCCAGGTCGTGAGACCACCGCTTAAAAGGTCACTGATGTCACTGTTTGCGCCGCCTAACGACATCACGTGACGTCCACCCACTTTCGCTAACTCCACCCAATGTGTCCACCCACTTCCAGCCAGCACGGTTCAGCGCGGTTGTAGTCGAAATGCAACTCCAACAGCCCCACTCAGCTCGATTCAGCCCAACTCAGCCGCGTTGGTAGTGGAAAAGCGGCATAAGTGTCAGCCCTGTGATGACCTGGCGACTTGTCCAGGGTGTACCCCGCCTTTCGCCCGTAGTCAGCTGGGATAGGCTCCAGCTTTCCTGCGACCCTGTAGAACAGGATAAAGTGGCTAGAGATAATGAGATGAGATGAGACAACACAACTGTACGGAAGCCGAGACAGGCCCTTCATATAATCCTTTATTTTTTTTATTCACCTTGTTATCCCGAGATAACGACATAATTAATTCAGGATCTCGAGAAAACACCACAACTAATTCGAGATCTCGAAAAAACAAAACCGTTATTTCATGATCTCGAGTAAACAGCTGAGAAATGGTCCATTCAGGTACGCCAAGAGACTTGTGATACGCTGACTTTGGGGCTATTTTTCATTCTGTACAGACGCAACTTTGGCCATTAGAATGTCTGGAATAATCGATCACCTAATAAGGCAATATTGTTTTGTTTTCTCGAGATCACGGAATAATTGTCTTGTTTTCTCGAGATCTAGAATTAGTTGTGTTGTTTTCTCGAGATCCTGAATTAATTATGTCGTTATCTCGGGATAACAAGGTGAATAAAAAAAGAGATTATATGAAGGGCCTCTCTCGGCTTCCGTACAACTGCTTCTAGATTAAACCCTGTTTTTCAGCTACAGCCAAAAGGGGGCGTGGCAAAGAAAAACATCTAAACAATAACACGTTGTTCACCCAAAACCGGCAAAACAGCCTGTTCTTAGCAACATTTATAAAGTGAACAGTCTAATAGTTGTATTTTAATGTATTTTTTAAAGCTGTGTTTGTGTTACATACTGTATTTTATATTTCCATCACCATATATTTATCACCTGAGACATGTGGATAGACTAACAGAGAGCTAGTTAGACAGTTAGGTAGACTGATAAACAATACCTTTTTTTTCTTTTTTAAAGTGCGTTATTGAGTGTTATTTCTTCTATCACACCTTTTGTTTACCCACAACGAGCTTGGCTAGGCGCTGTTCATGTCAGGCCTGAAAGTGACATGCACTCGGCTTTGCTTTGTTGTTAGCTTTCTTATCAATTACACTGTGCTTCGTGAGTTGATCCAGAGGCAGATTTGTTGACACTGCAACCCAAATCATGTAATGGGCGCTTGTTAAGGATGACATAAAGCACTGATTAGAGGATTTATCCGAGTTTGTTCGCCTACAGTTCGAGATGTCATTTGAATGCAAAGATTACAACACAGCTAGCTTAGCCTGCTAGCATCGAGTCAATGCAGCAGATATGCTAAGCGAGCTTACGTCGTTCAACAACCTTAAACCGAGCACCCCACGGCATCGCTTTTAAAGAGAATATCTGATCGGTGTTACTGTCCTCAAAATACAATATTTTCCAAACGTGCCTCTCACCTTTGTTGTCACAGCCACGCAATAAGCTGTTAGATGTTTCTGTCTGCCCCCTCTTCATGAAAACAAGTCAAACAGGCCAAAGTAATCAAACCCGGAACAGCGACTCTGACAGGATGAGCACAGAGTCAATGATTAACGCGTCCAAAGCAGAGCTTTAAATTTATCGCAGTTTTCTTGTTGCACAGATTATTAATTAATGTTTCATTTGTAACTCTTTCAGATGAAATAAGTGTCAAAAGTCAGAGAAGTGGGCAGTTTTGGGGCGGCACGGTGGTGTAGTGGTTAGCGCTGTCGCCGCACAGCAAAAAAGGTCCGGGTTCGAGGCTGGTGAGGGCCTTTCTGTGCGGAGTTTGCATGTTCTCCCCGTGTCCACGTGGGTTTCCTCCGGGTGCTCCGGTTTCCCCCACAGTCCAAAGACATGCAGGTTAGGTTAACTGGTGACTCTAAATTGACCGTAGGTGTGAATGTGAGTGTGAATGGTTGTCTGTGTCTTATGCCGCTTTTCCACTACAAACGCGGCTGAGCCGTGCCGTGCTGAGTCGAGCTGAGTCGAGCTGAGTGGGGCTATTGGAGTTGCATTTCGACTACAACCGCGCTGAACCGTGCTGGCTGGAAGTGGGTGGACACATTGGGTGGAGTTAGCGAAAGTGGGTGGACGTCACGTGATGTCGTTAGGCGGCGCAAACAGTGACATCAGTGATCTTTTAAGCGGTAGTCTCATGACCCGGATAGTAAACAATAAACATGGAGGACATGGAGTCGTTAGTGTTGCTGGTCTTGGTGCTGTGGCTTGTTGTCACCGACAACGCCAACAGATACTGGCAAGAGCGTATAGATGAGGCGAGGTGCATAAGGCTCCAGAAATTCTCGTAATTCGTAATTCTTCTTCTTCCGGGTTTACGGTGTTGACAGATCCCAGCGTGCTCGCGGGGCGTGTGTGGGCATGTGAGGACACTCCTCCTCACCAATCAGTGCACAGGGGAGTGTCTGCTCACGCCCCCAGCCTCACTCAGCTCGGTTTGGCTCGCTTCAGCCCCACTCCAAAACCGTGCGAGTTTTGGGTGCTAAGCAGGGCTGAAGCGAGCTGAGTCGTGCTGTTTTGAGATAGTCGAAACGCGAGCCGTGTCGGGCTGAAGTGAGCTGAAAAAGGGTAGTGGAAAAGGGCCATATGTGTCAGCCCTGTCCAGGGTGTACCCCGCCTTTCGCCCGTAGTCAGCTGGGATAGGCTCCAGCTTGCCTGCGATCCTGTAGAACAGGATAAAGCGGCTAAATGAGACGGTGGTGTAGTGGTTAGCACTGTCGCCTCACAGCAAGAAGATCCTGGGTTCGAGCCCAGTGTGTGGAGTTTGCATGCTCTCCCCATGTCCGTGCGGGTTTACTCCGGGTCACAGTCCAAAGACATGCAGGTTAGGTTAATTGGTGGCTCTAAATTGACCGTAGGTGTGAATGTGAGTGTGAATGGTTGTGTGTCTCTGTGTCAGCCCTGCAATGACCTGGCGACTTGTCCAGGGTGTACCCCACCTCTCACCCATAGTCCAGCTTGCTTGCGACCCTGTAGGACAGGATAAGCGGTTATAGATGATGGATGGAAGTGGGCAGTTTTGACTCTGCTAACTGTCAGGACAGAAATATAAGAAGACTAGTTTTCTTGTTGAATAAACATGTCTGTGAAGGTTCTCAGTCATCCAGGTCATCATAAACCGTAGGTGCTAAAGAAGATAACTGGACTTGCTTGAAGACGTTTCACCTCTCATCCCAAAGGCTTCTTCAGTTCTGTCTGACTAGTGGGGAGTTCCAGGTATTTATCCTCTAGTGGACCAAAAGCAACCCTAAGGAGAGTTGTTGAGGTCACATGGGTCGTTGACCCTCTCAGTCATCCTGTAGGTTGTTAGGGTCACTGGAGGCCAGGTGTGAACAGTGTTAGGCCAAGTTTACATTAGACCGTATCTGTCTCGTTTTCTTCGTGGATGCACTCTCCGTTTACATTAAAACGCCTGGAAACGCCGGGAAACGGGAATCCGCCAGGGTCCACGTATTCAATCCAAATCGTTTCTGGTCCGGTGCTGTGTAAACATTGAGAATACGCGGATACGCTGTGCTGAGCTCTAGCTGGCGTCGTCATTGGACAACGTCACTGTGACATCCACCTTCCTGATTCGCTGGCGTTGGTCATGTGACGCGACTGCTGAAAAACGGCGCGGACGTCCGCCTTGTATCACCTTTCATTAAAGAGTATAAAAGTATGAAAATACTGCAAATACTGATGCAAATACTGCCCACTGTGTAGTTATGATTGTCTTTAGGCTTGCCATCCTTCCACTTGCAAGTGGTAAGTGACGCGCATGCCCGACATGCACTGAGATCACACACACAGCGGCTCAGTCCCGAATCACTGCTCGTGCACTATACTCGCGTGCTGTGTGAGCTGCGCAGGGCCGGAGTGCGCACCCTCCAGAGGGCACTCGCTGTTCAGGGCGGAGTGATTTGGAGCGCAGGATGCCTGCGGAGCCGAGCGTATCCGTGTATTGGCGTTGCTATGTGCACGCAAATCGTGTATTGGCGTTGCTGTGTGCACGCTAATCGTTTTAAAAACGTTAATCTGATGATCCGCTGATATGGTCTAATGTAAACCCCACCTTAGCAGCCTAGAGGGTCATTGGGGTGATCTGTGGGTCGTTGGCTCCCTCTGCCGTCATGTGAGTCCTTGAAGTCAGCTGAGTCTTGATGTGGATGTGTATTCAGTTTTCTGGGAAGTGTGCCAAGGACTGCATTGTAGGTGGCTGATAAGTGTTGTCTCAGACCACCTCCTCTATTCAGTGATGGTCGTTCCAGGTTGACAAAGATGGCTTCTTTTACTCCTCTTTCAAACCACCGGTCTTCTCTGGCTAAAATGCATAAATTGCAGTCCTGAAACAAGTTTCCTTTGTTATTCAGATGACGATAGCATGTATCTGAGTGTCCTTTGTTATTGAGATGAAGACAGCATACTCAAGTAACATGAGTGTCTTGGACATGGCACGGTAATCGTGTGCATAAAGCATTTATTGTGTGTGCTGTAAATTGGACTTTACTAATTGTGTCATTTACTGATTCATCTTTAGTTACTTTTATGTGAGTTACTTTTTAGTTCAAGATATTGGAACCAAGTAAGTCCATTAGAAAATACTGTAGGCAGGTACAATGAAAAAATAACCACCGTTAAACTTTGGTCAGTCTTTTTATGGGAAATGGCAGTATTGGTGATGGGAGTCTGTTGGACTGGGCAGGATTGTTCAGAATTCCTTTCGGAACTGGTGGGTGTGGGATTAATAAACATTGCTCTGCACCCCTATAACTCCAGATCTGAAGGTACATGCCCTGGAGGTTTGGTGAGGACAGACTGTGGGAGCAGTCGGAATTGATGAGGAGAGACTGTGGCAGTGGGCACTATTGGTGAGAAGAGATTGTGGGGGCAGGCACTAATGGTGATGAGAATCTATGGAAGAGTCTGTGGGAGTGGGCAGGATTGGCGAGGGCAGACTGTGGGAACCTGTAGGAGTGGGCAGGATTGTTCAGAATTCCTTTGGGAACTGGTGGGTGTGGGATTAATAAATATTGCTCTGTACCCTTCTCTAACTCCAGGTCTGAAGGTACATGCCCTGGAGGTTTGGTGAGGAGAGACTGTGAAGGTGGGCAGGATTGGTGAGGAGAGTCTGTGGGAGCTGGCACAACTGGTGAGGAAAGACTGCAGGAATTGGCTGGATTGGTGAGGAGAGAATGTATATAGACAGTATATGGAAACAAGTAAGTCCATTGTGGGCAGGTCCATCCATCCATTTTGGTATATCACTACAGTGACATGGCCGCTCTGACGGCTTCAGCCATCAAACTCTCTCGGGAACATTACAGTAGTGGTTTCCCATTGCCTTCTACTGGATTATTATAGAGGTTTTCTCCTCTCAACCAAACACACTCACATTCAAACCTATGGACAATTTAGAGCCACCAATTAGCCTAACCTACATATCTTTGGACTGTGGGGGAAACCGGAGCACCCGGAGACACAGGGAGAACATGTAAACTCCACACAGAAAGGCCCCCATCGGCCGCTGGGCTCAAACCCAGAACCTTCTTGCTGTGAGGCTAACCACTTGCACCACTGTACCGCCTGTGGGCAGGTACAAGCAAAAATATCCATTAAAATCTGTTCACAGATTTTGTGGATGCAGTCAGTATTGGTGAAGAGAGACTGTGAGTAGGCCGGAATGCTGAGGAAAGTCTCTGGGAATGGCTAGGATTGGTGAGGAGAGACTGTGGGAGTGGGAAAGATTGGTGAGCAGAAACTGTGGGAGTGGACAGGACTGGTGAGAAGAAACTGTGGGAGTGGGCAGAACTGGTGAGAAGAGACTGTGGGAGTGGGTCGAATTGATGAGGAGAGACTGTTAGAGTGAGAAGGATTGATGAGGAGAGACTGTTGGAGTGGCCAGGACTGGTGAGAAGAAACTGGGAGTGGGTAGGATTGATGAGAAGAGACTGTTGGAGTGAGAAGGATTGATGAGGAAAGACTGTGGAAGTGGGCAGAACTGGTGAGAAGAGACTGTGGAGGTGGGCAGGACTGGTGAGAAGAGACTGTGGGAGGGAGAAGGCTCGATGAGGACAGATTATGGGAGTGGGTAGGACTGGTGAGAAGAGACTGTGGGAGTGAGAAGGATTGATGAGGACAGACTGTGGGAGTGAGAAGGATTGATGAGGAAAGACCTGGGAGTGTGTAGGTTTGATGAGGACAGATTATGGGAGTGGGTAGGATGGGTGAGACGAAACTGTGGGAGTAGGTAGGATTGGTGAGAAGAGACTGTGAAGGTGGGCAGGACTGGTGAGAAGAGTCTGTGGGAGTGAGAAGAATTGATGAGGCAAGACCTGGGAGTGGGTAGCATTGATGAGGACAGATTATGGGAGTGGGTAGGATTGGTGAGAAGAGAATATGGGAGTGAGAAGGATTGATGAGGACAGACTGTGGGAGTGAGAAGGATTGATGAGGAAAGACCTGGGAGTGTGTAGGTTTGATGAGGACAGATTATGGGAGTGGGTAGGATTGGTGAGAAGAGACTGTGGGAGTGAGAAGGATTAATGAGGACAGACTGTGGGAGTGGGCAGGATTGATGAGGAGAGACTGTGAGAGTGAGAAGGATTGGTGAGAAGAGACTGTGGGAGTAGGTATGATTGGTGAGAAGAAACTGTGGGAGTGGGTAGAATTGGTGAGAAGTGACTGGGAGTGGGCAGGATTGATGAGAAGAGACTGCAGGAGTGAGAAGGATTGATGAGAGACTGTGGGAGTGGGTAGGACTGGTGAGAAGAGACTGTGGGAGTGAGAATTATTGGTGAGAAGAAACTGGGAGTGGGCAGGACTGGTGAGAACAGACTGTGGGTGTAGTTATGATTGGTGAGAATCGACTGGGAGTGGGTAGAATTTGTGAGAAGAAACTGTGGGAGTGAGAAGGATTGATGAGGACAGACTGTGGGAGTGGGTAGGATTGGTGAGAAGAGACTGTGGGAGTGGGTAGGATTGGTGAAAACAAACTGGGTATGGACAGGACTGGTGAGAAGAGACTGTGGGAGTGGGTACGAATGATGAGAAGAGACTGTGGGAGTGGGCAGGATTGATGAGAAGAGACTGAGGGAGTGAGTAGGATTGATGATGTCAGACTGTGGGAGTGGGTAGGATGGGTGAGATGAAACTGTGGGCAGGATTGGTGAGAAGAGACTGTGAGAGTGAGAAGGATTGATGAGGACAGACTGTGGGAGTGGGCAGGATTGATGAGGAGAGACTGTGGGACTGGGTAGAATTGGTGAGAAGAAACTGGGAATGGACAGGAATAGTGAGAAGAGACTATGGGAGTGGGCAGGACTGGTGAGAAGAAACTGTGGTAGTGGGTAGAATTGATGAGAAGAGACTGTGGGAGTGAGAAGGATTGATGAGGACAGACTGTGGGAGTGGGCAGGACTGGTAAGAAAAGACTGTGGGAGTGGGTAGGATTGGTGAGAAGAAACTGGGAATGGACAGGAATAGTGAGAAGAGACTGTGGGTGTAGGTATGATTGGTGAGACGAGACTGTGGGACTGGGCAGGATTAATGAGAAGAGACCGCGGGAGTGAGTAGGATTGGTGAGGAGACAGTGGGAGTGAGAATTATTGGTGAGAAGAAACTGGGAGTGGGCAGGACTGGTGAGAAGAGACTGTGGGTATAGTTATGACTGGTGAGAAGAGATTGTGGGAGTGAGAAGGATTGATGAGGACAGATTGTGGGAGTGGGTAGGATTGGTGAGAAGGGACTGTGGAAGTGGGCAGGACTGGTGAGAAGAGACTGGGAGTGAGAAGGATTGATGAGGAGAGACTATGGGAGTGGGTAGGACTGGTGAGAAGAGACTGGGCATGAGAAGAATTGATGAGGAGAGACTGTGGGAGTGGGCAGGACTGGTGAGAAGAGACTGGGCATGAGAAGGATTCATGAGAAGAGACTGTGGGAGTGGGCAGGACTGGGGAGAAGAAACTGTGGGAGTGAGAAGGCTTGATGAGGACAGACTGTGGGAGTGGGCAGGGCTGGTGAGAAGAGACTGTGGGTGTAGGTCTGATTGGTGAGAAGAGACTTTGGGATTGGGTACGATTGGTGAGAAGAGACTGTGGGAGTGAGAAGTATTGGTGAGAAGAAACTGGGAGTGGGCAGGGCTGGTGAGAAGAGACTGTGGGTGTAGGTCTGATTGGTGAGAAGAGACTGTGGGAGTGGGTAGGACTGGTGAGAAGGGACTGTGGAAGTGGGCAGGACTGGTGAGAAGAGACTGGGAGTGAGAAGGATTGATGAGGAGAGACTGTGGGAGTGGGCAGGACTGGTGAGAAGAGACTGGGCATGAGAAGGATTCATGAGAAGAGACTGTGGGAGTGGGCAGGACTGGGGAGAAGAAACTGTGGGAGTGAGAAGGCTTGATGAGGACAGACTGTGGGAGTGGGCAGGGCTGGTGAGAAGAGACTGTGGGTGTAGGTCTGATTGGTGAGAAGAGACTGTGGGATTGGGTACGATTGGTGAGAAGAGACTGTGGGAGTGAGAAGTATTGGTGAGAAGAAACTGGGAGTGGGCAGGACTGGTGAGAAGAGACTGTGGGTGTAGTTATGATTTGTGAGAAGAGACTGGGAGTGGGTACGATTGGTGAGAAAAGACTGTGGGAATTGGTAGGATTGGTGAGAAGAGACTGGGAGTGGGCAGGACTGGTGAGAAGAGACTGGGAGTGGCAGGATTGATGAGAAGAAACTGTGGGAGTGGGCAGGATTGACTAGAAGAGACTGGGAGTGAGAAGGATTGATGAGAGACTGTGGGAGTGAGATGGATTGATGAGGAGGGACTATGGGTGTGGGTAGGATTGGTGAGGAGAGACTGTGGGAGCTGGCTAGTGTGGGATTAATAAGCACTTCTCTGCAGAGGTGTTAAGTGTCTTTAGTGCTTTCTTTAAGAACTCTCTCATGGGCTGTTATTGAGATGATTAATTGCACACTGCAAAAAATTGAAAACTGAATTTCAGGAGAAAATTATTTAATACTAGTGAAATTATCTTGCTGCATGGACAGATATTTTTACTTGATAAGACATCTTAGAATAAGTTGGTTGCAATCTTGAACTAGGTTTAAAAATGTCAGAATTGGTGTCTTGTATTCTTCTAATAGGAAATACTAGATCGTTTCAACTATTTTCAATATATTTTCACTTGCTAAGATATCATTTTTTGCAGTGTGAGTATATTAGCGCACAAAAACACTGAAACTTTGCAGTGAAGTGGGTCACCAGGACTGGAGCTAGGAAACATTGTTATAAGCTGGCACTCTGTGGCCAGTTCCTGGAGTGCTGCAGTTAGTGGTACACTACGTGAACGGCAAGTGGAACTTCGGTCTAGTAGAAATTTATATTGATTTCTTAAAATTTGATAAAAATGACAGCATACGATTATATAAGCATAGTATAAATTTATACTGCATTATAGACATTTGCTTTCATTTTAAAATTGTAAAATTCATTCTTTTAGTCATGGCAATCATTAATTGCTGGGTATGTGAATATTTTTGCCTGTATCATGTGTCTTTGGCAGAAGAAAAATCTCATCTCATTATCTGTAGCCGCTTTATCCTGTTCTACAGGGTCGCAGGCAAGCTGGAGCCTATCCCAGCTGACTATGGGCGAGAGGCGGGGTACACCCTGGACAAGTCACCAGGTCACCACAGGGCTGACACATAGACACAGACAACCATTCACATTCACACCTACGGTCAATTTAGAGTCACCAGTTAACCTAACCTGCATGTCTTTGGACTGTGGGGGAAACCGGAGCACCTGGAGGAAACCCACGCGGACACGGGGAGAACATGCAAACTCCGCACAGAAAGGCCCTCACCGGCCACGGGGCTCGAACCCGGACCTTCTTGCTGTGAGGCGACAGCGCTAACCACTACACCACCGTGCCGCCCCAGAAGAAAAATCATAAGGTATTCTTTATACAATTTTGATAAAACTGACAAACAGGAACTACTAAATATTTTTTTCTGACCTGCTGTTAATTAAAGAATGTTTCTACAAATCAGTGATGTTACATGTGATCAAACGTTAGTCTGACAGTCTCTCGATTCACTGTATCCTGCCACTATTTAGATGGCATGTAGGCAGAGCTCAGACTGCAGCTACTCTCAAATAACTAATTTTGTACAAATGACTAAGCACAATGGATATTGATTAAAAAAAAAGAAACATGATTAACAATTAGGGTAGTGTATGTAATTTTACACTGAATTATATGATTTCTTATAAGCATTTTTTTAATGTAAAATAGTGATAAATTAGTGTTTATGCTGTAATGAGAACCCTAGATATACAAGTTTGAGACAATACATTACATTACAGGCATTTAGCAGACGCTCTTATCCAGAGCGACATACAACATACCCAGAGTAGCCTGGGGAGCAGTTGGGGGTTAGGTGCCTCGCTCAAGGGCACTTCAGCCATTCCTGCTGGTCCAGGGAATTGAACCAGTGATCTTTTGGTCCCATAGTCATTTCTCTAACCATTAGACCAAACTCAGAAGAGTCTACTGAAGGTTTTACAAGGTTAAGCTACATAAGCTTATGAAAAACGTCTGTGGTTAACTAGCATAACATTATACAAAATATGAGAGGAAATGTTCCCATTTTTATTTTATTGTTGTTGTTGTTGTTTTTTAAGTCATGCACCAGGATGTTTAGGAATTCTCAAGCAATCATTCGGACCTTATCTTTCACTGGGGTATAAACATGAGGTGACAAAGAAGCCAGGATTTAAAAGGTTTTTGTTTGCTTGTTTGTTTAATATATCTCTTAAATTTTTTTCCCCTCTCACATATTTTCAGTATGAAGTTAACCTAGTTATGACATTTTGTCATAACGTACTAAATGTTTGATGCTAATAATCCTGGAGCTAACTTTATAACTTTCCTATGATTTACTTTTTACAAAATTCACTAAGTTTGTATTATTTTCAATATTTCAACAACTCAAAAAGGAACGGAGACCATACATGACACCATACATTGTGTATGCATTCAGTTTTATTGAAGAAGTAAGATATTAAGTGGCACCATTTTACCACTTCAAAATGTACAACAAAATTGAGACATTTATTCAATCAGGATACAAAAATACACATCTCAGTGACTTTCATATTGTAATAAATAGTTAATCATGCACCTACGATAAAAAGGCACAGAAAACAGTCACTTAGTAGTCATAAAAATTACCAACTACTTTACCAAAAGATCATCCAGATATCAATACAAGTGACTACTGTAACATTATATCCCAATAGTGAAAACACATACACATCATTTGTTTAACCTTAATAAATATGCAAATGTTGTATATAGCTATACACATAGTTGTACAAATTAAACTGTGCCATTGTAAACACAATGTAAACAAATGAAACTCACATCGCACTTCTCATAATAAGATCATGTCAGCGATATGCTCTAAAAATTTCTCATGTGAATTGGTTTTGAAAAAAATCAGGCAGTATACAGCTTTATGTACACCATCTATAGATAAGCCCAAGCTCACATGAGCCTAAAGTCTGATCAAAAACACACTCAGTCTTGTGGATACACTCTTGAGAGCTTGTTCAGAGACAGATAACACATGAACATGTGCAGATGAAGTAACTGCAGTTTGAAAGGAAGACTGCATTTGGGGGAAAATGAATGCAAATAAAACCACAGACGAGGCACTGTTATTCTGAGGTCAGTTCACTTGCTACGGTTGAGAAATGGTCAATCTCTAAGGCCAAATTTTTCAGTACTCTTTTCAGGAGCTATCAAGTCTCTCATTTGTGAATGTGCTGTAGTCAGAGGTCATGAAACCATTACAGATATCTTTTTTTTCTTCTTTTTAATAGTTAGCATGTATGGCACCGAACATTGTTAACACCGCACTGTAGTAGTTTCTAGAAAGAAATGCAGTGAACTGATGACATGTTGTAGTTGCATCATTGGCAATGACTCTAGATCAGTGTGGGATAACTCACTTTCTCCTTGTAAAAATAGTCTTTGACTGATTTCCAAGACAATGCATATCTGTTTATGAAGAGTGAAAATGAAAGGATAAAAATAACACTACATTCACTATTTTTACATGTGACACCCTTTGGAGAAAAACAAAAACAAACAAAAAAAAACTAAGGGCCATTCGGTTCCAAGATCACCCTACAGCGTTCTTCAATTTGACCCTGTTGGGAAAGGCTCGACACAAACCTACAAAAGAGAGGTTCCCTTTAAAAAGTTCAGAATTGAAAACCGTTAGAAAGCTAAAGAACCCTTGAGGAACCCTTTTTTTCTAAGAGTGTAGCGTGAAAGGTTATCTCAGCTCATCATCTCTAGCTGCTTTATCCTGTTCTACAGGGTCGCAGGCAAGCTGGAGCCTATCCCAGCTGACTACGGGCGAAAGGCGGGGTACACCCTGGACAAGTCGCCAGGTCATCACAGGGCTGACACATAGACACAGACAACCATTCACACCTACGGTCAATTTAGAGTCACCAGTTAACCTAACCTGCATGTCTTTGGACTGTGGGGGAAACCGGAGCACCCGGAGGAAACCCATGTGGACACGGGGAGAACATGCAAACTCCGCAAAGAAAGGCCCTTGCCGGCCACGGAGCTCGAACCCGGACCTTCTTGCTGTGAGGCGACAGCGCTAACCACTACACCACCGTGCCGCCCCCGTGAAAGGTTATATTATCTAAAAATAACCATATTGGTTAAAATTAGAACCACACTGAATCAGGCCTCCTCCCGTTTCTCCTAATAAATCTTGTCCACTAAGTTTTCTACACTCTTACGCACATTAACACACTCATATTCTGGCGGTTCTGAATGCAGCACAGTTGGTTTAAGAGTTAGATCATAATTGGAAGTCAGCCATCTAATCTGCAGTCAAATGTAGGGCCAATTTTTTATTTCATTTCCGGATGTATTATTATTTATATCTGAACATTTGGTGATTTTTATTTCCATATATTTCACACAAATTTCCTTTTAAATGAGTCTTGATACA
The DNA here is from genome assembly GCF_027579695.1 of Neoarius graeffei. Classification (NCBI taxonomy): domain Eukaryota; kingdom Metazoa; phylum Chordata; class Actinopteri; order Siluriformes; family Ariidae; genus Neoarius; species Neoarius graeffei. The sequence continues at coordinate 57,121,021 of NC_083577.1, read as the reverse complement.
GAGTGCAAAGTTATTTAATGGACACTAACATCTTCATTAAAAAAAGGTTTGGTTTTTTTTTTTTTTAGAATAAATATATTATTCTATTATTACAATATTAAGTATTTTGATGGGACCCAATTTTTTTACCAAACCCACATTCAGTACTCTGTCACCCCCTTGAGGAAAATCTTTATATGACATAAACCCCAGGCAAAATCGACATAAAGTTGTAAATGACATGATATGATTTGACGGTGAAGGGTGAAAACTCTCCATTCTAATGAAAATAAAAGAGGCACAGCAGGCAATTCTGCTAGTTCCATAGTGTGTCTAAGAGAACATCCAGTTGTCTAGCGAATTATCCTGGAAGCACAATTGAATAGAGAGAATCAACAACTTGCTTAAGGAAGATTTTATGAATTTGGAGAGAATATGGCATGTCCACGAGTCTGCCTTAAAAGAAAATAACTCAGATAACAGGAGTGCATGAATTGATTTCTTGTCTTCTATGGAAAAAAAAAATCACATAATAAAGCTTCATAGAGAAGAAAATGTATCAAAATAAATACAATATTGCACCTTCAACAGAATACAACAGCACTTAACATATAAAGGTAATTTATAAACATTATTATAAATCACATCTGTATTATGGTGCGCTATACACAATCAAATGTGTAAGCTATATATAACGTGTCAGCATTAATCTATCCAAACCATTTCCTTACAACTGGAATTAACAGTACAGACTGTTTCAACATATTTACAGTGCATATATTAACCAACAAAAACCTCACTTATACTTGTATACCCTGTAATGCCATCAACTTATAATAATTTAGTTCTGGGTGTCTTATCAAACATGTACTTTATCCCTATTTTGAGGAATGACAATTATGAGAAACTTATGCAAAGTTGCAGATCAACTGCAATATCTTATGACCAACACAAGATTCTTATTGCAAGTAAAATAGCTAAATGTTCCAAATAGGTCTACAGTCAAAATGCAGAAAAGTGACTCCATTATTTATTTCGTAAATCTAATAAGAACTTCCACACTAATATTCTGATACTTAAAATGTTTTTTTTTTCCCCCTTCAAATTTGCATCCTAATGCAAACTAAAGAACATAATTTCAAGAAAACGTATGGGGCACATTCACTTTTGTATTCACTTCGACGTAGTCTTCCTTACTGATATTTTAAAGAACTAATATTTCTGTCTTACTCAATGTCCTAATTGAATATAAATCATAGATGTCCTACAATAAAACACAATTTTACTATAAATATGATACATGACACTGCTCTTTGACACAGAAGTCTCATGCAAACAAATATATACGTAGAAATGAAACAGCAGTCTAGTAAGACCACAGGGATGCTTCAGTAGTAACAAATAGTATCATACTAAAGTCATAGAAAACTTGTTCAAGTGTTAGTTTGTACAATAAAAAAACGACACTAATCATGCAGTGAAATACATATCCAAAATCAAGCAAATTCACCATGCATCAGAATGTCACTGCTTCAGGAACTCAACTTTCTTTCTGGACTGAAAAACCATTTGCTATGATTGCAGTTTGAGTGCAACTCTTCAGCAGCCGTTTTCCTGTCTCCTTAAAATGTAAACAGTGCTGTCGAAAGAAGAATATTGCTGACACATCACATCTCCATCCTATTGTAGCCATCCACCACAAGGCAAAACACCAGCGACCTATTACCTGGCCTTTGCTTCACCCACAGTGAACACTTTATGGAAGTCCTGTTTTGCTACTTGACTCTTTTTAAGATGCCAGAAGTTTTAAGATGCCTCTGCAATGAGAGTTGCATACCTGATTGTGCCATCAATGCAATAAGAAATGGCTTTTTTTTTTTTGTAAATCTATCAACCACCTGAAAATATTCGACCACTACAATTCTTTTGGCACCAGCACTCATACTAAAACAACAACACATTCGCAGGTACTCTAAAGCGAGGCTAAATCACGCGGAGGAAACCACTCATTACCGAGTTCATCCAGACAATGCAGCTCTGTAAAATGTTCACTTCTTCTGAAGGAAAGGACTCCTCGAGCTTTACAGGTCCACCATGGCGCTCTTAGCCAGCTCTTTAGTTCCCTGGAGAATTCTCTTCATATGACCCACCTTCGAGATCCCCAGATCCTGTGCAAACAATAACGGCATACTTGCAGTTTGTATATTATATGTATAGGAAAGAAAGAACATGAATTTGTCACAGTAGTAATTTATTTCTATAATGAAGGACAGTGATTTAGGTTGATGTGTATGTAGATACAGACTTAACAACACTTTAGTAGTTTATGCCTGGTTCGAATATCAGCTAAAAGTAATGCAAAATGAGGAAAAAAAGATACGTTCATTACTAAATAAATATGTACTTCGAAATACATCTAGCTTATTGACAAAACTACATAGCAGTGCTTTTACTCCTTTTACAAAGCAAAAATTGAACACTATTCCAATATAAAATATTTTGATAAAATGCTTAACACAAACAACAAATTAATTGGTAACAGAGCTAAAAATATATAAATACAATTGTCATTTTTCACTCTTAATAAACAACAGTAAATTTTATATACACACTACCGTTCAAAAGTTTGGGGTCACCCGGACAATTTTGTGTTTTCCATGAAAAGTCACACTTTTATTTACCACCATAAGTTGTAAAATGAATAGAAAATATAGTCAAGACATTTTTTTGAGCATTTAATCGACCCCACAAATGTGATGCTCCAGAAACTCAATCTGCTCAAAGGAAGGTCAGTTTTATAGCTTCTCTAAAGAGCTAAACTGTTTTCAGCTGTGCTAACATGATTGTACAAGGGTTTTCTAATCATCCATTAGCCTTCTGAGGCAATGAGCAAACACATTGTACCATTAGAACACTGGAGTGAGAGTTGCTGGAAATGGGCCTCTATATACCTATGGAGATATTGCACCAAAAACCAGACATTTGCAGCTAGAATAGTCATTTACCACATTAGCAATGTATAGAGTGGATTTCTGATTAGTTTAAAGTGATCTTCATTGAAAAGAACAGTGCTTTTCTTTCAAAAATAAGGACATTTCAAAGTGACCCCAAACTTTTGAATGGTTATATATATATATATATATATATATATATATATATATATATATATATATATATATATATATATAAGTTTGCACTGATTTCTCAAAATGTCCACAACCTAATAGACAACACAGATCATTTCGAGATGAATGATGGGCATCTGAAATGAAGGGGAACATCATCAAATATTAAAATTACACATTTCACTGTGTGCATAATTATCATCCTGGAGTGACCATGTTATAGTGGTCACGTATTTATACTGTATGTGTGGTGGCCTGGAGAATCCTAACAGATATCACTGCAGCTGAATTCTGGCAAACAAACAAATCAATAAAATCAAATCTCCAGCGACATTTCGTTCCCAGGCTGCCACACACATTCATGATTTTTTCTTTTAGTCTAGGTATAAAAGTATGCTACAGGCAGAAAGCCTGCTTTTTTGGTCATTTTTGGCTGTTTGCTAAAGTTAGCCCCAGCAGCACATGATGGGTTTTTCTGGTTGCCACACATATATGTCATATATGTTTTTTTTTTCTTTTTTAAATCATGAAGACTGTTGATACATTCACCACAAATAATAAATGAAAAACATACAACTGATGCTGCGATAAAGACACTGGACAAGCCAGGTTGCAGATGAGGTCTTAATTAGTGGACATGTAAGCGGTATAGACAAGACTTGTCTTTTTGGCGCAGTTCTGCTTGTGTGATTTATGTGACATTTGACATGGTACAAGTATGAAACCTCAATATACTCAACAAGTGCAAATAATAGGAAAATACAATGATGTGAAAATGGTCAGTGATGGTTTCAGCTACTGGTTTATTAATTCAGGAATATAATTACATGGCGATGCAATCGTATTTTGGTTTGGCAGCAGATTTGCACTTGTTAGATAATTTTTTTTTAATCTCTTCTTGTTCCTGCCATATGACAACAATCTCTTTCTCTCTTGCGCTCTCTCTCTCTCTCTCTCTCACACACACAGAGTTGTATTCAAAAAAACAAACAAACACAGAGACATGCTCATTCACATCTTAGCAACTGACACCAGTGAACTTATGTGTCTATAACACACAACACGAGCTGATGCATGTGTCACACCATGCTGCAGGTGCAGTCACCCTTTTAGCTGCCCTCAGCGTGAGCGGATCTCCCCTCTCCACCTTTTCACCTCTCACTGACTCTATTCTCTCTTCTAATCTCAACACTTTCCAAAGCTGTATCATGGCAGGGCCACAAACAGTTAGTTCGCATGTAAGTAGGTTCAAGTCCCAAACGACACTTGCACAAAGGAAGCCAAGCAGAGCAGTGCAGCACAAAACAGCAAACGGGGACAGGTAAAAAGGACAGAAAAGATACAGAAACAGAGTCAGTGAAAGCTAAAGGAAGAGAGATAAAGTTCTGCTTATTCTGAGGGACATTGTGAGGCACGAAAGGGGCATGTGTGTATACCTTCAGGTCCCTCCTTTCAAGGTGCAGGAGCTCGGAGCCGCGGATGTCATGGCGGATGAAGGTGTCTTTGTATTCCCCCAAGCTGAGCTGCTCCAGCCAGGCGCCCACCTCCTCAGTGCCCCACCTCTGAACTACACAAGTCAAGAGCAACAAGGCCCCTTCAGTCTCCAAGCCCCGTACATGCCGCGAAGGACATGAGCAAATGGAGTCAGGGGGCCGAAGTAAAAAAAAAAAATTTAAAAATAAATAAATAAATAAACCACAAAAGGGGGGGAGGGGGAGGAATCAAAAACAGAAAGAGAAGACACAGAAAGGAGTGGCGGCAGCAGCTGGCAAAAAGAGGGTTAAACAGGTTTTGGTTTGGTACAATGTCTCTGGTCACTGGCACACACCCAGAGGGTAATTTCTGGCATGCAGGTTATCAGAGTGGGACATTCATCACTGCATTCAGAGCAGACACAGGAGACAGCAAAAGAGAGAACGAGAGAGAGAAAGCGAGAGAGAGACAGAGAGAGAGAGAGAGAGAGAGAGCAGGGAGGACGGGTTTAAGCCTGTGTACCCTAATGATCTATCTCTGGACCCTGAACCATGGTTTCAACTGTCCTCTCCCATCCAGCCATACACTTGCTCATCTACAGGCAGGAAGCCATGCGTCAGATATACATTATTAAGCTAATATGCTGACATCATCCCAGAACACTGAAACACCAGGGGCAATTTCTGTTCACTGATTTGTAATAGTTACAGTTTCCTCGAAAGCATATAACTGTTTCCAATATTTTCAGTTATTGAGAAATGAACTTGATACTTAGTTAACAAGCTACTAATTTATAAATTTCCAAGAGTCCAATAGTTTCAACCTGAATCCAGTTGAAACATGAATTTTAATTTGTGTATGCATGTTAATGGTTTCCCTTCCATGAGTTGAATCACAGTGGTTTGTGCCTGCTGTTCACGCGTGGACACATGAGACTGTATCTGACTCACAGGACAACATCATGTACAGGAAGTGCAGGATGCTTATGGATGGTTGGGTTGTACTGAGGACGTCACAGAACAGAGAACTCTTGGGAGGAGGGATACAGATGCTACATGAAGATCTATAGCATTAAACACGCCTCATAGCACTGCCGTGATGGATTTAAGAGGTCAGCCACATGCTTATTTCACTCTGCATTGTGGCATTAGTGAGAAGTAGGGACACCTTTCAGTTCAGTTTTGGTATTACATGGCATTTGGTATTACATTTCTCTCGACTACAAGCCACACTCTGGCAACATTATGATCCATAAATGCAACCTTTTCAATGTCCATCTATGAAAAGCTTTGTATGTTTAATGTCAGGACGGCCACACAATCTTACCTGACTGTGGGCTGGACTTTTTCAGTGCTTTCTCTTTCTTGAATTTTGGCACAATACGGAACATGCCACTTCGACTGTTTCTCTTGCCATACTCCAGGGAGTGGTCCTATCACAAAAACACAATTCATGTAAAAACATTTGCTGACAATGTTGGGTATGTTGGTGATGAGCATACTGGTGTTAGGAATTTTGGACATCGTGATGATGGGTATGTTGGTGATGAGCATACTGGTGTTGGGAATGTTGGACATGGTGATGATGAGTATGTTGGTGAAGACCATACTGGTGATAAGCGTACTGGTGTTGGGAATGTTGGATATGTTGATGATGGGAATGTTGGGTATGTTGGTGATGAGCATGCTGGTGTTGGGAATGTTGGGCATGGTGATGATGGGTATGTTGGGTATGTTGGTGATGAGCATACTGGTGTTGGGAATGTTGGGCATGGTGATGATGGGTATATTGGCTATGTTGGTGATACTGGTGTTGGGAATGTTGGACATGTTGATGATGGGAATGTTGGGTATGTTGGTGATGAGCATGCTGGTGTTGGGAATGTTGGGCATGGTGATGAGCGTACTGGTGTTGGGACTGTTGGACATGTTGATGATGGGAATGTTGGGTATGTTGGTGATGAGCATACTGGTGTTGGGAATGTTGGACATGGTGATGATGAGTATGTTGGTGAAGACCATACTGGTGATAAGCGTACTGGTGTTGGGAATGTTGGATATGTTGATGATGGGAATGTTGGGTATGTTGGTGATGAGCATGCTGGTGTTGGGAATGTTGGGCATGGTGATGATGGGTATGTTGGGTATGTTGGTGATGAGCATACTGGTGTTGGGAATGTTGGGCATGGTGATGATGGGTATATTGGCTATGTTGGTGATACTGGTGTTGGGAATGTTGGTGTTGGGCCTGTTGGACATGTTGATGATGGGAATGTTGGGTATGTTGGTGATGAGTGTACTGGTGTTGGGAATGTTGGTGTTGGGAATGTTGGACATGTTGATGATGGGTATGTTGGTGATGAGCATACTGGTGTTGGGAATGTTGATGATGGGAATGTTGGGTATGTTGGTGATGAGCATGCTGGTGTTGGGAATGTTGGCATGGTGATGATGGGTATATTGGCTATGTTGGTGATGAGCATACTGGTGTTGGGAATGTTGGTGTGGGGAATGTTGGACATGTTGAGGATGGGAATGTTGGGTATGTTGGTGATGAGCATACTGGTGTTGGGAATGTTGGTGTTGGGAATGTTGGACATGTTGATGATGGGAATGTTGATGATTAGCATACTGGTGTTGGGAATGTTGAACATGGTGATGATGGGTATGTTGGTGATGAGCATACTGGCGATGAGCATACTGGTGTTGGGAATGTTGGACATGATGATGGGTATGTTTGTGATGAGCATACTGGTGATGAACATACTGGTGTTGGGAATGCTGGACATGTTGAAGAGAGGAATGTTGGACATGCTGGTTGCAGGTATCCCAGGTGTGTTGGTGACGAACAAGTTTTTGTGATTATGTGCACACTGGTAATGGGCATTTTGGTTTTGAAGATGCTGGTCATCTGCATGTTGCGCACACTGGCGATGGACAAGTTGGTGATGTGTGTATTAGTGATGGTGGTAATGGGCATGTTGGGCATATGGAGATGTTTGGGATGTTGGTGATGAGCATGTGTAATATCATATGCACACTGGTAATGGACAAGTTGCACATATTGGTGACAGGAATGCTGGTGTTTAAGATGTTTGTTATCAGTGCGTTGAGCATATTGGTGATGGATATAATGGTGTTGTGTATGTTAGCAGTGAGCATGTTGGTGATGTGAATGTTGGTGATGGGTGTGTTGGGCATATTGGTGATGGATATTTTGGTGTTGGGTATGATGGTAGTGGGTATGTTGGTGATGGGCACGTTACTGATGTGCATGCTAGTAATGGCTACGTTGGGCATGTTAGTGACAAGCATGCTGGATGGCTGTGTATAATAGAATCTTAACTGTCACTGCTTAGATTTCCCTGTGTCCGAAATCACTCCCTACTCACTATATAGTGGACTATATAGTGAGTTCACCATTTTGTAGTGCTGTCTGAATGTATAGTGAGAATTATTACACCCTATATAGTGCACTCAAAGTATCCCACAATGCATTATGAAAAGTAGCGAACAACTGATGGTCACTAACCAAGCAATATATCCCATCATGCATTGCAGTCACACTGAAAGAAATCAAATTAAAAGCCTCAAATTTGATAAAAGGCAGCGGCAAAGAAGAAAGTATTCAACCTTGATTTAAAAGAACTGAAAGATGCAGCAGACACAAAGTACTTTGTATTGATTAATGTGGGAAATATGCTCAGTTTAATATGTATTTATCACAAAAATACATGCATGTATTTATTATTTTGAAAACCCACCAGCCAACTGATCTGGCACGTTTTAATTGTGCGACAGTAATGACATAAATAACAGCGCGACGGAGTAGTATCCAAAAGTGTTTTTTTCATTTTACCAATGAGCTCACAATATATAGTCCTCTATATAGTAATTCCCTATGTAGTGAGTAGGGAGTAGTGAACGAGTGAGTGGTTTTGGACACAGGGTTTGTTTTGTATATACAGTAATGAGTTGGGCTTACCTCCTCATCATTGGGCTGGAGAATGTGGTAAAGCCACGGGATCTCAGTCAGCTTGCCCAACTCCACCTCAACACACTGCAAAGCACTGGACAATATCTCCTCATCAGGAGGGTCCAGTTGCTGTACAGACACAATCCCACAACATAAAACAGGGCCTAAAATTACGTTCATAGACTACAATGACCAAGCAAAAGAAAAATGTAAACAGTGAGCTTTCAAAATTGCCTTACCAATGACACTCGTCCCACTAGAAGTGACTCAGTCTCGTTGTGCAGAGCCTTCACTGTGCTGGTCACCTCAATGGCTGTGTTCCTGGTTAGACTCTAAAGGAAACAGATAGTAGATTACAATACAACAAACCTTTGGGCAAAGCATGCATGCATAAGATTTATTATGATCAATGGTTTGATGCAATTCAACAGCAGTGAATGTTAGATGGGTACCTCACCTCAGGGAACTTGGGGTGAGTTTTGTTGATAGCATGAGATGCAGCATTGACAGCATGAGCAAGCTCTTGTTCCAGGAGTCCATTTGTCTTGGCTGCCTCACAGATCCTGGTGATGAGCTCCTCTGCTGCACGTGCACACATCTGGACAAGTGCAGCTTCTTCCTCAGTGGCTAGATCTACAGAGTGCTGAGAGTACAGGTGTGGTCTCAGTGGAGGCTTGTCATACTTCAACTTGTCCTCCCAGGACTTCAACGTGTTCTCAAACGCCTGTGGGGAAAAACATAGCCAGAAAGTTCAATTGCAAGCAGCAGCACTTGGGTTGTGTCCAATCTGAACCTGGACACAAACACTCACCCTATCTCTGGTTAGCATTTGGGCTCTATTCTTGTGCTGGATCTTTATAACTCCAGGAGGCTGGATCCAGGCTTCTCCATCCACTTGAATAGGCACTCCTTCATCTCCCAGGATGGTAATCTTCACTGTGCGACACTATGACAATGATAGAAGTTTGACAGCACATGAGTATTTCAGTACAGGATTAATACAAATATGTATTATATGGACATGAGTGTTTTACTGGGAAATACACCACTCGTATTTTTCATACGCGCTACATCCAGGACATGGAGAACCAAAACCGTGACATAAATCTCTATGTCACTCGTGAGGAAATCGATGAATTGTTTTGATGCATTTGGGTACTTTTTGTTTGTGAATGTGTCTAGATAATAAAAAGAAAATCACACGTTGGCTAGAAGATATGAAGTTTATCTTCTTCTGTTGAAAAACTCACATTTTTCATACAAAATACATCGCAGATCTGAGTGACATATTTAAATAATATTGGCTGGCTTTTTTTCGTGGTATATCAGATATATTCCACTCAGCTAGCAAGATATTGAACGAGTCGAAGATGAGTTCAATATCATGCTAGTTGAATGGAATATATCCGATATACCACGAAGAAAAGCCGACCTATATTATTATTATTATTATTAATATGAATACACATTCCTTTCGCGTGTTCAGCGCGTCTTTCTCTTTCAAAATTCTCTCTAAATCTTCCGCTTTTAATGAAGCAAACCTCACGGCCATGTTTGTATACAAACGGTCACAGTCACTCGTGAGCGCGGAAGTTTTACATGTCCGACGTGTCTCTTTTCCAGTTTTTTGATGTCCATTGGTATGTTTTTCTCTTGTAAATATGTATGAAGAATATATAATGAAGTTTTGGTAGCCTTTTGGGTGTTCAGCACGTCTTTCGTTTCAGTTTTCAGTTTATTTATTTAGTGTTTAAACCTAGCACCAGATTAGCCTTGTCTTCTCTCTTTCCTGGCTGACAAAAGGAGTGATTTTGCGCATGCGCAGCAGAAAAGTTTTGTCATTGGATCTTCGCATGAGCTCCGATGTATGACGTCGTGTTGTCCTGACAACATGCAATATTATAACAATATTGCACGCTTATTCTCCATTGGGGAGACTGGCGTAATACATGGAGGATAAGTGATATGATAACAATATTGCATGCTATCAATAAACCCACTAGAAAGGAACAGAATACATGTTTTTATTCCATGGAAAAAGTGGTCCGTATGTATAATAATCCCCGATATTTCACTCTGATGATGTCACTCTCAGTGTTTTCCTGCTGACTTGACGTGCGTTGTCAAAATGGCAAACCGTTCAAAATTAAAATTCTTTTGATTAACTTGTGTTTTTTTTGTGGATGTGTCGATAGAATATAAAGAACATGGCGTGAAGATATGAAGTTTATCTTCGTATATTGAAAATATTTTCACTTGTTCGCTTCGCTCCCTCACCACTGGAAGATAAACTTCATATCTTTGCACAACCAAGTAATATCCTCTACGTATGCCACATTTTATAACAAAAGTTCACCTGTGCAATACGGTGGTGCTGGAGCTTGATCACTCTGGACACCGCCATTTGCATGCTCCCAAACACAGCCACTACCTCCAAGATTTTATCATCGAATGAAGGAGCACAGAATATCTGGATGGAAAAGAAAAAAGCAGAGTACTGTTATTCTTTTTATTCATTTCATCTGTAATGTTGTGCAGGGTGTATGCCAGAAAAAGAATCAAGTCATTTTTACTTAGATTTAATCTCACTTGCCAGGAATGTACCATTTTCAGAGAAGAAGGTTCAGTTGAAATTTCCATATACCATTTCGGTAAATTCTCTGAAGTGTCCACATACATTGTTTTACTCCATGAAGAATGCAGTGAAAGTAACGCATTTCTGATACTTCCTGTCATATTTTAGGCTCATTGGCTAATTGAGCAAAAATGGCACAATGCATGAAGCCATCTAGAGTTATGGTGAATTTCTTCACCTGTAGCAGTAGAAAGGGGTCAACACAAGCAGTTTACTTGCACAATCCATTCAGTTCACATCAAGGTGCAGTGGAAATGGAAACTCACTTGCAGACTGGGCTGTCAGAGCCATAGACAGCAACATCACAAATCACATTTAGTGTTAAAGGGGAACTGAAGTCATTTTTAAACTTGCTTTATTTCTTAATTAACGTGTTATTCAATAACGTTTTCGGTTTTATTAACCTTATATCGTGACTCGTATTGGCATATTATATTACACTTATCAGCCTTATCGGTTTTTAGCCATGTTGAATGTAGCTCGTATGGTCCACGGCAGGCGTCGCTTATCCATGCAATCTTCACAAGACTTGTGCGAGACTTCAAACGTGAAGTGTCAGCGCCGCCATTTTGAAAACTGTTTACACAGCGGCCAGATCGCCATATCATTCCAATTTTGAGACTTGCCAGCTTCATCAGTGATGGAGTGTCAGTCCTGTGCGCTGTGGGGCGTGCACCTGAAGGCACGCCTCGGGCTGTGCGCGCGCCGAGTGGACTCCAGCACGTGCGCCGTGAACAAGGCGCACCTGAGCTCAATTAAGGAACTATGTGTTTGCCTATTTAAGGACTGTGCTGACGCATTTGCATTGCGAAGTATTATGATATGCATTACCGAGCCTTTCTACCTGTTGTCTTGATTTCCTGTTTCACGATCCTTGTGGGCGGCACGGTGGTGTAGTGGGTAGCGCTGTCGCCTCACAACAAGAAGGTCCGGGTTCGAACCCTGTGGCCGGCGAGGGCCTTTCTGTGCAGAGTTTGCATGTTCTCCCCGTGTCCGCGTGGGTTTCCTCCGGGTGCTCCGGTTTCCCCCACAGTCCAAAGACATGCAGGTTAGGTTAACTGGTGACTCTAAATTGACCGTAGGTGTGAATGTGAGTGTGAATGGTTGTCTGTGTCTATGTGTCAGCCCTGTGATGACCTGGCAACTTGTCCAGGGTGTACCCCGCCTTTCACCCGTAGTCAGCTGGGATAGGCTCCAGCTTGCCTGCGACCCTGTAGAACAGGATAAAGCAGCTAGAGGTAATGAGATGAGATGAGATGAGACGATCCTTGTGCCCGTTTCTCGTTCTTGTCCTCGCTTAGCCTTTGATGTACTGTTTGTGCCTCGACCGACCCTTTTGCCTGTATTCTGGTTTTTGATCTAGCCTGCCGTTTTGGATTGTTTGCCTGTGTATATATTGTCTCACTATATCTATCTATCTGTTCTGCACTTTATTAAACTGTATACTTCTGCACATACATCCGCCTCCCTTGCATACGTGACATGGAGATTATTCCATACGACTTTGAACCAACGTGGAGTAGAGAAGAGTTGGAAAGACGACAGGATAAGGGCTAGTCTGTCGCGCTGGTATTTAGGTCATTACTGTCGCACAATTAAAATGTGCCAGATCAGGCGGTTGGTGGGTTTTCAAAATAAATACATGCATGTATTTTTGTGATAAATACATATTATACTGAGCGCATTTCCCACATAACCCTCACTAAGGTTTCAGACAGCACTACAAAATGGCGTCCCCACTATATAGTGCCCTATATAGTGAGTAGGGAGCGATTTCGGACACAGGGAAAACTTCCAGCTTGATTATGTCAGCATTCGAAGGAGGGCGCGTGCGTCTTTTGACAACGTTGGCAGATGTCGGTCACTTTGATTTCCGCTGTACGTTTTACTTCCGTCCTACGAAGTCTCGCACAGGTCTCAGCGAATCTTGTTTATGGCCACTGCTTTGACATATGGACTGATGTATTACATAGCATATTTCAAACACTCATAACTTGCTATAGCAGTGACAAAATAGCTGTCAGAAATGCATTCCTACATTTTATAAAATGAGATAAATAGAATTTTGATCATAAAAATTTGCCGTCAGTTCCCCTTTAAAGCTGATGCAAGTAGGAGAGGATGTTTTCAGTATGATTTTGTGCTCCAGGTTAATACTGCTCTTGCATATTCAGCTCCTTTTGAAGGGAGAAAGTTAGACAGTGCCTGCTTTTGTGTAGGATGCATATGTTCTTAGTTTTTCCACCACTACACAGCTCCAAGGGTCTCCTTTCTAAGTATTTGCATATGTCTAAAAGCAAGTGACAATATGCTGCATGTGGCTGGTGCTGTAAACACAGCACCCAGTCTGTGGTCAAAATCATCAGCTGAACCCACACTAGGCAGATCCGAATTGAACAAAGCCAGTTCTGTGCTCGGCTTTGGATCAGCAGGTGTTTTTTTTTTTTTTTTTTGCTATGAAGCTCTGCCAACAACAGAAAGATGACACTGAAAAGGCTGGATTCTCTGTGTTAAAATATATGGTCAAAGAAATGCAAGTCAGTCCTTTTGAGATAACATTTTGATGTCTTGTTGGTGGTGCAGTGGTTAGTACCGTCGCCTCACAGCGAGAAAGTTCTGGGTTCTGTTAGGCCCGGCTCGCTGGAGAGCATAACAAAGAAGGGAAGTCCACGCAATAACAGCTTTTAAAGGAACAAACGTTTTATTAAAGATAACTTCGCAAAAGTAAACTAATGGTTAACTCAGGAATCAGTAGTGTGGTGAGAGCATCTGAAGAATAAGAAAGCTAACATAAGCTATATGTCAAAGGCAAACCAAACTATACTAAACACAAACCAAAGTAGGACGAGGTGCCTGAGAGGCACCAGCCTTCAAGGAAGGAGAGCCAGTTTGGGTTTCATGGCTTTTAAAGGCCACCAACAGGTAAAACTAATCACCCAATGAGATGGGAGGAGCCAGGCAATCAGGGAGCCTAAAAGGAGAAAGCAAAGGCAGGAAAACAAAACACAGCCTGCCCAAAGCCTATGGCCGTCACAGTTCAAACCTCGTGGCTGACTGGAGTCTTTCTGTGAGGAGTTTGTATGTTCTCTCCGTGCCTGCCTGGGTTTCCTCTGGGTGCTCCGGTTTCCTCCCACAGTCCAAAGACATGCAGATTAGTTCAAACGGCTACTCTAAATTGCCCACAGGTATGAAAGTGAGTGTGAATGATTGTCTCTGGAATTGGGAAGCCATGGCCTAAAGGTTAGAGAAGCAGCTTTGGAACCAAAAGATCGCTGGTTTGATTCCCTGGACCAGCAGGAATGGCAGAAGTGCATTCCTTGAGCAAGGCACCTAACCCCCAACTGCTCCCCAGGCTGCTTTAAGTGTGTTGTACAGTGGTGCTTGAAAGTTTGTGAACGCTTTAGAATTTTCTATATTTCTGCATAAATATGACCTAAAACAACATCATCAGATTTTCACACAAGTTCTAAAAGTAGATAAAGAGAACCCAGTTAAACAAATGAGACAAAAATATTATACTTGGTCATTTATTTATTGAGGAAAATGATCCAATATTACATATCTATGACTGGCAAAAGTATGCAAACCTCTAGGATTAGCAGATAATTTGAAGGTGAAATTAGAGTCAGGTGTTTTCAATCAGTGGGATGACAATCAGGTGTGAGTGGGCACCCTGTTTTATTTAAAGAACAGGGATCTATCAAAGTCTGATCTTCACGTTTGTGGAAGTGTATCATGGCACGAACAAAGGAGATTTCTGAGGACCTCAGAAAAAGCATTGTTGATGCTCATCAGGCTGGAAAAGGTTACAAATCCATCTCTAAAGAGTTTGGACTCCACCAATCCACAGTCAGACAGATTGTGTACAAATGGAGGAAATTCAAGACCATTGTTACCCTCCCCAGGAGTGGTCGACCAACAAAGATCACTCCAAGAGCAAGGTGTGTAATAGTTGGCGAGGTCACAAAGGACCCCAGGGTAACTTCTAAGCAACTGAAGGCCTCTCTCACATTAGCCAATGTTCATGAGTCCACCATCAGGAGAACACTGAACAACAAATAGTGTGCAGGGCAGGGTTGCAAGGAGAAAGCCACTGCTCTCCAAAAAGAACATTGCTACTTGTCTGCAGTTTGCTAAAAGATCATGTGGACAAGCCAGAAGACTATTGGAAAAATGTTTTGTGGACAGATGAGACAAAATAGAACTTTTTGGTTTAAATGAGAAGCGTTATGTTTGGAGAAAGGAAAACGCTGCATTCCAGCATAAGAACCTTATCCCACCTGTGAAACATGGTGGTGGTAGTATCATGGTTTGGGCCTGTTTTGCTGCATCTGGGCCAGGATGGCTTGCCATCATTGATGGAACAATGAATTCTGAATTAACCAAAGAATGGTTAAAGAAGAATAAAGTTAATGTTTTGGAATGGCCAAGTCAAAGTCCTGACCTTAATCCAATCGAAATGTTGTGGAAGGACCTGAAGCGAGCAGTTCATGTGAGGAAACCCACCAACATCCCAGAGTTGAAGCTGTTCTGTACGGAGGTACGGGCTAAAATTCCTCCAAGCCGGTGTGCAGGACTGATCAACAGTTACCGGAAATGTTTAGTTGCAGTTATTGCAGCACAAGGGGGTCACACCAGATACTGAAACCAAAGGTTCACATACTTTTGCCACTCACAGATGTATAATATTGGATCATTTTTCTCAATAAATAAATGACCAAGTATAATATTTTTGTCTCATCTGTTTAACTGGGTTCTCTTTATCTACTTTTAGGACTTGTGTGAAAATCTGATGTTTATTTATGCATAAATATATAAAATTCTAAAGGGTTCACAAACTTTCAAGCACCACTGTACGTCTGGATAAGAGATTCCAGACTGTAATGTAATGAATTGGGGATCTGTCCAGTGTGTAACCCGCCTCTCGATGAAGTCAGCTGGGATTGGCTCTAGCTTCCCCTGCAACCCTGATGGATAAGCTATAGATAACTGATGGACGGATAGATGAAGAACTGCTCTTAAACATATGGTCATGATCAGCATGTGTCTGTCCACAGAGAATGAAAATAGTCACATTCCACACACCTCTAACACTGTGCACAAACCTCTGAAACCTCTTGCATAATAAATGGTGACATGGAGCTGGTTGGGAGTCATATCTATTGTAGTTCACTTGATTGCGTACTAGACTGGGTACTGGTACAGAGACTAACACTAAACTGATCACAGAAAGATTGCTTTCTGTGCTTTAGTGATGTAAGCTGTTCATCAATGTGTGTGCTGGGGCTAACTTTGATGACAGCCTCACATTAGGTTGACTAAGATCAACACACACACAAAAATCATAGGGAAGAGCCATAGTGAAAAATCACATTTCAAGATTTAACGAAAGCCTGGGATATGCACAGTACAGCAGATACAGGAAGAGGAGAGATCAAAGGAGAAGATTATTAGGGACACTTACATCATCCTCTTTGGTCCCGCCCCAGAAGTTGGTTCCTCCTGCGTAGCTGGGGATGTTGAGCACAGCAATTCCCTGGAGACTGGGGAGCGGGATGTACTGTCCATCACACTGCAAAAGCCATCATATAAACATAAAGTGCTCTGGGATTTTTTAATAGAACAGACATGAGCAGCAAGCCATGGATGAACATGAGTGTTTGTTTCCTACTGATTTGCATCTATGTACAGAACCAAATCAATGTACCAATACAAATACAAATACAATACAGAACCAAACCAACCAAATCCAAATACAATACAGAACCAAACCAATGCACCAGTACAAATCCAAATACAATACAGAACCAAACCAACCAAATCCAAATACAATACAGATCCAAATACAATACAGAACCAAACCAACCAAATCCAAATACAATACAGATCCAAATACAATACAGAACCAAACCAACCAAATCCAAATCCAATACAGATCCAAATACAATACAGAACCAAACCAATGCACCAGTACAAATCCAAATACAATACAGAACCAAACCAACCAAATCCAAATACAATACAGATCCAAATACAATACAGAACCAAACCAACCAAATCCAAATCCAATACAGATCCAAATACAATACAGAACCAAACCAACCAAATCCAAATACAATACAGATCCAAATACAATACAGAACCAAACCAATGCACCAGTACAAATCCAAATACAATACAGAACCAAACCAACCAAATCCAAATACAATACAGATCCAAATACAATACAGAACCAAACCAACCAAATCCAAATACAATACAGATCCAAATACAATACAGAACCAAACCAACCAAATACAATACAGATCCAAATACAATACAGAACCAAACCAATGCACCAGTACAAATCCAAATATAATACAGAATCAAACCAGTGCACTAAGGGGGACATAAATAAAAATTACAAAGTACAGTACAACTATTAGAGTCATTAGTTAACTTTTACATATGGTGTTTTAAAATGTAACTTAATTCACATTTACTGTGCTAATCTACATCACTATCACAGAGTTGTGCAAAGCTGACTTCTAACTCGACTTCTCACTTTTTTGTCTTACCTCTAACTGCACTTTCTGCTCCAGGTTCTTGTAGGTTCTCTGCAGTAATTCCTTCGTGCCTAAGACTCCGTACCACATCATATTTTTGGTGCGACTCCTACCACAGTGGAACATTGGGACAGTCAAAAAAAAATAAATCTAATACCTGATATGAAACAGCCAGAGAGAAGAAGAAGCTCTGACCTGCATTTCTCAGGATGTTCTTCACGCTTGTTATTAAACTCCAGTGAGATCTTGGCATCCAAGCCGATCCCAAAGTAGTTGTTCATGACACATTTCTCCAAATACCCCTCTCTACAAGTATGATAGATAAGCATAAATATAAATATTGTATATAAGCATTTACAGTTGGTTTGATAATTATTAGCACCCTTTGTGAAGATGGAGAGATTATGAAAAAATGTCTTTGTGGTTAATTGCTTTACTTTCACATATTGGAAAATATGAGAGAAATCTAACTAACCTTTAACTGAAGGTAATTTATTCTAAGAAAATCTCATCTCATCTCATCTCATTATCTCTAGCCGCTTTATCCTGTTCTACAGGGTCGCAGGCAAGCTGGAGCCTATCCCAGCTGACTATGGGCGAAAGGCGGGGTACACCCTGGACAAGTCGCCAGGTCATCACAGGGCTGACACAGAGACACAGACAACCATTCACACTCACATTCACACCTACGGTCAATTTAGAGCCACCAGTTAACCTAACCTGCATGTCTTTGGACTGTGGGGGAAACCGGAGCACCCGGAGGAAACCCACGCGGACACGGGGAGAACATGCAAACTCCACACAGAAAGGCCCTCGTCGGCCACGGGGCTCGAACCCGGACCTTCTTGCTGTGAGGCGACAGCGCTAACCACTACACCACCATGCTGCCCTTCTAAGAAAATTTAAGGAATAAAATCTAACTAAAGCATGTCCATATTTGATTTTTTTAAAGTTCATCTGAATGTTAAGAAACTCCAGGAAGTTCATGACGTCTTGTTACACTAAAGTATAATTTGACAAAGAATGTGTGTGTGTGTGTGTGTGTGTGTGTGTGTGTGTGTGTGAGTGAGTGAGAGAGAGAATGAAGAGGTATGTTAGAGGATCTTACAATGAATCTGGGTCAGGGTCAATGAAAGGCGTGGCTCCAAACGGGTCAATGTTAGCAAGTAACATCTTGCTAATGATTGAGCTTCCAGCTATGGAGGCAGCAAGACCTGCACGCAAGCCTGAGAGCCAGCAAATCAGAGAAGTTTCATTAACAAACTTAAATAATTTAATATCATACCAGAGCGTCAGCGACGCAGTAGCTCACACGACCATACCATGAGAAACCAGACTCATTTATAATTAGCTAAGTTGCTCGTCATGAGAACAATTACAACAATTTGATCTTTCAAACGAAACATTCAGAATCAAAATCCACTGAAAACTCAGGAGGAGTAGCAATTTTCCTGAAAGTTTGTTAATTGGCCTAATTAGCAACTTGTTAATGAGAAATCATAAAACCAGGGAGTAACTTTTGTGCAGACTGATTAGATCTTCCAAACAAAACAATCAGAATTGCATTTCTCAGGATGTTCTTCACGCTTGTTGTTCAACTCCAGTGAGATCTTGGCATCCAAGCCGATCCCAAAGTAGTTGTTCATGACACACTTCTCCAAATACCCCTCTCTACAAGTATGATAGATAAACATAAATATAAATATTGTATATAAGCATTTACAGTTGGTTTGGTAATTATTGGCACCCTTTGTGAAGATGGAGAAAGAGATTATGAAAAAAGTTGCTCTTCATGAGAACAATTACAACAATCTGACCTTCCAAACAAAACAATCAGAATCAAAATCCATTGAAGACTCAGGGAGGAGTGGCGATTTTCCCGAAAGTTTATTAATTGGCCTAATTAGCAACTTGTTAATGAGAAATCACGAAACCAAGGAGTAACTTTTGTGCAGACTGATTAGATCTTCCAAACAAAAACAGTCAGAATCAAAATCCATTGAAAACTCAGGTAGGAGCAGCAATTTTTGTGACTTGTGGATGGACGAATGGACGGATGGACGGACGGACGGACGCCGTGTGATGGCAATAGCTCATCGCCCTCCAGCCGGTGAGCTAACAAGACCATTTACTGCATTAGATCCTTTTAATAAATAGTGAAATACTTTACTTCCTCCTAGATTATAATTTAGTGTCCGTGCAATCATACCTGGACAGATGATGCGAGTGTTGAGGACAGGCAGGTTCTCTTTACTTGTGGTGAAGGGAGGAATGGAGAAAGAGCCACAGGACTGCGTGCTGCGACTCACACGCCTCTCGGTAGGTGAACAGGGTGACTTCGCCACTAAAGGAAGATAGCATGTTAGTATAAAAGCTGAAGACAACACAGGAGAACCTTCTCTCTCTGTGATAGCAATTTCATGATAAACAAAAAGATGCAAAATATCTACAAATATAAATTCTAGACTAGGATGGAAAATTAAGATGGAGGACAACACTGATGAGGTGCAGGTATTGGAAGCTACAAGGAGATGGGGAAACCTACAAATTGCACCTAGATATAAATCTACTGAAAGTGTAAATACCTAATAAAATTGTAAATGAGTGTAGCTACGAGGCAGGTGTACCTTATAAAGTGACCACTGACTGTAAGTGAATACATCTGAGAAAGAGTGAACGTACGATTATCAAGCTGGCATCCATAAACAGTTGTATGGCTGCTTCATCACAGTATGTTTCACATTTTTGTTGTTTTTTTGCTTTACATAATGCAATAATTTTACAATACAATAAAACATCACTAGCCGCTAATGACAAGGTAATGTCTTCAGGAGCCTTTTATTCTCGCCTGGACAAGTAGGTCTGTCTATTACACAATCACATGGGCTTTATAGAGACAGATATTGCTCTGGGATAAATGTATAAGGCTACGGTCACACTACAGCTCGCGATGCTTTGCGATGGGTTACTGATGAAAATGAGGCGTTTTGGTGACGACGCATGGCGATATACAGCCGAGCTAAAAGTTGTGGTCACACAGCAAACGAACACTTGACTGTCATGCCTTCGTGCTCGAGTGGCCACGTTTGCTCACAGGACTTGGTTGTTATGGGAAATACGTGATGCTGATTTGAGCACAATCAGCACGCTCATATAAGAACACAGAGGCTTTGCGAAGTATTATCATTATCACGGTCACATTTGTTTCTAGCCATGTTTAAGACTCTGCTTACGATTTCGTTTGAGGTTTGTTTTTGTAAATATCACACCTACTAATAAACACTCTTCCTGCACTTAGAGCCATCTACCGCCGTATACCTGACACAATACTTCACAAAGTCTCTGTGAAAACACAGTCCTTATATGCATGTGCTGATTGCACTCAAATCAGCATCAGGTGCTTCCCTTAACGACTGGGTCCCAAGTGCATGCACAACACACTCCGAAGGATCCCTGAATGTAAATGCACTTTTTAAGTCACGGGGAAGGTTAGGCTATGCCGAGCCGCATTCATAAAAGACTATTCCCAAGATAACGGCATGATAATCTCTATTTTCTAAGTTCTAGTCCAGCAGATTTTAGTCTGAATGCCAAACGATATGACCATGTTTAGTTTCGAGCCATTTTAAGAGTCATTTTGTTACAAAGTTGCTTGGAATCTCATCTCATTATCTCTAGCCGCTTTATCCTGTTCTACAGGGTCGCAGGCAAGCTGGAGCCTATCCCAGTTGACTACGGGCGAAAGGTGGGGTACACCCTGGACAAGTCGCCAGGTCATCACAGGGCTGACACATAGACACAGACAACCATTCACACTCACATTCACACCTACGGTCAATTTAGAGTCACCAGTTAACCTAACCTGCATGTCTTTGGACTGTGGGGGAAACCGGAGCACCCGGACACGCGGAGAACATGCAAACTCCGCAGAGAAAGGCCCTCGCCGGCCACGGGGTTCGAACCAACCCGGACCTTCTTGCTGTGAGGCGACAGCGCTAACCACTACACCACCGTGCCGCCCCTGCTTGGAATCTCGTACTCAAAATTTGAACTGTATTATGTAAGAAGAGTTGTATTGTTAATTACTAAATTTCTTATAGACTTATTATAAACATAGTATAGAACAAATAGTCATGGTTGACATAGTGTTTCATGAGTGTTATTATAGTACCTATATATGAGGACCAGTAAGTTGTAACCAACTGGAACATCCTTCCCCCCCCATATTTTTTTCTAGACATGGAACTGATCTGTGTGTGCTACTGTTTTTTTGGGTATAACTTTAAGCATGTTTTTCTTGAATCTTCTGACATTTTCTTGTATATTATATTTAATTTGTAGTGTAACTAGCAACTAATATCTAATGTAATTTGGCCTTTAAAGATCACAAAAATGTGCCTGGAAATAGTGGAGAAGCCATCTCCAGGCATCTAAAGCCTTTCAGCTTCCGGGGCCCTAAGGCAGGCCCCGGACCCCCAGACGCATCATTCCAGGCATTTGGCCCGTTATTTGGACAGGCTGAAATTTGGACTGACAAACAACATTTCAGACTTGTCTGTCTTGTGACAGTCTGCTTAAAATTCCTTATTTCCCACACTGAAATTATAATAATGTTCATAACGTGCTAGAAACACTAGAGGGCATCATCATCAAACATTCAGAAATCAAAGTCAATTTTACAGCTAGACTTCTAAAATTATCTATGATATTGAATGTGTTGTGTTTAAAGGAGAACTGAAGTCATTTTTCAACTTGCTTTATTTCTTAATTAACGTGTTATTCAATTACGTTTTCGGTTTTAGTAACCTTATATCGTGACTTGTATTGGCAACTACTTGCAATTAAATATTAGACTTATCAGCCTATTCAGTTTTTAGCCATGTTGAATGTAGTTCGTTTGGTCCACGGCAGGCGTCGCTTATCCGCGCGATCTTCACGAGACTTGTGCGAGACTCTGAGACGTGAAGTGTCAGCCAGGTGTCCTTGGCATCTTGTGTCACATTTATTCCACCAAATGAACTGTTTTCCAAATGAAATGTCGCACAAAAACGAGTTTAAATGATGATTACTGCCTACTTTCTTCAAACTTTCTTGATTGCTCTCAAAACAAACAAAACTTCCGGCTTGATTACGTCAGCATTCGAAAGAGGGCGCGTGCGTCTTTTGACAATGTTGGCAGATGTCGGCCACTTTGATTTCCGCTGTACGTTTTACTTCCGTCCTACGATGTCTCGCACAGGTCTCAACGAATCTCGTTTACGGCCATTGCTTTGACATATGGACTGATATATTACAGAGCATATTTCAAACACTCATAGCGCGCTATCGCAGTGACAAAATAGCTGTCAAAAATGCATTCCTATATTTAATAAAATGAGATAAATAGAATTTTGATAATAAAAAAATTTGCCTTCAGTTCCCCTTTAACTACCCACTCTGATAGCACATGTAATCATTAGTTGTTGGCATCTTAAAGCCTTCTTCCACAAGTGCAGTTTAGACTCACAGGGCAGACTCTCCAGTTCTTTGGTGTCCTCATCCTTCTCGCTGTCCTTGTTTTCCTCCTCTATGTCCTTTTTGATGTCTGTAGGAGACTGCAGGTCTTGTTCGTCCGTATGAGCATTCTGTTCATCCACCACTAGGAAAGAGAACCAGACCAGATACATAGATTCGCTGAGTTCTTAGTCAATGTGAATGTTTACATAAATCGTAAAAGGAAGCTCCACTATGTTATGATGGCGCAAATCAGAAAAGGAACGTACTACACATTCACTGCTTGCTAACAAAGATAATGTTGATACTCGCAAATCTCTCATCAGAGCATTATAATCATCTCTGGCTTGTTATTATTACTTTTCTCAGCCTGCTCGATGATCTGCCTGACCGCTTTCTTCAAGCTGTTTGCACGCAGCATGAGCTGCTCACGTGGCCTGAAAAGCTTGTGTGGAGAGTCCTTCTCTGTGACGTTCTCCTCCATTTTCTCCTTTAGCTCCGTCAGAGACTCCTCACTGAGATCCTCCTCCTCCAGCTCCTCTTCCTCCAGCTCCTCTTCTACAATAGGGGGGGTGGTGAGAGAAGGAGGACTCATCGCCTGAGCCTCTGTGTTCAGGGTCTGCAGGAGTGAATCCAGCTTCTCATTCAGGACCGCACACTGCACAGAGAGAAGACACAAGTCAGTGTGCAGCTTAATAAAAACACCGCTCATAGTCTTATTCTTAAGAAATAACATTACATAAGACTTGGCACGGGCGGCACGGTGGTGTAGTGGTTAGCGCTGTCGCCTCACAGCAAGAAGGTCCTGGGTTCGAGCCCCGTGGCCGGCGAGGGCCTTTCTGCGCGGAGTTTGCATGTTCTCCCCGTGTCCGCGTGGGTTTCCTCCGGGTGCTCCGGTTTCCCCCACAGTCCAAAGACATGCAGGTTAGGTTAACTGGTGACTCTAAATTGACCGTAGGTGTGAATGTGAGTGTGAATGGTTGTCTGTGTCTATGTGTCAGCCCTGTGATGACCTGGCGACTTGTCCAGGGTGTACCCCGCCTTTCGCCTGTAGTCAGCTGGGATAGGCTCCAGCTTGCCTGCGACCCTGTAGAACAGGGTAAAGCGGCTAGAGATAATGAGATGAGAAGAGAAGACTTGGCACAAGCTTGAAATGACAGATTCCAAAAATCAAGCACTAAATTGACTGTTTTCATTCATCTACACCATCTTCATGTGAAACTCGTCTAATAAAGAAGTAGAACTTTCAGTATGGATTCACAGTTTATAAGGAGGTTAGATGGTATTCAAACACTCAAACCAACATTCCTTTAAAGATCAGAAAACGTGGTAATTATTGGTTGTGTAACAATGTTATGACAACAATGCTCACACAATGTTCCCAGTTACACAAAAATGAACATCATGAAAATTGTACTGGGACCGAATGTTTCTAGAATTGTAACGTAAAAAACAGAAAATCATTAGCTGGAAATGTTTAAAAAAAAAAGAAAGAAAAAAAAATCAAGCAAGTGACAAATCTCTCAAGTGTTGTTCGTTCATTGTTCATAAAGAAATAAGCCATGAGAAGGAGTACTGCACTGTAAAGGATGCCATGGAATATTATAGCTTTTATAAAATGGCGACAAAACAATATGACAAAATCTAATAATCAAAATAAATAATTATTATCAATTATACTTGCAATAAAGCATTCTTCCACCACAAAATGTAATCGATTAACCAGGCTTGTAGTACTCGAGTCCAACTCGTGCTCTAATTTTAAGGACTCGTGACTTGACTTGGACTTCAGCACTGATGACTCGGACTTGTGCATTAACTGCATTTGGACTCGTAAGCTGGAGATGAGGACTCTCATTTTTTTCATTTTTGTAACATGCCATAATAATTTGGCATAAGATATACGTTAATTTTATACTGATTCCGTGCAAGAGAATGCACGTTCACCTGTTCATACGTCATGTTCAGGAACAAACTAACATTAATGGCGCTAAAATGCCTGGAGACAATGCCACTAGGATTGTCCGATTTGCTTATACAGACTTCTCGTGCAGTAGGGAAAAAATGCACTGCTATGTGTTCCATATGTAGAAGAACTATCGAGGAGACGACGGGAACGACCTCGAACTTCAATCGTTAGTTGGTAAGACTCCACCCAGAGAAGGAAGTGACATGCTATGTTCATTGCTCTGTTGATAGCGTGGCTTGCTGACCAATGAACTCGCTAGTGTTAACCCTCTCTCATGTTATTGGCCCTATTGATAGCGGGGCTTGTGTCGGACTCAACTCAGATCAGTAGTGGACTCGGCTCGGACTCGACTTGAAATTTTCTTTAATGACTTGGACTTGAACACTAGGGACTCGAGACTGGACTTGGACTCGAGGTTTACTGACTCGACTACAACACTGCTATTAACAGATTACAAACAACATAAGGAAAGGAAAACATGAAGAACATAGCCTCAATGAGGCTGTAGCTCATCCTGGCCACTGCTGTATGTGAGTTTGAAATCCGATCAATCCTGTAGGGGGAGTAGCAATTTTTGTGAAATTGTATATGACCCCTGTGTAGTTGCATCCATGGCAGGTGGTGCCACCTGGTGAACAATTTTTGTTGGCATATGTCTTTAGAGTCTTCTGGGTGTGTTTCAGTGAAAACATCCTCGCAATTTATAAATAGTGGTGTTTGGTGTGACGAGTCACCCGAAATTTTAAAACGCCTATAAAATGTTAAATAAGACAGGTGGTGCCACCGTATTGACAACTTTTATACATACCAACCTGGGGAACATTTCATATGAGTTTGATCAAAATCTGATCACTCCTGGAGGAGGAGGAGTGATGTTCAAGAAACTGCATATGACCCCTCTGTAGCTGCATCCATGGCAGGTGGCACCACCTGGCAAACAACTCTTGTTGGTACATGTCTTTCGAGTCTTCTGGGTGAGTTTCAGTGAAAACGTCCCAGCAGTTTACAAAGAGTAGCGTTTAATGTGATGAGTCACCTGAAAATTTCAGACGCCCATAAAATCGTAAATATGACAGGTTGCGCCACCATCTTGACAATTTTTATGCACACCCACCTGGGGAACATTGTATGTGAGTTTGATCAAAATCTGATCAATCCTGTAGGAGAAGTAGCGATTTCTGTAAATTGTGGACGGATGACAACGTACGACAAACGGACGACGTGTGGTCACACAAGTTCACCCGGCCTGGCCTACAGCTGGATGAACTAAAAATTAGTGTATTCTATGGACATAACAAACGCTTAATGATTGTTACTGGTTTAAAATCTGCCACATTAACCCAAAATTCAATTTATGTGATGTGGTCAAAGGTGTGCATACATACATACTCTCCTCTCTGCACTGGCTCCCCATATGTTTTAGAATCCAATTCAAAATACTTCTTTTAGTTTTTAAGTTTTTACATGGTCAGGCCCCTTCCTACATTTCAGACATGCTGCGACACCACTCTGCACCCAGGTCTCTCAGATCCACTAACCAAGGCCTCCTCCATGTTCCCCGGTCCCGTCTTATACATAAAGGTGACCGAGCCTTTGCAGTGGCAGCCCCACGTCTTTGGAATGGTCTGCCTCCAGACATCAGACTCGCTCCCACTATCACTACTTTTAAATTTAGACTGAAAACACACTTTTACACCTTACCCTTTGCTTCTTAGTTCTTAGCTTTCTTCTCTCCCTTAAAGGAACAGTCCACCGTACTTCCATAATGAAATATGCTCTTATCTGAATTGAGACGAGCTGCTCCGTACCTCTCCGAGCTTTGCGCGACCTCCCAGTCAGTCAGACGCAGTCAGACGCGCTGTCACTCCTGTTAGCAATGTAGCTAGGCTCAGCATGGCCAACGGTATTTTTTGGGGCTGTAGTTAGATGCGACCAAACTCTTCCGCGTTTTTCCTGTTTACATAGGTTTATATGACCAGTGATATGAAACAAGTTCAGTTACACAAATTGAAACGTAGCGATTTTCTATGCTATGGAAAGTCCGCACTATAATGACAGGCGTACTAACACCTTCTGCACGCTTCGACAGCACATTGATACGGAGCTCAGTATCAATGCGCTGTCGAAGCGCGCAGAAGGTGTTAGTACGCCTGTCATTATAGTGCGGACTTTCCATAGCATAGAAAATCGCTACGTTTCAATTTGTGTAACTGAACTTGTTTCATATCACTGGTCATATAAACCTATGTAAACAGGAAAAACGCGGAAGAGTTTGGTCGCATCTAACTACAGCCCCAAAAAATACCATTGGCCATGCTGAGCCTAGCTACATTGCTAACAGGAGTGACAGCGCGTCTGACCGACTGGGAGGTCGCGCAAAGCTCGGAGAGGTACGGAGCAGCTCGTCTCAATTCAGATAAGAGCATATTTCATTATGGAAGTACGGTGGACTGTTCCTTTAAGCCACTGCCCTTTAACACCTTTTATGTATCTAAATTGCTTTTTAACACTTTTTATGTATCTTAATTATTTTATGCTTCATTTTCTTTTACTATGTGTTGGTCAATGCTGTCAGTGTTTTGTCACTGTACACTGCACCCAGTTGTCTTTGTCTATTGGAATGCTGCTAAAATGTTTTCTTACCATATGTTACTAATATGCTTTATTGCTTTTATTTTCTTTTATTGTTTTAGCCAGACACTGTACAGCACTTTGGTCAGTTTGCACTGTTTTTAAATGTGCTTTATAAATAAAATTTACTTTACTTACTTTACATACATACATACATACATACATACATACATACATACATACATACATACATACATACATACAGTACTGTGCAAAAGTCTTAGGCACCCTATTTTTTTCACTCAAACTTTGTTATATAGAGTTCTATTTTATGACTTCTACATTATCAAGTCAGTACAAAAACATTTTAGACTTTCAAACATTTGTTTTCCAGCACAAAATTAAAGGTAGACTGTCTTTCAGATTTTTCAAGTGTAGGTCATAAAAAGAATTTTCCCTGACACCCAATTATTTTTGTTTAGTGAATCGAAAGCTACTGAATTCAAATCACAGACTTCCAATTTTATTAGGTTTTTTAAATAGAGCAATTAATGAATTTAGAGCCATGTGGCCCTAAATTCTCCGCTATTTTTTCCTGCTTCACCATGACCCAATTCAAGATACTACGTCATGCATCATGTGGAGGGCTTTCCCTGTTCACGCAAGGCATTGTGGGATACAAATTTGAAACAGGAGAGAAAAATGGAGGACGTGAGTGTGTGAATGAAATGTGAAAGTCACGGAAAGTGAGAAGATATGTTGCGAAGGAAAGGAAATGCAGGACCAAACTAATAAATATTGGCGGTCAGCGAGCACCTCGGTGTGATCAGCTGTTCATTTAGCGACAGAATGATGGAACTGTCAGTGCATCGTCAAGGTAAACCTGTAGATGGCAGTAATGCAACACTGAGGATGCCAGCTGCCGTAAAACCCAAAAGAAAAAAAAGAAGAAGAAAAAGGTAAACCTGCACATGTGCACACAGACTTCCTCTGTCTGCTTGACTGTGCAAAGTGAGCGATTTCATGCACATTATTTGCTCGGGAAACCTCTCAAATTAAATAACTTCCCAGCCACAGAATGTCCTGGTTCTTTGTGAGATATTACAGAAATAAACATGTATCACAATGACAAATTTCAGAGGGAACTAAATGTCACCGAGTTTATGAAATCGAAAGGCTGTATTGCTTTAAATGTTACAGAAAAAAAAGTTTGTATCTGAGCAGCATATTCTTAATTTCCCTGAGGGAACCCTCCCAAAGGGATCAATAAAGTTTAATCTAATCTAATCTACATAAGAGACCACTTTTCAGATTAAAAAAGAAAACGTAATGAAGGCTCCTGGGTTTTGCTGCAAAATGAAGAAGCAAGTGTGACAAAGTGTCCAGAAGAACTGTGGCTGGTTCTGCAAGATGCTCAGTAAAGCCTACAGCTCATTTCCTTATCAAACTGCTCTCATTGTACCTGAGACTATGATTTTTTTTTTAAAGCAAAGGGTCGTCTCACACCAAATATTGACTTTGTTTCATTTATTATGGCTTACTGCTGTTTATAGTATATTTTTAATGTTGAAACATTTCATTTCATTATTTTTAAGCCATTTTTGGTCTACAGCGTTTCTTTGCATGTGCCTAAGATTTTTGCACAGTACTGTAGATCAAGGATTTAACAACGACTGCAAATCAAAACTATACATTTTAGAAAACTTCACAAGACACGTCAGTAGACACATTACATACAGTGGTGCTTGAAAGTTTGTGAACCCTTTAGAATTTTATATATTTCTGCATAAATATGACCTAAAACATCAGATTTTCACACAAGTCCTAAAAGTAGATAAAGAGAACCCAGTTAAACAAATGAGACAAAAATATTAGACTTGGTCATTTATTTATTGAGGAAAATGATCCAATATTACATATCTGTGAGTGGCAAAAGTATGTGAACCTTTGGTTTCAGTATCTGGTGTGACCCCCTTGTGCAACAATAACTGCAACTAAACGTTTGCGGTAACTGTTGATCAGTCCTGCACACTGGCTTGGAGGAATTTTAGCCCGTTCCTCCGTACAGAACAGCTTCAACTCTGGGATGTTGGTGGGTTTCCTCACATGAACTGCTCACTTCAGGTCCTTCCACAACATTTCCACTGGATTAAGGTCAGGACTTTGACTTGGCCATTCCAAAACATCAACTTTATTCTTCTTTAACCATTCTTTGGTAGAATGACTTGTGCGCTTAGAGTCGTTGTCTTGCTGCATGATCCACCTTCTCTTGAGATTCAGTTCATGGACAGATGTCCTGACATTTACCTTTAGAATTCACTGGTATAATTCAGAATTCATTGTTCCATCAATGATGGCAAGCCGTCCTGGCCCAGATGCAGCAAAACAGGTCCAAACCATGATACTACCACCACCATGTTTCACAGATGGGATAAAGTTCTTGTGCTGGAATGCAGTGTTTTCCTTTCTCCAAACATAACGCTTCTCATTTAAACCAAAAAGTTCTATTTTGGTCTCATCTGTCCACAGAACATTTTTCCAATAGCCTTCTGGCTTGTCCAAGTGATCTTTAGCAAACTGCAGATGAGCAGCAATGTTCTTTTTGGAGAGCAGTGGCTTTCTCCTTGCAACCCTGCCATGCACACCACTGTTGTTCAGTGTTCTCCTGATGGTGGACTCATGAACATTAACATTAGCCAATGTGAGAGAGGCCTTCAGTTGCTTAGAAGTTACCCTGGGGTCCTTTGTGACCTCGCCGACTATTACACGCCTTGCTCTTGGAGTGATCTTTGTTGGTCCACCACTCCTGGGGAGGGTAACAATGGTCTTGAATTTCCTCCATTTGTACACAATCTGTCTGACTGTGGATTGGTGGAGTCCAAACTTTTTAGAGATGGTTTTGTAACCTTTTCCAGCGTGATGAGCATCAACAACGCTTTTTCTGAGGTCCTCAGAAATCTCCTTTGTTCGTGCCATGATACACTTCCACAAACATGTGTTGTGAAGATCAGACTTTGATAGATCCCTGTTCTTGAAATAAAACAGGGTGCCCACTCACACCTGGTTGTCATCCCACTGATTGAAAACACCTGACTCTAATTTCACCTTCAAATGAACTGCTAATCCTAGAGGTTCACATACTTTTGCCACTGACAGATATGTAATATTGGATCATTTTTCTCAATAAATAAGTGACCAAGTATAATATTTTTGTCTCATTTGTTTAACTGGGTTCTCTTTATCTACTTTTAGGACTTGTGTGAAAACCTGATGATGTTTTAGGTCATATTTATGCAGAAATATAGAAAATTCTAAAGGGTTCACAAACTTTCAAGCACCACTGTATGGATTACTGTATTCTTTACACCTATGCATAGTATAATTATATTACTTTTCTTTAAATGCTTTTTAAAATTATCATAAACCTTCGAAAAGATTAAAGTGCAGTTAGAATTTCTACTTTGTTTTTCTTTTCGTATGCAAACACTGTAGAATAGGAACTAAATCACAGGTAGGGACTGTAGTTACGAGAGTGGTGTGTTGCAGGATCGGTTTAAGAACTTTACTCGAGCCAATCACTTGGATTTATTGATTGACTGGGTCATAGCTGACTACTGTGTCACAAGCTGTTCATCATCATGTTGCCTGACACTATGACAGGAGTCTTGTGAACTTGGACAGAAAATGCTGCTTTGTGAATGCAGGATTAAAATTCTTCCACAAAAGCCAAACTAAACCCATATAGAAGCAAGGTGCAGTGTAAACTCACTTTCACAGCCATGCTTTCAGCTTCCTCGGTGTTCTCGGTGCTCTTTTCATAGGACTTCCCAACCTTGGCAACAAAGTCCTTGACTGTTTCACACAGGATCCTGGTGGTGAGAGGAGAGGATAATTTCTCTAGATCTGCTAGCCCAGGATATGTATATATGTGTGTGTGTGTGTGTGTGTGTGTGTGTGTGTGTGTGTGTGTGTGTGTGTGTGTGTGTGTACACACAGTACTGCATGGGTGGACTTACTTTGCTGAGGATATGACCACGGAGTGCTGATCTGAGTTGAGGATCTTTGTGAGATGAGCAGCAACTGAATCCTCATAATCTGATATCTGAAACTACAGCCACGTATATAATAGCTCTCAGGTTCTGATTTACTAACATCCGAAAGAAATCATTTGCGTGCTATGTAACAAATTGCAAGCAGTCTTAGTGAGCATGTTGAGGGATATTTTACAATGAATAATTTTATTACCGTGTTATTGTGTTATGGTGTCACATGCAAAGTAAGGAGAGGAAGCAAGATATAAATTAGATTTTTTGACTGTACTAAGTGCTCTCAAGAGTCACAGCAAGTAACAACTGCAAAGAAAGTTCTAGAAATGGAAATTAAAGCTGTACTGCCTTTCAGATTTTTCAAGTGCAGGTCATAAAAAGAATTTTCCCTGACACCCAGTTATTTCCGTTTAGTGGACTGAAGGCTACTGAATTCGAATCACAGGCTTCCAATTTTATTAGGTTTTTTAAAATAGATCGATTAATGAATTTAAGGCCACATGGCCCTAAATTCTCTGCTATTTTTTCCTGCTTCACCATGACCCAATTCAAGATACTACGTCATGCATCACGTGGAGGGCTTTCCCCGTTTGCGCAAGGCATTATGGGATACAAATTTGAAACCAGAGAGAAAAATAGAGGACGTGAGTGTGCGAATGAAACGTGAAAGACCGACTACAGTAACGGAAAGTGAGAAGAAAAGACGTTATGTTGCGAAGGAAAGGAAACGCAGGACCAAACTAATAAATATCGGCAGTCAGTGAGCACCTTGGTGTGATCAGCTGTTCGTTTAGCGACGGAATGATGTAACTGTCACTGCACAGTCAAGGTAAACCTGCGCATGCGCACACG
Organism: Neoarius graeffei; assembly: GCF_027579695.1. NCBI lineage: Eukaryota > Metazoa > Chordata > Actinopteri > Siluriformes > Ariidae > Neoarius > Neoarius graeffei. Next base: position 57,088,358 of record NC_083577.1, on the reverse strand, counting down.
GACTTCCTCTGTCTGCTTGACTGCGCGACGTGAGTGATTTCATGCACACTGTTTGCGAGAGAATCCCCTCAAATTAAATAACTTCCCAGTCACAGAATGGCCTGATATTTTGTGAGATATTACAGAAATAAACACATATCACAATGATCAAATTTCAGAGGAACTAAATTTCACTGGTTTTATGAACTCGAAAGGCAGACTCGCTTGAAACATGTAGTATGCCGCATAATTGTGTATCAAATATAAGGTGGTCAAACTGGCAGATTCTACCGTAACTGGATCCATTAATCACTTGCCCACAAAATAAGAAATTTTTCTTGTCCTTTTTTCAGTGAGGTAATATTTTCAAGATTGAAAATATGGTATTTGGTCTTCTAAAACAGCACGTCATTTAAAAATACACTGAGTATATCAATAAAAGATTTTTAAAGAATAAAGTTCTATTTCTTTGACATATCTGACAGACATAACTCCCATTTTAAAAATCACTTTCATTATCCCTGTTGCTATCGTCAGTGAATTTCTGTCAGATGACCTGACGATAGACTCGGCCATTATGGATCTTTGGTAGTTATCGTGTGGAAGCAGGCTTTATCATTTTTGGGTGTCAACAGATAGAGTTGAAATAGATTAACAGCGAAAAAACTATTTCGTTCACGAGAGAAGCCCACAGTTATTTTTAAAAAAATGCTATCGTCAGTCTGTCAGTCTAATGCACCTGACGATAGCAAAATTCAAGCCCTCGCCACGCACATGTTGACTGACGCAAAGAGGAAATTCTACTGCGCGTGATTTTTGTGACGGCAGACATTTACTTCCGGGCAAGACTTGGAGTTCTGACAGCTAGATTTCATCAAATAAATCAAGGTAAGATTTTCAGTCAGATATCCTGACGATAGAAATTTTTGACGATAGAAACATTGAGAATATATTTGTGCATTCATATTTAAATTTTTCTGGAGGAAAACTATCGTAAGTTGAGATAAATCAGAGCCACTTGCGACCCTTTCAGCCGACAGGCCATTTCAATGTGTTATTTCCCCGTGAAAGTGACACAGTCGTGTCTATCGTCACTGTTCTGACAATTATTGTTGATATTTCAATTTTGAAAATAAATTTTATCTTTTTTATTTCAATATTTTATTTTATTATTTGGTTCTAGTGATGAGGTATTTAATATTATTACTAAATTTGTCAGATTAATAATGTAAGAAACAGTTTTGTTGCTATTGTCATCTAGAGTGTCTGTCAGAATATGATGGTAGACGTTAGTTTGTCTGTCAGATTTTGATGATAGAAACCGATGTGTTTCTATTGTCATTTAGCATGTCTGTCATGTCAGGCTTTTATTAATTAGTTACCAGGACTACTGTCCTAAAATTTACTGTGAATGTCCAAGACCCCAAATGCTACTAGAAAAACTTAATAGAATGATCAAAATAATCAATTCAGCAATTTAAGGAGATGGGACTTAACTGGCCTCTGTTATGGATCTGCCACTGTGAATACAAAGTCAAGAGGTATACAAGTATATGTTCTGGTTATAAACTAAATATAAAAAAACAAAAAACACCTTTTTGTAGGTTCTCTATAAACACTGTTGGCACTGTCGGTGCAAAAGTGATGCAAATCTGAGATTTGAAACCAATTACCGTGGCAATATGAAATCATAATTTCTAAAAATGTTATCATTGTTTTGAGATATTGTGGTTTATTCTATCCACATTCACTGGGTATGAGCAATCGCGCACTCTGACTGGCTACTCTATTGCAAGGATATCAGCTCATATACCGTGAGTAGAGAAAAACAAAATGGCAGAGCGTGTTGCTGAACCAACCGAGGATGAAATAAAAACTCTACTCGAAAACAAAACCACAAAAAAAATGGAATAAAAGAATTTGATGGTCAGAACGTATGTTTTTTTTAATTTTTCAAGAATTATTATTATAGCATTTTTCACAAATTGCTACTGTCATTTTGCCGGTTTGTTTACATTCTAAGCGGAAATGATTTTGTCGGACGTTTTGTATAAAGTTTTTATTTATTGAATTTGCAAAAAATAAAAATGCTCCATTTCTCAAAATCCAGCGAATGTGGATATCATAAACCAGTTATTCCACTCAATCTTGTCGTACATGGCTTATAGCCGGCTTATAGCCAACTTGGCGCTACTTGTCGGCTATCAACTCATATACGACTTGATTTCGTGGAATAACTTAAATATTTGTATGAAATGTAATCACCATTTTGGTCTTCAGCAAAGAGGTTTACACAAATTTAGTACCTGCTCTATAGTGATATAAATATGTGCATACAATCACCATAGGGAAAGTAACTTTCAGGGTTCAGTAAATCAAACTGGGGACAATTTATTTACATTAACAATGTCTGCATTTTGCACTCTTATGTTGAAACACTGCATATTCATTAAGCCAAATAAGTAAAACAGGCTTGCTTATCTGAAAGACAATCCTCCATAAACCCTGTTAGGAAATCAGCCTGAACAATTTTTGTCTGGTGTTTATCACATTTGTATGTGTCCACACAAAGCATTCGTAACTCAGAGCTCCAGGGTGGATAAACACTGTCAACAGGAAATGAGCAAATAAATGGCTGTTCACTTTAAACCTAAATAAGGTTCCTCTGAGGTTGTGCGTGGCGGTTGGTGTGTGTTGGGGTTGTGGTGCAGGTACCTGGCAGTCCTCTGCCTCCTCCGGTGTGGCAGGACAGCTGTGTTTGGGAGGTATTTTAATCTCATACGTCATTATACTCCACCTGTGAAAAGCAGAGAGCAGGTGCATGCTACAAAAATGCACACAAAACAGAGAAGCTATGTTGAGTCAGCTGAGCATCCTGTTTGCTTAACTGACTTGCACTGCAAGTATCTCATTTGGGATTGCAACAAAAAGATTCTGTTAGGACACAACCCTTAACGATGTGAAAAGTACTGTGCAACCCTAACAAGTGGTTGCAATACCTTCAACGGAAAAAAATATATGACAGGGTAAACACAGCAAATACTAGAAAAGGTATATTACATTATAAAAGGGTATGATGGAAAAAAGAAAAATGTACGTCAATTTATTGTCTAGCTACATACAATAGAAATCTCTGATATAAAAACATGCCATGATCTGGTCAAAAGAATGCAGTGTATGACAGTTACAATATGTTATTAATCTAATATCTTATTGGATTACTAATTATTTACAATTAACAATTATTCATAATATCAGTGAATAATAACCAAAACGATGTCCATCCATCCATCCATTATCTGTAGCCGCTTATCCTGTTCTACAGGGTCACGGGCAAGCTGGAGCCTATCCCAGCTGACTATGGGCGAGAGGCGGGGTACACCCTGGACAAGTCGCCAGGTCATCACAGGGCTGGCACAGAGACAAACAATCATTCACACTCACATTCACACCTACGGTCAATTTAGAGTCACCAGTTAACTTAACCTGCATGTCTTTGGACTGTGGGGGAAACCAGAGCACCCGGAGGAAACCCACGGGGAGAACATGCAAACTCCGCACAGAAAGGCCCTCGCCGGCCGCTGGGCTCAAACCCAGAACCTTCTTGCTGTGAGGCGACAGCACTAAACCACTACACCACCGTGCCGCCCCTGAGATGATGTCAATGTTATTATTTAAATAATATTGGCTGGCTTTTTTTCATGGTATTTCAGCTATATTCCATTCAGCAAGCATGATGCTGAATGAGTCGAAGACGAGTTCAAGATCATGCTAGCTGAATGGAATATATTTGATATACCATGAAAAAAGCCATTATTATTATTATTATTATTATTATACACTCTCTTCATATCAGCATTCTCGAAGGCCAGCACGAGCTTACTTGTGAGTCAGCGCCGTCAGCATAGCAGTGAAGTCACCTTCCAGTCGGTGTAGCGTTCATCAGTAATGTTAACGAATGCTAATAAAGCGGTCAAGCCAGTGTTATTGAGAGCAAGTAGCACAAGCTAATGACCGAGAAACTAAGAGTTCTGTTTCCAGACTCTTCTTCCACACACACTCACCCCAGTATTTTTCACTCAGACTTAAGTATTCATTTCCCTATGTAATTTACTTAGTTACTTTTAAAATCAATATCAACAACCATACACACAACAGAGCGACCTGGCAGCCTGACACTAATCCCTTGCAAAATCCTTTGCCCTGTTCTGGCTGAGCTGAAGTCCCAGCTCTAATAGTAACGATTCGCCACTGCTTGTAAATATGCGTGAAGAATATCGAATGAAGTTTTGGTAGTCTTTCGGGTGTTCAATGCGTCTTTCTCTTTCCCGGCAAACAAAGAAATGCTTCTGTGCCTGCACAACACAAAACTCTCTCTCACTGAATATTCGCATCAGCTCCGATGTATGACGTCATGTTGTCTTGACAACCATGCAGTATCGTAAACCATATTCAATGCTCATTCTCCATTGGATAGAGTGATGTAATACACATAGGATAAGTGATATGCTAACAATATTGCATGCTATTGAACCAAATGAATGAAACCTGCTGGAAGGGAATAGAATACATATATGTTATTTACGAGCTGGGAGGTCCGTTTTGTGAAATACCGTGACCGAGGTCTTGAAAGTACTGAGCGAGGCCCTCTGGGCCGAGGTCAGTATTCAAGGCTGAGGTCACAGTATTTCACCATGCAAGTGCACTTCCATGGCAGGAAAAAAACTGCATTTTGCCGCCTATGTAGTCCCCTATTTATACAAAATTGAGACATTCAGGATTCAGCCATGTTTTTGCTCGGCGTTAGCAACAGTTACAGGTTTTTAGCTTTCTCCTGAAATGTTTTCTTTTATTTCTTCTTCCTCAGGGTAGTAAAACTCGCTTTCACTGTGAAGACTGTCTTTATCGCTATCCATGCTGTAAAATTAATGCTATTCTCCTGAGAAATGCTGGCAAAAATTTATAAGATTTTTGATAATCTTATTAATAAATCTCATCTCATCTCATTATCTCTAGCCGCTTTATCCTGTTCTACAGGGTCACAGGCAAGCTGGAGCCTATCCCAGCTGACTACGGGCGAAAGGCGGGGTACACCCTGGACAAGTCGCCAGGTCATCACAGGGCTGACACATAGACACAGACAACCATTCACACTCACATTCACACCTACGGTCAATTTAGAGTCACCAGTTAACCTAACCTGCATGTCTTTGGACTGTGGGGGAAACCGGAGCACCCGGAGGAAACCCACGCGGACACGGGGAGAACATACAAACTCCGCACAGAAAGGCCCTCGCCGGCCACGGGGCTCGAACCCGGACCTTCTTTCTGTGAGGCGACAGCGCTAACCACTACACCACTGTACCGCCTTATTAATAAATCTTACAAAAAAAAGATAAATGTTGACAAGAAATGCGACTATGTTTGTTGTTGTTTTGAACGAGCGAGTCGCCAGAGGTCCATAACCAGGGTCCGTAACTGGGGTCCGTATCGTAGGATATGGACCTGCTCACCAGCCAATCAGAGCGCAAGATTTGATGGAAACCGAACCGCGAAAAAAATAAATGTTTTTATTCCACTGAAAAAGCATCCTGTATGTACAATAATCACCAATATTCACTGAGCCTGAGGCGAATAATTGTTTTAGTATAAATACACAGGTGATTATTTAAAGAAATTTAAAAATCGTATTAAAAATTACTTTTTTCAAACTTCAAAAGTGGCATGCAAATGTAATGCATGCAGACTTGTGTCACTTATCTATGCCGACTCACACTTTGTTTTGAAATAGATAAAATAAATCACAATTCCAGGCGGCACGGTGGTGTAGTGGTTAGCACTGTTGCCTCACAGCAAGAAGGTTCTGGGTTCGAGCCCCGTGGCCGGCGAGGGCCTTTCTGTGTGGAGTTTGCATGTTCTCCCCATGTCTGCGTGGGTTTCCTCCGGGTGCTCTGGTTTCCCCCACAGTCCAAAGACATGCAGGTTAGGTTAACTGGTGACTCTAAATTGACCGTAGGTGTGAATGTGAGTGTGAATGGTTGTCTGTGTCTATGTGTCAGCCCTGTGATGACCTGGCGACTTGTCCAGGGTGTACCCCGCCTTTCGCCCGTAGTCAGCTGGGATAGGCTCCAGCTTGCCTGCGACCCTGTAGAACAGGATAAAGCGGCTACAGATAATTGATGGATGGAAATCACAATTCCACCTTACCTTTGAATAGTTTTAGAGCAAACTTTGTAGCATCTTTAGTGCTTTTAGGAACAGCATTTTCTTTCATAATTTGTAATTCTTCCTCACTTACGGTGACGAAGCAACCGGCCGCCATTTTGCCGAGTCGCTCGAGGTGATTATCGAGAAATAGTCTGGATTTCTCAACCAATCAGCGTGTGCGATTTCCTGTAATCACCTGCGTATTTATACTAAATTAGATTATCACACTCAGAGTGGTAACTTCTTTTAACACTGTGGTTTTTTCACTATCAGTATCATGAATATATTCAAAGATGTTGAAATGACATCTATCAAAGCGAGTACAACAGTCATGTTGTTCGAAATTAAATTTTTAAAATTTCTTTTCCATTTTCTTCCTCAGAAACACATGAAGCCAGCCAACCACATCTTTTCAAACTGCTGCTCATGCTGCATCACAGGGCAGCATAATGCACACGGATAAAAATGCTATCTGCCCTCCTCTGCATACATGAGCTCACAGACGCACATGACACAGAGTAGGCCATCCCTCCCACCAGGAGATGACGGCCAATTTGGCTCCCTTGTCTCCCACTACCAATGGCTATGTCATCATCAGAATTTGAATTTGCTGCCGACTAGAGAGTAACAAATGGAAGTAAACTGTATATGTTCATCACAGAACACATTTTGGGAAGTGTTCTAGGTTTGCTTTTTAAATAGACGTGAGGTGTTTGTACCTATCCAGCATCTTGGTGCTGGCTCGCTCCAGTTTCTCCAGTATCTGAGGGAGCTGCGTGTCATCATCACATGATGGCCCCCAGCCAAGCACACGTGCCAGGTCGTTTCCTGTGCCTAAAGGCAACACGCCTAGCTGGCACTGCCAATAAGAGTAAACATCTTCAGTCGTCGCTTTCACAGAACCCATCAAAACCCTTTCATTTATGAATAATATATCGAAGAGCAGAGACATACCTGTTTGTGAAGATTGAGTTTATCAATTTCAGACAGGACCCAGCCGACACTGCCATCTCCGCCACATACAAGGATTCGGAAGTTATCAAACTTCTGAAATAAGCGTAACCTGAAAAACATCACAACAGTGATGTCCCGAACTTTATGGCTTGCATAATTGTATTATTCAACAGCAGATGAAGAATGACATTTCTTGCCGCCAGTAGCCACAGGTTTCAGAGTGACTCACCCTAAATGAGGTCCACCATTGATTAGGTCGAAGACCTGAGCCGGGTTGAGTAACTGTTTGAAACGGCGCAGAAATTTCACTCCTTGGTTGTCTCCGCTTTTGGAATTAACAAAGACGAGAAGTGGGCTGGCACAGGATGGGGGACAGGTGGCTTTCCAAAAGCCTGTCCAGAAACAAAGAAACACACTTAGCAAAGTGCTTTCACAAATATGAATCACTGAAGAAAAATCTTTCTGCATGCTTTTATACCTCAAAGAAGGTTAAGTAAGAGTTATGCAAGGCAAATGACTAACAACCTATTGAAAACAAGAAAAGTCTGAGTCACATTAATTTGCACAAAGAGCATGCATTCCCTTCCACTGAGGGCTGCAGCTCCTAATGTTTGGAGGGTTACAGGAAATGAAAACAATGTGAGTGGTGTGTGTGGGTGTGTGTGTGTGTGTGTGTGTGTGTGTGTGTGTGTGTGTGTATATACCGTACATATATATTAGGGCTGTCAAATTTAACGCGTTAACGCAAGACAATTAATTTGTGTAATTAACGCGATAACTTTTTTAACCCATTAACATATGTGCAGAACGACCCACCCCGTATATCCCACAACCTGTTGGCCCTCTGGATGGGAAGTTTGAGTATTAAAAAAAAAAAGATGGAACAATCAATAAACACATTGTCATTTGCATACACTGCAGGAAGGAGTTTTCATTTCACTGAAGCACCTTGAGCTTAAATTACCACCTCAAGGCCAAGCATGTGTTTGTCAGGGCTTCAGCTTCAGGTGTTATGACTGGCTTGCGTCAGACCACCCGCAGGGCATTAAGTTAGTCTACCTCTGACAAGTTGACTTACACAATTGCCAAATGGATTGCCAAGGACTGTAGACCAATTAATACTGTCGAGGACAAGGGCTTCACAGAAGTTTTGAAAGTTGCAACTCTTGACGCATTCTATAAGCCACTGTCAAGAGGCACAGTAATGACTAAAATCTACAAACTCTATGAAGCTAAAAAGAAAACTAAGGAAGAGGATTTGGCTTCAGCGGAATATGTCTCCCTGACAGGAGACCACTGGACCTCTGTGAGTAACAATAATTATCTGGGTGTAACTGCGCATCACATTACTAAAACCTGGGAACTGAAGTCGTTTGCGCTAACCGTAATGAAAACAGAAGAGCGTCACTTTGCAGAGGCATGTGCAGAACAGATTCAAACAATAGCATGCAAGTGCTGTTTATAATTAAGGTTATCTTTTAGTTAGATTTTTTTTTTTAAATGTCCTGAATAACACATCCTATATTCACGAAGAGGCATAGGAGATAGCCAAATTGAGTTAAGGTGTGGTATGATTTTGTTGATGTTATTTTTCAATCTTAATAATAGCATCATTTGGATTTGTCAGAAATAAAAAACAAATGTTAAACATATATATCTGCCTCCTGTCATTTATCTTTCCATTCCAACAACAATATACAGAGAAAATGTGAATTTTTCAGGTCATATTTAGGAATGTTGATTAATCATAATTAATCCACAGCTACCCTGTGATTAATCAGATTAAAAATTTTAATCGTTTGACCACACACACACACACACACACACACACACACACACACACACACACACACACACACACACACAGTACCTGTCAAAAGTTTGGATACACCTACTCATTCATAAGTTTTTCTGTATTTAGACTATTTTCTACAATACTGTAGACATCAAAACATATGGAATATAAATGGAATTATGTGCTAAACAAAAAAAAAGTGTTTTATATATATATATATGGCGGCACGGTGGTGTAGTGGTTAGCGCTGTCGCCTCGCAGCAAGAAGGTCCGGGTTCAAGCCCCGTGGCCGGCGAGGGCCCTTCTGTGCGGAGTTTGCATGTTCTCCCCGTGTCCGCGTGGGTTTCCTCCAGGTGCTCCGGTTTCCCCCACAGTCCAAAGACATGCAGGTTAGGTTAACTGGTGACTCTAAATTGACCGTAGGTGTGAATGTGAGTGTGAATGGTTGTCTGTGTCTATGTGTCAGCCCTGTGATGACCTGGCGACTTGTCCAGGGTGTACCCCGCCTTTCACCCGTAGTCAGCTGGGATAGGCTCCAGCTTGCCTGCGACCCTGTAGAACAGGATAAAGCAGCTACAGATAATGAGATGAGATGATATATATATGTTTAATATTTTAGATTCTTCAAAGTCGCCAGCGTCTACCTTGATGACGCTTTGTACAGTATTGGCATTATCTTAACCAGCTTCATGAGGGAGTCACCTGGAATGCTTTTCAATTAACAGGTGCCTCGTCAAAAGTTAATTAGTGGCTTCTTAATGCATAATTTCTTGCCTTCTTAATGCACTTGAGATCAAACAGTAAATAGTAAATAATAAAAATACAGTAAATAGCCCTGTTCCACAATTGTAGTAACCCGTATTATGTCAAGAACCGATCAACTAAGTACGAGAAACAACATCCATCATTACTTTAAGACATGACGTGTCTTTTAATTATTAAAAATAAAGAAAAAACCCTGAATTAGAAGATGTGTCCAAACTTCTGACCAGTACTGTGTGTGTGTGTGTGTGTGTGTGTGTGTGTGTGTGTGTGTGTGTGTGTGTGTGTACATATATTAAATCAAATATACCACACACAGAGGCTCTGGTTGAAATGATGGATTCTCTGAGGTGACTGGCATTGTACTATTTTCTGAGAGGTGCAGCCAGTCACCAAAGACAATCTATAATTACTGGTGCCTCTCAATGCATGGCATATTTGATTTATATCCCTCAGAAAATTCCAAACCAAAAGTGTTAACTATAAAGAATTAGAAATAAATCTGAAGAAAAAAAAACTGCGCATGTGCAATGTACCATGTACATTATCGTCTGCCTCATTAGTCATAATCATGATACGCAGATCTACACACACAGAAATGCTCACAGAGCCACAGCTGTCGGCCGCATAGAATTGTGACATCAGTTCCTGGTATATCCAGAATATACCATGACTGACTCGCACCATATCCACTTTTTTAAATTTTTGCCGTCACAAGATACACTGCTTAATCAGTGGTGGAACTGTCATGTGAGCCATCCTTGGCCAATGACCGATTTTATGAAATCGAAAGGCAGAAACATGCAGTATGCCACATAATTGTGTATCAAATATAAGGTGGTCAAACTGTGAATACAAAATCAAGAGGTATACAAGTATATGTTCTGGTTATAAGCTAAATATAAAAAAAAGCAAAAAAAACCCACCTTTTTTTAGACTCTTATAAACACTGTTGGCATTGTTGGTGCAAAAGTGATGCAAATCTGAGATTTGAAACCAATTACCGTGGCAATATGAAATCATAATTCCTAAAAATGTTATCATTATTTTGAGATATTGTGGTTTATTCTATCCACATTCACTGGATATGAGCAATCGGGCGTTCTGATTGGCTACTGTACTGCAAGGATATCAGCTCATATACTGTGAGTAGAGAAAAACAAAATGGTGGAGCGTGTTGCTGAACCAACCGAGGACGAAATAAAAACTCTACTCGAAAACAAAACCCCCAAAAATACAAAAAAGCAATGGAAGGAATGTATGAATGTCTATGGAATAAAAGAACTTGAAGGTAAGAACATATCTTTTTTTTTCAAGAATTATTATTGTAGCATTTTTCAGAAATTGCTCCTGTCATTTTGCCGGTTTGTTTACATTCTAAGCGGAAATGATTTTGTCAGATATTTTGTATGAAGTTTTTATTTATTGAATTTCCAAAAAAATAAATAACGCTCAGTTTCTCAAAATCCAGTGACTGTGGATAGAATAAGACAGTTATTCCACTACACGCCTCGTCGGCTATCAGCTCATGTACGACTCGATTTCGTGGAATAACTTATATATACATATATATTTATTTGATTTATATAGCACCTTTCTCATGCCCAAGTTCACTTTACAGTTCCAAAAAAGAAACAGAAAGCAATAAATCTGATAAAGACAGCACTACACTACAACCAGGTGAACAATGTAGGGTTTTTGTGTGAACTGGTACGGAGGGTTTTTTTCAGACATGGCTCATCACAAAATGGATTTATATGTTAGTATTAATGTTTGGTAGCACTGAGAGTGTTAAACTGTACGTGGTATTCATGGCAACTGAAATACACTTCATACACATTTACACTACCGTTCAAAAGTTTGGGGTCACTTTGAAATGTCCTTATTTTTGAAAGAAAAGCACTGTTCTTTTCAATGAAGATCACTTTAAACTAATCAGAAATCCACTCTATACATTGCTAATGTGGTAAATGACTATTCTAGCTGCAAATGTCTGGTTTTTGGTGCAATATCTCCATAGGTGTATAGAGGCCCATTTCCAGCAACTCTCACTCCAGTGTTCTAATGGTACAATGTGTTTGCTCATTGCCTCAGAAGGCTAATGGATGATTAGAAAACCCTTGTACAATCATGTTAGCACAGCTGAAAACAGTTGAGCTCTTTAGAGAAGCTATAAAACTGACCTTCCTTTGAGCAGATTGAGGCTACATCCACACGACAACGGCAACGAGATTTTTTTTTTAAAATATCGCGTCCACATGGGCAACGGATCAGTAAAATATCAGGTTCATATGGCAACGCAACGCTTGCTGAAAACGATGCAATACACATGCCACACCACTACGTGCGCTGTAAGACGGTCCCATCGGAGACACCAGAACAATAGAAGTAGACGCATGCGCATAACTGCGCATGCGCACAGTCAGTGCGTTTACATGCACATAGAGAAAATCGAATTTCTGCCGTAGCTCGACTGAAATCGAAGTTCTAAATGCCATGGAAACACCTTAGCTTGGCTGAAATCGAACCGAACTGGATTTCTCGTAATCGAAGCTACGCGACCTAGATTATGCGATTGTAGCCGAGCTACTTAGTGCATGTAAACCCTATCGAGCTACGTAGTCGAGCTACTTACTTCAGCACTGCCCCTTCTGGAAATGACGAGTGATGAGACCACAAGCGGGAAACACAACAGCCTCGGTCGGCATGACAACAGTAGTAGTAGCGAGCAGCAGAAGAGGTCAGGAGGAACAAGGAGAACGAACGAACATGGAACTGATAACTTTGTTTATACTCTTGAATAGCTCTTCTTCATGACGACAACCGGAAGTGTACCAACACGATGGGGCGTGTAGCGCCACCTGTGGCTCAGGTGCACAATGTACCTCACACAATAGCTCGATTTCCTTGTGTGCATGTAGGATTGGATTTCTCTGGCACCCCTGCTGGGACCCTTAGCTCGATTACCGACAGTAGCTCGATTTGGATGTGCATGTAAACGCACTGAGTGACTATCCCTGTCACTGTCACACGCACACACTTTCTTACTCCCTATCCTATGGATATAGTCCCTTTAAATCACGTGCTCATTTTTTGAATAGAGATGCGGAAAGAGGAATGAACGGGGGTAGATGAAAGCCGGTACACCAACATTCTGATATCCTCCAGAATTCTTTAATGGTCCGGAATAAACATCTGAAGAGGTGAGATCGCTCCTTTTTTTTCCCTATTTTTGCTGGCAGGATTGACTCTGCCCTAAGGGCTATTCTCTCACTCTCTCTCTCTCTCTCTCTCTCTGCACCATTACACAATAAATATTCACAGTGAAAATATTTTGTAAGCGCGTTTCATGAACCAAGTTATAGGATTTGTTGACAACTCGCATCGAGTTCATTACACTTCTACCCGGCGTGAAGCACATGTGGTTGTGACGTCATCGTAAAGAAATCCGTTCTACTCATCCAGGCGACTTCGCAACGGCTCCGTTGCCAGATTTTTTCACTCTGGAACCCGCTCTCAAAAGATTTCGTTTTGGGGCACCCAAAACGCCGGTGCTGTGTGGACGCCAGGCCGAAACGATAAACAATTTTATCAGATTCACCTGAATCCGTTGCCGTGTGGACAGGGCCTGAGTTTCTGGAGCATCACATTTGTGGGGTCGATTAAATGCTCAAAATGGCCAGAAAAATGTCTTGACTATATTTTCTATTCATTTTACAACTTATGGTGGTAAATAAAAGTGTGACTTTTCATGGAAAACACAAAATTGTCTGGGTGACCCCAAACTTTTGAACGGTAGTGTATCAAGGCTTATTCCAATAAGCATCCAAGCTTTTTTTTTATGACATTTTCCAGGTTGAATCTCGTATTTTAATATGGAATGTTATGACAACTGATCCGGCGCTCAGTGTACTTTTGATATGTCAGAGCGGCATAACGGCGGTCCTGTTACATGTCCAAAATCACAAACAAACGCGTTCTGATTTATGGTAGGGAAAAAATAGAAATACCTCTGTCATTACAGTGTCCTGACATTTTCATAAATATTCATAAAAGTCTTGTAAGCAGAAATAAAGAACACACTTTACTTAAGGGTCAGCCAAATGCCTGCTATTATAAATCAGGTATTCATGTTAATGTTAGCTCAGGAGACAATGCACAGCCCCTTTCATGAAAATGACCTTTATTCAACTTTCCATTTGAGTTCGAAAGTCAGCTCGAACATGGCGTTCATAATGTTTTAGCGTAAGCCAGTCCAGTAAGTGTAATAACACGGCAACAATCTGTCATTTGACTCAGGTCTTATGTTAATATCAAGAACATTGAAGACGTCTTTCTGTCCTATCCAAGTAAGACTTTGTAACTGTGTATGTTTGTGTCAGCTGTCATTAAGGATTTAGGTCGGTGTCACGTAGCTCCACGAACACTACCCTTAAGTAAACTAAACCAAATGTTTTTTCCACCTCTAGCAGTCCCAGCCTGCAGATGCCTCCTTAGTTCCACTAATGGGTCATTTTAAAATGTCAAGCCTGAATCTAAACAACACAATAAAGTGTCAAATCTGTGTATATCAGAGACTATTTACAGGGCACAGGAGCAAAGAAATAAACCAATCAACAAATTCTTAGGAATGCACCTCAAAATGTAAACTGAAACAACCCTGAGGCTCTCAGGTCTTCTGTCTAGAAGTATCACTTCTTTGTGATGCATTGATCTTTCAATGGATGTTTTATAGGAACTTCGGACTTCAGGTTTCTCACGTGTGTGTGTGTGTATAACAGCAGAGCTAAGTGAGCTTCTCCACAGCATCAGAGTGTTTCAGAGTGGGAGCGAGTCACGTGCTGGCAGCATGTGCACTGAGCGCTGTGGAAACACACCAGCCCACACAGGCAATAACCCACCTCCATGTGCATGAGCGTCTGTGGAAACATTAACATGTGGATGTGCTTTTACATTGCACATATGTTTTATTCCTCTCTTCCTTTCCATCATCCTCTTATTCGTCTTTCCTTTCTTATTTCTCTCCATTTCTTCCTTCTGTCTCTTTTTCTTGGGTTTTTTTTTTTCTGCTCTCTTTACTTTCCGCAGAAGATGAAGCTCAGTCACGAAGCTCATACATGTGCCTGAGGCACTCCGTGGCCAATTAAGATGCCACTCTTTCTACCCACTACCCATTTAGCTCTGAGAAGGATATCCCTTGCATGTGAGGGATTGAGGGCAGACGGGAAGCTCCTTCTTTATCCACAACTGTGCACAGTAAATCAATGACGGTTGCTTTGCTGTCATTCTTCTTATTCCTGACAAAGCGAACCGATAATATAAAATCAGACTATAAATGTAAATCACACCAACTGGATTGCCTGTCAGTTTGAATTCCAACTGTCACTGATGAAGTCACAACAGAGCTTTACAGCAGATCAGTCAACATCTCTGCTTTAATCTTCTTCTGGCTGCTCCCGATTAGGGGTCGCCACAGCGGATCTTTCGTCTCCATTGCTCTCTGTCTTCTGCATCCTTCTCTCCCACACCTGCCACTTTCATGTCCTCTCTCACTACATCCATGTATCTCCTCTTTGGCCCTTCTCGTTTTCGTGTGCCTGGCAGCTCCATCCTCAACATTCTCCTTCCAACATGCTCTGCATCTCTTCTCAGGATGTGCCCATACCATCTCAGTCTCATCTCTCTTAGCTTAATTCCCAAGCTCTCCACATGTGCTGTCCCTCTGATGTGCTCGTTCCTTATCCTGTCCAACCTCCCATCGCAAACCTTAACATCCTCAACTCCACCACCTCCAACTTTGCCTCCTGTCTCTTCGTTAAGGGTACGGTCTCCAATCCATACATCACAGCTGGTCTCACTACTGTCTTACACATCTTACCTTTCACTTTTGCTGGGACTTTCCTATCACAAATGACTCCGGAAATCCTTCTCCAACTGCTCCACCCTGCCTGCACTCTCTTTCTCACCTCACTATCGCGGCCCCCATTTTCCCGCACAATTGACCCCAGGTACTTGAATTCACCAACTTTCTTTACGTCCACTCCTTGCATCTTCACTACACTCTCATCCCCATTCAACAACTCTGCTTTAATGCTGCATTCAATTAAAATTCATCACTCAGAAGTGATAAAAAAAATCATAGACAGCTCTTCAAGCTTAAAAAAAAAAAAAGGATGTTCAGGTTACGCTCCAAATCCCTGTTATGATCGCCTACGATGGAGTTCTCACTGTGAAGGGTGGCTTCTCTTTTCTCTATCTCCCTTCCTGTGATTTGCGTTTATAGTCAGCACGGTGGTTAGCACTGTCGCCTCACAGCAAGAAGGTTCTGGGTTCCAGCCCAGTGGCCAACGGGGGCCTTTCTGTGTGGAGTTTGCATGTTCTCCCCGTGTCTGTGTGAGTTTCCTCCGGGTGCTCTGGTTTCCCCAACAGTCCAAAGACGTGGTTAGGTTCACATGGGGTGGTCTTAGGGCCTCTGCATGCTCTTGCGACAAGGCTTTCGCAGATAGCTTTTCGCAGACAGTTGTAATTTATCGTTGAGCGGGGAGTAATAGGCGTGCGCGATGTTATTCACCGCCACAACGCAAGGGGGCGCGAAGTCACGAAATCGCTAGGAGTAGTTGGTGGGTGTGGTTAGTGGAGTGTTTATCCTCCGGTTACTTATAATGACTAGAACTGGAGTCGTATAGATGTACGTACTTCCTCACTTCCTCGATCAACCGCTCTTTGTGCTGCTCCATCTTCGCTCGTGTTTTTAAAAATGGCGGTAGTGAAAACAAACCAAACCGGGAAAGTAGGGAAGCGGAAGTGCGTGTACAGCGGATGTAGAGTGGACCAATCAGAGCCCTCTTGTCTGCGACGCTGTCTGCGAGGCTTCTGCGGTGGTCACAATTTTTGGGAGGTGCGCGCAGAGCATCTGCGAAGGGGGGGGGCTACGCAGACGCCATCTGCGACGCCATCTGCGAGGACTGTGTTGTCAGCATAAATTGGCCTTTAGGCTGAGGTGCCCTTGAGCAAGGCACCTAACCCCTAACTGCTCCCCAGGCGCTGTAACATGACTGTTCACAGCTCTGGGTATGTGTATGCACTCATTGCTCATGTGTGTGTGCGCATGTGTGTGTTCACAGCTTCAGATGGGTTAAATGCAGAGGAGGAATTTCACTGTGCTTAAGTGTATGTGTGATAAATAAAGTGTGTGTGTGTGTGTGTGTGTGTGTGTGTGTGTGTGTGTGTGTGTGTGTGTGTGTGTGTGTCCTATCACTCTTTCATTCCTTCTTTTTTCTCCCAATTACTGCTTCTCATTCTTCCTCGGTTACTTGTTCCAGTCTTTCTTCCTTCATCTCTTTTCCTCCCACTGTTTTCTTTTTTCACTTCCTCCCTCTCTTTCTCTCATACTGTTTCTTTCATTTTCTTTTGTTCTTATTTTCTCTTCCAGTATCACATCTCCCCCCATCGTTTTTCTTCTTTCTCCATCTTTTTTTTTCTTTTGGACTTTGTGGCTTTTTTGTTGTTGTTGTTGTTGTTTTCTGTGCAGTCGTCCTTCTATCTCCCCATGTACCGTATTTCAGTTCCTTGTAAGTAGAGTATATTTTCTTTAGGAAAAGCAAATCTAGTTTCTGTTGCATTCATGTTTAGGTGCAAGCAAACATTTCATTCTGATACACATTCCTGCAACAAAAAGAGAAAGCTCTTTCCCTCATGGGCTTTGAGACCTGATCAATAAAGGATGTCCTCAAAGATCAGGGCATTCACACACTGACACAGAAACACCGAAGGTAATCTCCTAGCGTGCAGCTCTATTAATAGACCTTCACGCTAAGGTGGGGTTTACATTAGACCGTATCAGCGGATCATCAGATTAACGTTTTTAAAACGATTAGTGTGCACACAGCAACGCCAATACACGATTCGCGTGCACACAGCAACGCCAATACACGGATACGCTCGGCTCCGCAGGCATCCTGCGCTCCAAATCACTCCGCCCTGAACAGCGAGTGCCCTCTGGAGGGTGCGCACTCCGGCCCTGCGCAGCTCACAGAGCGCGCGAGTATAGCGCACGAGCAGTGATTTGGGACTGAGCCGCTGTGTGTGTGATCTCAGTGCATGTCGGGCATGCGCGTCACTTACCACTTGCAAGTGGAAGGATGGCAAGCCTAAAGACAATCATAACTACACAATGGGCAGTATTTGCATCAGTATTTGCAGTATTTTCATACTTTTATACTCTTTAATGAAAGGTGATACAAGGCGGAAGTCCGCGCCGTTTTTCAGCAGTCGCGTCACATGACCAACGCCAGCGAATCAGGAAGGTGGATGTCACAGTGACGTTGTCCAATGAGACGCCAGCTAGAGCTCAGCACAGCGTATCCGCGTATCTCAATGTTTACACAGCACCGGAGCTGACACGATCTGGATTGAATACGTGGACCCTGGCGGATTCCCGTTTCCCGGCGTTTCCAGGCGTTTTAATGTAAACGGACAGTGCGTCCGCGAAGAAAACGAGACAGATACGGTCTAATGTAAACTTGGCCTAATACTATTCCAAACAGCACTTGATGTGACCATCAGTAATCAGGAGCATGCAGTTTCCTGCAAAACACACCTCCAGTAGCAAATGCACTAAGATGGCTGGTTAGGTAAACAGTCCAGCAATGAAGTCTCTACATCAGGTTAGTAATGCATCAAGGAGAGAGAGAGAGAGAGAGAGAGAGAGAGAGAGAGAGAGAGAGAGAAGGGGAAAATCTACTGTTTGCTTTCATCTTGAACTTTCCGAGCTCATGGCCTATCACAGGCTATTATGTTTACATACACAGAAGACAGTTTGTTTGCAGGAGAAGTGACTTTCCATGTGGCGTAGGCACAAGGCTGCTCACTCGAGGAGAGAATGGAAACAATGTAAAGGGATATCACAACACTGTTGTACTGTGTCTTAAATGACCAAGAGAACACATCCTCCACATCCCTGATCTAATCACAACAGGTCAGAAGGCCAAGGAATGAGGTATTAGTCTTTCTGCTGTGAGCGGGATTAGCAAACCAAATGAGCTCCATCTTCTCCAAGAAAACGCACACAAATGCACAAGCATACTCAATCAGAACCCATCAATGCACCAATTACGGTCAATCAGACCGACGGTTACCAAGAAGAACAGTCTTGCATTTTGTTTTCATCTGCTATATTAGTATCATTTATTTATCCTCACTGTTATTCAGAGTACATTTAAAAAAAATAAACCAATCTGCATTGGAGAGCTGGACGAAACAGCTAGAAATGGTAGAAGTGAGAAGAAAAAAATTGGCTCCGAAACAGTGAGGCCTACCATCGGAGTCAATGCTGTTGAGGGCGGTGGGAGGGATGATAGACACTTTGCACTGGCCCAGAGGACACTTGCGGGGGTAAAGGTCCATGCAGGCTGTGTGCACCTGTTAAGGCGGAAAAACACATTATGAGTTTCAGGATCACAGCTTCTACAGGGGCTTATTATCCATATGCTCAGAGCTCAATCAACTAATAAAGAACAATTCTGTGTCCCACCTACTTTAATGCGTTAAACCAGGGGTCTTCAATCCTATCCGCAAAGGGCTGGTGTAGCTGCAGGCTTTCATTACAGCCAAATTGGAGGCTCACTTGATTGTTGATTGGAGACGAGGGTGAAATGATTAAACAAGTGAAATCAGGTGTAGCTCCTGCTTGGTTGGAATGAAAGCCTGCAGCCACACTGGCCCTTTGTGGATAAACCTGAAGACTTCTGCTTTCAACTCAAACCATACATTTGCAGTTTGCTGTTCATTTTAAGAATATTAAGACCTTACCATGGCTTTGCACCATAGACAGCGCCAGTCTTGCAAGCGCAGCACGCTACCACACGTTTTGTCACACACAGCACACTTGGCACTGACTGGAAGGTTGCCCTCTAGCCACTGATGTGGCATTGCAATCTATACAACAAAAAGAGATACTGTGTTATATTAGGTGGATAAATGTTTCTTACCTCTCGCTATTCTTTCAGTACTGTTGTCTCTCTTGTGGATTCTCCGAGCTTCTGTTGTTAAAGGGGAACTGAAGGCAAATTTTTTTTATTATCAAAATTATATTTCTCATTTTATTAAATATAGGAATGTATTTCTGACAGCTATTTTGTCACTGCGATAGCAAGTTATGAGTGTTTGAAATATGCTATGTAATATATCAGTCCAGGCGGCACGGTGGTGTAGTGGTTAGTGCTGTCGCCTCACAGCAAGAAGGTCCAGGTTCGAGCCCCGTGGCCGGCGAGGGCCTTTCTGTGCGGAGTTTGCATGTTCTCCCCGTGTCCACGTGGGTTTCCTCCGGGTGCTCCGGTTTCCCCCACAGTCCAAAGACATGCAGGTTAGGTTAACTGGTGACTCTAAATTGACCGTAGGTGTGAATGTGAGTGTGAATGGTTGTCTGTGTCTATGTG
Source organism: Neoarius graeffei (assembly GCF_027579695.1). Lineage (NCBI taxonomy): Eukaryota > Metazoa > Chordata > Actinopteri > Siluriformes > Ariidae > Neoarius > Neoarius graeffei. The sequence continues at coordinate 57,068,225 of NC_083577.1, read as the reverse complement.
TCAGCCCTGTGATGACCTGGCGACTTGTCCAGGGTGTTCCCCGCCTTTCACCCACAGTCAGCTGGGATAGGCTCCAGCTTGCCTGCGACCCTGTAGAAGGATAAAGCGGCTAGAGATAATGAGATGAGATGAGATGAGAATATATCAGTCCATATGTCAAAGCAATGGCCGTAAACGAGATTCGTTGAGACCTGTGCGAGACATCGTAGGAGGAAGTAAAACGCACAGCGGAAATCAAAGTGACCGACATCTGCCAACGTTCCCTGTGTCCGAAATCGCTCACTCGTTCACTACTCCCTATATAAGGAATTACTATACAGTGAGCTCATTGGTAAAATGAAAAAACGCTTTCAGACACTAGTCCGTCGCGCTGGTATTTACGTCATTACTGTCGCGCAATTAAAACGTGCCAGATCAGTCGGCTGGTGGGTTTTCAAAATGATAAATACATGCATGTATTTTGTAATAAATACATATTATACTGAGCGTATTTCTCACATTAATAAATACAAAGTACCTGCATCTTTCAGGTTTTTTTTTAAATCAAGGCTGAATACTTTCTTCTTTGCCGCTGCCTTTTATTAAATCAAATTTGAGATTTTTAATTTGATTTCTTTCAGCGTGACCGCAATGCATGATGGGATATATTGCTTTGGTTAGTGACCATCATTGTACACTACTTTTCGTGATGCATTGTGGGATACTTTGAGTGCACTATATAGGGTGTAAATAATCCTCACTAAGGTTTCGGACAGCACGACAAAATGGCATCCCCACCATGTAGTGCCCTGTATAGTGAGTAGGGAGCGATTTCAGACACAGGGGGTTGTCAAAAGAAGTGCGCGCACTCTTTCGAATGCTGATGTAATCAAGCCGGGAGTTTTGTTTCTTTTGATAGCAATCAGGAAAGTTTGCAAAAAGTAGGCAGTAATCGTCATTTAAACTCATTTTCTCATTTGGAAAACAGTTTTCAAAATGGCGGCACTGACACCTGGCTGACACGTCACGTTTCGAAGTCTCGCACAAGTCTCGTGAAGATCGCGCGGATAAGCGACGCCTGCCGTGGCCCAAACAAACTACATTCAGCATGGATAAAAACCGAATAGGCCGATAAGTCTAATATTTAATTGCAATTAGTTGCCAATACGAGTCACGATATAAGGTTACTAAAACAGAACGTTAATTAAAAAATAAAACAAGTTTAAAAATGACTTCAGTTCCCCTTTAAGGCCACTGGACACTTCCATCATGCTTCATTCCCCCCAGAATACCTCAGGCTGATCTATCCTCTCCTTCTCGCTCTCAAACTCTCTTTTTCTTGCATTTACTACCGCTGCTTATATTCTTCATATAATTGTATTTCCTCATCTTCGGTCTTTCTGATCTTCTGCTCTTTTTTCTCTCTATTCTAGGCATCCAAAAAAGGCATGATTTCAAGCCTTCAGATGTCACTTACCCCATCCTCATCCTCAATGATGTCTCTCCCAATAGACGCCAGCGTGGTCCATTTACAGTTATTAGTGGCCCTGACGGCACACCTTTTGTGGGCTTTAAATTTACACACTGAACAGAAAGAGGAAAAATGATTACGAGTCACTTTAGCAGAAAGCCTGCAGTTTCTCTGTGGCAGTACAATTCAGTATTTCTATAAAAATCTTTCCAAAAACATTAACTATGAATGTGAATAATCAATAATAGAATCAGCCCTGAACCAAATCCTAATAATGCATAGATGAAAATGGCCCAAACTGAATGAAAATTAATGTAACACCTCAGAGTTAGATGGACATACGTATGTCAGGAGGTAAAGTGCAAAACAACTTGATGCGACCACAAAATGCTCTCACAATAGAGCTGAAATTAACATTGGATTTACTAAGGCAGGAGCTGTGCTGGATTAAATTACTAAATGCACACTGTGGGAGACACAAAATGCAGGCAAAAGGTGGTGTAAAGTGGTGGAACTGGTCAACCACAGAGCTTTCAAAAGGCTCATGACGAAAGAGGAATTGCAAAAGTTCAGTGACAAAAATAATACGGTAATAACGGAATTTCATATTTATTAGGATTCATTTAAAGTGACGCGGGTCGATGTGCTGGTTCAGGAATCATTTAATCCACTGCCCTTTCTGAATTGTTTGAGCTGATGCCCATCCCCATATGCATCATCTTGTTTCAATACATTTTATTTCCTAACGCGGGGCGTCCTAACCATGTGTCAGTCTGTTTATAAACTGCTTGGCAGACAGTTCGGAAAAGTCACGTGAGGTCATGCACGGGTCAGAGGTCACGACCGCAGAGCCACAGCAAACATAGTGGATTGCCAGGATCGAACAAAGACTCCTAAATCGAGACAAAAAAACCTGACAATTTTAAGGAAGTATTGTCAGGACATTGTCAGAGGCAAAAGTGAGGGAAAAAAACATGGCAGACAAGCCGAGTAAATATCGCTGGCCAGCTTTCCCGATGGAGGGCCGAAAAGGCAAAAACAAATGCGGCATCTGATGCCAACTTTGCCAAAGTGCTGCTGGACAGGTGAGTGACAAAAGAGTTTGCACTTTGAGAAACATCAACTTTTATACAGGTTAGAATTGAAATATTCCAAATCTAAATGCACCTGTGAGCTTGAAGGCTTTTGAGCGCTCACTTCTCTGTCGGAGGCCGCCAGTTCCTATGTTGCGACCTCACTCATTATAATATTATAATGAGGATAAACTTTGGCCGTTTCCATATGCAAGTGTAAACATTAGTGCGCTGTGCTTTTCCAGCTCATTCTCCTTCACAAGCATGAAGCAGCGGGCAAAACAGCGTGTGATTCAGGTACCTAGGGGTTATTCTAGCTCCACAGGGTACTATTCTTCTTTTTAATACATTGACCTGTGTCACTTTAAAAAAAAAAGAAGTAAACTGTCAAGAGCATTTATATGCATTTATATTATGGGGAAGTCATGGCCTAATGGTTAGAGATGCAGCTTTGGCACCAAAAGGTCCCTGGTTTGATTTCCTGGACCAGCAGGAATGGCTGAAGTGCCCTTAAGCAAGGCACCTAACCCCTAACTGCTCCCCAGGCTGCTCTGGGTACAGTATGTTGTTTGTCACTCTGGATAAGAGCATCTGCGAAATGCCTGTAATGTAATGTAATATGGATAGTATGCCATTGTATTTGCCTACTAATTGGCTTTAATGAAAGGATACCTGTGTAAAAGTGTGACATTAAAAAGTGCTTCTTATGGTTGACTGTTATAAATGTTGTGTATTTAATGTGTTAAACTTCAGAGATGTGAGGAAACTGATGTGTGTTCCTGAGGCATGTCCTTTCCCCAGGGTTGGCAGACGTCCCTGAATATAACTCTAACATCCTAAAATTCTCTTTTGTTGTTACACATTTTGTCATAAATAAAAACGGCTGGTTCTGGAAGGTGGACAAAATCACATGGAACACTGGCTACTGATGGCGGCACAGTGGTGTAGTGGTTAGCACTGTCGCCTCACAGCAAGAAGGCTCTGGGTTCGAGTCCAGTGGCCGGCGAGGGCCTTTCTGTGTGGAGTTTGCATGTTCTCCCCGTGTCTGCTCCGGTTTCCCCCACAGTCCAAAGACATGCAGGTTAGGTTAACTGGTGGCTCTAAATTGACCGTAGGTGTGAATGTGAGTGTGAATGGTTGTCTGTGTCTATGTGTCAGCCCTGCGATGACCTGGCGACTTGTCCAGGGTGTACCCCGCCTCTTGCCCATAGTCAGCTGGGATAGGCTCCAGCTTGCTCGCGACCCTGCACAGGATAAGCGGCTACAGATAATGGATGGATGGACACTGGCTACTGGCTGCCAATAAGTTTATTTCCTCAAGAGGAATATGTAATCAGTCACAATTCCCATTTCTCAGCCTGTATTTGTGCAGACTTCTTCCAGACAATTCTGCATCATACAGTGCGTATGAATGGGGAGCAATGCAGTTTGTGTGTTGACATGGATGTACATGATGTTTAAATTGTAGGTTTAAACTTGGTTATGATGTAAACAGGCTTAGTGTAGTCAGCCAAACTCCTGCCAAAGTAGCACAAGAAAAATCTAGTAGGGGTGAACTGCGTGTGGGTAATTTTAATAATTTGAATGGACCACCCAGAAAGGATTTCAACAAGATGCGAGTTGCCAGCTTCATCTTGAACTTTGAACTTTATCTTTTGAATTGAAGTTGCCAACCCTGAATATGCCCCGATAAGAGTAAATTGAGTCAACAGATCAACTTCCATACATGCACACACACACACACACGTTTGCACACTCTATTCCACTGCCCACGTCACTTGTGTGGGTGAGGAGCAATAATCTAATGGCTGGCAACTCTCTGATTTCCTCTACTATATTACACTGCAGCTTTAATCAGATTAAAAATGTTCATCTGGCTGGGTCCACACTGAGAAATAAGTGGCTGATTGATTGGCTGCAATATTTTAACAACAGATTGCCTGCTTCAGCCAATACACCCAAAGTGTACAGTAAGCCTTTTTTCCAAAACACTATTTTCTTAATCAATGTAGATATCTGTACTGATTACTAACAGCATACTGTAAAGCTGCACAACCATGAATCTCCTGTTATTTGTCTATTTTAAAGCCTGGCTCACAAAGCACAATGCCTGAATCATACTAAACCATATATATTTAAATATCTAGAAACCATGCCCACGCTGTATGCAACATGCAAAGACTGAGTTGGTGCTGATAAAGATTCACGTATTTAAGTTCAGTGAAATCTTCCTATTTTTGTGTCTGATCAGACCACTCCTCTATTCTGACATATCCCGCTGGGTCTCCAATGACCTGCTTGATTAGTGAGATTTATAGCGACAACACTAATCACAGTGGTGGGGTAACCTTTCCCTGCTCCTCTCACACTGTTCCCACTATCACACTGGTCATATCTGGTTGTTTTCTTACTGTGTGCTGGAAGAACAGAGCACTGAAAATGGAGCACGGCATTTCCAACATGCTGCGTGGACCTCGAGATTTCACTCTCTCTCTCAATAATAAATGAGGAGGCACATCTACCAAGTCTCTGATGTGAAGTCTCGGAAAGGCCTCTCTTACCAAAGCCACTTTAGCAATAAGCAAAAGCCGCATCTCCCGATAGTTCTACACTTCAGCTGCAATCTGAGCTGATCCTCTCCCCAAACGTTCGCCACGGCTCTGAAAACAAGGCTCGAATCAATAAGGCTAATGTCATTCTCAGAGCTGTTAGCAAACCATTTGCGGAACACTTGGTAACGTCAAGTGATTGTGAGACTGTATATGATGTGCAGCTAATGGACAGGATGTCTCTGTCAAATTAGACAGTAAGAAATATCGAATATGCCTCTTTTGTTAGGGACCATGTTGCACATCAATCCTTATTGATTTGCTTTTGCAGGAAATCAAAGAGAAATATAAGCAGCAATGATCGCTCCAAACACCCAGGCTCTCCAGCCCTTTCTGAACTGGCTTCAACAACTCTTCATTGCAATCACTTCTTCAGGTCACGATGATCAACGACACAACGCTTACGGTGGTGCTTGAAAGTTTGTGAACCCTTTAGAATTTTATATATTTCTGCATAAATATGACCTAAAACATCATCAGATTTTCACACAAGTCCTAAAAGTAGATAATGAGAACCCAGTTAAACAAATGAGACAAAAATATTATACTTGGTCATTTATTTATTGAGGAAAATGATCCAATGTTACATATCTGTGAGTGGCAAAAGTATGTGAACCTCTAGGATCAGCAGTTCATTTGAAGGTGAAATTAGAGTCAGGTGTTTTCAATCAATGGGATGACAGTCAGGTGTGAGAGGGCACCCTGTTTTATTTCAAGAACAGGGATCTATCAAAGTCTGATCTTCACAACACATGTTTGTGGAAGTGTATCATGGCACGAACAAAGGAGATTTCTGAGGACCTCAGAAAAAGTGTTGTTGATGCTCATCAGGCTGGAAAAGGTTACAAAACCATCTCTAAAGAGTTTGGACTCCACCAATCCACAGTCAGACAGATTGTGTACAAATGGAGGAAATTCAAGAACATTGTTACCCTCCCCAGGAGTGGCCGACCAACAAAGATCACTCTAAGAGCAAGGCGTGTAATAGTCAGCGAGGTCACAGAGGACCCCAGGGTAACTTCTAAGCAACTGAAGGCCTCTCTCACTTTGGCTAATGTTAATGTTCGAACCCAGGACCCTCTAAGTAGCGATCAGTTAACTTTAAAGTTTATAGAGTCAGTAACTAAGAGGATAACAGTATTGGATAAGTAGTCCAATACTAGTTTCAGCCTCAAAAACACTCAGCCACTCAAACACTGAAGCATCGGATATCTTTCATACACTTTTCTGGCCATAAGCTTCAGGATCATGAAACTTGCAATCTGATTGGCTGTCTGCACTTCTGTATATACACACTTCCATATATACATATGCACTTTCATGCACTGCTTTTCTGTGAGAAAACAAACTTTTGAACACCACTACATTACCAGCTTTTGAGAGTAAGATATAGTCATTGGACTTAAAATTCACAGAATTCAAATGGTGAGGAAATGAGAAGCTCATGTGCCTGCTGATGGACTATGGGAAAAGGTCTGGAGTAAGTCAACTCTCAAGTCAGTCACGTTGCATCTTTCTGTGGTTCTTAGCCAGGTTTACTGACAAAACCTACCAGAGTTTCAAGCAAATAACAGTCTGGTTTGTGAGACTAGCAGATACCCAGTGCTCTGGTATTGGTATAATACAGGGCTTTGAACCAGATTTTTTTTCCTATTGGTTCGTTCCGAACAGAAATGGAATTTTAACGTTTCCGGTTTTGGGTTCCACCATTAAATAGACGTTCCCGAACCGGTTAGAACAAAAAAATTTAGTTCCCGGAACGGTTAATTACGTTCCCTGTCAGCTGTTTAACAAATGGCTATAAAATTATGTCTCTGTCTCATCCAGCTTAAGCCAAATGTAGGCTAATTCTATTACAACCTTCATTAAATAAGACAAGAAATAATTCAAAACAATTATTATTTCAAATGTTGGCGATTTGGATTCTCAGTATGTCTTCCCATCTACACAAACAGAAAAAGTGCCAAAAATGAAAGATAATTCGTTTAGTGTGTTACCAAAGGCTAGTCAGGCCCTATGCATTGATAGGCTAACAGAGGTTAACGTCATTTAATGTTCGCGAGCCTCTCATTAACGTGGACAAATATATTGATATCGTGTTTGAAATTGACGTTTTTGAATAATGATAGACTGCAATATTTACCTCTTATTTAAGATGTGGAGACGTGATAGTAGTCCACCCTCCCGCTCTCTACATTCAGTCAGCGAACGTCACACAGGAAGTGAACCCCAGTGGGTCATAGAAACTTGCGCAGGAGAAGAATGACTTTTTTTATTTGTAGGCTACGGAAACTTTGAGGAACGAAATAAAAACCGGTATTAACCGGTTACCATTATTTTTAATAAGCGTTTCTGTTCCGGAACATAAAAAATAATAAAGTTTCTGGTTTCGTTTCTGTTCCATGTGAAATAGAAAAAGTTCCCAGTTTTCGTTTTCGTTCCTTGAACCGGTTCAAAGCCCTGGTATAATATCAAATAGGAAAATTCTCCAGAAATACTTTGCTACAAAAATGAAGAGTACTGCAGCAGGTTCTGATATGACAGCAAAGGTTCTATACACCAATCTTGGCACACTATGCAGAAAAAAAAAAACACGTAAACAACATTGACTGAATACCAAGGCAAATGCATAAAATGTATTCAGGTTTGAAAAAAAGAAAAAAAAACAGTATTGCCTTCAGAACCCAATGTGAACTGTAGGTTCCTTCAGACAGCTCTTGGTTGTGGTTCTATTATGTATTTTTCTATCCACATTCACTGGATATGAGCAATCACGCGCTCTGATTGGCTACTCTACTACTAGGCTATCAGCTCATATACCATGAGTAGAGAAAAAAAAAGGCAGAGCGTGTTGCTGAACCAACCGAGGACGAAATAAAAACTCTACTCGAAAACAAACCCCCAAAAATACAAAAAAGCAACAGAATATGGAATAAAAGTATTTGATGGCAAGAACGTATCTTTTTTTATTTTTCAAGAATTATTATTATAGCATTTTCCACAAATTGCTACTGTCATTTCGCCGGTTTGTTTACATTCTGAGCAGAAATTATTTTGTCGAACGTTTTGTATAAAGTTTTTATTTATCGAATTTGAAAAAAATAAAAATGCTCCGTGGGCGGCACGGTGGTGTAGTGGTTAGCGCTGTCGCCTCACAGCAAGAAAGTCTGGGTTTGAGCCCCGTGGCCGGCGAGGGCCTTTCTGTGTGGAGTTTGCATGTCCTCCCCATGTCCACGTGGGTTTCCTCCGGGTGCTCCGGTTTCCCCCACAGTCCAAAGACATGCAGGTTAGGTTAACTGGTGACTCTAAATTGACCGTAGGTGTGAATGTGAGTGTGAATGGTTGTTTGTCTCTGTGTCAGCCCTGCAATGATCTGGCGACTTTTCCAGGGTGTACCCCGCCTCTCGCCCATAGTCAGCTGGGATAGGCTCCAGCTTGACTGCGACCCTGTTGGACAGGGTAAGCAGCTACAGATAATGGATGGATGCTCCGTTTCTTAAAATCCAGTGAATGTACATAGAATAAAACAGTTATTCCACTCAGGCTCGTCATACATGGCTTATAGCTTCACGGAATAACTGTTAATTAGTTACACCAAATAAGATGATCTGCTCATTGCAACATAACGAATACTCAAGGGACGAAAAGAGCTCTGGCTGCTCCCTTCATGTGAGGGGAAAAAAAGGCAACGGCATTCTAAAGTGTCCTTTAATTATTACTTCTGCACTGATGGCGAAACTCTATCTTTCATCGTGAAAATGAAGACGAGTTCACAGCAATTAATTCAGGTCATTTAGCATCGCCACTAAATGACCTAAATGATCGTTCTCAAATTGTGTATAAAGGGCACCATAAAATTATAACATTTACTGAAAAGCATTTTGTTTCTTCCACAAACACTGAGTTGTTGATGGAAAATAGTTCATAATGCTGCATTCAGCAGCCGTGGAGACCTTGTAAATTCCCCGTAATAACCGGTCTGCACATTCACATGCTTGAGAATTGGAATTAATGTTTAACTACCTTTTACACAATATCAACTCATTACAGCAATAACTTTGCAGATGATGGGGAAAAAATAGACTCCTGCTCAAAATTAAAAATTAAGCCAAACTGATTATCGGTCACAAAGTGTTAGTGTGAAGCTATTTTTACTTCCTGGTTTTGCGAGATCCAGTGACGTGCAGAGGTGTTTAATGAGCACCATCTGCATGTCGCTGAGCCTAATTAGCACTATCTTTCCACATGATTTCAGTCCATTAAAATGCATGATCCTCAAGAGGATATTTTTAGTATTTTAACCTAGCAGGACCTTATCTGAGATACTTAATCATGTATCAAGATTGCGCACACACACAAACACACACACGCAAAAACAGTAATAACGATCACTCATCCGCACTACTCTGGCAGAACGCTGACGTGCTCGTCATCTCTTTCGCTCTCTGTGCTAGATCATTTGTGGTCTGCAACTGCAACTGCAACTGCAGATAAGCACGGATACAAAAAAAAGCGCTCACGTTTCCCAGGAATAAAAAAGTGAGCGCAAAATAAGCAGACAGATGGGAGGCATCAACAAAATATGGCATCCATAATTAAAGAGCGATTCGCATATACAGAGCTGAGGGAGATAAAGCCGGTAAAAAGCGAAATGAAGACAGAGGAAGTGGACGCCTACCTTCACAGGAGAGGCCATGAGAAGTGACCCCTGAGAGGCTGTCACGGCAGACGTTGCAGAAGGTGGGGCGAGCATGGGAGCAGGCATACCAGTTGTGCATCCCTGAGAAATGTTCCACATTAAACTGTGCCGTCTAGCAAAGAAGAAGTTAAAAACAAATTGGCAGAACCAGGATAAGACTTTTGGAGCTCCTAGAAAGGAAATACACTTTATCATACGGTGAGTGATTTTTTTTTTCTAGTTAAGATGGTGCACGTGCAAGCAGCATGCTGGCACACACACAACTCTCAGAAGCTCCTGTACACAGCACAGTACCACACATGCCTGTCACACATCACTTGTACTACAAGAGTGTAATGTGTTCAAGTTAGCCAGTGGTGCTACTATAATTTTACACTAATGAAGCACCTTTTTTTTCCCCCTACAGTTTGGGTCTTATTTAAGGTCACTACATATTTCTGATGTGATTTATTCATCAAGGGAAAAAATGAAGGAACGGATCGTGCCCCACTTGGCAGATGTGTGGGTGCTAACAGAGGAACATGGGCTCAAGGTGTGGTATTGCAGAGAATTAGGACTTATATAATCTCCCCCTCCTTCTCATTTCAAGGCAATATAAACTCAATCTGATAACTGCATACGATGGTCTGTCAACAGGCTGCAAATTCAAATAATTCCAATTCAAATTTGCAGAAACGTACATTATTGTACACTTTTTTTGTCAGCGCAAAATATTCATCTAACTTAATAAGGAATCAAATCCTTTCAGGAGTAACGGAAAAAGGAAATCCGAGAGAAGCGCATGGAAAAGCATGCAGCAGGATCTCCAGGACTTTGGTATACTGCACACGCAGAGAGAGAGAGAGTGGTGATTCTTTGGCAGGTTTATTAAGCTTGGAATTTACAGCTAGAAAAACTGCATATAAAAACCCAACCGTCACCAATGCAAAACAAATATCACACATGCACAGCATCGCATACTACATCAGTGAAAGAAAGCTTTGTGCGTCTCCAAGTTCAAGACTCCAATGAGATCAGGAACAAGTCGGACAGATGACAAAATCCACAACATATACTCGCTAAAAGGAGATGAGTGCCTTACCTCGTAATGCTCTCTAGACTGAACCGATTTCAAAGAACTGATCCAGTCCTCCATCTCTTTTCTGTTCTCTGCACACAGGATGAGCCTTCGAAACGGAGTAATTACCTGCAAGGAGAGAGACAGTCAGACAGAGAGAGCGAGAGCGAGAGAGAGAGAGAGAGAGAGAGAGAAGGGGAGGAGATACTGGGAGATAAATGTCTCTTGTCTATCTGGCTGGCTGCCTGTCTCAGCTCAGAGTAAAGCTGAAGATGAGTCTCCGCTTCTTAAAGATGAGAGTTAAGATGACCCCCTACCTACCTCCCTCCCTGTCCTCCCCCTCCCCTGCGCTCCTCTCCTGCTCCACTAGCCCAGCGTGAGCAAGATCCAGGCTGACAGGCAGAGCGCCTCAGAAAATGCTAAAAGCCTGTTTCATAACAGAAGTAGTCGCTGCACTAGCGATCCACGAAAAGACACGCCGTGTGCTTTGAATACCCGCATTATCTATTGATAATATATCAATCTACATTACTACTTCACTATTACAGGCGAGGAGCAGAGTGAGAAAGAAAGGGTTGTGAGCATGTTTTACATGGCAACATAGGCTCTGTGTAAAAGAGAAAAGGAAGAGGAGGTACTGTTTTAAGTTTTGCACACATCATCTTTGTCAATTTAAGGAGAACCCTTGTGTCTCGAACTAATTGACACATTAGTTACCCAAACAGGACTATCCCTAGAACACTGACTACAATAAAGTAGTACTACTGGAATAAAAATGGAGGTCATTTACTATGAACAAACTCCTATAAGCTATTTAGATAGAAGTAATTTTGGATTTTGAAAACAGCTGGAATTACAGCTACACATGTCAAAGAAGCTGAATGAACATGTTCATGATAGCAATAAGAACTTCGCTTTGTTCAAAAGCACAGTATGCAGCTTTCTGTGGCACAATGACAGAATACAGTGTCTTGCAAAAGTATTCATCCCCCTTGGTTTTGTCGCATTACAAGCTGGAATTAAAATGGATTTTTGAGAGGTTATCACCATTTGATTTACACAACACGCCTACCACTTTAAAGGTGAAAACTGTTTTTTTTTTATTCTGACACAAACAATAATTAAGATGAAAAAACAGAAATCTGGAGTGTGCATTGGTATTCACCCCCTCCCCAAAAGTCAATACTTTGTAAAGCTACCTTTTGCTGCAATTACAGCTGCAAGTATCTTGGGGTATGTCTCTATTAGCTTGGCACATCTAGTCACTGGGATTTTTGCCCATTCCTCAAGGCAAAACTGCTCCAACTCCTTCAAGTTAGATGGGTTGCATTGGTGTACAGCGATCTTCAAGTTATGCCACAGATTCTCAATTGGATTGAGGTCTGGGCTTTGATGAGGCCAGTCCAAGACATTTAAATGTTTCCCTTTAAACCACTCCAGTGTAGCTTTAGCAGTATGTTTAGGGTCATTGTCTTGCTGGAACGTGAACCTTCATCCCAGTCTCAAACCTCTGGCTGACTCAAACAGGTTTTCCTCCAAAATTGCCCTGTATTTAGTGCCATCCAACTTTCCTTCAGTCCTGACCAGCTTTCCTGTCCCTGCAGATGAAAAATATCCCCACAGCATGATGCTGCCACCACCACGCTTCACTGTAGGAATGGTGTTCTCAGGGTGTTGGGTTTGCACCACACATGGCATTTCCAATTATGCCCAAAAAGGTCAATTTTAGTCTCATTTGACCAGAGAATCTTCTTCCATGTGTTTTGGGGAGTCTGCCACATGCTGTTGGGCAAACTCCAAACGTGTTTTCTGAAGCAATTACTTTTTTCTGGCCACTCTTCCATAAAGCCTGACTCTGTGGAGTGTACAGCTTAAAGTGGTCCTATGGACAGATACTCCCATCTCCACTGTGGATCTTTGCAGCTCCTTCAGTGTTATCGTTGGTGTCTTTGTTGCATCTCTGATTAATGCCCTCCTTGCCCGGTCTGTGAGTTTTGGTGGGCGGCCTTCTCTTGTCAGGTTTGTAGTGGTGCCATATTCTTTCCGTTTTGCTATAATGGATTTAATGGAGCTCGCTGGGATATTCAAAGTCTGGTATATTTTTTTATAACCCAACCCTAATCTATACTTCTTCACAACGTTGTCTCTGACCTGTTTGGAGGCTCCTTGGTTTTCCTGTTGCTTGTTTAGTAGTGTTGCAGAGTCAGGGTCCTTCCAGAACAGGTCAATTTATACAGACATCATGTGACAGATCATGTGACACTTTGATTGCACACAGGTGGATCTTAATCAACAAATTATGTGACTTATGAAGTGAATTTAAAAAACCTGACCTTGATCCCTGTCAGCTGTCCAATTATCGGCCAATATCAAACCTCCCCTTTATCTCCAAGATCCTTGAAAAAGCTGTGGCACAGCAGTTATGCTCATATTTACATAGGAATAGCATCCATGAAATGTATCAGTCAGGATTTAGACCTCATCATAGTACAGAGACAGCACTGGTTAAAGCAGTAACCGACCTACTGTTGGCGTCTGATCAGGGCTGTGTCTCGCTGCTTGTGTTGCATGACCTTAGTGCAGCATTTGATACCACTGATCATTCCATTCTTCTGGATAGACTAGAAAATGTTGTGGGAATTAAGGGAACGGCCTTCTCCTGGCTCAGCGCTTATTTAACTGATCGCTATCAGTATGATGATATAAATGGTGATATTTCTAGATGTACTGAAGTAAAGTTTGGTGTCCCACAAGGTTCTGTCTTGGGTCCACTGCTGTTTTCTTTACATATGTTACCTCTGGGTGATCTTATTCGTAAACATTGTATTAAAACATTGTAAACATTGTATTTATTAAAAATAAATTCATTCAATTCAAATTCATTCATATTAGTTTCCACTGTTATGCTGATGACACACAGTTCTATGTTTCTGCAAAACCTGATGAGAGACACCAGCTTAATAGAATTGAGGAATGTGTGAAGGACATTAGACACTGGATGCTTATTAACTTCCTTCTGCTTAATTCTGACAAAACTGAAGTACTTGTACTAGGACCACATGCAGCTAGAAGTAAGTTTTCTGATTACACAGTAACTCTGGATGGCCTTTCTGTTTCTTCACATGCAACGGTAAAAGACCTCGGAGTGAGTATTGACCCCAGACTTTCATTCGAAACTCACATTGATAACATTACCCGGATAGCTTTCTTTCATCTCAGAAATATTGCCAAGATAAGAAATTTAATGTCATTACATGAGGTGGAAAAACTAGTTCATGCTTTCGTTACCTCCAGGTTGGATTATTGTAATGCCTTACTGTCTGAATGTTCCAATAAGTGCATAAACAAGCTACAGTTAGTTCAAAATACAGCAGCAAGAGTCCTTACTAGAACTAGAAAATATGACCACATCACCCCTGTCAGATCCACACTGCATTGGCTCCCAATCAAATTTCGTATTGATTATAAAATACTACTATTGACCTTTAAAGCACTGAATGGTCTCGCACCACAGTACCTGAGTGAACTTCTGCTCCTTTATGACCCGCCACGCCTACTTAGATTAAAAGGTGCAGGCTATCTGCTGGTACCTCGTATAGTGAAGGCTACATCAAGGGGCAGAGCCTTTTCTTACAAAGCCCCACAGTTATGGAACAGCCTTCCAAGTAGTGTTCGGGAATCAGACACAGTCTCAGCGTTTAAGTCTAGGCTGAAAACATATCTGTTTAGTCAAGCCTTTTGTTAATGGTGTTTATGAGGTAAAGGTGTAGATCTGGAGAGTCCTCAGACAGAGTGTTTTGGTAAACTGGGATGTACCGGTATGGATGCTGTCAGTCCCCCACTCGCTTGCTTACTCGAGTTTGTTGACGGTGTAGTGGCTGGCCCCGGGGCGCCCTCATGCCTGTGTTACCTGCTGGCTGTTCCTACTTATTCAGGTGACATTGGGCATACCTAACCACCTGTGTTTTCTCTCCCCCCCCAAATCTGTCCCTCTGAGTTACATGTCAGTCCTGGGATCGAGATGCTGACCTCTTCTGCTCCTTGGACCTGCCTGATCCATCCTGGTGCCCTGTGTCTGGTTGGAGTCTCATCGCATCGCTCCTGTGGAGGACAGCCCCATGTGGACAGTTGAAAGTCACACTTGGAGGACGCTCTGGACACTTACAGTAATGCTTTTATGGCTGAGGACTACAGTTGACTTGCTAACTTTAGGACTGCAGTTGTCATTGAACGGTTTTGCACTCAAGTTTCCATCAATGAAGAGTTATAACATCAACGAAAACAGTTAAAACTGTTAATGTTACAGTCATGTTGTCTGTTGTTGCCCAAATGAGGATGGGTTCCCTTTTGAGTCTGGTTCCTCTCGAGGTTTCTTCCTCATGTTGTCTGAGGGAGTTTTTCCTTGCCACCGTCACCACAGGCTTGCTCACTGGGGATAGATTAGGGATAAAATTAGCTCATGTTTTAAGTCGTTCAAATTCTGTAAAGCTGCTTTGCAACAATGTTTATTGTTAAAAGCGCTATACAAATAAACTTGACTTGACTTGACTTGGTTGGACCAGCTCTTATTTAGCGGTTTCATACGAAAGGGGGTGAATACCTATGCACACTCCAGATTTCTGTTTTTTCATCTTAATTATTGTTTGTGTCACAATAAAACAACAATTTGCACCTTTAAAGCTGTAGGCATGTTGTGTAAATCAAATAGTGCTAACCCTCCAAAACTCCATTTTAATTCCAGCTTGTAATGCGACAAAACAGGACAAACACCAAGGGGATGAATACTTTTGCAAGATGCTGTAAATCTCCTGAAATTACAATCAGTTTGCATCACCTAGCAAGAGTTGTGCAGTTATGAACTTCCCATACTGGCCCAAAATCTACTGCATAATTGAAATCAACAAATTCCATCTTGCACAGAAAACTTCTCATGACTATGACAGATCTGTCTGTGGCTCATGAGCTGGATTACACAGGAAGTGTGAAAGAGGCAGAGTGAAATTGAACAATCTGAATTGTACAGAAGCAGAGGCAATGGCAGGTGAGAAGAGCACACAGGGGAAGAGGAAGATGTGTCAGAATCAGAGAAATGCAAAGACAGAAAGTCAAAAAACAATGGCTAAGACAGAGTCACACTCCAGCAAGACGACCTGAGAGTCAGCACAAACCCGCTTGTTATCCCTCCCTGTTTTGAGCTGTTCAGGTCACGCAAAGTCTGTGACTCTTATTTTGCTGCTTCTTTTCCCCCGTGCTGTTGCTACGGTGGTGTGTGTAATGCTCCTGGACATGTGCTTGCTCGCCTCACATCTCCCTACAACTCATTACAATCTGTTCGTGTGTATATATAGCTCTTCAGTTATCAATTAAGGTCAATTACAGAAATTACTTACTGTCTTTATTGTTCTTACTGCCTGGTCAGGGTTGCTGTAGATTTGAAGACTATTCCAGGAACAGTGGGCACAGCGTGGAAATACACTCTGCATGGGGCGCCAACAGGCCGCTTGGAATTTTTTTTTACAAAATATATAAAGTTCTCATCTCATCTCATTATCTCTAGCCGCTTTATCCTTCTACAGGGTCGCAGGCAAGCTGGAGCCTATCCCAGCTGACTACGGGCGAAAGGCGGGGTACACCCTGGACAAGCCGCCAGGTCATCACAGGGCTGACACATAGACACAGACAACCATTCACACTCACATTCACACCTACGGTCAATTTAGAGTCACCAGTTAACCTAACCTGCATGTCTTTGGACTGTGTGGGAAACCGGAGCACCCGGAGGAAACCCACACGGACACTGGGAGAACATGCAAACTCCGCACAGAAAGGCCCTCACCGGCCACGGGGCTCGAACCCGGACCTTCTTGCTGTGAGGCGACAGCGCTAACCACTACACCACCGTGCCACCATATATAAAGTTATAAAAGAAAAATAATATTAAAGTAGTATAGAGACCGAACCATGTGTTGTGGGAGATTGTGTTTGAGAAATTAGCTGCTGTTGAAACTCAAAATTTAAACAATTCCAGCCACAATACATCACATGCTATCTAACGTCTAGTGAAAGAGGTCGGAGCGTTCATTCTTCTCAGTCCTTGGATGTTGAGGTCCACCACAAATGTGTTTGTTCTTCTGTTTATAGATCCCAGGGCAGGTAAAATAACCCACTTCTTCCTCTGAGCATACTATATTCTGACATTTGTTGGACATTTTATTACAAATGGTGTTCTGACTTACTGACCCCACCACGTAAAACTAATCTCGGAGACTATGACACCTTGCTCTCCTGTTTCATCTCTTTTCATTCGAAGTAGCAGAACCGCAGGAACATTGTTATAAAACAGCTCATCGATAAGTGGGAGATTTTTCAGCAAATGTTCTTTTGGCAGATGTCCAGTGAGCCTTTGACCAGCTCTTTGATGGGCTGCTAGTAAGACATGGCAATGTGAAAAGCCTCCTTTGTAAATGCAAACCAGTGCAAGTGTGAAGCCTGTATGTTGTGTATGGGATCAGTTTCTCTTTATTGCCTTGTAAATGACAAGAAGGCTATAATACACTGGTATAATACAGCAGAGATGTAAAGGTGCAGTTGAACGTCAGGAGTGTGGAGGAGTTTAGTGGAAGCCCACACACCTAATGTTTATTTATATACTGTCTATACAGTAGATACTGCAATCCTCCACAACACGGACTGCAGCCAGAGCAACTATACACTGCAGCTATTAGAAACACTTGAACAAAACTTTCATAAATATCATATGATATTTTAACATGGTTACTTGAATGGTTCCAAAGGATTTGATGGACTGTCTTTCCGTTACAGAAAAATGTCCTTGCATACTCTTTGGCTAAAACCTTCCTATCAATTTCCAGCTCTGCCCTGATGTAGCCGTCACATTAGTCATTCATCTCCCCATTACACGAGCATACTCAAATCCCAAAGCATCAAACCACAGCCATGCTACTTCCTCTAAAAGTCTCGTTAAAAGCTCTAGTTCAAAACTAATGTCATGGTAGCAGCTTTATGACAATATCAATACCACATTCAACAATACCAGATGTAGGCCTCTCACAATGGTGACATTTTGGCTAACAATTTATTGTCAAACACATAATTGTGATTATGATTTAATTTTCTTTCTAACGATATTCTGCTACTTTTCTAATATTTATTAAATCTCATTACATTTCTGTTTGTCTTCTTCTTCTTCTTTTGGTTGCTCCCAATTAGAGGTCGCCACAGCGGATCTTCTGTCTCCATTGCTCCCTGTCTTCCGCATCCTTCTCTACCACACCTGCCACTTTCATGTCCTCTCTCACAACATCCATGTATCTCCTCTTTAGCCTTCCTCGTTTTCGTGTGCCTGGCAGCTCCATCCTCAACATTCTCCTTCCAACATGCTCTGCATCTCTTCTCAGGATGTGCCCATACCATCTCAGTCTCATCTCTCTTAGCTTAATTCCCAAGCTCTCCACATGTGCTGTCCCTCTGATGTGCTCGTTCCTTATCCTGTCCAACCTCCCATCGCAAACCTTAACATCCTCAACTCCGCCACCTCCAACTTTGCCTCCTGTCTCTTCGTTAAGGGTACGGTCTCCAATCCATACATCACAGCTGGTCTCACTACTGTCTTACACATCTTACCTTTCACTTTTGCTGGGACTTTCCTATCACAAATGACTCCGGAAATCCTTCTCCAACTGCTCCACCCTGCCTGCACTCTCTTTCTCACCTCACTATCGCGGCCCCCATTTTCCTGCACAGTTGACCTCAGGTACTTGAATTCACCAACTTTCTTTATGTCTACTCCTTGCATTTTCACTACACTCTCATCTCCATTCTCATTGATGCACATGTATTCTGCTTTGCTACTGCTCACCTTCATTCCTCTTCATTCCAATGCATCCCTCCATCTCTCCAAACCCAACTCAACCTCCTTTCTACTTTCATCACATATCACAATATCATCCGCAAACATGTTCCATGGCAACTCTTGCCTCACTTCGTCCGTCAAGCTACCCATCACTATGGCAAACAAGAAAGGACTCGCAGCAGATCCTTGATGAAGTCCCACCTTCACCTTGAACCATTCAGTCGTTCCAACTGCACACCTCACTGCTGTTTCACTGTTCTCATACAAGTCTTGCACCACGCTAATATACTTCTCATTCACTCCACTCTTTCTCATACAATACCATAACTCATCTTCCGGCACTCTATCATATGCCTTCTCCACGTCTACAAACACACAATGTAGCTTTCTCTGGCCTTCCCTGTACTTCTCCATTAACAATCTTAAAGCAAAAATTGCAATACAAACAATTCTGTTTGTATTCTGGACTATAGAAATGCACCTGCGAGTCATGTCACAACTACTAACTCACATCTACAGGACCAGTTAGAAGTTTGGACACCCCGACACATTCATAGGTTTTTCTGTATTTTGACTATTTTCTACATTGTAGAACAATACTGAAAACATCAAAACTATGAAATAACATATGGAACATATTGGAATTATGTGGAAAACAAAAAAAAAAGTGTTAAAAAACCAAAACAGCTTTCATAGTAGCTATGAAAGATTTCAGATTCTTCAAAGTAGCCACCGTTTACCTTGATGACAGCTTTGTGTCACTTCAGCACCAGAGTCCAGGCCTACAGACAAATCATAATGAACTACAATTCCCATCACGCACGTTCACAGTCACCTGAGTACGTACACCTGTGTCTCATTACATTAATGACACGTAGCAGACGCTCTTATCCAGAGCAACGTACAACGTATCCAGAGCAGCCTGGGGAGCAGTTGGGCGTTAGGTGCCTTCCTCAAGGTCACTTCAGCCATTCCTGCTGGTCCATGGAATTGAACCAGCAACCTTTTGGTCCCAAAGTTGCTTCTCTAACCATTAGGCCATGGCTTCCCCTGTACACATACACTATATAAACAGAATAAACAGACTTTGGACAATACCTTTTTGTGAAGTACCGGTAACACTCGGTGTGTTTTTACCTGACTTACTAAGACTTTATATTTATATTTGCTTCTCTGGTTTTGGTTATTTTAGATATTGCCCTAGTATCGATATTTGCTGAATGCCTGAAATCCTGCCTGACTTTGGCCTTGAGTTTGATTCTTGTTTTATATTTGTTTGCTGGACTTTTTAATAAAAACACCAACCTGCACTTGCATCTGCTTCAGAACGTAACCAGCTTCATGAGGTAGTCACCTGAAATGCTTTTCGATTAACAGGTGTGTGTGGCTTGATAAAAAGTTAATTTGTGGAATTTCTTGCCTTCTTAATGTGTTTAAGATGAAACAATAAATAATAAAAGAGTAAATAACCCTATTCCACAACTGTAGTAATCCATATTATGTCAAGAGCCGCTCAACTAAGTCAAGAGAAACGACATTCATCATTACTTTAAGACATGAAATGTCTTTTAATTAATGAAAATAAAGAAAAACCACTGAATTAGAAGGTGTGTCCAAACTTTTGACTGGTATTGTATAAATCTTACTACAGGAATACAGTAGAGAGACAGGCGACTGGACAATATGCTCGGCATTACAGCAAAACTATGTAAATATACCATATAAATGTACTATTCTGTACTAATGCACATTTTAGTGAGCAGCAAAAAATAAAAATAAAATAAAATAAAAAACACACACACACAGCTTAGATAAAAACACACCTTGTAGCAAGTTCACTCAAACTTCTGACTGGTAGTGTACAGGCTATTTAAAGCATCATATAGAATTGAATGCATTTGTATTTTTTGTTTTTTTCATGATATGAAAGATGACTGTAATGAGAGAAATCCCACTATCTGGTGTCACTCAAAAGAGGTTGAGCTGTCCGAGTCTGATTCCTGTCAAGGTTTTCTGCATATTTCCCCATCAAAGAGTTTTACATTGACACTGCTGTCTTTGTCTTCCTCAGTAGGGATCTAGATCTAGACCCAGGTTCTGTAAAATGGCTTTTTCAACAATGTTTTTTGTGCTAAGGGTTGTTTTACAATCAGGGTACAAAGTTTGTGTCACAGGGGTCCACAATTCAAATTGATTCAAACTGGTTCTTGTACCAGTTTTTAAGTGAAGGACAAGTTAAAGGACAGATTTCAGGTAATTTTTTGACATATGTGTATGGTAGTTTTGTGTAATCTGCTATAAGATGGGAGAAACAAATGAAGTGATTCTCGGAGAGGACTTTTTTTTTTTTTTGGACAATTCAGAATCCACTACTTCCATAGTGCTTTTAAATATAAGGCTGTAAGCTTTGTGTTAGTTGTCTCTAATATTTATGTCCCAATATCTTGACCACATTTTAGGAAGAAAATAATCATTTTAGATATGTTATTTTATATTGAGGGGCGGCACGGTGGTGTAGTGGTTAGCGCTGTCGCCTCACAATAAGAAGGTCCGGGTTCGAGCCCCGTGGCCGGCGAGGGCCTTTCTGTGCGGAGTTTGCATGTTCTCCCCGTGTCCGTGTGGGTTTCCTCCGGGTGCTCCGGTTTCCCCCACAGTCCAAAGACATGCAGGTTAGGTTAACTGGTGACTCTAAATTGACCGTAGGTGTGAATGTGAGTGTGAATGGTTGTCTGTGTCTATGTGTCAGCCCTGTGATGACCTGGCGACTTGTCCAGGGTGTACCCCGCCTTTCGCCCGTAGTCAGCTGGGATAGGCTCCAGCTTGCCTGCGACCCTGTAGAACAGGATAAAGCGGCTACAGATAATGAGATGAGATTTTATATTGAAAAATTAGCTGTCTCGGAGAGGACATTTTTTTTGACACAATTACATACTAATTTGATCAAAATAGTCTGAGAACTTGCTGGCATTCAACATTAAAACTTAACTATGTTTCCAATGATATGGAACCAAATATTTGTGTTATGGTATAAAGAATGATGTAAGTGCATCCCTTTTGGAGCTACCTGTGGTCAAAAAAGCACTTTTTCTAAATGACACGAGTAATTTTGCTAAATATGACATATATTGCCATGCATTCACCAAAAATAACATTATCACCAAATTTTTTTTGTATGGTAAATAGAGCTATCACAGGGCTACAATAAACAACCAAGTTTATTTAGTCAAGCCTTTTGATATTGAAGATAATAAGTGTTAAATGTGATTTTTAGGTTGCGTACCCTGATTGTAAAACAACCCCTGTATAGATACAAATACAAACTGAACCAATGCAATCAAATTTAAAGTGAATATCTCTTCAAAAGCCACCCTGTCTTTCGACTCGCACTCATTCATTTGCTCTGGAAGAGGAAGATTCTCCACCAGGGGGCGCTATGAAAACTGAAGTAAAACCAAAGTTTCTGTTTGTGTGGATGACCACAGGCAAAGCATAGAGGGTGCTAAGTAACAATGGTGCTTTGCTAATATCAGTTACAGCATCTTCTAAATATAATTACAGTGATTGGTCACTTCTGTTCTTATTCAATTTGAATGTAATCATCTCAGTCTGAAAGATCTGTCTGTTTCAGCTGCTTGGCTACATGCTGTTTATTTATATGATTGGCAGATTTCATCAGCAATGAACAGTAAAATAAAAATGTGTTTTTATTATGCCTTTGTACAATACTGACCAGGAAACACCTAAAACATCATCAGATTTTCACACAAGTCCTAAAAGTAGATAAAGAGAACCCAGTCAAAGAAATGAGAAAAAAAATATTATACTTGGTCATTTATTTATTAAGGAAAATGATCCAATATTACATATCTCTGAGTGGCAAAAGTATGTGAACCTTTGCTTTCAGTATCTGGTGTGACCCCCTTGTGCAGCAATAACTGCAACTAAATGTTTCCGGTAACTGTTGATCAGTCCTGCACACCGGCTTGGAGGAATTTTAGCCCATTCCTCCGTACAGAACAGCTTCAACTCTGGGATGTTGGTGGGTTTCCTCACATGAACTGCTCGCTTCAGGTCCTTCCACAACATTTCGATTGGATTAAGGTCAGGACTTTGACTTGGCCATTCCAAAACATTAACTTTATTGTTCTTTAACTATTCTTTGGTAGAATGACTTGTGCGCTTAGGGTCGTTGTCTTTCTGCAAGACTCACCTTCGCTTGAGATTCAGTTCATGGACAGATGTCCTGATATATTCCTTTAGGATTTGCTGGTATAATTCAGAATTCATTGTTCCATCAATGATGGCAAGCCGTCCTGGCCCAGATGCAGCAAAACAGGCCCAAACCATGATACTACCACCACCATGTTTCACAGATGGGATAAGGTTCTTATGCTGGAATGCAGTGTTTTCCTTTCTCCAAACATAACGCTTTTCAGTCAAACCAAAAAGTTCGATTTTGGTCTCATCCGTCCACAAAACATTTTTCCAATAGCCTTCTGGCTTATCCACATGATCTTTAGCAAACTGCAGATGAGCAACAATGTTCTTTTTGGAGAGCAGTGGCTTTCTCCTTGCAACCCTGCCATGCACACCATTGTTGTTCAGTGTTCTCCTGATGGTGGACTCATGAACATTAACATTAGCCAATGCAAGGGAGGCCTTCAGTTGCTTAGAAGTTACCCTGGGGTCCTTTGTGACCTCGCCGACTATTACACGCCTTGCTCTTGGAGTGATCTTTGTTGGTCGACCACTCCTGGGGAGGGTAACAATGGTCTTGAATTTCCTCCATTTGTACACAATCTGTCTGACTGTGGAGTCCAAACTCTTTAGAGATGGTTTTGTAACCTTTTCCAGCCTGATGAGCATCAACAACGCTTTTTCTGAGGTCCTCAGAAATCTCCTTTGTTCGTGTCATGATACACTTCCACAAACATGTGTTGTGAAGATCAGACTTTGATAGATCCCTGTTCTTTAAATAAAACAGGGTGCCCACTCACACCTGATTGTCATCCCATTGATTGAAAACACCTGACTCTAATTTCACCTTCAAATTAACTGCTAATCCTAGAGGTTCACATACTTTTGCCACTCACAGATATGTAATATTGGATCATTTTCCTCAATAAATAAGTGACCAAGTATAATATTTTTGTCTCATTTGTTTAACTGGGTTCTCTTTATCTACTTTTAGGACTTGTGTGAAAATCTGATGATGTTTTAGGTCATATTTATGCAGAAATATAGAAAATTCTAAAGGGTTCACAAACTTTCAAGCACCACTGGCGTGGTGCTCGTAAAATGCAGTCATATTTTTTATTATGATATTATTATCATGTTGTAATATCTGCTTTATTGAAATCATATTCATTCATTCAATCATTCATTTATTATATGTGTTTGGTTTAGGTTCATGACTTGACCTTCTTCTTGACTTGTTGCTCTATTTTATGTCTCACCAGATCTTGTGATACTAATATTGTTCTACCTTGAAAAGCCCAAAAAAAGTACAAACAGTACACACTCTGCTCAGTGTAATTGACTGTCGAGTTATATTTAACAATTATTCACTGAGCCTGAGGTGGATAATTGTTTTAGTATAAATATACTGATGATTATTTTTTAAAAATTGCATTAAATAAAAATAATTTATTTCTGGGTGGCATGGTGGTGTAGTGGTTAGCACTGTCACCTCACAGCAAGAAAATTCTGGGTTTGAGCCCAGCAGCCGATGGGGACCTTTCTCTATGGAGTTTGCATGTTCTCCCCGTGTCCGCGTGGGTTTCCTCCGGGTGCTCCGGTTTCCCCCACAGTCCAAAGACATGCAGGTTAGGCTAATTGATGGCTCTAAATTGACCATAGGTGTGAATGTGAGTGTGAATGGTTGTGTGTCTCTATGTGCCAGTCCTGCGATGACCTGGCAACTTGTCCAGGGTGTACCCCGCCTCTTGCCCATAGTCAGCTGGGATAGGCTCCAGCTTGCCCGCGACCTTGTAGGACAGGATAAGCAGCTACAGATAATGGATGGATGAACAATTCCACCTTACCTTTAAATAGTTTTCGACCAAACTTCGTCAGTGCTTTTAGGAACAACATTTTCTTTCATAATTTGTAATTCTTCCTCACAGCACTTAGCCGCCATTTTGCCCAATCACTCAAGGTGATTATCGAGAAATTTCTTAACCAATCAACGTGTGCAATTTCCTATAATCACCTCCATATTTATACTCATCTCATTATGATCACCTAAGCTGTAAGTATAACATACCTATAAAGTAAATCTCTGTCATCTTTGCATAATACACAACCACAATACATGTCCCTGTGCCTGCATTTGTTTACACACCGATCAGCCATAACATTAAAACCATTGACAGGTGAAGTGAATAACAGGGATTAGATTAGATCAGATTAGATTAGATTAGATCAGATTAGATTAGATCAGATTAGATAAAACTTTATTGATCCCTTTGGGAGGGTTCCCTCAGGGAAATTAAGATTCCAGCAGCATCATTACAGATAAACAGAGAAAAGAAATAGAGAAAAACTTCTAGATAAATTAAAATAAATTAAGTATTTACATATACAAATATGGTCGGCACGGTGGTGTAGTGGTTAGCGCTGTCGCCTCACAGCAAGAAGGTCCAGGTTCGAGCCCCGTGGCCGGCGAGGGCCTTTCTGTGTGGAGTTTGCATGTTCTCCCCGTGTCCGCGTGGGTTTCCTCCGGGTGCTCCGGTTTCCCCCACAGTCCAAAGACATGCAGGTTAGGTTAACTGGTGACTCTAAATTGACCGTAGGTGTGAATGTGAGTGTGAATGGTTGTCTGTGTCTATGTGTCGGCCCTGTGATGACCTGGCGACTTGTCCAGGGTGTACCCCGCCTTTCGCCCGTAGTCAGCTGGGATAGGCTCCAGCTTGCCTGCGACCCTGTAGAAGGATAAAGCGGCTAGAGATAATGAGATGAGATGAGATGAGATATACAAATATAAAAGAATAAGATATGGGGAAGAGAGGAAGGGGGAGGGGGGAGAAGTGGGGTTAGGGTAAGTAAGTGTGTGTGTGTGGGGGGGGGGGGAGCAGGAAAGATATTGCACTTTATATTGCACATTATATTGCACATTGTCCGGTATTGCTTATTGTTAGGCTAGGCTACTGCTCCTTCCCGTCCTCTGTCCTCCTGTTACCCCTCCTCCCCCCCAGGGAGGAGCTGTACAGTCTGATGGCATGAGGGACAAAGGAGTTTTTGAGTCTGTTCGTCCTGCACTGAGGAAGGAGCATTCTGTCACTGAACAGGCTCCTCTGGTTGCTGATGACGGTGTGCAGAGGGTGACTGGCATCGTCCATGATGTTCAGTAGTTTGATTAGCTCATTACAATGCTGACACCTTTCTGCTTTAGCCAGCATTAACTTTTTCAGCAGTTTGTGCTACAGTAGCTCTTCTGTGGGATTGGACCATACGGGCTAGCCTTCGTGCCCCATGCGAATCAGTGAGCCTTCGACACCCATGACCCTGTCGCTGGTTCACTGGTTGTCCTTCCTTGGACCACTTTTGGTAGGTACTCACCACTGCATACCGGGAACACCCCATAAGATGTGCCATTTTGGAGATGCTCAGACCCAGTCATCTTGCCATCACAATTTGGCCCTTGTTAAAGTCGTTCATATCCTTACGCTTGCCCATTTTTCCTGCTTCCAACACATCAACTTCAAGAACTGACTGTTCTCTTTCTACCTAAATATATCCCACACCTTAACAGGTAATGAGATAATCAATGCTATTCACTTCACCTGTCAGTGGTTTTAAATGTTATGGCTGATTGATGTATTAATACTGCTCCAGTATTTCCTCTGGGCAAAACTAATTCTTCTCTGAGCAGCCAGTTACACCAGTCATGTTAACAGAGATTTTAACTGGATGGTTTTTATCTCGATGGATCTTACCAAACCTTAAATGTCATGGATTGTTGAATTAGCAGCAGGAGGGTGTGCAGAGCTAATGAAGTTTGCTCCCGTAACATTCAGGGAGGGAAAAGAACACAATAATAGCTATTGTGTCACGATGCTCTGCTGTATAGCTGAGTGCTAATGGACCACCTCTGTAACCTGCAGTGGGACCACTGCTGGATTTAAAAGCTAAGAGATAATCGTGGCTGAGCCCAAGTGATTAGCCTCCAAATGCGCATTCACCTTGTGCACACATTCATACACTGTACATCACGTCTCACAATAAAACGTGTTATTGCTCGGTATTTTGAGGACACAGGCTGCAAATGTAAGCAACAGATCAATTTCCTCGCAATCAGCTAAAAGCTCTCAGTAGCGCCGCACGAGCTTAAATTAAATAATGGAATCCTGCGTCTTGTCAGGATCGGAGCCAAAAAAGTGCTCACTGGAATGTGCTTTAAGGTGCAAAACTCTGTTCTTCATCTTCATTTCAGAACAACCCCCTCCCGAAAGTGTGCGTGCACACACTTGCGCATAAAATGCAAAACACACAAACTCTGCGTTCAGGACAAAAACCAGACAGAGGTCATCCATTAATTTTAAAGGCAATTTTCCATTCTGAACAATAACATCAACACTTGTCTGTTGAGAAAGATATGCAATGTTCTCGCTGTCACAGTCCTGCAGTGCTGTTCCCCGATTCCCTGTGTGTGTGCGCGTAAATCTCAGAGCCATGCACTCACCAGCAGCCTTCTCCTGATTGCAGCGCTGTGTCCTCTGAGGATCTCTGAGCTCCTGTACCTTGCACGTGTGTATGTGCATGCGTATAACGTACAGACGGGCAGTGCCCGATGTCCCCATACCTTATTCTCACTAAGCCTCCTGGACTCCCTGAAAATATGCTCTAGCGTCCTCTAGGAACTGAACACACTTGCAAGGAAAGGCAAAAAATTCACAGACCACCCTTAGTGAGTATCTTAAAGAGACAACAGCCTCTTTAGCAAAGACTTGGACGCATGCTCTGAAGAGACAAAGCTCAACGCTTTTGCGCTTCACTGGGCTCAAACATTCGAGTAGTGGCAATAAAAATCAGAAGACTGTGAACTCGCTTGGCTATTCACCTTCCATCATTCCTTCACCTCTCCCTCTCTCCGTCCCCTCCGATTTCTCCTTGCTTAGTTTTGCTTCAGCCCTCCACTCAGGGAGGTGTTCGCTCGGTGACGACACTCTGAGGATTTCCTTTTGTTCTTTACATAGCTCACAGCTTCTCCATGCTAGTCTGATCCCTCTCTGTCCCTCCCTCCGAAGCACACTCAGTGCTGTGCTATTAATAGAAGCTGACAAAAAAAAAACATAGCTACAATAAAGAAGGGCCTGCAGTAAAAGTCTCCTCAAAGAGGCACAACTGAATGTGCATACCCAAGATCATCTTTCATCAAGAGAGAGAAAAAAAAAAACATTTAACTGAAAGCGCAACAAAGAGCCATTGTAGCTTCATGCTATAATAGCAAAATGGCTATTTGTCCTGAACAAAATGAGTCTAAATTATTAAACAGGAACCAGTGTAAAGCCTACACAACACTGAGACACCGTTTGTGTTTTTATAGCTTTCTGGCTCATTGAGAGAAAACATGCATCTGGATCATAATGGCTTGAGTTGGACTGAAGAATTATTAATACCATCAACAAAATGTAGTAGGACAACAGAGCAAATAACAGAAGAAGGCCACACACACACACACACACACACACACCTGTTAAAGCATATACGCAGAACCATGGCCTCACTTTTTGTTTATAAATGCATTGAGACCTCAAGAATGGCACAGGAATAGTTTTAAGCGTTAACAATACATCTAATTTAGTAATTTTTATGATTAAAATGATTCATATAGGTAGCGGTCTGAGTGAATGACCTTGACATCTGTGACGTCACCGCAAGAAGTCTATCGGTCTCATCGCCATTTCCGCTATACTAAAACACAGAGCTGACTGCAACTCTGATCCTCCATTTTGAGATCATTTATCGCCATGCCACGTAGATGTGTTGCTGGTGGGTGCAGCAACACGACAGAAGGTGGATTTACGTTGCATTCATGACCCAAGAATGTTCAAACTGCAAAGATTTGGACGCATTTTGCGAGAAGTTCACAGGTACATTGGGTGCCTACGAAGTGGTCTCTCTTCTGCTCTGCACGTTTTACTGAAGACTCGTACGAGACCTCTGATCTGTTGAGGAGCGTTGGCTATAAGCCCGTATTGAAAGAGGGTGCAGTACCAACAATTAAAGAAAAGAAAACTATAAGAAAAGGAAAGTAAGTTCAGTTGCACCAGTTCTCCCGGAATGTGAGCCAAGGGTTATTGATAAAACCCAGGATGGAATGGGACGGGACGGGACATATTATCGCTTGGGCAGTGACCTCCCCATGGTTGTTGCTAAAACCGGTGACGTCCCGTCCCATCCCGGGTTTTAGTAATTGCCTGAGCTGAGCAGTAATGGCAGAGTACTCCGTATGGAGAAAATGGAGAATGAGTGGAGCAGCTGTCTGATTTGTCTGCTGGATATGCTTGCCTCAGCAGCAGTATCTCGCCCTTATGTGGAAGAAGCGAATGAACGGAGAAATGAACGAACAACTGAAAGTCAGATTGTTTCAAAAACAATCAGCCACAAGGTCAGCCTTCAAGAAGCAAGAACACAGACGGGTAAGCTCCGACTCTCATTTGGATACAAAACAACAAAAACAGCACGTTATTTACCTGCATTTAGATTAATGCATGTAACTTGTATTGTGTGTTTAAGTTACCAGTATAAGATTATTTAAT
Organism: Neoarius graeffei; assembly: GCF_027579695.1. Lineage (NCBI taxonomy): Eukaryota > Metazoa > Chordata > Actinopteri > Siluriformes > Ariidae > Neoarius > Neoarius graeffei. The sequence goes on along the minus strand of NC_083577.1, from coordinate 57,038,701 downwards.
TTGCTTCAGAATGTGATTGCCTCAGTTCATCTGATTATTCAATTAGCCTTTTACATTTTATCAGTGAAAATGCATGCATGTACATGTATGTTGCATAAGTTATAACACCTATCCTGTTTTAATGAGAGTCAAACCACAATCAATGAAGTCAAATCAGTCTTAGTTGAGCAAGTCGGTAACGGGATTTCTTACTTTCACCATAAATTTTTATTTATATGACTTTGGTCTATAGCTGTAAAAGGCCTCGGACTTAAAACCAGTTACCGCTGTGATGTCACGCACTCAGGGCTGGCTGGCTCAGCGGGGCAGCTCGAATGCCAACTCTGCGGTCGATGTTAACTCTCAAAAATATATTTTTTTATTCCCATTTATGCAGCATACAAGAGTCAAGGATGGAGATACTATCCACTCAGAAATTTATTTAAAAATAAAGGTTCTGCGTAACTCCTTTAAACAATATGCTATCAGCTAAGTGATCCAAAACATGCTCAGTGAAGCACTACTAGCACTGCTACAGTACTATGAATAACTCCTCATTTTGCTCTGAGATTTCTTAGTTTTTCTCCATGTCTTTTTATAGCCATGCCTGAAGAGCTGGGTAATTTTTAGAAAGACACGGTCACACTCGCTGCTCTGACAAAACTTTAATCATAGTTAACTTCTCGAGCTTGTACATCCTGACACTCACTGACACACACTCATGCATAGGAAAGCACATGAGGAAAGGGGTTACCTGTAAACAAATTCAGCATTTTTAAGAGGTTGTTTAGGTTCCAGAGTAGAGGGAAACCTTTTCTTTCCCTATAACAAAACTCTATGTGTTAATGTTAGCTAGCTAACAATGGCTAGCTAGCGTTCTCTGTTAGCTTTGTGCTGCGGGCTGTATCACAGAGCAAACATACAGTGGGGCAAAAAAGTATTTAGTCAGCCACCAATTGTGCAAGTTCTCCCACTTAAAAAGATGAGAGAGGCCTGTAATTTTCATCATAGGTATATCTCAACTATGAGAGACAGAATGGGGGGAAAGAATCCAGGAAATCACATTGTAGGATTTTTAATGAATTAATTGGTAAATTCCTCGGTAAAATAAGTATTTGGTCACCTACAAACAAACAAGATTTCTGGCTCTCACAGACCTGTAACTTCTTCTTTAAGAGGCTCCTCTGTCCTCCACTCATTACCTGTATTAATGGCACCTGTTTGAACTCGTTATCAGTATAAAAGATACCTGTCCACAACTTCAAACAGTCACACTCCAAACTCCACTATGGCCAAGACCAAAGAGCTGTCAAAGGACACCAGAAACAAAATTGTAGACCTGCACCAGGCTGGGAAGACTGAATCTGCAATAGGTAAGCAGCTTGTGTGAAGAAATCAACTGTAGGCGCAATTATTAGAAAATGGAAGACATACAAGACCACTGATAATCTCCCTCGATCTGGGGCTCCACTCAAGATCTCACCTCGTGGGGTCAAAATGATCACAAGAACAGTGAGCAAAAATCCCAGAACCACACAGGGGAACCTAGTGAATGACCTGCAGAGAGCTGGGACCAAAGTAACAAAGGCTACCATCAGTAACACACTACGCCGCCAGGGACTCAAATCCTGCAGTGCCAGACGTGTCCCCCTGCTTAAGCCAGTACATGTCCAGGGCCATCTGAAGTTTACTAGAGAGCATTTGGATGATCCAGAAGAGGATTGGGAGAATGTCATATGGTCAGATGAAACCAAAATAGAACTTTTTGGTAAAAACTCAACTTGTCGTGTTTGGAGGAGAAAGAATGCTGAGTTGCATCCAAAGAACACCATACCTACTGTGAAGCATGGGGGTGGAAACATCATGCTTTGGGGCTGTTTTTCTGCAAAGGGACCAGGATGACTGATCCATGTAAAGGAAAGAATGAATGGGGCCATGTATTGTGAGATTTTGAGTGAAAACCTCCTTCCATCAGCAAGGGCATTGAAGATGAAACGTGGCTGGGTCTTTCAGCATGACAATGATCCCAAACACACCGCCCGGGCAACGAAGGAGTGGCTTCGTAAGAAGCATTTCAAGGTCCCAGAGTGGCCTAGCCAGTCTCCAGATCTCAACCCCATAGAAAATCTTTGGAGGGAGTTGAAAGTCCGTGTTGCCCAGCGACAGCTCCAAAACATCACTGCTCTAGAGGAGATCTGCATGGAGGAATGGGCCAAAATACCAGCAACAGTGTGTGAAAACCTTGTGAAGACTTACAGAAAACGTTTGACCTCTGTCATTGCCAACAAAGGGTATATAACAAAGTATTGAGATGAACTTTTGTTATTGACCAAATACTTATTTTCCACCATAATTTGCAAATAAATTCATTAAAAATCAGACAATGTGAGTTTCTGGATTTTTTTTCTCATTTTGTCTCTCATAGTTGAGGTATACCTATGATGAAAATTACAGGCCTCTCTCATCTTTTTAAGTGGGAGAACTTGCACAATTGGTGACTGACTAAATACTTTTTTGCCCCACTGTAGTTACACCATAATATCAGCAATCAGGTAGAAAGATCAGAGTGGAGCTCACACACAGAGTCGACCAGATAATGTTAGCAAGCTAAAAAACCGAGCTGAAGGCAAGAGGTTTTGCTCTTTAACCTAGCAACTGATGTCATATCAAGCAACATTCATACACACAAAGTTTGGTTCTGTATCGCTTCTGTATTACAGCAATTTAGATTAAGGTAAACGACTTTGTTAGTTACATTTACTACAACAGTTTTCGGATCAAGGTCATATAAAAAGCTCTTAAGAAATTCTCCAAGTTTTCTTTTCCATTGTGATAAACCAAGCCAGGCTTGCAGTACTCGAGTCCAACTTGTGCTCTAATTTTAAGGACTCGTGACTTGACTTGGACTTCAGCACTGATGGCTTGGACTTGGACTCGTGCATTAACTGCATTCGGACTTGTAAATTGGAGACGAGGATTCTGATTTTTTCTTAATTTTTTTTGTAACATGCCATAATAATTTGGTATAAGATATTTATACCTACATTAATTTTTATACTAATTTTGTGCAAGAGAATGCACATTCACCTGTTCATACGTCATGTTCAGGAACAAACTAACGTTAATGGTGCTAAAATGCCTGGAGAGAATGCCACTAGGATTGTCCACTTTGCTTATACAGACTTCTCATGTAGTGGGGAAAAAAAAATGCACTGCTATGTATTCCATATGTAGAAGAACTATCGAGGAGACAATGAGGACAACCTCGAACTTCAATCATCATTTTGCAAGACTCCACCCAGAGAAGCAAGTGATACGCTATGGTCATTGCTCTGTTGATAGCGGGGCTTGCTTGCTGACCAATGAACTAGCTAGTGTTGACCCACTCTCATGTTATTTGCCCTGTTGATAGTGGGCGGGGCTTGCTGAGCAATGAACAAGCTTTTTATCTGTAGCCTATTAACTAAAACGGAGCAGTCAAGCAGTAATGTTAGTCCAACACGGTAGCAGAGACGGCTTCACATAAAGACAGCAACAGTCACCATCAAATGGTGCGAGTCTTAGGCTACGTTTACATTACGTCGAATCAGTGGATCATCAGATTAACGTTCTTAAAACGATTCGCGTTTACACTAAAACCGTTAGCCGTGCACACAGCAACGCCAATACGCGGATATGCTCGGCTCCGCAGGCATCCTGCGCTCCAAATCACTCCGCCCTGAACAGCGAGTGCCCTCTGGAGGGTGCGCACTCCGGCCCTGCGCAGCTCACACAGCGCGCGAGTGAAGTGCACAAGCCACGATTCGGGACTGAGCCACTGTGTGTGTGATCCCAGCGCATATCACTTACTACTTGCAAGTGGAAGGATGGCAAGCCTAAAGACAATCATAACTACACAATAGGCAGTATTTGCATCAGTATTTGCAGTATTTTCATACTTTTATACTCTTTAATGAAAGGTGATACAAGGCGGAAGTCCGCGCCGTTTTTCAGCAGTCGCGTCACATGACCAACGCCAGCGAATCAGGAAGGTGGATGTCACAGTGACGTTGTCCAATGAGACGCCAGCTATAGCTCAGCACAGCGTATCCGCGTATTTTGAATGTTTACACAGCACCGGAGCTGACACGATCTGGATTGAATACGTGGACGCTGGCGGATTCCCGTTTCCAGGCGTTTCCAGGCGGTTTAATGTAAACGGACAGTGCATCCGCGAAGAAAACGAGATAGATACGGTCTAGTGTAAACGTAGCCTTATTCTCAGACTCAACTCGGCTCAATAGTGGACTCGACTCAGACTCGATTCGAAATTTTCTTTAATGACTTGGACTTGACTCGGACTTGAACACTGGGGACTCAAGACTGGACTTGGACTCAAGGTTTAGTGACTTGACTACAACACTGAACCAAGTATACAAAAAAGTCCATCTCAAAACTAAATTAGCAGACATTACTGAGACAATCCACCTTGTAGTAAGATGCTATATGGCCAAATATTTTTGGACACCTGACCATCACACCTATATGTAGTTCTTCTCCAAACTGTTGGCACAAGGTTTGAATCACACAATAGTCTAGAATGTCTTTGACTAGCTACTGTAGCATTAATGATTTCCCCTTTACTGGCACAAACATGTTCCAGCATGACAATGTGCCTGTGCACAAAATGAGCTCTATGAAGACATGGTTTTCCAGCATTGCTGTGGAAGAACTGGAGTGGTCTTTATAGAGCCCTAACCTTCAACCCTACAGAATACCTTCTGGATGAATCAGAACACACAAGTCGTGAATGGTTAAATCCCCACAGCCCACACTCCAACAGCTAGTGAAAAGCCTTCCCAGAAGAGTGAAGGTTATTATAACAAGGGGGACTATGAGGGTACTTCAAAAAGTTCTCAGCCTCACCCAGAAAACATCACAGGAGAAAGATTTTTCTTGCATTATTTTTCAACATAGTCTCCTTTAACTTCAATGCACTTGGTCCATTGATGTTCAATCTTCTCTATCCCTTCATGGACAAAGGTCACGTCTTGAGCCTCCAGATACTCCTTAACAGCATGGATGACTTCATCATCACTCTAAAAATGGCAATCATGTGAGTGGGATTTCAATTTGGGAAACAGATAGAAGTCAGGCAGTGCCAGGTCGGGTGAGTAAGGTGCATGAGGCAACAGTTCAAAGCCACATTTGGCCGCTTGTGCCACTGCCACCTGTCCTGGAGCAACATCATGATAGCTCAAAGCTTTCCTCTCCTTTTTTCTGTGATTGCTTCTTTCATTTGAGTTTTTGTGGACAGTGATATAAGGCTTAATAGTATACAGTTATGCCCCAAAATGGGAGTTTCTGGGTGAGGCTGAGAACTTTTTGAAGTACCCTTGTAAATCTATAATGGGATGTTCACCAAGCACATTTGGTCAGGTGTCCACATGCTTTTGGCTATATAGTCTAAGTATAGTGTTTGAAGCAGTATTGCATGCAGCAATAAGGGCTATAAATGGGGGGGCCAGTTTTGATGTCAGCATGCTGTATCAACGACAAGCCTCAAGGCCAATTTATGCTGACAACGCAGTCCTCGCAGATGGCGTCGCAGATGGCGTCTGCGTAGCCCCCCCACCTTCGCAGATGCTCTGCGCGCACCTCCCAAAAATTGTGACCACCACAGAAGCCTCGCAGACAGCGTCGCAGACAAGAGGGCTCTGATTGGTCCACTCCAGGTCCACTCTACATCCGCTGTACACGCACTTCCGCTTCCCTACTTTCCTGGTTTGGTTTGTTTTCACTACCGCCATTTTTAAAAACACGAGCGAAGATGGAGCAGCACGAAGAGCAGTTGATCGAGGAAGTGAGGAAGTACGTATATCTATACGACTCCAGTTCTAGTCATTATAAGTAACCGGAGGATAAACACTCCACTAACCACACCCACCAACTACTCCTAGCGATTTCGCGACTTCGCGCCCCCTTGCGTTGTGGCGGTGAATAACATCGCGCACGCCTATTACTCCCCGCTCAACGATAAATTACAACTGTCTGCGAAAAGCTATCTGCGAAAGCCTTGTCGCAAGAGCATGCAGAGGCCCTCAGTGTACAGTGTACTATACACCCCTGCAGTCTTGATGTAATTCACTGAAACAGCTGCTTACCGTGAAACTGTTGTTGACATTCTTTGTGCTTGATTCGGCAACACTGGCATCTGAGAGGTCCACCTCATCAAAGATAAGGGACTGTAGAGAATAGTAAAGAGAAATCGTCAACACATTGTATTCCTGCCCTGCAGCAGCTTCATGGCTTATTTTTCAGTTTAAAAAGTGAAAACGAGCTTAATAGCTGAATTAACCTGGATACACTGGAAGCTGTAGCTTGTCAAAGTTAATGCAACAAAGTCCTTAAAGTGCTTTATTCTTATCCTCTTCATGGACATGTATGTACATGATTTCACAGTGTGAGTTCATACACGGTAGTCTTCCTAACAGCGGTGGAGGCTTGAAGCGCGGAAGGAAGAAAGCAATGAACAGAACGAGGATGAGGCATGTGGGCATTCACACAACCTTCAGTGCTTCGCTATGTTACATTCTGCTTCAGAGCAGCTCAAAAATCTCCACGAGACAACAAGGAACCACCTGAAACATCAAACCACAGGCTTGCAATTAAGGCCAGATCACTTTACAGGACCTAATCTGCATTCAAGTGCTGATTGGCAGATATTTGACTAAGTGTTGACTGTGTACTTGGGAAGTGTAAGCAATGTGACATCCTGTTTATGATATGATCTGCTGCCTTGGCTTGCATCTAGTAGGGAGAATGCTGGCTCAATGTTGGCTGGCTGGACTAGGTCTGCAATATCTGTTGGAGAGCAGGGTGTTATGCCAACACAAACAGAGCCCCCCCCCAGATGCTCAGCCACTTCATTTGTGCCTGTGAGGTCACTGTTAGGACTCTCCTCTCTTTCGCATACACAGTCATGACTCCTACTACATGCATTCAGAACACTTTGGGGTTTTTTTTGAATCACAAAAAAAGAGCCTTAGAAATGGAGGTTTTTGAAAAGCCTTTCTTTCATATTCAGATTACAAGACGGTGTTTGAATGCCATCCTTAACCCGTGGGTCAGTTTCCGTATGAATGACATACATGGTGGAGACAGCGAGGACACACTGAATGGCTGACTGTCTTTAGCCTCTTCGTGTTGGGGGCGTCACAGAGAGTGGATGCAGATTCCAGATTAGTTTAAACAGTCTCTCCTTTCAGACAAAGATCAGTGACACATAAGGCCCAAATCTCCACAACACTTCTCTTCTATTGCTTATGTGGACATGACGACAGCGATGACATGATGTTCTCAACCATTGCACAGCTCATATCCCAGCTCAGGCACAATGGGGAGAACAGGCATCCTAAATGATGCCAGAGTGTACAGGCCAGCCAAATGAACGTAGCGAATGGCAGTCAGTAATCGCAGCTATGAGAGAGAGAGAGAGAGAGAGAGAGAGAGAGACGGATATCCAGCGCCAGACAGGTGGCTCCTGCTGCAGTTGCTGCTAACCCGAATCGCCACCAAACCTTCCTCCGATCCGCTGGCACCCAGAGCGGGAGGCGGAAGGCGAGCACCGGACCAGCAGACGGACAGAACTCTCCAACACACGCGGCTACGCGAGACCCGGTACTGCCAGCGGGCCAGCACGCCACCCGTCTGCCACAGGGCAATTAAACAAACACACACACACACACACACACATATCATGGCATTAAGAGCAGTGGGGGTATATATATATATATATATATATATATATATATATATATATATATATATATATATACACACATATATACACCTGTTGCAAGAGCGTCAAATCTTTGTCTCACTGTTTACGTCCCCTAGACCAAACTCTACCTTAGAGATGGCTGAGCAGTGGGAAAAGAATGAGGGCTAGTGCACTTTCTACTTTGTGTTCTGCTTTTCCACTGGAATGTACGGTATGGCACGACATGGTTACTGGACCAAATCCCAAACTCTCCAAACATGGTCAAGAACCTGTGGCCTATTCCTATCCCATACGTAATTCCACACTGCAAATGTAGAAGGAGTTCTCTGGAGGTTGATGGGTGGTGAGATAATTTCCCACATTATGCTCATGTTAACAGTAATCTCTAAAAGCACTAGTGAAATGTAATATCACTAGTATTACTAGCATATCAGTGTGCAAACATCACTGTGCATACTCATTTCTTAAAGGGAATGAAAAGAGCTGATTTGATTGAATATTTCAGCAGAATACACAATATTATGGGCTTGCTTTGTGCATGCACCATTATGATAAAACATTGATAATGCATAGAAAAAGCAAATAGCAGTTTAAAAAACAGGTAAAAGCAAAAAATAGCCTCAGTGAGGCTGTAGCTCATACTGGCCACTGTTGTGTGGGAGTTTGAAATCCGATCAATCCTGTAGGAGGAGTAGCGATTTTTGTGAAATTGCATATGACCATGTAATGTAATGTAATGTAGCCGCATCCATGGCAGGTGGCACCACCTGGTGAACAATTCTTGTTGGAATATGTCTTTAGAGTCTTCTGGCTGAGTTTCAGTGAAAACATCCTAGCAGTTTACGAACAGTAGTGTTTGATGTGATGAGTCACCCAAAATTTTCAAACGCCTATAAAATGTTAAATAAGACAGGTGGCACCACCATATTGACAATTTTTATACATACCAACCTGGGGAACATTCCACATGAGTTTGATCAAAATCCGATCACTCCCGTATGAGAAGTAGTGATTTTTGTGAAACTGCATATGACCCTTGTGTAGCCGCATCCATGGCAGGTGGCACCACCTGGCGAACAACTCTTGTTGGTACATGTCTTTAGAGTCTTCTGGGTGAGTTTCAGTGAAAACGTCCCAGCAGTTCACGAAGAGTAGCGTTTAAAGTGACGAGTCACCCGAAATTTTCAGACACCCATAAAATCGTAAATATGACAGGTGGCACCACCATCTTGACAAATTTTATGCACACCCACCTGGGGAACATTGGATGTGAGTTTGATCGAAATCCGATCAATCCTGTAGGAGGAGTAGTGATTTTTGTAAATTGTGGTCGGATGATGATGGCGAACGATGGACAGACAACGCGTGATCGCATAAGCTCCTCCGGCCTGGCCTACAGCCGGATGAGATAAAATTATTTCATTTTTCACAGTGGTGCTGGTCTGACAAATGTGCCAACTTGTGATGTACTGAATCTGCACCTAGCTCCAACCTGACTGGTACTCTTTTTAGCCTGACAAGAAAGATTACCAAATCCAGCACAATACATTTCAGTGAGGAATGGAAATAACAGCAAAATGTGAGAACTTGGATTTGTTACCATTACCATGCCATACCGCATCATCTGACAGAAAAGTGCAAATAACACCGTGTGTGTCAGGAATTAGACCTCTGAATGCGATGGACCTACAGTAGAAAAGCAGCCAGTAACCTCACCTTGGCGTCCTTGGCATAGTAAAGTGTCCGGCCACGGAGTTTGAAGTATCTTTTTTTCCAGCGCTGGAAAGAGCTGGTCTGTTTTAGGAGCAGGCCTTCCTTCACACTCGTCTACAGAGAGAAAGTAAAACAGGATGAGGACATTCATCTATTCCCAGAATCCACAGGCACATTATATGAGACAAAGTGGTGCATAAAAACAGATCTGTGAGGAGGTGGGATCACTGAGTTCATGAGAACTTTCTATATCCTTTTTTTTTAAACATCATGTCAGTGCTTCAAAATGTCCGCGTTTTACATTTTATTTTATTAAACGTGTCATATGTTGCGGTTTAACCTGCTTAAGTGAGGCGCTTTCTCATGTTTTATGTGGAGATCCCCACACTAACCTAAAACACTTTGTTTATCACATTTTTTGGTTTGTTATTCAAATGCTGCTCTGGAGAGACACTGGCACCAAAGCAGGCATTACTTCACTTAAACCAGGCCACAGACTTTTAAACAATGATGCGCACTTATAATTTCTTTCCAGCCAACATTTTCAGAGCTTCCTAAGCACTGTGCACTTCAAATCTAATTATTTGTACAATTTTAGGGGAATATGAAACTGTTAAGTGATGCAGGGCTTCAAAGTGACGGCATGTCACATGGGACTGTGTCAGTGTGTTGGCCTGGCCCTGGCTAGAGTCCACGCCTCGCTGTGTATCTTTGCCAGTGTCAAGTGTGTTCAAAGAACAATTTTACGCTTGAGAGCGGCGAGACAAGGCAAACAACACCCAATAAAGAAAGCTCATTACTCAAAGCAAAGCTTAAGTGAGAACAATTCTACACACATACTATCACACATAGACGACTTCCGAGGACAGGGTTCAGTTTACAAAATTACACAGCTATAAAGTTTGAAGCAACAGATCCTTGTTGAGCCTAAACATGTGTCAATGGAAAAGCCCTGGTAGTACATGGCAGGGTTACGTGTGTGTGTGTGTGTTCAGGGATGACCCTTGGGTCACAGCGTCAGCTAGTTGCCTTTAGTAGAGCTGTACTGTCATTTCACATTATCCCAATCCCTACCAACAATAAACAAGAAGTGCAGAGCTGCAAGCAGTCGTGCTCCTTCCTGTCCATTCAGTTACAAATATAGCACAAACACTGGAGAGAGAGAGAGAGAGAGAGAGAGAGAGAGAGAGAGAGAGAAGAAAAAAACAAGAATCCCCAGACATATAGGGGTGGGAAGCTATTTATAGCAGAGGAAATATGCTCTCTGAAGGGATTGCAAACAGAGAGGCAGGCTTCGATCTGACATCCTGGTGCCACAGCTGTGTCAACTTAAACAGAAAGTCAGTCCACCGGTACATGCGTGCGCGCGCGCACACACACACACACACAGAGTATATAATTGTTAAAGTCTTCAATACTCAAATAACACTTGTGAACTCTTCAGTATATGCACCGTTTGACATTCTTATGATTTACGATTTTAACTAAGTTAGTCAATAAAAATTACAGTTCTTAGTAATGGACATATGATTCATACCTGCAAATATCCCAACTATAGGGTTTAGTTTTTAACACTCATAATAAAACAGCCACAGCCATCTGACTTTTTACACTCAACCTGACAGGCTTTTGAAACTGTAAGTAAGTAAGCAAGCAAGCAAGCAAGCAAGTAAATAAGCAAGCAAGTAACTAACTAAGCAAATAAGCAAGCAAGTACGTAAGTAAATAAGCAAGCAAGTAAGCAAGCAAGTAATCAAGCAAGCAAGTAAATAAGTAAGTAAGCAAGCAAGCAAATAAGTAAGTAAGCAAGCAAGCAAGTAAATAAGTAAGTAAATAAGTAAGCAAGCAAGCAAGCAAGTAAATAAATAAGTAAATAAGCAAATAAGTAAGTAAATAAACAAATATGTAAGTAAGCACACAAGTAAGTAACTAAGTAAGTAAGCAAGCAAGCAAGCAAGCAAGTAAACAAGTAAATAAGTAAGTAAATAATCAAATAAGTAAGCAAGAAAATAAGTAAGTAAGTAAGCAAGCAAGCAAGCAAGTAATCAAGCAAGCAAGTAAATAAGTAAACAAGTAAGCAAGCAAGTAACTAAGTAAATAAGTAAGCAAGCAATCAAACATGCAAGCAAGTAAGTAAATAAGTAAGCAAGCAAGCAATCAAGCAAGCAAGCAAATAAGTAAGTAAACAAGTAAGCAAGCAAGTAACTAAGTAAATAAGTAAGTAAGCAAGCAATCAAACATGCAAGCAAGTAAGTAAATAAGTAAGTAAATAAACAATCACTCTTTTAAATTACATAATTTGCAAGCCAGTACATTTGTTTCTTTTATGTATTTATTTAACCAGTGTTTTCTAATTTTACTGTTTTATATATAATATATAACATTGAATCTTCACCGATTCTTTTAATCGTACATTCTGCTGAAGTCAGAATCCTTCTTTATAAACTCAAACAGACCCTTCGTGCTAAGTTTCTATCAGATGTTTCTCTCACATAGTGCAGTTTCAAAATCAAATTCCTGCAACAAATTAAGATGACTTCAGCTTCCTTATAAGGACTTTTATGTGTTCCGTGAAGTAAACATTAAAGTGGTGATGCAGAAGGATCAGTAAACACAATGCACACGTCACCACTGCGGCTTCCTCAATGCTACGTCTACCTGGAGCATTCTACTTGCTTAGCTACATACAAGACGTCTTACTCAAACACTGAGCGTTTTTCCATGTCAAAGACCAGCAGCTTAACATTTCTTTGTGAAAAATATCAGGTGATGTGTAGCAGATGGATGAGAGGTGCAATGCAATCAGTGGGCAATTTGCCTAATCCAATTTCAGCACCAGGAACTCGCCCGACTGAGGATTCATGAGAGCTGCATGACAGTATGCTGCCCCCCCCACCCCCATTTTTCTCTGTTCTTTTTCCTTTTCCCTCCTTAGCAGGGAATTGAAACTGTAGGAGACACTGGTTTTAATGTTCAGTGCTTATGGAGAGGAAAGGAAATCATGGATGAAGCACTGAATGTTGTTAGTATTATTACTGTTGCTATTTCTGTGTATGGAAAGTGCATTGAAAGCACAAAGACAATCATTTTTTCAGCAGGTTTAAGGGAAAACTTTAATGCTCTACTTTAATGCTCCATTTTTTGTGCCCCCTTTAGGTCTCAATAGACCTTTCCTTGTCTTAAGTTCCTTTCCTGTTGCCAAGTAGGACAAGCAGCGATCTATTAATAGAGCTTTTCTTCACTAAATACTGACAGGGAGAACTGCTCTGTGCCAGACAGAACTGAGTAACCTCACTGTGCCATAGAGTACACCCACACCTCAGTGCACAACACACACACACACACACACACACACACACACACACACACACACACACACACACATATACAGTACACCACAACTCTGTGTAACCCCATCTACTAGACACAAAAAAGTACTCTCTCTGTGTGTGTGTGTGTGTGTGTGTGTGTGTGTGTGTGTGTGTGTGTGTGTGTGTGTGTGTGTGGACACATGTAGACTAAGGCAGCAATGAGGGCAGCAGCTGTGTTCGGAGGGGAGCACAAAGCAGGAGTTTGTACAGAAAGTGAATGAAGAAAACAGGCCTCCATCCTGTCCCTGAGGATATCCAGCCTCTCTATCTCACTGCTTGGCACACGCCTGCTGTGCTTGCAACACGCGCACACACACACACACACACACACACACACACACACACACACACACACACACACACAGAGGATGTACCTAGTGCCAAGATGGGCACACTGCTGCAGTAAACACAACTCCTTGATGATTTTTGGCTATACGCTCTTATTGCCTGTCAACCTCTGAACTGAATTAAGGGAAGAATTTACAAAGGTTTAACTAGGAACAGGAGAATTTTCACATATTTATCTAATGGCTAGGCAACTTGTTAGTTGTACCTTGTTAGTATAAGTATGTTGATTTAAAGAGGACGACATTTCATATCCAATGCTTCACTGGAACACTGCTTGACGCATACATCACATACACATACAGTACGTGGCTTCCTGTTCCTACTTCTGCAACACGATGAATAAGTCTCTGACTTCAGGACTCACCTTGGAGTCTGTTCTTTCTTTGGAATAAACTCAGGAAAAGATGAACACTTCATCCTTCTGGTATTGCGTAATTCATGGAAATAGGCGCTGTTAAATACACATTCGTAACTGTAAGTGCTCATAATAACTGGATTGCTTTCACCTCCCTCATCTACAATACAGGGGTGTACAGGGTCAGACACATATCCATTTACTCTCTCTGATTCAAAGCCTAGGCATATGACTAAACAATTAATTTTACAATCATACACTTTCACTAGATGATTAATTATCATACAAACCCTTATTATTTATTTGCTTTTTCTCTGGATTTGATGTCACTCTTATAGTACAGGGTGTTTCAAAAAAATTTGATATCATTTCACAATCTAATAACTTTGCCAATTCTCGTTCAGATGACCTCAAATTTTAACAGCATGTGTGGAAACAGGTCAAAATTTTATGTTTAATGTTTTTTTTTGTATCTTTTTAGGTATAGAAATGCCATTCACTGGAAAAGAAAAGGCGTTTTGTGTGTTCGAGTACGCTCGAACACAGTCGAACAAGACTGTGCAGCGTGCATTTATGAGAGACTTCTCTAAAAATGCACTGTTACCAGAAAAGACTGTTACCAAAGACATGTTGCAGCGTGTTTGGCAAGAGCTGGACTACCGACTTGACGTGTGTGGTGTCTCAGGCGGCACGCATATTGAAAATTTGTGAAATCGTTCATGGAATCTACATACCTTTGAATTTCTCATTCAAATTTCGAGGAATAAATCTTATATTGCTCAAGATTAAGCCTGTTTAGTTTCATTTGCCTCGACTATGTAGTTTCTGGGATATTTACATCTCAAATAATATCAAATTTTTTGAAACACTCTGTATAATAATATAAAAATAGAATATTGTATAAGCACTGTAATAATGCACTTATGCTTTATGTAGAGTCATAGAGTCATAAGGGTCATATTATATATCTACACGAAACTTGTAAGTCGATAAGATTTCTGTCTGTCTTTTAAATAATAAAAAGCGAGTGCAAAGACATGATCGACATTATAATTAATTAAAATGAATATAATAAAATTCACAGAGAGTTTACTGAACAATAAACCTTTTAATAGATCAAAAAATATGTAAAAATGAATAATGCTATACATACTGCTACACTAAATATAGTCACTGGCTACAAATAATTCAACTATTCTTTGCTCTTTTTTCCTTGACTAAGAATATTGTTTAAAATATTATACAGTAGGCGTATCAGATGCTCGCTACTCATGCTGTGAAAATTGTGCATGCAGACGCTCATCTAAGTTTCCAAATCTATCATTATTTAACTCTTGAATATTTAAAAAGCTTATAATCTCTGCTTTCCAAAGAAATTTGTCTTGTTAAGATCTGTTCAGTACTTTGGGAGTAACGGCAAGTTGAAGTTGGAACAACAGAGTAAAAACTCTGGGAAACTGCCAGTGCTTTTTGAGTCACAGGAAAGTGGTCAGACTCTATCTCTCTCTTCTGATGGGTTTCCGGCAGGATTACTTGTGAATATCAATCAGATAACTTTTATAGAGATGTTCTCTAGCTCTCTGTTTCTGATGAAGTATTCAGCAAAATTTTCCGTCTGCTAGTTTTGATGTTATGATTCACGGGAGACTTTGAAGTGAGTTTTTATAGCTTTACCGATTTATGTTTCAAATCAAACTGATTCATGTAAATAAATAACTATTTTAGAATATAACCGGAGTTGTTTTGATGAAAAATATTGAGATCTTCATGGTCAGAATGAGATTTTAAAACACTGGAAGTCAGAAACGTGAGTGTCAATTTCAGTTCAGTGAATTGGAATTGTTTATTGGATGTGGCTCACAGTTTTTCCGAGGTTCGCCTTGAAAGCTGTGAATATTAATCAAAATAAGAATCATTTATATTCTTTAATATAAACACTAGTAGTTCCTACTTTTGAGAAATACAAAGCTCTACAGAGTGCAAAGAGGGTATTAGAAATAATCTTTTATTACTTTTTACTGAGTGTACCAATTAATTTTTTATCTAATTAGCATAATTCATACTCATTAAATGCTAATTTGCATGATTTGTTTTTACTAACTTTTCAAAGTTTGTATTCGGTATACAACCATCTATGTGCCTGCCAATTTCCATGTAAATATCTTGAACAATATAAAAGATATTAAGAAAAAACATTTGATCTCATTAGTTAACAAGGCCCATTTTTGACCATGTTATGCAAATACATAATGTTATGTCAGTTTTCCAAAAATTAAGCTGTTTTTTTTTATCTTTGATTTGTAATATCTCAAGAACGGATAAACATATTTTAATTATGTAAAAAAGTATGTTGTTCTGCATTCAATTCTGAATTCAATGAGACCAGTTTCAAGCAATTTGGATTGAATTTAAATTTTCACCTGATATGCTTATATACATTATGTTTAAAAT
This sequence comes from Neoarius graeffei, assembly GCF_027579695.1. Taxonomy (NCBI): domain Eukaryota; kingdom Metazoa; phylum Chordata; class Actinopteri; order Siluriformes; family Ariidae; genus Neoarius; species Neoarius graeffei. Next base: position 57,022,722 of record NC_083577.1, on the reverse strand, counting down.
ATTGTTTGATTATATTGAAGAACCTTGTTCTTCCCAGTACTTTCTACCTGACTGATTAGGTCTGTTTATGGAATCGAATAGTCAATCCTGATGCTCTCAAATACAAATAATTTACAGTCAGGTTGTGTAACACATGTACATGTGACGACAGCTTAGACAAACCTTACAAAAGACATACTAGAGTTCGATCAATAGGAAAGTTTGGGCTTGGCCTCCCTTGATTCACTGCTTACGTAATGTAAAACTGAACAAGAAAACACTAAAAATGTCCTCAACATGTCAAACCAATACATTATAGAACAATTTAATGAATTGTATGAACAAATACAATGTGATAGTGTCAATCAGGCCAGGTTTGAAATGGATGCAAGTACCAGCATCGCATAAATAAAAAATGAACAAACCTTTTTAGTCTTAGTAAGTGGTTGGAGTTCTGCAAATAAGATCCCTTTGTGCATGGTGGTGATCTGTCTACGATATCTACAATATTGGGCCTGTGGGGGTTTTGTGGCATAAACTGAAATTGAAAGAATACATTTTCTGTGGTAGCAATTACCCACAGGCTAATCCGAACTTAATGGCCTGCATATCAACTGCCACACCAAGCTTTCTCGCCATTGTCTTCTGCAGTCGCTAATGGCCTTGAGTCTAATTAGGAACTAGCACAGGGATTACTAATTCTCAGTCGAGAAAATAGGGAAATCAGTGAGCCGCTCAATCTAAAGTAAGGTTATTACAAAGGTAGTAAATACGAACCTAGTGCTTTTGTTTTTGGGTGAATATTGAATTCAGAAAATGGATTCGTTTGGAAGACTGGATTTAAACCAATGCCGTCACAGTGACAGACAGATCTGCTTTGAGCTTATGAAAGCTAGTTGTATTTTAGGAATGATATGTGGAATTACCCAAATATTTTCTCACCATTAAAATCTAACGAGGCCTACCTTAACCGTAAGTCTTTAATGCTATGCGTTTACAGTGATGCTACAGGTGCATATCTTCACCCATTCTCCCCAGCAAACAGTTACAACCTGAGACGCTTCAGTTTCATGGATGGCACAAAGTACCAACTGAAAAATAAATGATCGTTGGTGAAATCACAAAGAGCAGCAGGGACACGTTACCTCCCTGGTGATGACTTTTCAGGCTTCATGTTAGCAGAGCGTGATCAAGGCCCCACATTAACACAAACACGCTGTTGCCGCTCTGGAAGTTAAAAATACCACTTTCGCTAAAACTTTGCAGCAGGGTTTAAACTGGTCCAGCAATTACACCTTGTCAAATGTTGCACATAATTTTCCCATCTCCTGCGACACACAGCCATTGTGTACAGAGGAGGCAGCACACAAGGTAACAATTACACTGGTCAGGACGCTCAGGCGTGGGGCGGCGGAAGGAATGACAGCCACTGAAACACTGCTATACAGTCAGCAGGGGAAGGAGGGGAGGAGAACAGCCATTAAAGCTACTTAACAAAGAAAAGAGGCTAGCTCGGGATTGCCACCCCTCCCCAATATACACACATAATGCAAACATATATCTTCCATATTGCCTATGAATATAGGCCAAAACATGGCACGTCCAAGTATCAACTGTCATAGCTAAATACAGTGGCATTTTAGACGATATTAGGGTTTGACACAGGCACAGACCATAAACTGATCATCTCATCTCATCTCATTATCTCTAGCCACTTTATCCTGTTCTACAGGGTTGCAGGCAAGCTGGAGCCTATCCCAGCTGACTACGGGCGAAAGGCGGGGTACACCCTGGACAAGTCGCCAGGTCATCACAGGGCTGACACATAGACACAGACAACCATTCACACTCACATTCACACCTACGGTCAATTTAGAGTCACCAGTTAACCTAACCTGCATGTCTTTGGACTGTGGGGGAAACCGGAGCACCCGGAGGAAACCCACACGGACACGGGGAGAACATGCAAACTCCGCACAGAAAGGCCCTCGCCGGCCACGGGGCTCGAACCCAGACCTTCTTGCTGTGAGGCGACAGCGCTAACCACTACACCACCGTGCCGCCCCATAAACTGATCAATCACTGCAAAACGAAATCATGTGAGTTGGGAAACACTGTACATCAACTGAAGCCAATTAGGATGAAAATGGAAATGACTTAACGAGGGGAATATATTGGCTGTTTCAACCTCCTCCGAGAGCAATTTTCTCGGTAATGCTTTGCCTACAGACTCCTTGTGAAAGAACACGGAGTCATATTTGAATGGAGAAGCTTTGTCTAATCTTGTGTCTCCAAACAGGATCCCAGTAACTCAGGCTTTCTGTCTTTACTCCCTGTATTATCAACAGAGCTGATCTGTAAAATCCCCACCGTAAATCAATGAACGTAGCCCATAATACATATGAGAAAGGCTTATTTCCCATGAAATTAATGGTTTGTGAAGTAAATCACAAAAATAACATCTGATTGCTGAGTTATACAGTATATCCTCATAATACCACAACACTGTTTAATTCTCTAATCTGACTGGGCAGAATGTTTTGATTAATTCTCTTTAACCGCATGTATATGACATTACGGCTGCATGACAAATCACAGGTTTATAGCAATGAGTTTGGTCGAATACATTAATATTTCTACGGAAAAAAAAATCTTACATATGAGGGATAATCCACATACACTGATTTTAAAAATGTGTGTAATCATTGATATAGTGCAGCTTTCAATTAGGTGTTTTTTTTTTAAAGGAGTCACAAAAATGATCTCATCTCATCTCATTATCTGTAGCCGCTTTATCCTGTTCTACAGGGTCGCAGGCAAGCTGGAGCCAATCCCAGCTGACTACGGGCGAAAGGCGGGGTACACCCTGGACAAGTCGCCAGGTCATCACAGGGCTGACACATAGACACAGACAACCATTCACACTCACATTCACACCTACGGTCAATTTAGAGTCACCAGTTAACCTAACCTGCATGTCTTTGGACTGTGGGGGAAACCGGAGCACCCGGAGGAAACCCACGCGGACACGGGGAGAACATGCAAAGTCCACACAGAAAGGCCCTCGCCGGCCACGGGGCTCAAACCCAGGACCTTCTTGCTGTGAGGCAACAGCGCTAACCACTACACCACCGTGCCGCCCTCACAAAAATGATAAATAAAACAAAAGAATTAAGAAAAGCTTTGCGGTTTCTTTGTGGAAAGAAGACAGGCTGTTAAGGAAATGACTCTTTACAGTTACTATAATGCAAGTGATAACAGGAATGAACTTGATTGGCAAACATTCCACAACATTAAATACACCTATAAATGAATAAAAGGTATGCTTAAATCAATAAAAACTTTTAATTGATGGCAAATTGCTGTGCAATAAGAACAAAACACTTCAAGACGTGCTGTTATTGGAAAATTATCAACCTCAGGGTTGAAACAGGGATATCACACCACCCCATTATTGATTATTTTCTTATAATTTCTTATAACATAATATAACCACTGTGTTTTTATTCCATACTTATTTTTGTGGTCATTAGCACAAGCAAAAACCTAGCAAAAAGTGGCGAAACTGTAAAAAAAAAGGGGGAGGGTTGGGCTAGAATGAATATATTATGAAGGGGTGTGGTTAGGTGGCATCCAATCAAATCAGCTTCTCTCATTTCTTTTAATAAAAGTCAGTCGTGACTGTGACATTTGCAGTGATACTTGGCATGCTCGTAAATTCCATTTATCCATTTTACATCAGTGATGTGTTTTCATGTGTGTTCAAACTCTAGGCTTGTTCTTTATCTTCATGCAGACGATACATTTGGTAAAACTGGTATTAAATACTTTTTGTTAGACATTCTGTGCGGTTACACTGAATATCGCTAAACCACAGCCTTGCTGATATTCAGTGTAATCACACTCAGTATTACTTAAACATACGACAGTACACTTTTCTGAGATATCGTCTTAATACCAATTACAAACTCAGATTTCGGATTGGAAGCTGAATTTTTATTTCCCCTCCATTTCATCCATCCATCCATCCATTATCTGTAGCCGCTTTATCCTGTCCTACAGGGTCGCGGGCAAGCTGGAGCCTATCCCAGCTGACTATGGGAGAGAGGCGGGGTACACCCTGGACAAGTCGCCAGGTCATCACAGGGCTGACACATAGACACAGACAACCATTCACACTCACATTCACACCTACGGTCAATTTAGAGTCACCAGTTAACCTAACCTGCATGTCTTTGGACTGTGGGGGAAAACGGAGCACCCGGAGGAAACCCACGCGGACACGGGGAGAACATGCAAACTCCGCACAGAAAGGCCCTCGCCGGCCACTGGACTCGAACCCAGGACCTTCTTGCTGTGAGCCAACAGTGCTAACCACTACACCACCGTGCTGCCCCCCTCTATTTCAGTGTCTCATCTCATCTCATTATCTCTAGCCGCTTTATCCTTCTACAGGGTCGCAGGCAAGCTGGAGCCTATCCCAGCTGACTACGGGCGAAAGGCGGGGTACACCCTGGACAAGTCGCCAGGTCATCACAGGGCTGACACATAGACACAGACAACCATTCACACTCACATTCACACCTATGGTCAATTTAGAGTCACCAGTTAACCTAACCTGCATGTCTTTGGACTGTGGGGGAAACCGGAGCACCCGGAGGAAACCCACGCGGACACGGGGAGAACATGCAAACTCCACACAGAAAGGCCCTCGCCGGCCCCGGGGCTCGAACCCAGGACCTTCTTGCTGTGAGGCGACAGCGCTAACCACTACACCACCGTGCCGCCCTATTTCAGTGTTAAAGAATTTATTTTTGCAAACATTAAATAAATGTGTCAATGAACATTTTTCACTGCGTTTTTAAATGCAACATTACTGTTTTGCTCGCAATTTAGAAGCAAACTTAGATATCAGGATAGATATCATGCATTGCAGAAATGTCAAGTACTATAATATCATATTTTTGTCATAGTGTCCACACTAAGTTACAGATAAAATAATTCAGTCAGTTGTATTTAGTTGTAGTCATGTTGTCGTACTCAAGGCTGGTCTCAAGATCACTTCTTGAAATTATTGGTCTCGTCTCGGAATCAACAGCATTTTTGCTCAGTCTTGTCTCGTACTCCGATATAGATGACTCGGGATTTTATTTCAAGTCTGGTCAAAATGCAGAGATGAAACTAAATTGCCTGTGCATTGTCTTATTTATTTCTTAATATCGTTACTGTTATTGGATGTAAAACTTACTGCTTCAAATGCAATGAACAATATTTATGACTAATTAGGGCCCGAGCCCTATGGGCGAAGGCCCTATTGTTCTTGTAAGAGTTCACTATTATTAGGGCCCGAGCCCTATGGGCGAAGGCCCTATTGTTCTTGTAAGAGTTCACTATTATTATTCTTCCGTCTTCTTCTTCTTCTTCTTCTTCTTTATTTTTCTCCGCTGTTGGGCCATTTTCGGGGCGCTTGCCATGGGCGAAAACGCACGAAATTTGGCACCACTTCCGAGAATTGCCACCGCTACTCAGAACCAAAAGCCCAAACTTGGCCGGGGCTCAGGGCCTCTATAGCGCCCCCTAAGTCATTGTGATTTTGGCCTCCCGCATTAAGGTGCCTGGTTGCCATATAGTTTGTAGTACTGGCATGCCATTTGGTACGCATATGTATCTCACTAAGCCGGCCAAAAATGTTATGCCACTGCATTAGCCACGCCCAACAGGAAGTGAGGTAATTTCACTTTTGTGCGAAATGCGTGGCCACGAAGACGGCGCAACTCCTCCTAGACCGTTCATAGGAATGTCACCAAAATTGATACACATCATCTACAGACATGGCTGACAAAAGTTATTAAATAGGTTTCACGGTGGATAAACCGTTCAGAAGTTATACGTCTATCAATTTTCACTTCAAAATTTTACATGCTAAAAAATTCATAACAAATCTTCTAATTGCTCAAAACTGCTCATACTTCACACGCTAATCACTCATTGGGCTTCTGACATGTTACCCAATTTCTGTGCTATTTCGCCACTGGGGGCGCTATTTTTGGGCAAAAACTCCAATCTTTCCTCAAATTTGGTCAAACTTCACGGCCACCCTCTTACTACCTCCCATGTCATGTATACCCCATTTTGGGAATTTTCGTCCATGGGGGGCGCTGTTTTTGGCCAACGCAATTGCTCCAAAACGGGTTTTTGGTAAATAGTTCCATAATGCTTTCCTTCACACCACTACCTTGTGATAGTACGTTGCTGTTGTAGACACTTATTTTTCCAACTCATAATCGCTCATGTACAGCATAGTGCCACCTACTGACATGGGAAAAACCAAAACATTTTTTCTTCAAAAATCAATATCTCATCTTCTATTTACTCAATCTTGATCAAACTTGATACGCACACTCTTAACAGGTCACCTGACATATCTCCCAAATTTTGTAAACTTTTGCCACTGGGGGCGCTGTTTTCAGGCAACATTTTATATCTCGGCTTCTGATTGGTCAAACTTGATCAAACTTGACAAAACAACTCTGCATAGGTCCCTTGACATGTATACCAAATTTGGTGAACTTTCACCACTGGGGGCGCTCATTGCGCTGTAGCAGTTGCAGGAGAGGTGTTTACAATCATGAGGCACCAGGAGTATGTTGTTTTGGTTGCCTTAAACACACATGACTTGTGGGGAATGGGTAGGCAGTCGGGAGCAAGTGTTGTAGCGTTACATACAGACTAATAGATGTCTAACAGAAGACAATCCTATGTAGCTATAGCTTGGTGACTGATGAGGTAAATACATTAATTTGGTTGGGAAGCCATGGCATAAAATTTTCTGTCCATGACAACATCTCAGCGCACCGTGTACTCTGTGTCCGATTCTGTGCTTTGTCGCCATTGTGGGAGTAATGTCTCTTGCCGAAGAAGCTGTGGAAGGTATTTCACGGGGACGCATGCCCCCGCCCCCCTTGGCCGCTGGCGCGAGGGCCCGTCGAGGCCACTTGCGGCTTTAATTATTCTTCCGTCTTCTTCTTCTTCTTCCGTCTTCTTCTTCTTCTTTATTTTTCTCCGCTGTTGGGCCATTTTCGGGGCACTTGCCATGGGCAAAAACGCACGAAATTTGGTACCAGTTCCGAGAATTGCCACCGCTACTCAGAACCAGAAGCCCAAACTTGGCCGGGGCTCAGGGCCTCTATAGCGCCCCCTAAGTCGTTGTGATTTTGGCCTCCCGCATTAAGGTGCCTGGGTGCCATGTAGTTTGTAGTAGTGGCATGCCATTTGGTACGCATATGTATCTCACTAAGCCGGACAAAAATGTAATGCCAATGCATTAGCCACGCCCAACAGGAACTGAGGTAATTTCACTTTTGTGCGAAATGCATGGCCACGAAGACGGCGCAACTCCTCCTAGATCGTTCATAGGAATGTCACCAAAATTGATCCACATCATCTACAGACATGGCTGACAAAAGTTACTAAATACGTTTCACGTAGGATAAACCGTTCAGAAGTTATACGTCAATCAATTTTCGATGCAAAATTTTACATGCTTAAAAATTCATAACAAATCTTCTGAATGCTCAAAACTGCTCATACTTCACATGCAAATCAGTCATTGGGCTTCTGACATGTTACCCAATTTCTGTGATATTTCGCCACTGGGGGCGCTATTTTTGGGCAAAAAATCCAATCTTTCCTCAAATTTGGTCAAACTTCACAGCCACCCTCTTACTACCTCCCATGTCATGTCTACCACATTTTGGGAATTTTCGTCCATGGGGGGCGCTGTTTCTGGCCGACGCAATTCCTCCAAAACGGGTTTTTGGTAAATAATTCCATAATGCTTTTCCTTCACACCACTACCTTGTGATTGTACGTTGCTGTTGTAGACACTTATTTTTCCAACTCATTGTCGCTCATGTACAGCATAGCGCCACCTACTGACATGGGAAAAACCAGAAAATTTATTCTTCAAAAATCTATATCTCATCTTCTATTTACTCAATTGTCATCAAACTTCATACGCAAACTCTTCATAGCTCACCTGACATGTACGCCAAATTTTGTGCACTTTCGCCCCTGGGGGTGCTGGTGATTTCAGAAATGATATTGCAGCTTCTGATTTGTCAAACTTGGCAGGCAAACTCTTTACAAGACCCTTATTGGGGCGCTTGCCATGGTCGACAACGCACGAAATTTTGCTCCTTTTTCTTAGACTGCCACCGCTACTGAGAACCAGAAGCCCAGATCCAGGCGGGCCTCAGGGCCTCTTTAGCGCCCCCTAACTCGTTGTGATTTTGGCCTCCCGCAAAACGGTGCCTGGTTGCCATGTAGTTTGTAGTAGTGGCATGCCATTTGGTACGCATATGTATCTCACTAAGCCGGACAAAAATGTAATGCCAATGCATTAGCCACGCCCAAGAGGAAGTGGGGTAATTTCACTTTTGTGCGAAATGCATGGCCACGAAGACGGCGCAACTCCCCCTAGACCGTTCATTGGAATGTCACCAAAATTGATAAACATCATCTACAGACATGGCTGACAAAAGTTACTAAATACGTTTCACGTAGCATACACCGTTCAGAAGTTATACGTCAATCAATTTTCAATGCAAAATTTTACCTGCTTAAAAATTCATAACAAATCTTCTAATTGCTCAAAACTGCTCATACTTCACACGCAAATCACTCATTGGGCTTCTGACATGTTACCCAATTTCTGTGATATTTCGCCACTGGGGGCGCTATTTTTGGGCAAAAATTCCAATCTTTCCTCAAATTTGGTCAAACTTCACGGCCACCCTCTTACTACCTCCCATGTCATGTACACCACATTTTGGGAATTTTCGTCCATGGGGGGCGCTGTTTTTGGCCAACGCAATTGCTCCAAAACGGGTTTTTGGTAAATAATTCCATAATGCTTCTCCTTCACACCACTACCTTGTGATAGTACGTTGCTGTTGTAGACACTTATTTTTCCAACTCATAATCGCTCATGTACAGCATAGCGCCACCTACTGACATGGGAAAAACCAAAAAATTTATTCTTCAAAAATCAATATCTCATCTTCTATTTTCTCAATCTTGATCAAACTTGATACGCACACTCTTAACAGGTCACCTGACATATGTGCCAAATTCTCTGTACTTTTGCCACTGGGGGCACTGTTTTCAGGCAACAATTTATATCTCGGCTTCTGATTGGTCAAACTTGATCAAACTTGACAAAACAACTTCTCATAGGTCCCTTGACATGTATACCAAATTTGGTGAACTTTCACCACTGGGGGCGCTCATTGCGCTGTAGCAGTTGCAGGAGAGGTCTTTACAATCATGAGGCACCAGGAGTATGTTGTTTTGGTTGCCTTAAACACACATGACTTGTGGGGAATGGGTAGGCAGTCGGGAGCAAGTGTTGTAGCGTTACATACAGACTAATAGATGTCTAACAGAAGACAATCCTATGTAGCTATAGCTTGGTGACTGATGAGGTAAATACATTAATTTGGTTTGGAAGCCATGGCATAAAATCTTCTGTCCATGACAACATCTCAGCGCACCGTGTACTCTGTGTCCAATTCTGTGCTTTGTCGCCATTGTGGGAGTAATGTCTCTTGCCGAAGAAGCTGTGGAAGGTCTTTCGCGGGGACGCATGCCCCCGCCCCCCTTGGCCGCTGGCGCGAGGGCCCGTCGAGGCCGCTTGCGGCTTTAATTTAAATTCTTCTTCTAGTTTTAGAAAGAGAAGAAGAAGCAGAAGCTTTTATTTGTCACACGTACACTCAAGCACAAACTTCAGCACACACTGAAATTCCTCTCTTGCATCTACCCATCTGAAGCAGTGAACACACACATGCACACACAAGTGAGCAATGAGCACATACACATACCCAGAGCAGTGGGCAGCGATGCTACAGCTCCCAGGGAGCAGTTGTGGGTTAGGTGCCTTGCTCAAGGGCACTTCAGCCCAACTTCAGGCCATGGCTGCCCCATGTTAACCTAACCACATGTCTTTGGACTGTGGGGGAAATCACAGCACCCAGAAGAAACCCATGCAGACAAGGGGAGAACATGCAAACTCCACACAGAAAGGCCCCCATTGGCCACTGGGCTCGAACCCAGAACCTTCTTGCTGTGAGGCGACAGTGCTAACCACTACACCACCGTGCCACCAAAATGTATCTGTTAATGGCTGTTACCCCTCCCCACCCCCCTTCACACACACTGGCCGGATCCTGGTCTTTACTGGGTCTCGGTCTTGACTTGGTTTCAACCCCTCAAAGTCTTGGTCTTGTCTCTGTCTCGATACATTGGTCATGACTTGGTCTCGGTTTAGGTGGTCTTGACTACAACACTAGCTAGTACTCTAAAAGTTCTGTTTGTACCTTATTCTCATGAAATAAACTGGATTGTTGGAAATAGCATGGGACTTTTAAGGCTTTTCTTGAGATCAGGAAATTAAAGTTTTGTGCTTACACTGACAGGAGGTCCTGAGAACTTTGAGTGGGTGTTCTGAGATTACTCCGTTACTCTATTGGTAGATTTTAACCGTCGAAGTTTGTCATTAAAAAACAGCAAGTGAGAACAAAAAAGGGGAAATTTGCTTGTGCGTAAGCTAATTAGCAATTAGAATTGTGTTGGTTATGCCACCAAATTACGCTTGCACCTGCATGAAATTACAGCCCTATGTGTGAAAGACAGATGATCCGATTGTACAGCAAACTGCACAAACAGACGGTGTGTATTCTGCTTCGTGCCTTTGGCAATTCCACTCTTCCAGCTCCACTATCTCATCAACAGTGCATCTTATTCATGCATTAGAGCACAGGGCACAGGACACAGACAAAGCAGATATCCCTAACTCAATAAGAGGACTTGTCAGACATGATTGCAGTTCTCTCTATCAGTGTTATCATGGATTTCCCCTCCTTATCTATACACCTGGATCTGAGCTTTCTGAGCTGCACTCACTCTTACATTAGGAATATGGGAGAATGGTAGAATGGTCTCTTGGTTTCTTTTACCGTTTTGTCATTTTTAACAGCAAAGCAAATCCGATCAAACTTAAGAAGAGCATGTAAACCTTGTCTTGTCTAACACTTCTGTCTGCAGCATCTGGGTTCATTTCAGTGCACAGTTAATGACATTTTCGATCAACAATATTGTGATAAGTGTGTAGGGAATTGTCTAACACGCCATCATTAAGCTCTAAATGCAATACCAACTGTGTGCATTTGATAGTTTTAATTGCACTATCAAAATCTCCCATTGCATGGCTAATTGCGCCACTGCAGACGAAAACAGGGTAACCTTAGACTTTCAGTGCTTCAAAAGTACAGAGGGTTTATATTCATTAGGAAATAAACTCAGTCACACTTTTTTATAAGTCGATTTTACAGAAATTATAGAAATCTATATTTCTCGATTTAATGCTGAAAGCATTTCATGGTATCGCAACACTCTCGGTACACGTGTAGAAAACTAAGCGTCTTGGATAGTCTGTAACTGATGAGTCCTTCCAGTTAAAGAAAGGCTCCAATCCATGAAAGCAAAACTCATGAATTATCAGAATGCCAAAAGCAGGAGTACTGCAAACTAGACCGCACACTGCTCTTCTGGCTATAAGCTTCAACTCAGGAGTCAGCAAGTTGATTGCAAAATGGGGAAGTGTGACCACATGATATGTTTACTTGTATCACAGTCATGAAGTAAGCAGTCCCTGAAATAAATGTTGCATCATTAAGAGTGAGTGGAAAATTGTGAAAAAGCTTTTAACATGGGAACATTTTAGCCATTTTAAAGAAATTATAACTAATAAATGCATCTGCAGACAGAATCAATGAGAAGTATGAAAATTTTAAATATATATATACACACATACATAAAATGCCTGTGATACAAGTAAACATATCATATGGTCACCCTTTTTGCAATCAATTATATTATATATATATATATATATATATATATATATATATATATATATATATATATATATATATATATATATATATATACACAGTGCTCAGCGTAAATGAGTGCACCCCCTTTGAAAAGTAACATTTTAAACAATATCTCAATGAACACAAACAATTTCCAAAATGTTGACAAGACAAAGTTTAATATAACATCTGTTTAACTTATAACATTAAAATAAGGTTAATAATATAACTTAGATTACACATTTTTTCAGTTTTACTCAAATTAGGGTGGTGCAAAAATGAGTACACCCCACAACAAAAACTACTACATCTAGTACTTTGTATGGCCTCCATGATTTTTAATGACAGCACAAGTCTTCTAGGCATGGAATGAACAAGTTGGTGACATTTTGCAACATCAGTCTTTTTCCATTCTTCAACAATGACCTCTTTTAGTGACTGGATGCTGGATGGAGAGTGATGCTCAACTTGTCTCTTCAGAATTCCCCATACTGTAGGTGTTCGATTGGGTTCAGATCAGGAGACATACTTGGCCACTGAATCACTTTCACCCTGTTCTTCTTCAGAAATCCAACAGTGGCCTTAGATGTGTGTTTAGTCATGTTGGAACAGTACACGACGACCAAGAGCACGGAGTGATGGTAGCATCTTCTCATTCAGTATAGAGCAATACATCTGTGAATTCATGATGCCATCAGTGAAATGCAGCTCCCCGACACCAGCAGCACTCATGCAGCCCCACATAAGGACACTGCCACCACCATGTTTCACTGTAGGCACCATGCATTTTTCTTTGAATTCCTCACCTTTGCGACGCCATACAGTTTTGAAGCCATCAGTTCCAAAAACATTTATCTTGGTCTCATCACTCCAGAGTATAGAGTCCCAGTAGTCTTCATCTTTGTCAGCATGGGCCCTGGCAAACTCTAGGCGGACTTTTTTGTGCCTGGGCTTTAGGAGAGGCTTCTTTCGTGGACGGCATCCATGCATGCCATTCCTCTGCAGTGTACGCCGTATTGTGTCACGGGAAATAGTCACCCCAGTTTGGCTTTCTACTTCTTTAGATAACTGCAGTGAACTTGCGTGCCGATTTTCTTCAATCCTTCTCATCAGAAGGCGCTCCTGTCAAGGTGTTAACTTCCGTGGACGACCTAGACGTCTGTGAGATGGTTGCAGTTCCATCTTTCTTAAATTTTTGTACTACTTTTGGTACAGTATTCTAACTGATAAGTAAAGCTTTGCTGATCTTCTTGTAGCCTTCACCTTTGTGGTGTAAAGAAATTATTTTCTTTGGGGAATTCCGAAGAGACAAGTTGAGCATCACTCTCCATCCAGCATCCAGTCACTAAAAGAGGTCATTGTTGAAGAATGGAAAAAGATTGATGTTGCAAGTTGGCGACATTTTGTTCATTCAATGCCTAGAAGACTTGGTGCTGTCATTAAAAATCATGGAGGCCATACAAAGTACTAGATGTAGTAGTTTTTGTTGTGGGGTGTACTCATTTTTGCACCACCCTAATTTGAGTAAAACTGAAAAAATGTGTAATCTAAGTTATATTATTAACCTTACGTTCACGTTATAAGTTAAACAGATGTTATATTAAACTTTGTCTTGTCAACATTTTGGAAATTGTTTGTGTTCATTGAGATATTGTTTAAAATGTTACTTTTCAAAGGGGGTGCACTCATTTACGCTGAGCACTGTATATATATATATATATATATATATATATATATATATATATATATATATGGTGGCACGGTGGTGTAGTGGTTAGCGCTGTCGCCTCACAGCAAGAAGGTCCGGGTTCGAGCCCCGTGGCCGGCAAGGGCCTTTCTGTGCGGAGTTTGCATGTTCTCCCCGTGTCTGCATGGGTTTCCTCCAGGTGCTCCGGTTTCCCCCACAGTCCAAAGACATGCAGGTTAGGTTAACTGGTGGCTCTAAATTGACCGTAGGTGTGAGTGTGAATGGTTGTCTGTGTCTATGTGTCAGCCCTGTGATGACCTGGCGACTTGTCCAGGGTGTACCCCGCCTTTCGCCCGTAGTCAGCTGGGATAGGCTCCAGCTTGCCTGCGACCCTGTAGAACAGGATAAAGCGGCTAGAGATGATGAGAATTATATATATATAGATATATATATATATATATATATATATATATATATATATATATATATATAATGAGAATCAAATATCACTACTTTTAAAATGCATCCTATCAATTCTATCAGAAAAAAATATTAAAAATATTTAACATTCTTTAAACTGATATTTGCCTCTCAAAGGCAGCTGTGTTGCACAATTTCTACACCATGCTTTTGTAGAAAACCTGTAAACTGGCATCACAAATAGCCTGAGCGTTGAGTGGGAAGTCTACTGAATAAACACTAAGAGGTGTGTTGCTAGGGAAACCGAATCTACACATCATAAGACAAAGAGATTAAAACAAGTCTTTCTTCATTTTTGTTTTCATGTCCGAAGGCTTATTCAGTGCAAAGCCGCTGAGTATCCTGCCCGAAGCATTCTGCTCCTACACGCTATTCTGATGAAGATGGAGGCCCACCAGCTGGTCGCCATGGCATCAGCAAATCAGGGTGAAAAACTGCCATTGCACCCCTGCAGTAAAAGATCCACAGCATCTGGACAGCTGTGTGTGTGCGTGTGTGTGTGTGTGTGTGTGTGTGTGTGTGTGTGTGTGTGTGTGTATGAGGAGCAGGCAGGAAGCCATAGACAGTCTCTATGATGAGCCAAGTTGTGCAAACAATGAGGTGGAACACTCAGAGGCTGTGTGCTCCATTACTGCTAATTTGCACATATCACAGCCCAGTGCACAGTCTGCTTCGGCACAGACCCAGTTAAAACAAGCCCGGTTACGGCAGCTACCAGAAAAAAAGACTTACTTCTTTCTCATTTTTCAAGTTTCTCAACTTTACAAATTTTTTTTGAAAAGGATATACTGTGTAATGACTTTGCAATATGACAATATCATATCAGTATCATGATACATTTTGTCACGATACACTCTGAGACTTCACTTGTATACAGTAGGCAGTAAAATTAGCGTAATTATAACTAGAATAACTATAAATCAGAAAATTTTGCATAGATTAAAAAAAAACAACAGTTCCCTTCATGATTTTGCATCATCAAACTTTTGTTTTTACATTTATTGTCAGTGCAGTACTACTGCTTGCTGGCAGTTTGTTCATTTGTTGTTGTCGTGATGCATATCAAGTATTGTGTTTTTGGTTATTTTTGCTCATATGCATAGAAATTAATATACCAGGCAAAGTCTGCTTATATTCCCCACTAAGGATGCAGCTGTCCTGTTAGGGCTTGTAAAGGGGCTGACAGCAAACTGCTCTCTTAACATTACCGGAGAAACTCCAACCACGAGAATTCAAGCATTATTTAAAAAAAAAAATTAGAAAAGCCATGAATGTGAACAAAACTGCTCTTTCCAAAGCCTCTGTGTTAAAGTCAGATTAGTAACTCAGTACGTATATAAACATCCCTTTAAGCTCTCTGCTGATCATTTTAAAAGGAAAGATTTCAAATATTGTTAATATTCTTGTTAAAAGCACATGTTGTATGCAAAAAGCATAATGAAAGTTTTGCATTTGTTTCATGCCGTTACAGTGGGGCAAAAAAGTATTTAGTCAGCCACCAATTGTGCAAGTTCTCCCACTTAAAAAGATGAGAGAGGTCTGTAATTTTCATCTTATGGCCCTTTTCCACTACCCTTTTTCAGCTCACTTCAGCTCGCTTCAGCTCACTTCAGCCCGACACGGCTCGCGTTTCGACTACCAAAAAACAGCACGACTCGGCTCGCTTCAGCCCTGCTTAGCCCCTAAAACTCGCACCGTTTTGGAGTGGGGCTGAAGCGAGCCAAACCGAGCCGAGTGAGGCTGGGGGCGTGAGCAGACACTCCCCTGTGCACTGATTGGTGAGGAGGAGTGTCCTCACATGCCCACACACGCCCCACGAGCACGCTGGGATCTGTAAACACCGCAAACCCGGAAGAAGAATAATTACGAATTACGAGAATTTCTGAAGCCTTATGCGCCTCGCCTCATCTATACGCTCTTGCCAGTATCTGTTGGCATTGTCGGTGACAACAAGCCACAGCACCAAGACCAGCAACACTAACGACACCATGTCCTCCATGTTTATTGTTTACTATTCGGGTCGTGAGACTACCGCTTAAAAGATCACTGATGTCACTGTTTGCGCTGCTTAACGACATCACGTGACGTCCACCCACTTTCGCTAACTCCACCCAATGTGTCCACCCACTTCCAGCCAGCACGGTTCAGCGCGGTTGTAGTCGAAATGCAACTCCAACAGCCCCGCTCAGCTCGACTCAGCCCAACTCAGCACGGCACGGCTCAGCCGCGTTTGTAGTGGAAAAGCGGCAATAGGTACACTTCAACTATGAGAGACAGAATGGGGGGAAAGAATCCAGGAAATCACATTGTAGGATTTTTAATGAATTAATTGGTAAATTCCTCGGTAAAATAAGTATTTGGTCACCTACAAACAAACAAGATTTCTGGCTCTCACAGACCTGTAACTTCTTCTTTAAGAGGCTCCTCTGTCCTCCACTCGTTACCTGTATTAATGGCACCTGTTTGAACTCGTTGTCAGTATAAAAGACACCTGTCCACAACCTCAAACAGTCACACTCCAAACTCCACTATGGCCAAGACCAAAGAGCTGTCAAAGGACACCAGAAACAAAATTGTAGACCTGCACCAGGCTGGGAAGACTGAATCTGCAATAGGTAAGCAGCTTGGTGTGAAGAAATCAACTGTGGGAGCAATTATTAGAAAATGGAAGACATACAAGACCACTGATAATCTCCCTCGATCTGGGGCTCCATGCAAGATCTCACCCCGTGGGGTCAAAATGATCACAAGAACGGTGAGCAAAAATCCCAGAACCACACGGGGGGACCTAGTGAATGACCTGCAGAGAGCTGGGACCAAAGTAACAAAGGCTACCATCAGTAACACACTACGCCGCCAGGGACTCAAATCCTGCAGTGCCAGACGTGTCCCCCTGCTTAAGCCAGTACATGTCCAGGCCCGTCTGAAGTTTGCTAGAGAGCATTTGGATGATCCAGAAGAGGATTTGGAGAATGTCATATGGTCAGATGAAACCAAAATAGAACTTTTTGGTAAAAAATCAACTTGTTGTGTTTGGAGGAGACAGAATGCTGAGTTGCATCCAAAGAACACCATACCTACTGTGAAGCATGGGGGTGGAAACATCATGCTTTGGGGCTGTTTTTCTGCAAAGGGACCAGGACGACTGATCCGTGTAAAGGAAAGAATGAATGGGGCCATGTATCGTGAGATTTTGAGTGAAAACCTCCTTCCATCAGCAAGGGCACTGAAGATGAAACGTGGCTGGGTCTTTCAGCATGACAATGATCCCAAACACACCGCCCGGGCAACAAAGGAGTGGCTTCGTAAGAAGCATTTCAAGGTCCTGGAGTGGCCTAGCCAGTCTCCAGATCTCAACCCCATCGAAAATCTTTGGAGGGAGTTGAAAGTCTATGTTGCCCAGCGACAGCTCCAAAACATCACTGCTCTAGAGGAGATCTGCATGGAGGAATGGGCCAAAATACCAGCAACAGTGTGTGAAAACCTTGTGAAGACTTACAGAAAACGTTTGATCTCTGTCATTGCCAACAAAGGGTATATAACAAAGTATTGAGATGAACTTTTATTATTGACCAAATACTTATTTTCCACCATAATTTGCAAATAAATTCTTTAAAAATCAGACAATGTGATTTTCTGGATTTTTTTTCTCATTTTGTCTCTCATAGTTGAGGTATACCTATGATGAAAATTACAGGCCTCTCTCATCTTTTTAAGTGGGAGAACTTGCACAATTGGTGACTGACTAAATACTTTTTTGCCCCACTGTATGTCACGAGGGAAACACCTTAGTTATTAATTGTCTTGATGTAGTCTTGTGTTCAATCGAGAAATGTGAAGATGAGGGATGGAATGACATTTTGAAAGAGCTCACTCATTCCTGTTAACATTTTAAGGAGTCTCTATTTACCCATCTGGTGTGTGTAATAGGCTCTTAATTAACATGTCAAAAGCCTTCTTGTATCGGTTCATGATCCAGACCAGCGAGCCTCTAAATATAGCCTTCTTAAATAATGCAGTGAGGCTAGAGAGCAGCAGTCAATAATTGAGCGGATCTCGTACGAGGCAGAAAAGAGGAACTTTTTAATGTCACTGAGTTTCTGTGCAGTCATTTTGTCCAAGGTGGCACCTAATTGAGTGCTGGACAGTCTGCTTAAAGAGCAACAAGTAGTCTACGACAGTATTAGGCGAAATGGGTTTGTTTTTTCAAATGAATCATAGTGATGGAAATGAGGATCTGGAATGTTTAGAGGTCGGTGACTAGGAGCCTAAACAAGCACAGAGAAATATTTCAAACAACAAACTGGATTTTTTTTTTTTTACTGTAATAATTCTTAAGTGTTTTAAAACAATGGTTTGTGTATGATGACGTTATGCTCACGAGTGACTGAATCCCAACACCATGTTATTGCAACAAGTGGCCCATCAACAGGTTTGTTCCAGGAACAATTTAGCAGTTTAGTGTACATCATGTTAATAATAGTCAAAGAGTGCATAGATAAAAAGAAAAGAGAGAGAGAGAGGATGAATTGTTTATATGTGTGGTTTTGGTCGGTCATGTAGACTGGTGTGATGCAGGCAGGCCATAACATGAACATGTGTAAGCAGTGGGAATTGGGGATGCATAGCTATCTCAAAAGTCACATCACAATTCATACACTGTGGGTTATGATCACAGCTGACGGTGCAGCATTTTGGTCGCTTACCTTGCTCCGGATCTGGCCGGATGTAGACACTTTCCTGATGAGCTTCTGCGGCCCTTCCTGCTCGCCCTCGCTGTCCGAAGACTCCTCTCCAGCCCCCGATCCTCCAGCGGCCCCGGAGCCCGTGCTGCTGTGCTGAGTGGCGGCTGCCCCACGGGGCTCCTGGTGCGGGAGAGCGGAACCGCGGTGAGCACGCGCTACTGCTCCCTTCCGGTCCACGAGCCACGGAGAGCCGCACAACGGCTCCACAGCGGCTCGCTTCGCCGTCATCCTCCTCCTCCTCCTCCTCCTCTCTTCCTACCACTACCCATGCACTGAGCTCAATCCTACTCACTGTGCCCTATAAAAGCACACTGTAAGCATTTTCCACGGGTATTCTGTAAGCAGCGCTCCCTGTCGCGGGCTTTTAAAGGCTCGGCTCGGCTCGCGCTTACACACAGCCTGAGAGAGAGAGAGAGACAGGCTACACAGCACACACACCTTATTATTATTATCATTACTGTTGTTATTATTACAAGAGAGCGGGAGGAAATCTCTGCAGCAGACCCTAGCGGTGACTCAAACTCACACTGCAACAGATGTCTCTCTACACTGCCTACTTAGGGCACTAGGCTGTGCGCACTCTCTTCACTTCTCTGTCTCTCTCACTTTACATCAACAACATTACACTCTGAACTGTGTCCTACAGGTTCGTTTAGGCGTGTGATACTAATTTATTTATACCGATTGTAGATTAAGCTGGACAGACATTTATCTTAACACATTTTTGCTCAAGGTGTGTGTGTGTGTGTGTTTAAGTATATACATTAAGGGTTCTTATCACCCTCGAAGGCTTTTTTCCCTTGAATCGTTTCTGACAAACATTCAGCTTTAAGTTTCTACAGAGTAATTTTTATGGTCCCCCATGAGGGACATCAGCAGAACCGCAGAACCCTTAAGAACTGACGTGTTCTGAGTATACCCTTGATTACTAATAAATAAGGGAATTAAATTTTATATATATATATATATATATATATATATATATATACATACAATTTTTCCCCTTAAAACTCGCTTCAATGGTCAGTGAAGAAATTATTTACATTACAGAATAAAATTGATCCTGAATAAGTTGATAAGTATGCCACACAAGAAGAGATATGAACAGATAATATTTTTATCATTTATTTTTTGTTAATGCATTGGGTTAATAACAAGGATTCAAGTAGCTGTGAATCTCATGAGATATTCTATTCCATTTCATATTATTCTATATACATATGTGTGTATATATATATATATATATATTTTTTTTTCCTATTCTATGTATTTTCTGCTCTATTCTATACTATTCTATTCTTTTCTATTCTTTATTTAATATTATTCTATAAACATTTCAATTCTATCCTATTCAATATCATTCGGTTCTGTTTTATTCTGTATATCTTTATTCTATTCTACTCTATGTATGTTTCTGCTCTATTCCATTCTGTTCTATTCTTTACTTCATATTATTCTACAAACATTCTATTCTATATCATTCTATTCTGTTCACTTCCATATTCTATTCTATTCTCTATTCAATTCGAGATATTTTTATTCTCTTCTACTCTGAGTATTTTCTGCTCTATTCTATACTATTCCATTCTGTTCTATTCTTTAGTTAACCTTATTCTATAAACATTTCAATTCGATCCTATTCGATATCATTCAGTTCTGTTCTATTCTGTATTCTATTCAGTTCTCTATTCAATTCTGAATATCTTTATTCTATTCTACTCAATGTATGTTTCTGCTCTATTCTATCCTATTCCATTCTGTTCTATTCTTTACTTCATATTATTCTACAAACACTGAATCTATTCTATATCATTCTATCCTGTTCTGTTCACTTCCATATTCTATTCAATTCTAGATATTTTTATTCTCTTCTACTCTGAGTATTTTCTGCTCTATTCTATACTGTTCTATTCTGTTCTATTCTTTATTTAACCTTATTCTATAAACATTTCAATTTGATCCTATTCGATATCATTCAGTTCTGTTCTATTCTGTATTCTATTCAGTTCTCTATTCAATTCTGAATATCTTTATTCTATTCTACTCAATGTATGTTTCTGCTCTATTCTATCCTATTCCATTCTGTTCTATTCTTTACTTCATATTATTCTACAAACACTGAATCTATTCTATATCATTCTATCCTGTTCTGTTCACTTCCATATTCTATTCAATTCTAGATATTTTTATTCTCTTCTACTCTGAGTATTTTCTGCTCTATTCTATACTGTTCTATTCTGTTCTATTCTTTATTTAACCTTATTCTATAAACATTTCAATTTGATCCTATTCGATATCATTCAGTTCTGTTCTATTCTGTATTCTATTCAGTTCTCTATTCAATTCTGAATATCTTTATTCTATTCTACTCAATGTATGTTTCTGCTCTATTCTATCCTATTCCATTCTGTTCTATTCTTTACTTCATATTATTCTACAAACACTGAATCTATTCTATATCATTCTATCCTGTTCTGTTCACTTCCATATTCTATTCAATTCTAGATATTTTTATTCTCTTCTACTCTGAGTATTTTCTGCTCTATTCTATACTGTTCTATTCTGTTCTATTCTTTATTTAACCTTATTCTATAAACATTTCAATTCGATCCTATTCGATATCATTCAGTTCTGTTCTGTATTCTATTCAGTTCTCTATTCAATTCTGAATATCTATTCTACTCAATGTATGTTTCTGCTCTATTCGATCCTATTCCATTCTGTTCTATTCTTTACTTCATATTATTCTACAAACATTTGAATCTGTTCTATATCATTCTATTCTGTTCACTTCCATATTCTATTCAAGTCTAGATATTTTTATTCTCTTCTACTCTGAGTATTTTCTGCTCTATTCTGTTCTGTTCTATTCTTTATTTCACTGTAAACATTTAAATTCTATTCTATATTCTATTCTGTTTTGTTTATTCTATAGCCTACAGTTCCACTCTCTATTCAATTCCACGTCATTTTATTCTATTCTACTCGACACACTATTTTTTTTCTGGTATATTCTATACTATTCCATTCTGTTCTCTAGTCCATGTTGTTATATATATTTTATTCTATTTTATTCTATATCATTTTATACTATTCTGGCTTGAGTTTACCAAAAGCATCGCAGCACAAAGATCATCTTTAAATGGTAGAGCAAGAAACACAATGAATGCTCTCTTTCCTAGTTAAGATGCTCTTAACGTTAAGAGGCTTTTGGGAAACCCACCACTGTTCTGTTCAATATTCTATTATTTTCTCCTACTCCATTCTATTCTGTATATTCTGTTGTATTATTTACTCTTTTCTCTTCTGTTCTATATTGATTCTATTATAGTCCACATTATTCTCTATATTTCTATTCTATTCTCTAGTTCATATTATTTCATATACTTTTATTATATTATAGTCTATTCTACATCATTGTATATTATTCTAGTCTGTTCTATTTGATTCAATATTATTTTCTCTTCTCTAGTTTATTCTGTACTATTCTATATACTGTTTACTATTCTATATTATTGTCTCTTCTCTAGTCTATTCTGTACTATCCTATATACTGTTTACTATTCTATATTATTGTCCCTTCTCTAGTCTATTCTGTACTATTCTATATACTGTTTACTATTCTGTTCTATTCTGTTCAATTCAATATTATTTTGTCTTCTCTAGTCTATTCTGTACCATTCTATATACTGTTTACTATTCTATTCATTATTTTCTCTTCTCTAGTTTATTCTGTACTATTCTATGTACTGTTTACTATTCTATTCTGTTCAATTCAATATTATTTCCTCTTCTCTAGTTTATTCTGTACTAGTCTATATACTGTTTACTAATCTATTCAACATTATTTTCTCTTCTCTAGTCTATTCTGTACTATTCTATATACTGTTTACTATTCTGTTCTATTCTATTCTGTTCAATTCTATATTATTTTGTCTTCTCTAGTCTATTCTGTACTATTCTATATACTGTTTACTATTCTGTTCTGTTCAATTCAATATTATTTTGTCTCCTCTAGTCTATCCTGTACTAGTCTATATACTGTTTACTATTCTATTTTGTTCTATTCTATTCAATATTATTTTGTCTTCTCTAGTCTATTCTGTACTAGTCTATATACTGTTTACTATTCTATTCAATATTATTTTCTCTTCTCTAGTCTATTCTGTACTATTCTATATACTGTTTACTATTCTATTCTGTTCAATATTATTTTCTCTTCTCTAGTCTATTCTGTACTATTCTATATACTGTTTACTATTCTGTTCTGTTCAATTCAATATTATTTTGTCTCCTCTAGTCTATCCTGTACTAGTATATATACTGTTTACTATTCTGTTCTATATTATTTTCTCTTCTCTAGTTTATTCTGCACTTTTCTATATACTGTTTACTATTCTCATCTCATCTCATTATCTCTAGCCGCTTTATCCTGTTCTACAGGGTCGCAGGGGAGCTGGAGCCTATCCCAGCTGACTACGGGCGAAAGATTATTTTCTCTTCTCTCGTCTATTCTGTACTGTTCTGTTCTGTGAGTTTCTTTCTTTCTTGAATTACACCAGCCTTGGATGTAAAATGACACGGACTCTCCTGAACTCCTCCAACTCTCTGAATGCAGTTGACTCGGAGCTCCTTTCTGAACAGCCCCAGTGGAACAGCGCGCAAGCCGTGCAACTGTTTCCAGCTTCTCTAAACAGCCCCTCAGGTTCGCTTTCTAAGCGCAGTTAGCCTGTCTGGAGTCGGCTCTCCGCGTCCATCATCCTCTCCCTTCCTCCGATCGCAACAAAAGCAGGAAAGCGCCGAGCGGCAGCCTTCTGTCTGTCTGTCTGTCTGCCCACCGGACTCTGACAGCAGTGCGCTGAAACCGCACTATAGCGCTCCTCTCACTCAGCCTCAGCCAGCCACAAACACACAGACATGTCTGTCATCCTGAAAGTCCGGTGAGGAGGAAATCACTGAGGTTGTACTCACCAGTTCTTCCCAGGCAGGGCTCCGTGTGTACTGGTACTCATCGTCCATATTCCCAAATCCCACTGCCGCAAACACCAGCGCTTTACGCACTCAGCCTCGAAGCTTCCGGTGAATTTGTCAGCGTGTAACCGGGCATATGGGTGGATTCTTCAACCCTCTATTAGCCTGGTACGGCTTCTCCACTCCGCCACTTATCACTTCCCTCCTCTTTCAGGGTTCCTCCAAGGGCTGAGCTTTCTCGCCACGTGATAAATGTCACGCCGTAAAAGGAAGTCGAGTGATCACCATGGCTACGACCAAAACCCCTCCACTACTGCTTGTCCTATTTTGACACTTGAGAAGGGTAGATGCGCTCATGGACCGAGCCCATGATGTCATTTGACCTGATCAGTCTCAGTAAATCTCCTAATCCTTCACACTTCTTTGTCGAGTCGATCTGAAGCTGAAAGAGACACTTTTATACATTAAAGGTATGAGATCTGGTGAGCACACAGCTCTGTTTCCTATTCATCTGAGGCAGGGACGAGTCTGGGACAAGCTGGAACTCACCTTCATAGACATCTGGATTCATCAGAGGTGACCTGATAAACCATACACTACCGTTCAAAAGTTTGGGGTCACCCAGACAATTTTGTGTTTTCCATGAAAAGTCACACTTTTATTTACCACCATAAGTTGTAAAATGAATAGAAAATATAGTCAAGACATTTTTTTGAGCATTTAATCGACCCCGGGGCGGCACGGTGGTGTAGTGGTCAGCGCTGTTGCCTCACAGCAAGAAGGTCCTGGGTTCGAGCCCCGGGGCCGGCGAGGGCCTTTCTGTGTGGAGTTTGCATGTTCTCCCCGTGTCCGCGTGGGTTTCCTCCGGGTGCTCCGGTTTCCCCCACAGTCCAAAGACATGCAGGTTAGGTTAACTGGTGACTCTAAATTGACCGTAGGTGTGAATGTGAGTGTGAATGGTTGTCTGTGTCTATGTGTCAGCCCTGTGATGACCTGGCGACTTGTCCAGGGTGTAGAAGGATAAAGCGGCTAGAGATAATGAGATGAGATGAGATTTAATCGACCCCACAAATGCGATGCTCCAGAAACTCAATCTGCTCAAAGGAAGGTCAGTTTTATAGCTTCTCTAAAGAGCTCAACTGTTTTCAGCTGTGCTAACATGATTGTACAAGGGTTTTCTAATCATCCATTAGCCTTCTGAGGCAATGAGCAAACACATTGTACCATTAGAACACTGGAGTGAGAGTTGCTGGAAATGGGCCTCTATACACCTATGGAGATATTGCACCAAAAACCAGACATTTGCAGCTAGAATAGTCATTTACCACATTAGCAATGTATAGAGTGGACTTCTGAGTAGTTTAAAGTGATCTTCATTGAAAAGAACAGTGCTTTCCTTTCAAAAATAAGGACATTTCAAAGTGACCCCAAACTTTTGAACGGTAGTGTACACCACCTAATGATGATGCTTTCCATTTGCACAAAGAATCACACCTGTTCATTTCGACAACAAGTACGCAATTTACAGCCTTAGAAGTAGATTTAATCTACGCTTAGCGTTAGATGGATTATGGACTTCTGTTTTAGAAAAGCTCACCTTTGGAAACCTATAGAGCTGAGGATCCTTGACGGAACTTTTCCCCTCATTTCTGAAGGCAAGACTTGAGCTGTTTGAAAAATGAAGGTTTTTTTTTTCTTTTCTGAGTCTGATATAGTCATTGGTTTTCTGAGTGCAAGCTGTTTGAAAAATGAAGTGGTGAAAATTGTTTCTTGAAGTTGCCAATGCACCAAGGAATTGACTTCAAGAATAACTGTTTATATGGAGTAATGTGCACAGAATCGCTTTAAAATCATTCTGGGCCTGTTTCCCAGATTAAACCTAAATGCTGGCTAAAAAGGGAAGTCCGGTGACTGATGCAGCTTAACTCAATACTATGACACAAACCAAGGAAACCACTCACATCCTGTAAACCTATAACGACATGCATACAGTTAGACTTTACGTGAATTTATTACCATTTAAAGCTGTTTTGGATCTTTTCAAACAGTAACTGAAATAGGGTTGGTTTGCAAGCAGACGTTTATTATAGCCTAATGGTAATGACGTAAAGAGATAAGAAGGCCAAAGAATTTATCAACAGGTAGTAAACGGCAATAAATAAATTGTCTTATATAATCATCGGTTTGGTTTGAGTGTAATCTTTTAAGAAAGTTTAAGAAAATACAATTTAGATATCACTTTAGAATAGTCTTAAAAAAACCCCAATCTGGTCAAAGAAATAAACAAACAGTCTAGGTTGGTTAGTATTTGTAGTATGTAAGTAGCAGCAACAACAACAACAACAACAACAACAAAAATTAGAAGAAGGCTTTGTCACATGTACTCAAGCACAGTGAAATTTCTCCTCTGCATTTAACTCATCTGAAGCAGCGAACACACGCATGCGCACACAGGTAAGCAATGAGCGCACACACACATACCCAGAGCAGTGGGCAGCTATGCTACAGCGCCCAGGGAGCAGTCGGGGGTTCAGTGCCTTACTCAAGGGCACTTCAGCCATGATACAAAGGGAGGGGAAAGTGCTGTTCATTCACTCAACTCCCTTCACATTTTTCCTGCAGGTCCTGGGAATCGAACCAGCAACTCTTTGGGCCCAAGGCTGCTTCTCTAACCTTCAGGCCATATTATTATTATCCATCCATCCATCATCTGTAGCTGCTTATCCTGTACAGGGTTGCAGGCAAGCTGGAGCCTATCCCAGCTGACTATGGGTGAGAGGTGGGGTACACCCTGGACAAGTCGCCAGGTTATCGCAGGGCTGACACAGAGACAAACAACCATTCACACTCACATTCACACCTACGGTCAATTTAGAGCCACCAGTTAACCTAACCTGCATGTCTTTGGACTGTGGGGGAAACCGGAGAACCCAGAGGAAACCCATGCGGACATGGGGAGAACATGCAAACGCCACACAGAAAGGCCCTCGCCGGCCCCGGGGCTCGAACCCAGGACCTTCTTGCTGTGAGGCGACAGTGCTAACCACTACACCACCATGCTGCCCTATTATTATTATTATTATTATTATTATCTCATCTCATTATCTGTAGCCGCTTTATCCTTCTACAGGGTCGCAGGCAAGCTGGAGCCTATCCCAGCTGACTACGGGCGAAAGGCGGGGTACACCCTGGACAAGTCGCCAGGTCATCACAGGGCTGACACATAGACACAGACAACCAGTCACACTCACATCTACGGTCAATTTAGAGTTACCAGTTAACCTAACCTGCATGTCTTTGGACTGTGGGGGGAAACCGGAGAACCCAGAGGAAACCCATGTGGACATGGGGAGAACATGCAAACTCCGCACAGAAAGGCCCTCGCCGGCCACAGGGCTCGAACCCAGGACCTTCTTGCTGTGAGGCGACAGCGCTAACCACTACACCACCGTGCCGCCCTATTATTATTATTATTCCGTCTGTTTCCAAGCAGGTAGACAGGTTTTTTTTTTTCTTCTTCTCGGAACCAAAACAGTGTTTCTTGTTTCACACGGAGCGATTATGCGACGCATTACCTCTGTTCTTCAAGTATTTTCCTCCGCGAGACCGCTGCTGTCGGCGGTTTTGGGAAGTGAACATGAAGGAAAAGACTAAATAAATCGGAATGTCCTATTGTTTTCCCATTTAACTTTGATATATATGTATATATTTTAAGAAATCATTATGCAGTCACACATTTTATTCAAAGGAACAGCCGCAGCTGTGGCCTCCCGAAGACTCCGGAATATTTTGGGTCCCGTCATGTCAAGGGAAGGCTGGAAATGGAGCACGCATGAGGTCAAACACTTAAACACTTCATCAGGTTAGAGTCACTTTCCAGTGTTCACATTCAGACACTAAACACACCCTGGCAGTCTGATATTAGCTTCGAAATCTTCTGTGCGGTGCTTCTTCAGTTCGACTAACTTGTCAACATCAGTACTAGGCTATGTCCAAAATCACTAATACACTGTTTAAGTAGCAGTAGTCGGTTTGGGACGGAGCCCATCCAGCCTATTGCATAGTACAACGTTTACTGCAGTGACAATAAATGTTGTTGCTACAGTGGGTATAAAAAGTGTACACACCCTGTTAAAATTACAGGTTTTTCTGATTAAAAAAAAAAGAGACCACGATAAATAATTTCAAAACTTTTCCCACCTTTAATGTGACCTATAACCTGTACAATTCAATTGAAAAGCAAATCTGTTAGGAGGAAAAATAAAAAACATACAATAATCTGGTTGTGTAAGTGTGCACACCCTTAAACTAATACTTTGTTGAAGCACCTTTTGATTTAATTACAGGAGTCAGTCTTTTTGGGGGGGCGGCACGGTGGTGTAGTGGTTAGCGCTGTCGCCTCACAGCAAGAAGGTCCTGGGTTCGAGCCCCGTGGCCGGCGAGGGCCTTTCTGTGTGGAGTTTGCATGTTCTCCCCGTATCCGCGTGGGTTTCCTCCGGGTGCTCCGGTTTCCCCCACAGTCCAAAGACATGCAGGTTAGGTTAACTGGTGGCTCTAAATTGACCATAGGTGTGAATGGTTGTCTGTGTCTATGTGTCAGCCCTGTGATGACCTGGCGACTTGTCCAGGGTGTACCCCGCCTTTCACCCGTAGTCAGCTGAGATAGGCTCCAGCTTGCCTGCGACCCTGTAGAAGGATAAAGCGGCTAGAGATAATGAGATGAGATGAGTCTTTTTGGGTCGGAGTCGATCAGCATGCCATGTCTAGACTTGGCAATATTTGCCCACTCTTCCTTGCAAAAGCGCTCCAAATCTGTCACATTGCGAGGGCATCTCTTGTGCACACCCCTCTTCAGGTCACCCCACAGATTTTCAATTGGCTGGGCCGTTCCAAAACTTTTTTGGGGTCGTTGTCATGCTGAAAGATGAAATTCTTCTTCATCTTCAGCTTTCTAGCAGACACCTGAAGGTTTTTGGGCCAAAACTGACTGGTATTTAGAACTGTTCATAATTCCCTCCACCTTGACTAAAGCCCCTCTTCCAGCTGAAGAAAAACAACCCCAAAACATGATGCTGCCACCACCATGCTTCACCGTGGGTATGGTGTTCTTTTGGTGATGCACAGTGTTGTTTTTGTGCCAAACATACCTTTTGGAATTGTGGCCAAAACGTTCAATCTTGGTTTCATCAGACCATAACGCATTTTCCCACATGCGTTTGGGAGAGTTGATGTATTTTTTTGTAAAATTTAGCCGGACCTGGATGTTTTTCTTTGACCCTACCTCATAGTCCAGACATATGGAGAATATGGGAGACTGTTGTCACGTGTAGTACACAACCAGTACTTGTCAGAAATTCCTGCAGCTCCTTCAGTGTTGCTGTAGGCCTCTTGGCAGCCTCCCTGACCAGTTTTCATCTTGTCTTTTCATCAATTTTGGAGGGACGCCCAGTTCTCGGTAATGTCACTGTTGGCCCATATCTTATCCACTTCTTGATGACTGTTTTCACTGTGCTCCATGGTATATCTAATGCCATGGAAATGTTTTTGTCCCCTTCTCCTGACTGATACCTTTCAACAATGAGATCCCTTTGATGCTTTGTAAGCTCTCTGTGAGCCCTGGCTTTTGCTGGAGGATGCAACTGAGTAAATGTCTGAACTTTATTTGGGGTTAATCAGAGTCATTTTGACTGATGGCAGGTGTGAACCCAAAAAGATTGAATGCTGTAATTAAATCAAAAGGTGCTTCAACAAAGTATTAGTTTAAGGGTGTGCACACTTATGCAACCAGCTTATTGTACGTTTTTTATTTTTTATGTTTTTCCCTGGGCGGCACGGTGGTGTAGTGGTTAGCGCTGTCGCCTCACAGCAAGAAGGTCCGGGTTCGAGCCCCGTGGCCAGCGAGGGCCTTTCTGTGCGGAGTTTGCATGTTCTCCCCGTGTCCGCGTGGGTTTCCTCCGGGTGCTCCGGTTTCCCCCACAGTCCAAAGACATGCAGGTTAGGTTAACTGGTGACTCTAAATTGACCGTAGGTGTGAATGTGAGTGTGAATGGTTGTCTGTGTCTATGTGTCAGCCCTGTGATGACCTGGCGACTTGTCCAGGGTGTACCCTGCCTTTCGCCCGTAGTCAGCTGGGATAGGCTCCAGCTTGCCTGCGACCCTGTAGAACAGGATAAAGCAGCTACAGATAATGAGATGAGATGAGGTTATAGGTCACATTAAATGTGGGAAAAGGTTTGAAATGATTTATCGTGGTCTCATTTTTTTTACATCAGAAAAACCGATCATTTTAACGGGGTGTGTACACTTTTTTTTATATCCACTGTATAATAACTTTGCTGGCATGAAGAATAAACCCTAAAAGTAGCAACAGTTATCAAGGTCATGTGTTTGTAACAAGGTTTTATATATATAATATATATATATAAAACTCAGATAACTCATACAACTTCCTTTGATCTTACCTTGATTGACAGGTGACACAGTGAAGATAGGGGAGATCTCTTATCGGCTCAAGACACCCAGAAACCCTGAGCTCGTACCGGTCAATCACAGTATGTGCTTTTCTCTGTGGAATTAATCATTGACTGTCGTCTTTCTCTGAAATGTCAACTCTAACCTGAACCAGTCAGCCATTCAGATATTAGTCCTGGGTTAAGATAAGAGCAATGGACTCTCAGTCGCAAAACATGATTTAAAAAAAGAATGCCTGCACATGTATTATGACATTATTCATTTAATTTAAATGAGGATTTTTTTCCCTTCTGTTTATTAAGCTCAGAAGTTCTCTGAAGTAATTAATTTATTATATAAATGAACTTTCAACCCTCTAGCTGTTATTTCTTGTAAACTGAACTCACATCTCCAGCTTATAGCCATCACAAAGTCAACAGAATAAGAAAGTAGGGTAATTCTATGTCAGATTGAGAGAATTTACAAAGTTTTCCTGTCTGACCATCTTGGATTTGCTTCATACTCGATGTAAATAATATCATTGTATCCAACAGATGGTGGACAGAACTTTCAGATTGTATCTTCTTTCATTTCTGACCACAGGAAATGTATTTGAGTTTGTTAATTCTGCAATATTTTTTGTGCCATCGGTTCTCTCTTTGACTTTCCACATCGGGTTGGGAGTTGATTTAGCTCTAGTTGCTGTCCCCTGAACAAACTGATATCAGGGGTTACTTCGAAAGATCTGAGGCCAGCTTTCTTACGTAGAGAATAATCCATAGGCAGTTACGATTTTTTTTTAAAGATCTGAATGGTCTAAGTTTTAGAATTAGAATGTACTCACAGCATATCTTGTGAGAGAATTTGATCATCTGGCATTGTGAGCCAGCTCTCCCTATTACTCAGAGGAAAGCGCTGTCTGCCCTCTTCCACATACATGAGATCACAGATGTCCATGACTGGCTAATTTTGCTGTGATTGACAGGGGAGAGAGAGTAATGCCATCCCTCACACCTAGAGAGCACAGACAATTGTGCTTCCTTGGCTTTTGGCCATGGATGGCTGTGGTATCATCAGGATTCGAACACACAATCTCCAGATGATCAGGCAACTTATGCTAATTCTTGGGTTTCACATGACATCACATCTGCCTCATTAGTTATTCAAAACTTTAGTTGGTGGTCTGCCAAAGCTCAGTTGACAAAGCGTTTGTATGAAGAAGGTGCATTCCTTGCATGGAAAATGCCTTACACTTGCGTTGTTTTAGGTTGTTCGAATTGATCAAACCATGAAACTGATAAAAGTTTCTTCAGGGTTCTCCGTGAACTAATAAAAAGGGTGAACGAACACAGGATGTCACAAAAAGACGTTCAGAAAGGTGGCTGAAATCTCACTGAAATCGAGGGGAGTCGAGTCTTAGCATGCTCGAGTTTGCAGTGATCACTTCGTGAAAGGTTTGTATCTCCCTCTCAATTGTCCTTAGTGTTTTCCAAGTACTTGTCTTGCTATGTGTCGTTATTTTACGGTACTACTTTTAGTCACAAAGCGCTAAAGTCCCCAGCTGTTTCTTTGTTCACTCCTCACAAAGTCCATATGCATGAAGGTCGCGACAAAATTCTTACACAGCCATACAGTTACAATGCGCCGTGATCACTTCTCCATCTTGTTTAATTAAGACCCAGGTCTTTAAAGAGGTTTCTGATGATCTTTGTGAATGATTTAACTGAGAGATAAGCACCAACACAAGTGAGAATCAAGCGAACTGTTGTTTGTTTACACTTCAACTTGCAGCGCTTCGTTGTAAAGACACGAACGAAAAGCTTAAAAAAAGCATACTTACACGGGCAAAAACAATACAGGATTCATTCAGCAGTGACTTGATACCGAGGTCCTTTACCCAGCCACATACAAAAAAAGAGTTGTAAGCCTCCATACCCTTCCATGCATTCATCTGTTTTGCGGTGTAGAAGGACGTCTGCAACACCAGATAGTTCGAGATGTCGGGGAACTCGACTGAAGGGTAGTTTTCGAGATCATATGACAAATCCTTCTGTCCCAGACTGTAGAGGTCGATTCCATTGCACATAGCAAGCTTCTGAATATATCTAAAGCGAGCAGTGGCTTCTAGATTACGAGCATACTCTGATGAGTTATCGCTAGTTGTTTGCACTACGGCAGCCATTTTGGTTTGCTAGACCACCAGCTACAGTATTTTACCAGAAGTGAAATCGCTAAGAGAAGTCACGAGACTGAAACCCAAGAATTCTTTTTAATAGAATTAGCCAGGTCCTAATGGTTAGAGACACAGCTTTGGGACCAAAGGGTTGCTGTTTTGAGTCCCTGGACCAGCAGGAATGGCTGAAGTGCCCTTGAGCAAGGCACCTAACCTCCAGGCTGCTCTGGGTATGTTGTATGCCACTCTGCATAAGAGCATCTGCTAAATGCCTGTAATGTAATGTAATAGTGAGTTTTCATCCTCTGGGTTCGTGCACCGCTCAGGAAAGTCTAGAAAAGTATGAAATTTAAATGTAACAATTTCTGGTCAACTAAAGCCATTCAGAAAATGTTTAGAAAATAGTTTGAATCTTCTGTTTGTAAATATTCTGAGACCTGAGATACTAAGGCGCTGTTTACACTTGGTTTTAAAATGTGTTTTGAGCAGTCGGATCACAAGTGGACAGCCGAGACACATCACCTGTGTGTATCATGCGTCTCCAAGGTGTCCAGCTGACCACTTGTGTTGAGATTTCGTTACTGCCTACATCACTTCCACTTGAAGGTCAAAGGGCCCCACACAGTTATTTTCAAAACATTAAACATGCAACATACTGTAATTATTTTCTTGCACTTCAACCATGTGCATTAGTGCTCCTCTCCATTTTTTCGAGCGCTGTCGCCAAAACAACCACCACATCCTGCATTGATGATGTATTTTCCTGTTGCGTCCTTGTCGGGGACGCATCAGGACACATTAGCATGTACACTACAAACGATGTGTGACCAAATATGTCCCAGACCACCTTGGCAAGTAGTTGGTGTGATTGGATCCCAATGTGTCTTGGTGGTGGTTTACACTTGTGTAGCAGTTCCTGATGTGGGTGGAGCACAGAAGCACGGCAGGCGAGAGTTGATGTTCACACACAAGCACTTTATTTGAGCTTTTCAGCTTTCACTCACTCACTCAACACACACATGCGTTGTGGTCGGGAGGGAGCCCTTTTTCTCTGCTCTCTCCCTCCTTTTATGCTCCATCCCTGTAACACACACACACACACACACACACACACACACACACACACATTAACAGCAGGGGGAATGACTTAGCCACTTACCTTCCCTGACCCCGCCCTCCATTCACAGACTGCTGGTTGGCCATGCCCCCGCTGCCACATACCCCCATCGACCGACTTAGGCTGGTGGTGACGGCTGGGGAGCCGTCCGGCCTGAAGCTGACTCCCCCCTCGACGGGACAGGAAGTCTGTCACCACCATCTGTGCCCCCGGCCTGTGGATCACCTTGAACTTAAATGGCTGGAGGGCGAGATACCAACGGGTGATCCGCGCATTGGCATCCTTCATGCGGTGGAGCCACTGGAGAGGCGCGTGGTCCGAACAGAGAGTGAAAGGGCGCTCCAGCAGGTAGTATTGGAAGGCGAGGACCGCCCACTTGATGGCAAGACACTTCTTCTCAATTGTTTTGTACTTGTTTTCACGTATTGACAGTTTCCGGCTGATGTACAGCACGGGGCGCTCCTCGCCCTCCACCTCCTGGGACAAAACAGCCCCCAGCCCTCTGTCCGATGCATCAGTCTGCAAAATAAAGGGGAGAGAGAAGTCAGGGGAGTGTAAAAGTGGCCCCCCACACAGTGCAGCTTTTACCTCAGAGAAAGCCTGTTGGCACTGCTCCATCCACTGGACCGGATCTGGAGCCCCCTTTTTAGTGAGATCGGTTAATGGGCTGGTGACGTCTGAATAATTAGGTAGAAACCTACGATAATAGACAGCCCCAGGAACCGTCTCACCTCCTTTTTGGTCTTGGGCCTCGGGCAGGCCGCAATCGCTGCAGTCTTGTTAATTTGGGGATGCACCTGCCCATGACCCAAGTGGAACCCCAGATACCGTACTTCCACCTGCCCAATTGCACACTTTTTTTAGGTTCGCTGTGAGGCCCGCTCGCCTCAGTGACTTTAGATTGGCCCTCAGGTGTTCCAAGTGCCGCGGCCAATCGTGGCTGTAGATTATGATGTCGTCCAGATAGGCGGCAGCGTGAGGGCGGAAGACGCTGTCCGTAAGCCGCTGGAACGTAGTGGGCGCCCCAAACAAACCAAAAGGGAGCGTGACAAATTGGTGTAAACCAAACGGTGTGGAAAAGGCCGTTTTCTCTTGGGATAGAGGAGTCAAGGGAATCTGCCAATATCCCTTTGTTAGATCCAGTGTCGAATAAAAGTGAGCAGCACCTAACCGATCAAGCAACTCATCAATGCGAGGCATTGGGTATGCGTCAAATTTAGACACCGCGTTGACCTTTCTATAGTCCACACAGAACCGGACCAACCTGTCGGTCTTGGGAACCAGGACCACTGGGCTGCTCCAGTCACTGTGGGACTCCTCGATTATGCCCATTCCGAGCATGGCCTTGAGTTCGTCCCGAACCACCTTTTTCTTGTGTTTGGGTAAGCGGTAAGGGCGGCTACGCACTACCACCCCCGGGGGCGTTTCGATGTGATGTTCTATGAGGTGGGTACGACTAGGAAGGGGCGAGACCATGTCAGAAAATTCCTTTTGCAACTTGGCCACCTCCATGAGTTGGGCCGGTGAGAGGTGGTCTCCACAAGCAACTGGAGTGGTCCGAGATGTTATCTTTTTCACCTCTGGCCCCAGCTCCGCCTTCTCCGGGACTACCGACGCCAACGCCACGGGGACCCCCTCATTCCAGCGTTTTAAAAGGTTAAGGTGGTAGATTTGCAATGCCCCACCCCTATCCATTCGCCTCACCTCATAGTCGACGTCCCCGACTCGCCGTGTGACCTCGAAGGGCCCTTGCCATTTGGTGGCTAATTTGGAGCTCGACGTGGGCAATAATACGAGCACTTTGTCTCCTGGCGTGAACTCTCTAAGGCACGTGCCCCTGTCATACAGCTGGCTTTGACGTTCTTGTGCCTCCCGCAAATTTTCCTGGGTTAGGTGCGTGAGGGTGTGGAGTTTTGCGCGCAGGTTAAGAACATACTGGATTTTGTTTTTGCTAGGTGAAGGTCCCTCCTCCCAATTTTCCTGTAGCACGTACAGAATGCCACGCGGCTTACGCCCATATAATAATTTAAAGGGAGAAAACCCCGTGGAGGCTTGCGGGACCTCTCGTACTGCGAATAACAGGGGCTCGAGCCACTTATCCCAATTACGCGCATCTTCACTTACGAATTTCCAGATTATGTTCTTGAGTATTTGGTTAAATCACTCTACTAAGCCATCCACTTGTGGGTGATGGACACTGGTGTGGATAGACTTAATCCCTAATAACCCATACGGTTCGCACAGTGTGTGTGACATAAATGAAGCGCCTTGGTCTGTCAAGATTTCTTTTGGAATCCCGACCCGGGAGATAAAGCGGAAGAGCGCTTCCGCAATACTACATGCTGAGATATTGCGGAGAGGCACTGCTTCCGGATATCGCGTTGCATAGTCCACCAGAACTAAAATAAAGCGATATCCCCGTGCTGACCAATCTAATGGCCCAATGAGCTCCATCCCAATTTGCTCAAACAGGGTCTCGATTAGAGGAAGAGGGCGTAACGGTGCTTTTGGAGGAGCTGCAGGATTTACTAATTGGCATTCATGGCATGCCGCACACCACCGATGGACATCCCCACGAATCCCTGGCCAATAGAGCAGGCCATTATTCGGGCTAGTGTTTTATCTTGCCCTAAGTGTCCAGCCATGGGATTAAAGTGAGCCGCATGGAATACGAGTTCCCTACGGCTCTTTGGGATTAACAATTGGGTTATTCATTCATTAGTTTGAGTGTCCTGCGTCACTCGGTACAATCTATCTTTAATAATAGCAAACTAAGGGAAGGTCGGTGCCGCGCTTGGCTGAAGAGTTTGAATATCGATTACTCTCACTTGGTCAAACGCATGCCGCAGAGTCTCGTCTTGCGACTGCTCTAACGGGAAATCCCCAAGGAAAATCCCCGAGAGAGGGAGGAGGAGCGAGCTGCTCCTCACTCTGACGCGGTGTTGACGTAGACTGCTCTGTGACAGTTTCTCCAGTCAATGCCACACCGGCATCTTCCTGTGACCTACTAGTGCAGGACCCACTACATGTTAAATATTCCATCAGCTTTTTAAACCCTGGCCAATCAACGAGTGGGTGAGACGAGGACTAACCGCCACCTTTACTCTATACATTTGGCCCTGGAATAGAATACGGACAGACACTAAGAGATAATTGTGAACATCCCCGTGCACACACAACACTTTCACCGCTTGTGCTCTCCCCACTGCCTCACCTTGCATCAGGCATTAGTGAATTGAGGTCTGATTATAACCGGAATCCACCAAAGTGTGATATGTATCCCCTTGAACACTTACCGGTATCTGATACGTTCCAGCCCCATTGGGGGCGGTTTCTGGTGCGTCGGGGATCCGGATTACAGCTCCCACCTCCCTTGCAGAGCTCCGACTCTGGAGATGCTCCGATTCCCCGCCACGCCAGCACACCGGCCCAAGCTTTCCCTCTGCACTGGTGTTATGGGTGTCACTCACCTGAGGAGGAGACAACACAGACACGGAAGAGGGAGATGGGAGGACACCACGGGTGCGAAGGGCTGGCTGGGGAGGAGCCAGCCACCACCTCTGCGGCAGGGGGACGGGGTGGGGAGGGGGACGAGAGATGGGGGGAGAGAGAGAAGAGAAGTGAGGGGAGGCGCCTCGTCTGCCTGCCGTCGGAGCCGCCTCCAGATGGTCCTCTGCCAGCTCGATGGCTCGTTCCAGCAACGCCGGGCAATGACACTGGACCTATTCCACCGTTCTTTCCGGAAGTCAAGAGATAAACTGTTCCAGTGCCACCAGA
This sequence comes from Neoarius graeffei, assembly GCF_027579695.1. Taxonomy (NCBI): domain Eukaryota; kingdom Metazoa; phylum Chordata; class Actinopteri; order Siluriformes; family Ariidae; genus Neoarius; species Neoarius graeffei. The sequence continues at coordinate 56,985,410 of NC_083577.1, read as the reverse complement.
TCGATGAGCTCGTCAGCATCGTGGTCTTCCGCCCTCAGCCACCACCGCCAGGCATCCTGGAGTTGCTGGCCGAATGCAAACGGCCAGCCGACCTGCTCCGATGCCAGCGTCCAAAAGCGCTGGGGATGTTGTTCTGGGGAGCGGCTGACCCGCTGCAGGATGGCTTTCCTCAGGTCAGCATACACCAGTCGGCTGTCAGCAGGGAGCTGCTGCGCTGTGAGCTGCACCTCGCCAGTCAGGAGTGGGCGGAGATGCGCCACGTGCTGCGCCACGTGCTGCTCCAGCGGCCACCCCCATGCTTTGGCTGCTTGCTCGAAGAAGGCGAGGAACGCTTCTGGATCGTCCTGCGGGCCCATCTTCGTGAGGGTGCCGGCTGCGGTGGTCGACGCCCCTGCTGATGCGAGCAGGTGTCGGAACGCCTGGCGATATTCCTGCTGGGCCAGCATCAAGGCTTCGAAGCGTTGCTCTTGTTCCTTTCGGAGGGTGATCAGTGCTTGATGCTGGTTCTGCTGGGCAGTAGCAAGGGCAAGGATGAGCTCTTCGAATGGGGAGGACTCCATGGGGTGGTTCCCTTCTGTGCTCCCGGGTTTCAGCACCACTGTAGCAGTTCCTGATGTGGGAGGAGTACAGAAGCATGGCAAGTGAGAGTTGATGTTCACACACAAACACTTTATTTGAGCTTTTCCGCTCGCTCGCTCATGCGTTGTGGTCAGGAGGGAGCCCCTTTTCTCTGCTCTCTCCCTCCTTTTATGCTCCGTCCCTGTAACAAACACACACACACATTAATTAACAGCAGGTGGAATTACTTAGCCACTTACCTTCCCTGACCCCGCCCTCCAATCACAGACTGCTGCTTGGCCACGCCCCCACTGCCACAACTTGTATTTAGTGTTAAGATTTAAAGTCCATCTTGTGATGGGATGCATTTTAAAATGAAGTGTAAACAGGGCTGAAGATTTAAAATCTGTAGATCTGTCCTACACCAAGGTACTCCTCGTGGAAAGACCGGTGATCCCCGCGGAATTAAAGAGAAGGAGAAGGGGATACAGAGCTGGAATGAAGTGCCGGGAGAAGAAAACCATGTATACCGTCTGTCATCATGGGAAACGTAAGATCTCTCCCTAATAAGATGGATGAGCTAACGGTGCTAACCAGGCTGCAGAGGGAGTACCGGGAGTGTAGCCTTATGTGCTTCACAGAGACTTGGCTGAATGAACTCTCACCAGACTCACACGTCACTCTGGACGGATTTCAACTCGTGAGAGCGGACAGGAAAGCCAAGGAGAGCGGTAAGAGGAAAGGAGGGGGTATAGCGATGTTTGTGAATGACAGATGGTGTAACCCGGGGCACATCAGGGTAAAGGAGCAGTACTGCAGTAAAAACATTGAACTGCTAGCGGTTAGAATTCGGCCATATTACCTTCCGAGGGAATTCTCGCACATTATCACGATAACTGTGTACATCCCCCCAGCGGCCGAGGCTGCTGCAGCCTGTGAGCTCTTCCAGACCAATCCACACACTCCACCCCCGACCTCACTCTACAGGACTCACACCTCAGCTACACCCCTCATCTCTCCATAACAGCTGATCAGGTGTTGAAGGAGCTGAGGAGGATCAAGACGAGGAAAGCTGCTGGCCCTGATGGTATCAACTTCAGACTGCTTAAGGACTGTGCAGATCAGCTCTGTGGGATTCTTCTGTACATTTTCAACCTGAGCCTCAATCTGGAGAAAGTTCCACTTCTGTGGAAAACATCATGTGTGGTTCCAGTTCCCAAGACTGCGCACCCCAGGGAGCTCAATCACTTTCGGCCAGTAGCTTTAACGTCTCACCTAATGAAGATCATGGAGAGGATTGTTCTCTCCCACCTCTGACACCTGGTGAAAAGCGAGATGGACCCCCTGCAGTTCGCATATCGACCGGGCATTGGTGTGGATGACGCTGTCATTTACCTGCTACACCGGTCACTTTTGCACCTGGAGGGCACTGGAAGCACTGTGAGAATCATGTTCTTTGACTTCTCCAGTGCTTTTCAACACAATCCAGCCATCACTGCTTAAGGGGATGCTGGAGGGAGCTGGTGTTGACTGCCACCTGGCTGCATGGATCATCGACTACCTCATTAACAGACCGCAGTATGTGAGGCTCTGCAACTGTGTGTCTGATGTGGTAGTCTGCAGCACAGGGGCTCCACAGGGTACAGTGCTCTCTCCTTTCCTCTTTACACTTTACACATCTGACTTCAGCTACAACACGGACAGCTGCCACCTCCAGAAGTTCTCAGATGATACAGCCATCGTTGGACATGTGTCAGAGGGGGACGATCTGGAGTACAGAGAGGTTATCACCAACTTTGTCGCCTGGTGCGAACTGAACCACCTGTGCATCAACACCAGCAAGACAAAGGAGGTGGTGATCGATTTCAGAAGGACAGTTCCTCAAATTGCACCAGTGAACATCCAGGGTTTGGACATTGAGATCGTGGAGGAGTACAAATACCTGGGTGTTCACCTTAACAACAAACTGGACTGGACTAACAACACAGATGTCCTGTACAAGAAGGGCCAAAGTTGTCTCCACCTCTTGAGAAGACTGAGGTCTTTTGGTGTATGCAGGACACTGCTTAGGACTTTTTATGACTCTGTGGTAGCATCAGCGATTTTCTACACTGTGGTCTGCTGGGGCTGTGGAAGTTCAGAGAGGGACAGGAAGAAACTTAATAAACTGGTCAGAAGGGCTGGCTCAGTCTTGTACCCCTTTTCCACCAAATCAGTTCCAGGGCTGGTTCGGGGCCAGTGCTGGTGCTGGTTCACAACTCGTTCAACTTGCGAGCCAGCTGAGAACCAGTTTGCTTTTCCATAGCTCGCGGTGCTAAGGGAAGCCACGTCATTACGTCGCTGTATACGTCAGTTACGTCGTTGTATACATCATTACGTCGCTGTATACGTCAGTTACGTCGCTACGTTTGCATAAACCTTGGCGCGAATATCGAAGCAAAAACAACACGGAAGAAGCAGCAACAACAACAATAATAATAATAATAATAATAATAATAATGGATGACTTTGCGTTTGTACAGCTGCTGCTTCTCGTCGCTTAAAAATGGCGATCTTTCGCAGTCTTATTGTTGTTGGTCTTAACAACTCCGCCCCCCCGCTGACGTAAGCGGTTCTTTCCTCTGGCCCAGCAGAGAGTTGGTGCTAGCCTGGAACCGGTTTTTCTGGCCCCAGAGCCAGTTCTTTGTCAGTGGAAACAGAAAACCCGGTTCCAAACTAAGCACTGGCCCCGAACCAGCCCTGGAACTGCTTTGGTGGAAAAGGGGCATTGAACTGTCCTCTGGACTCCATTGACGTGGTGGGTGAGAGGAGGATGTTAGCCAAGCTGACCTCAATCATGGATAACCCCTCTCACCCCCTACATGAGGCTGTGGGGGTTTTAAGCAGCTCTTTTAGTAGTAGACTGCTACACCCACGGTGTAAGAAGGAGAGATACCGCAGGTCATTCATACCTGCTGCTGTCAGACTGTATAACACCCACAACTTGTAACGTAGCACCAATAACCTGTTTGTCGTTATATTTGCACTACTTCACCACTACTACCTCTGCCATCTCTCATCGATGCAATTATGTGCAATAATAAAGGCCTTAAACTATTTTTATGCATGCTTATATTTATATTCATATATACATAAATTATATATATGTGTGTGTGTGTATATACAGAGTCTACCTGTAATGTGCAATTTTTCTGAGCCTCTCAATAAGGCAATTTTTCTATACTTTTTCACTGTAGATAATGCAAATAGCCCTTTGTATTTAATCCTTCATTTGTCTAATTTTTTATTTCAGTTTTATTTGTTATCTGTTTGACATTTTCTTGCTACTGTAACACGTGAATTTCCCCAATGTGGGATGAATAAAGTTAATCTAATCTAATCTGTTCTTTATTTTTTGCACTATTATAGCCAAGCATCTCAAATTTCTTTTTTTTTGTATTTTCCTTCATGGCTTATTTAAAATGAGCAAGAAAACAAATTATATAAAATATGGAAAGTAAAATACTGGAAAAGACGTTGTGGACCACGTCTCAACTATAGATATTTGCATCAGGAAAGAGCAGAGAGCAGGAACCCTGATCCTAATATATATCCATCATATCGAAACTCTCTTGCTTCTATACTGGACATATTATTGTGTGGTGGTGAATCAGAGCTTCTGCCCTGCTATCGCATACGAAGCTGTAGAACATACTGTACAATCTCTTGCAAAAGTATTCATCCCTGTTTTGTTGCATTACAAGCTGGAATTAAAATGGATTTTTGGAGGGTTAGCACCATTTGATTTACACAAAATCTCTACAACTTTAAAGGTGCAAATTGTTGTTTTATTGTGACCCAAACAATAAGATGAAAAACAGAAATCGGGAGTGTGCATAAGTATTCACCCCCTTTTGTATGAAACCCCTAAATAAGAGCTGGTCCAACCAATTTAATTCATACACTATATTGCCAAAAGTATTTGCTTACCCATCCAAATTATCGGAATCAGGTGTTCCAATCACTTCCATGGCCACAGGTGTATAAAATCAAGCACCTAGGCATGCAGACTGTTTTTACAGTTTGGAGCTGGCCCCTTCCTCTTCCAACATGACTGTGCACCAGTGCACAAAGCAAGGTCCATAAAGACATGGATGACAGAGTCTGGTGTGGATGAACTTGACTGGCCTGCACAGAGTCCTGACCTCAACCTGATAGAACACCTTTGGGATGAATTAGAGTGGAAACTGAGAGCCAGGCCTTCTCGTTCAACATCAGTGTGTGACCTCACAAATGCGCTTCTGGAAGAATGGTCAAAAATTCCCATAAACACACTCCTAAACCTTGTGGACAGCCTTCCCAGAAGAGTTGAAGCTGTTCTAGCTGCAAAGGGTGGACCGACGTCATATTGAACCCTATGGATTAGGAATGGGATGTCACTTAAACTCATATGTGAGTCAAAGCAGGTGAGCAAATACTTTTGGCAATATAGTGTAAGTCACATAATTAGTTGATTTAAGATCCACCTGTGTGCAGTCAAAGTGTCACATGATCTGTCACATGATGTCTGTATAAATCGACCTTTTCTGGAAGGACCCTGACTCTGCTACACTACTAAGCAAGCAACATGAAAACCAAGAAGCACTCTAAACAGGTCAGAGACAAAGTTGTGGAGAAGTATAGATCAGGGTTGGGTTATAAAAAATATCCCAATCTTTGAATATCCCAGGGAACACCATTAAATCCATTATAGCAAAATGGAAAGAATATGGTACCACTATAAACCTGACAAGAGAAGGCCCCCCACCAAAACTCACAGACCGGACAAGGAGGGCATTAATCAGAGATGCAACAAAGACACCAAAGATAACACTGAAGGAGCTGCAAAGATCCACAGCAGAGATGGGAGTATCTGTCCATAGGACCACTTTAAGCCATACACTCCACAGAGCGGGGCTTTATGGAAGAGTGGCCAGAAAAAGTCATTGCTTCAGAAATCATGTTTGGAGTTCACCCAACAGCATGTGGCAGACTCCCCAAACACATGGAAGAAGATTCTCTGGTAAAATGAGACTAAAATCGATCTTTTTGGCCATCATGGGAAACGCCATACGTGGCGCAAACCCAACACCCTGAGAACATCATTTCTATAGTGAAGCGTGGTGGTGGCAGCATCGTGCTGTGGGGATATTTTTCATCTGCAGGGACAGGAAAGCTGGTCAGGACTGAAGGAAAGATGGATGGCACTAAATACAGGGTAATTCTGGAGGAAAACCGGTTTGAGACTGGGATGAAGGTTCACATTCCAGCAGGACAATGATCCTAAACATACTGCTAAAGCTACACTGGAGTGGTTTAAAAGGAAACATTTAAATGTCTTGGAATGGCCTAATCAAAGCCCAGACCTCAATCCAATTGAGAATCTGTGGCATAACTTGAAGATTGCTGTGCACCAATGCAACCCATCTAACTTGAAGGAGTTGGAGCAGTTTTGCCTTGAGGAATGGGCAAAAATCCCAGTGGCTAGATGTGGTAAGCTAATAGAGACATACCCCAAGAGACTTGCATCTGTAATTGCAGAAAAGGTGGCTCAACAAAGTTTTGACTTTGGGGCGTGAATACCTATGCACACTCCAGATTTCTGTTTTTTTTTTCATCTTAATTATTGTTTGTGTCACAATGTGCATCTTTAAAGTTGTAGGCATGCTGTGTAAATCAAATGGTGCTAACCCCCCCAAAACCCATTTTAATTCCAGCTTGTAATGCGACAAAACAGGACAAACACCAAGCGGGATGAATACTTTTGCAAGACACTGTATATGACAGAAGCTTTACTTTTGTAATTTTACATGATAAATATTTTATAGTTCAGCGGTCATCAACTGGTGGACTGTGGTCTGGACAAGGACCCGACAGTGTAAATTCAGTGGATTGACCTGAGTGCGTAAACTATACTGTAACAGAATGGTGAACCATCTGTAGCTGATTTTCTGTTGCAGTCAAATATCATGCAGTAATGCAGATTATTTAGCTGAAGGCAGTGCACTGAGAAAGGAAAGAGTTGCTGAATTTCTTAGATTTACCTTCTCTTGTCTGATCAGCAAAGTGGCTTTAAAAAAAAAACCCTTCCATAACCCAAAACAGATGTCTCAAAGTGCTCACCTTAGATAATTTTAAACATGACGTGGTTATAGATTATTAATGGTTATGCATTGCAAAGATAAATGTTGTCATCATCCATTTGGAAGCTTTATGAGCAAAGAGTTTGATGTTGCCGTAACTTCAAAAATTTACAGTTAGGTCCATATATATTTGGACACTGACACAAATTTTGTTTTTTTTTTACCTGTTTACTGAAACATATTCAAGTTATAGTTATATAATGGACATGGACATAAAGTCCAGACTTTCGGCTTTCGTTTGAGGGTATCCAAATTAAAATTGGATGAAGGGTTTAGGAGTTTCAGCTCCTTAACATGTGCCACCCTGTTTTTAAAGGGACCAAAAGTAATTGGACAATTGACTCAAAGGCTGTTTCATGGGCAGGTGTGGGCAATTCCTTCGTTATGTCATTCTCAATTAAGCAGATAAAAGACCTGGAGTTGATTTGAGGTGTGGTGCTTGCATTTGGAAGATTTTGCTGTGAAGAAAACATGCGGTCAAAGGAGCTCTCCATGCCGGTGAAACAAGCCATCCTTAAGCTGCGAAAACAGAAAAAACCCATCCAAGAAATTGCTACAATATTAGGAGTGGCAAAATCTACAGTTTGGTACATCCTGAGAAAGAAAGAAAGCACTGGTGAACTCATCAATGCAAAAAGACCTGGACGCCCACAGAAGACAACAGTGGTGGATGATTGCAGAATAATTTCCATGGTGAAGAGAAACCCCTTCACAACAGCCAACCAAGTGAACAACACTCTCCAGGAGGTAGGCCTATCAATATCCAAATCTACCATAAAGAGAAGACTGCATGAAAGTAAATACAGAGGGTTCACTGCATGGTGCAAGCCACCTCATAAGCCTCAAGAATAAAAAGGCTAGATTGGACTTTGCTAAAAAAAATCTCAAAAAGCCAGCACAGTTCTGGAAGAACATTCTTTGGACAGATGAAACCAAGATCAACCTCTACCAGAATGATGGAAAGAAAAAAGTATGGTGAAGGCGTGGTACAGCTCATGATCCAAAGTATACCACATGATCTGTAAAACACGGCGGAGGCAGTGTGATGGCTTGGGCATGCATGGCTGCCAGTGGCACTGGGTCACTAGTGTTTATTGATGATGTGACACAGGACAGAAGCAGCCGGATGAATTCTCAGGTATTCAGAGACATACTGTGTGCTCAAATCCAGCCAAACTGATTGGTCGGCGTTTCATAATACAGATGGACAATGACCCAAAACATAAAGCCAAAGCAACCCAGGAGTTTATTAAAGCAAAGAAGTGGAATATTCTTGAATGGCCAAGTCAGTCACCTGATCTCAACCCAATTGAGCATGCATTTCACTTGTTAAAGACTAAACTTCAGACAGAAAGGCCCACAAACAAACAGCAACTGAAAACCGCTGCAGTAAAGGCCTGGCAGAGCATTAAAAAGGAGGAAACACAGCGTCTGGTGATGTCCATGAGTTCAAGACTTCAGGCAGTCATTGCCAACAAAGGGTTTTCAACCAAGTATTAGAAATGAACATTTTATTTACAATTATTTAATTTGTCCAATTACTTTTGAGCCCCTGAAATGAAGGGATTGTGTTTAAAAATGCTTTAGTTCCTCACATTTTTATGCAATCATTTTGTTCAACCCACTGAATTAAAGCTGAAAGTCTGAACTTCAACTGCATCTGAATTGTTTTGTTCAAAATTCATTGTGGTAATGTACAGAACCAAAATTAGAAAAATGTTGTCTCTGTCCAAATATTTATGGACCTAACTGTACATCTAAACAGTTGATGGCAGTTTTAATTATGGCGATATATTCACAATGCTGATTTGAATTTTTGTAACGTTGCTCCATTGCGTTACACTGACAGTGGTGTGTTTGGTGCAGTGACAGAATCCATGCCACAGACAGTTGCTCAGCACCTTCGTTGGATCATGCAGAAAGATCTGCTGGGACAGGATGTGTTTCTCATTGGTCCTCCTGGCCCACTGCGCCGTTCCATTGCCATGCAGTATCTGGTAACACAGTGTAACCCTAATCACAAATATTTAATAATTATTCCACGAAATCGAGTCATACATGAGCTGATAGCCGACAAGGCGCATAGAGTTGGCTGTAAGCCATGTATGATGAGATTGAGTGGAATAACTGTTTTATTCTATCCACATTCACTGGATTTTCAGAAACGGATCATTTTTATTTTTTGCAAATTCGATAAATAAAAACTTCATACAAAACGTCTGACAAAATAATTTCCGCTTCAGCGGACTTCTTAAAAACCTACCGATGGCTGCACAAATTGACTTTAATGTTGTTTTTTTGTAGAAAGTGCCGTCTTGCTGTCATGCCGAGGGAAAGAATGGCTTTAGACACTTATTTAATTCTTCCTTGGACATTTCAGTGAGATAATTTTCAAACTTCTTCTTTGAGCTTTTGAACCAGTCTAAAAAAAAAATCAAATTTTAGTGCTTAAATATGAAGAATATAAACAAAGCAGTGAAATGACAGGAGCAATTTGTGAAAAATGCAAGAATAATAATTCTTGAAAAAAAAATTCGTTCTTCCTATCAAATACTTATATATAATGTGTGTGTGTGTGTGTGTGTGTGTGTGTGTTTTATAATATATATATATATATATATATATATATATTAGTGCTGTCAAAAATGTCGCGTTATTATTGCGTTAACTTGACTCAATTTTAACGGCGATAATTTTTTTATCGCGAGATTAACTCTCTGTGACATGATGTAGGTTTTTCATAAGCTTTTGAAACTGCCAGGAACTTGGAACAGAGACTTTGCTTAGAAAAACGATAGCAGCTATACTGTAATGCCACGCCCCGCACAGCCAGAGTCCTCTGCCCTCCCCCCAAAGAACCAGCGCGGGCAGGGCGCGCTAGCCCCGCGCCTCGGGACGAAGAGCCACGGTGCTCGGCTTAGGTTTCGTTTTCCCATCGGCGGCTCCAGCCCGACTTTGCAGTGGCTGTGACAAGACGTGTTATGCTCTGCAATAAAAAAAAAAAAAACATTGGTACAAAGTAAGCCCATTCACTTTTTTATGCTGATAAGAGAATTACAATGGTTTTTCATGTGACAAAAATGTGCGATTAAATTGCGATTAATCGCGAGTTAACTATGGCAGTCGCGACATTAATCGCGATTAAATATTTTAATCGCTTGACAGCACTTTTTTATATATATATATATATATATATATATATATATATATATATCTGTGTGTGTGTGTATTTTTTGGGTTTTGTTTTCGAGTAGTTTTTATTTCGTCCTCGGTTCAGCAACACGCGCCGCCATTTTGTTTCTCTCTACTCATAGTGTATGAGCTGCTAGCCTAGTAGTACAGTAGCCAATCAGAGCGTGCGATTGCTCATATCCAGTGAATGTGGATAGAATAATAGATTTTATACCGACTCTATGCTATTTAATAGTGACCTCTCAATCCATCATGCTAGTTCATTTCAGAAACACATGCACTTGAAATGTATGCTGGTCTTGAATTGTAGGAGCTGACGAAGAGAGAGGTTGAGTACGTGGCTCTATCCAGAGACACAACTGAGACTGATCTCAAGCAGCGCAGAGAAATCCGCTCTGGCACAGCCTTCTACATAGACCAGGCAAGTACGAAATCTTTCCTTAGCTGTGCTTAGGCTTGTTATTATGCCTCATGTCCATAATAATAATTTATTATGGATCCAACCTAGTATTTTTACTCTTTAATTTTCCTTCCAGTGCATGTCGTACAGTTTAGTGTGCAAGACTGATATACTGTACTAAAACAACACAAATGCATTAAGGGAAATAAAACACTTTCAGACTCTGTAGGTGGGCCAACTGCGAATGGATCACGGTTTATGTACAGTACTGTGCAAAAGTCTTCGGCACATATTTTTTTTCTTTTTAGTACAAACTTTGTAATAGATTTTTATGTTATGACTTCTACATTATCGAGTCCAAATCCAAAAGCATTTTAGATTTCCAAATATTAGTTTTCTAGCAAAAAATTTAAATGTTACAGAAAAATGTTTGCATATCAGTAAAGAAAGAATCATATAGCGTAAAAGATCGCTTTTTAAAGCTAGACGGCCTTTCGATTTCATGAAATCTGTGAAATTTAGTTACCTGTGAAATTTCGTCATTGTGATGTGTTTATTTCTGTAATATCTCACAAAGTATCGGGCCATTTTGTGGCTGGGAAGTTATTTAATTTGAGGAGCTTCCTGAGCAAATAATGTGCACGAAATCGCTCGCTTTGCGCAGTCAAGCAGACAGAGGAAGTCCGTGTACGCATGCGCAGGTTTACCTTGACCGTGCACTGACAGTTACATCATTCTGTCAGTAAACGAACAGCTGATCACACCGAGGTGCTCGCTGACCGCCGATATTTATTAGTTTGGTCCTGCGTTTCCTTTCCTTCACAACATAACGTCTTTTCTTCTCGCTTTCCCTGACTGTAGTCGGTCTTTCACGTTTCATTCGCACTCTCGCATCCTCCGTTTTTCTCTCCTGTTTCAAATTTGTATCCCACAATGCCTTGTGCGAACGGGGAAAGCCCACCATGTGATGCATGACATAGTATCTTGAATTGGGTCATGGTGAAGCAGGAAAAAATAGCGGAGAATTTCGGGCCACGTGGCCCTAAATTCATTAATTGCTCTATTAGAAAAAGAAAAGAATAAAATTGGAAGTTCAAATTCAGTAGCTTTCAGTCCACTAAACAAAAATAACTGGGTGTCATTTTTATGACCTACACTTGAAAAATCTGAAAGGCAGTCTACCTTTAAGTTAAAAAAAAAAAGAAGGCTGCTTGGTTTACTATCTGATTTCCTTATAAAACTGCACACATTATACCTGAGACTCCTTTTTTTTTTAAAGCAAAGGGTCATTACACACCAAGTATTGACTTTGTTTCACTTATTACTGTTTACTGCTCTTTACAGAATTTTTTAAATGTAGAAACATTTAATTTTGTTAAAAAATAGTAATCTCAGGTCCAGTGCCGTGTAGTTTTATAAGAAAATTAGCTGGTAAGTTTGACTGAGCATCTTACAGAAGCAGCCGCAGTTCTTCTGGAGAGACTCTGTTGCACGTGCGTCTTATTTTCGAGCAAAACCCAGCAGCTTTCATTCTGCTTTTGTCTGAAAAGTGTCTCTTATGTCATATGCTGCTTTCTTTACCAACAGGCAAATGTTACAGATCAAAAACCTAGGTGATTTTTGACCTGGGTTAAAATTTTTAACCTCGTTCATAATTTCCAACCTCGGTAAATTTTTGGATTATCTAAGGCCCCCGTCACACTTATTCGGAATTAGCAGGAATCAAGCAGAACCAGCCGGAATGAAAATTTTTTCAAAATTCATGCCACGTGCGGGAATTTCAAACTGACCAACATTCTTACAGCTTTGTAAGAATGCTGTTCGAATACTTAGAATGCGCTTCGGAAAGGAAAATAACCCTCCTTGATTGACCAACCAGAATTGAGTAATTTGGCCCGATGTATTATAAATGACAGTTATACGCAGACTGAAATTTTGTTTAATTTGGGCAAATTTCACCAGAGTTATGCCCTTTATTATTAACAAACTTGTACTGTGGCAATTTCATCAAGGTGTGCTTGCGTTCTGAAATCAACTTCCCTCGCAATTTTTATCCCCCACTGGCCGAAAGGCCCGAAGGGGGATTATGTCGTGGCGATGTTTGTCCATCCCTCCGTCCGTCCATCTGTCTGTCTGTTCCGGGAAGGGTACTTACCTTCTGAAATCAACTCCTCTCACAATTTTTGGAGGAATTTCACAAAACTTGACAGGATTCTTTGTGATATGTCCGTAATATGCATATTGCAATTTCATTCAATTCAGTCGCATTTTACCAGAGTTATGGCATAGGTGGGGTTTACATTAGACCGTATCAGCGGATCATCAGATTAACGTTTTTAAAACGATTAGCGTGCACACAGCAACACCAATACACGATTCGCGTGCACACAGCAACGCCAATACACGGATACGCTCGGCTCCGCAGGCATCCTGCGCTCCAAATCACTCCGCCCTGAACAGCGAGTGCCCTCTGGAGGGTGCGCACTCCGGCCCTGCGCAGCTCACAGAGCGCGCGAGTGGAGTGCACAAGCAGTGATTCGGGACTGAGCCGCTGTGTGTGTGATCCCAGCGCATATCACTTACCACTTGCAAGTGGAAGGATGGCAAGCCTAAAGACCATCATAACTACACAATGGGCAGTATTTGCATCAGTATTTGCAGTATTTTCATACTTTTATACTCTTTAATGAAAGGTGATACAAGGCGGAAGTCCGCGCCGTTTTTCAGCAGTCGCGTCACATGACCAACGCCAGCGAATCAGGAAGGTGGATGTCACAGTGACGTTGTCCAATGACGACGCCAGCTAGAGCTCAGCACAGTGTATCCGCGTATTCTCAATGTTTACACAGCACCGGACCAGACACGATCTGGATTGAATACGTGGACGCTGGCGGATTCCCGTTTCCCGGCGTTTCCAGGCGTTTTAATGTAAATGGACAGTGCGTCCGCGAAGAAAACGAGACAGATACGGTCTAATGTAAACTTGGCCATAGTTGCCAGCGGGGGATATTGTGCTTTCAGAGCACTCTTGTTTTCTTTTGACCTTGTGTATATTAGGCACTTAAAAAGACAAAGATGTTGACGGGTCAGCCACAATCAGATGTACCTACTTGTTTGAGATCATGTAACACTATGTAACAGCCTTCTGTTTATGTTTATTAAACTATTTCATATGTTGTAATGGTAGACCGTCATTGCCAATGTATGACGTTTCAAAGCCAGATCATAATTTACCACTACTGAATCCATGTTTCAGTTTTTTTTTATCAGACAAACTCTTCATATTGCACATTTTCACCATGTAACGCATGTTCATTTGATTTAATACTCCAGAATGCATCATTGCTGCTTAAACTTGGCAATAATTTGTCAAACACTAACTGTTTTAGTAAATCAGCAGATTTTTGAGGAACAAATTGACAGCTGAATCACGGAATTCCGATAAAAATGAAATCTTTCACAATAGTTTTGTCAATGGGGGGGGGGTGCTGAACCTAATTTGTTTTCTTTGTCACTGCAAAGTTGAAAATGGCCTGAGAAATCTTATTTAATGTATTTTAATAAACACTTTAAATTAAATACAGACATTTTATGTAGTATGTGATATGATTTGATACAAAAACCTTGTTGCTGGGGGCATATGTTTGCAAAATTCACATGCCAAAGATTTTGCGTGTCATTTCCGTTGTTTTCTGTAGTGTCCGTAACGGTCTTGCTGTAACAGAATGCTGCAGAATTTTTTACCATTTTTGGTGATTATGACATGCATTGGTCCTGTTGGCCTCATGTAGGGCTCTAGTTACATATTCATACGTCTTTAGTTGTTATATTAATAGATATATTTGCAATATGTAGTGTCCGTAACGGGTGTAGTGTCCGTAACGCCAAATTGATATTTTGGTAAAGCCAGTTAATTGACACTTCTTGACAAATTTAAATGAAACCTTCATGTGAGAATGACGCAAATTAATCATATTCTTCTCTCAAAGTTGTAATTGATTGAATTAAAGGGATAGTTCGGGATTTTTGACATGAATCTGTATGGCATCCCCATCAATAGTGTCGTGCAAACACACTGACTTACCCCTGACAGCATCCTGTGAGTCCAGTTTTGGTCCAGACAAAAGTAGTCCGGCAAGTTTGTTGGGGTCACGAAAGTAAAACGTTTTTTGTCTCAAAACAGTATGTGTTCAAAAGAGTGATATATTTGCATCACAAAACCGTTGCCAAATAAAAAGTCAGACCTCGAAATCGCTTGGCACTATTTTCTCTCCCTTCTTATCACTGCGCGCTGCCGCCAGGTGACAGCGAAACGCAGACCCACTAAGCTGGTGGGAGACCAAGGCTGCACTCTATCCACGGCTTACACACGTGATGGCACGGAGGATGTGTATAGTGGCAGCATCTGTCCCCCCAGAGAGGATCTTTTCAAAAGCAGGACAGATTATAACTGAGAGGAGAAATAGAATCAGAATTAACTAGTTAATTGCAGCAATTAAAGGAATAGGTAGGAAAAGGAAGACGCAAAGACACCGCGCAGCGCCTGAAAACGGGTTTTCAGGCACTGCGCACCCGTTTTGAGGTGCTGCGCGGTGTCTTTGCGCCTGCAGCGGTGCTTTGCCTGTGCTGTGGCTGAAAATAGTTCCAGATATAAATTGGTCTAGTAAATCCCTTCGTGTTAATTTGCATTGATATGTGTACTCGATGTGAATGTACAAGTCATGAGAAATAATTATAAAAAATCTTCCGAAAGAGCCGGCTCCTTATAGTAAGAAGAGCCAAAAGAGCTGAAATTTCCATCACTAGTAAACAATGAATGAACCAGCCGTGGCTGTCACCTGGCGGCAGCGCGCAGTGATAAGAAGGGAGAGAAAATAGTGCCAAGCGATTTCGAGGTCTGACTTTTTATTTGGCAACGGTTTTGTGATGCAAATATATCACTCTTTTGAACACATACTGTTTTGAGACGAAAAACGTTTTACTTTCGTGACCCCAACAAACTTGGCGGACTACTTTCGTCTGGACCAAAACTGGACAAGAACTGGACTCGCAGGATGCTGTCAGGGGTAAGTCAGTGTGTTTGCACGACACTATTGATGGGGATGCCATACAGATTCATGTCAAAAATCCCGAACTATCCCTTTAAGACCCCAC
The DNA here is from genome assembly GCF_027579695.1 of Neoarius graeffei. Lineage (NCBI taxonomy): Eukaryota > Metazoa > Chordata > Actinopteri > Siluriformes > Ariidae > Neoarius > Neoarius graeffei. The sequence goes on along the minus strand of NC_083577.1, from coordinate 56,969,945 downwards.
AGGCCAACTATTTGAACACTAAATTATTATAATCAAGATGTTACCAAGACATATTTTGACCATTCAAGATAGAGCCCTGCTTGTTAATAACATATTTTTTTTACATAATGTGCTTTTTAACACTTTTGTTTTTGAGACGGCTATTCATGTACAGTTGAACCTCGTTTGAGTGGCCTCCCCTATTGCCGGCCAAAAGTGGCCTTATAAATGAGGTGGTTGTTCACGAGAGGTCCAAATGCATCCGTGAGACAGCCAAATGTGGCCTTTCATAAGAGGTGACTGCTCACATAAGTGACCTCTCTAGAGAGGTATTACAATTACTAGTATTTTCCAAAAGCGTGTTTAAGTATGTATAACATGTGGTGTTGATCCTGTGTTGATATTGATATACTAGTATTACCCGGTAGGTTTCGCCCTGCTGCATGATGCAATGTTTGAGTAGTCACCCTTGTTTTTTAATAATTCGTTAAGGTGTAATGTGTAGTAGATGCAGTGCGTCATGACTACGGTAATTGTACTAAAAACATTTCTCTGAAACACGTCCCATGTTGTGACTTTGGGAATAACCCAAGACACATTGTGTAGTGTCCGTAACGTTATGTGTAACATTGTTCAACAAGTATATAAGCTATGTAATCTTTGATGGAAAGGACAACCAACTGTCAGTTAATTAAGGAACTAGTATAGGGCAATTCCATGTAAATGTCAACCTCACCATGCAAAAATAAAGCAACATGTAATACATCAAACCACTCCCAGAGATATCACCTAGGCCTGTATTTTACAGATGTGAATAAGTTGAACCAATTTGTAACCAACCTAATATGTCACTGTCAGTCTTTCTTTCTTATAATGTAAAACCCAAGCTAAAATCAACTTTGATCATGTACAATTCTGTATTATTGCCACAAGCCACAGAAATGTATGCTAAAATCCACAAAACAGCAAAACAATAGCCATCCTAAATATTATTTAAGAACTTTGATAGTTTTAGCTGATATTTAGAGAGTTTTTCAAAGGGTTATGGTGGTTAAATTGCTGATTTTCTAAACATATGCCATGTCTATTTCAGACGCGTCACATCCATAACGGAATTTCGTCGCATCCATAACGCTGACTTTTCCTTCCGAAACTCTGCATGAAATACAAAATATTTTAAACAAAGATGTTTTAATATTCACCTTGGACCCCTCTATCAAATGGATATCTCCATTTCGACATTAGGTTTACAATTTCACAGAGTTTGATAAAAATGTACAGTCACCCAAGAAAAGTGATACTTTTTCTGTCACATCCATAACGCATCTTTTATTGGCATTTTCTGGCATGCCCTAGATGTACTATGGGAATTGTTCTTGTTCTATCACTTCTCCAGTATGGTACAGCCTTAAAATATGCAACACCTGTTTAAATACTGGGAGACAATAAAACATGCACTGGGTCATTTGTTGCCATTTTGAGTTCAAGTGTCACGTCCATAACGCTGGAATTGCTCTATAATAAGCCGATACTATGCATAAAATGATGTTTTGTGAGCCCAATAATTGGAGCTTTAATAAAGTGTTGTGAAATTTTGTGTTTCTCTGTCTAATATCGGGGTCCCTGATAACGTGTCACATAACTAGAAGACCCAGCAAATATATGTAACTATACTCAATTGTAACATTCGACAGGGCACTTTATGGCATAACAGTTCATTGCCCCATCAACATTTGCTTTTGAGGTGTTTTAAGTGGATCTATCCCGTTATATCTTTTAATGTAGTGTCCGTAACGTCAACAACCTAGCAGAATGGGGCATGTATAAAATGAGGTATATTTTCAAAACGGAAAGAGAATGCTACATGAAATTTTAGGTATGGGACCCCAATATGTTCAAGCCCATAATATCAGAGTTTTGACCATTTTGGGTAACCTTGGGTTTTTTGTTATTTTGGAACCTATAAGGTCCATCTGATCTTGGCTGACCCGTTGATTCTTGTATTAAAGCTGATGAAGGTACGTCAGTGTTTGTGTCGTTATGGCTACTGTTAGGAGGAGGTCAGCTGTGTGAGAAATCATCTCATGGTCAATATGCTTGTTGAAGCAAACAACCTCGAACAGTTTTAGTTATTGATTGTCCTTCATGCTGCTACTTGCTTCAACCTTTTTCTTAATTAATTACAGTACATGGGGCGGCACGGTGGTGTAGTGGTTAGCGCTGTCACCTCACAGCAAGAAGGTCCGGGTTCGAGCCCCGGGGCCGGCGAGGGCCTTTCTGTGCGGAGTTTGCATGTTCTCCCCGTGTCCGCGTGGGTTTCCTCCGGGTGCTCCGGTTTCCCCCACAGTCCAAAGACATGCAGGTTAGGTTAACTGGTGACTCTAAATTGAGCGTAGGTGTGAATGTGAGTGTGAATGGTCGTCTGTGTCTATGTGTCAGCCCTGTGATGACCTGGCGACTTGTCCAGGGTGTACCCCGCCTTTCGCCCGTAGTCAGCTGGGATAGGCTCCAGCTTGCCTGCGACCCTGTAGAACAGGATAAAGCGGCTTGAGATAATGAGATGAGATGGGAATTACAGTACATGCTTAAAGAAAAAAAAAAAACACGAATCGAGTTAAACTGTCAGTGAGGCGTCAGTCTCCCGGGCTCGAATTGTTTCTTGAACACAGCCTAACAGCATGGGGAAGCAGTGGTGTGTGCGTGGGTTTGTGTGTGTGAGAGAGTGAGAGTGTGAAGGTGGGAGGGAGTGTGAACTGTCGCACTGCTCTCTGGGGTTCTGTGCTCTTTTTTCGACCCATATACCAAGCTCAGTGTATAAAAATGTCTTTCTATAGACGAGCTGTGTGTTAATAGAATATTTGTAATAATCTTGTGAAGTTTCTCTTGAGATAGACTCGATTTTCAGGCAGGACGATTATGTGGACGCTAGGCCTGAATGTTATGAGGAAGATCAGCAATAACATTATTCAGTATTGCGATGACTATCTGACTAAACGAATCTTGAAGTGTGCATATTAGCTCTCCAGTTCCTCTGTCTTTCTGCTTTAATAGGTTCACAGCTAACATAGACCTCAGACACTGCCCACTGAATAAAGAAATGAAATAAATTATTTCAAACATGCTTTTATTGAACAAATTGCACATGGTTCTATCTGACAGGTCAAATGCTTGCATGTTGAGTATAAACGCATGGCACGTGTAAATAAAATGCTTGTTCTTATTCATTACGTTTCAGGCAGGCTTTTGCGATGTGTTTATTGTGCATGTTCATATGGCGACGATGAAAATACGATTTATCGACCATCACTAGTGGATGCTAACGCTTATTGGAAGTATGTGTACAATTTCATTTGAATGGGCAGCACGGTGGTGTAGTGGTTAGCACTGTCTCCTCACAGCAAGAAGGTTCTGGGTTTGAGCCCGGCGGCCGGCGAGGGCCTTTCTGTGCGGAGTTTGCATGTTCTCCCCGTGTCTGCGTGGGTTTCCTCCGGGTGCTCCGGTTTCCCCCACAGTCCAAAGACATGCAGGTTAGGTTATCCGAGGTTGGGCTGAAGTGCCCTTGAGCAAGCCACCGAACCCCCAACTGCTCCCCGGGCGCTGTAGCATTGCTGCCCACTGCTCTGGGTATGTGTGTGTGTTCACTGCTTCAGATGGGTTAAATGAAGAGGTTAAATTTCACTGTGTGCTTAAGTCTGTGCTTGAGTGTACGTGTGACAAATAAAGGCTTCTTGGCTTCTTGAATGAATGATCTCAGCAGTTAAACGACCAGCCGAGTGTCCCGAAGCAAAAAAGAAAGACGTGTAGTAGTTCAGCTGACACTGAAGTTGGAGCAGTCTGAGGCTCTTGAGAAATAAGGAAATGGGAGACAGGCTTGAGAACTCTAGGTGCACTTTATTTTTCTTTAACTTCACTTTTCAGTGAGTTCACTCTGGCCTACGCACGCACACACACGGTGGTGTTGGATTGCTCATCTCTCTCTCTGGCTACTGGCTTCCCTGTAGGAACACAAAAGACACACAAAGATAAATTGCCAGTAATCAAACCCATGTGAAACTCATCACGTGCAACCAGCTGCTTCTACCTGACTCCTCACCACTCACAGCTGATGCTCCATCACGCCCCTGCTGCCACAGAAGTCTTTAAGCTTGCTGCTGATTTCAATTGACTGTTCTCACTGGATAAGGAAATTATTATACCCCCATTCCAAAGGGGGGGGGGGTACTGGTTTACCTCTGTCCGAAACACCCTTTTTCTCAGCAACCACAAATCATAGCTACTTGGTACCAGACTTCAGCTTGGGGTTCTATACCCTGTATACCGTTTTCAGCTCTGTCGCGTATCGACTTCCCATTTACCGATTGAATGTATTTACGAAACATATAGCGTGGATTTATAAAAATTTCGGAACACTTTTCTCAGCAACTACAAATCGTAACTGCTTGATATTTGGTACCGAGCTTCAGCTTGGGGTTCTATACCGTGTATACCGTTTTCAGGTCTGTCGCCCATCGACCTCCCGTTTACCGATTGAATGTATTTGCGAAACATATAGCGTGAATTTACAAAATTTTCGGAAGACTTTTCTCAGCAACTACAAATCACAACTGCCTGATATTTGGTACCGAGCTTCAGCTTGGCGTTCTATACCGTGTTTACCGTTTTCAGGTCTGTCGCACATCGATTTCCTGTTTACCGACTGAATGTATTTACGAAACACACAGAGTGGATTTTGACGCTATTTCAAGAAGCAAAATGCCATTTCAAAATGACATTTTACCAGGATGCTATTTGAAATCTCTGGGGAGAACACTGCTCTTTACTTGTTTCAGGGTTAATTATTTGTTGAAGTCAGCATTCATAATAAGTGTCCTATTCCTTCGATTGCTTGCATTCTGATATAAGCGAGAGCGCGGGGATACGTAAGTGAGCAGTAGCTCACAGTTGAGCTTGTTTTAAGTCATGACGTTAGTAAAACATCTGCCTAAATAGCTGAAGACCAAGAACTTTGCTGTTCATTTGGTGTATTTATGAAAGTTACATCATGCACCCAGCTCTCGTCACTTTTCACTTCCAGAGCAAGAATTAAGTTATTTCAGATGAGATCACTTTTTCCACCTTAGCTCTTGTCATTTGCTGTATTCCAAATGAAAAGACGTCAAGTCATTGAACACTTTCAAAATATTCAAAACCGATGGAACATATAGGGCAGTCTGACTTGCTGTTTCATTGATAAACATATTGCGTGGCTGGTGTGTGGCTTTTGCTCACCACCTCGTCCTGCGTGTCTATCGTTTATAGTAATTATGGGATTATAGAGTCCATTATGGAAATAGAGGCAAAGTTATATTTAGAGCATCTGGCTGCACTTTGGTAGGCCCTATTTCCACATAATTAGGCATATACTTACATGTTAACCTAATTATATGGCAACTTGTTTTGTGGTCATGGAGTAGCCTAGAATTTCCTGCCTTTGACGTCAAGACTGCTTGATTCTAGCACACATATGTTTGTATGGTTGCATTGTCATAACTTAAGAAAGCTGATCATTCTTCCCACACTTATTCAGGGTTTTAAAATAGAAATAGGCTGTTCTGGGGCTTTGGGTAAACGAGCTGCATCATTTTATAAACAATACTCTAAAAGGGCTTTCCTTTGAATGAAAGCATTATTTTGTATTCGAAACAGCATTAAAATCAAATCACAGTTAATAGCCTTTTCGAAGATGATTGTAGCATTTATTAAAGGAGACTTGAACGTGAGGACTAATTTAGCTAATAAAGTAATTGAATAGCAAGCTCAGGGTGAGGTGAGGTTGTGCTCTTTGTGTTAGCTGAGCTCACTGAGACGTCTCGTGTGTGCAGTGTGCCGTGAGAGCGGCGACCGAGGGCCGAATTCTGGTTCTGGAGGGGCTGGAGAAGGCTGAGAGGAACGTGCTGCCTGTCCTCAACAACCTGCTGGAGAACCGTGAGATGCAGCTAGAGGATGGACGCTTCCTCATGTCAGCCCAGCGTTATGACAAATTGCTGCAGGTCATAACCACTTAAACAAATTTGATTCCAATAGACAGTGAAGAGATACTGAAGATATATTGATATGCAGCATGGTGCAAAATTCTTAGGCACCTCGAAAGAAATTCTGCAAAACAAAGATGCTTTCAAAATAATTAAACAAAATGTGTGTGTGTGTGTGTGTGTGTGTGTGTGTATATATGTATATATATATATATATATATATATATATATATATATATATATATATGTATGTATATATATATATATATATATGTGTGTGTGTGTGTGTGTGTGTGTATATATATATATATATATATATATATATATATATATATATATATATATATATATTGTGTGTGTATATATACAGTTATTCCACAAAATCAAGTCGTACATGAGCTGATAGCCGATGAGGCATATAGCACTGAGCCGGCTATAAGCCAGTGGAATAACTCTTTTATTCTATCCACATTCACTGGATTTTGAGAAACAGAGCATTTTTATTTTTTGTAAATTTGATAAATAAAAACTTTATTCAAAATGTCTGATAAAATCATTTCCACTTAGAATGTAAACAAACCAGCAAAATGACAGTAGCAATTTGTGAAAAATGTTATAATAATTCCTGAAAAAAAAAAGATACGTTCTTACCATCGAATACTTTTATTCCATATTTTGTTGCTTTTTTTTTTGGGGGGGGGGGTTGAGTAGAGTTTTTATTTCATCCTCAGTTGGTTCAATAACATGCTCCACCATTTTCTTCTTATCCTTTAGGTGTTTTTGGCAGTTTTAGCTATTTTAGTTTTAGCTACTTCTTCTGTTTCTTTTAAGTACTTGATAATAAAGTGATATATCTGACTTGATGCACACCACCATTTTGTTTTTCTCTACTCACAGTATATAAGCTGATATTCTACTAGAAGAGTAGCCAATCAGAGCATGCAATTGCTCATATCCAGTGAATGTGGATAGAATGGGGAAAAAAAAGTGTGTGTATGTATGTTTGTGTGTGTGTGTGTGTGTGTGTGTATATATATATATATATATATATATATATATATATATATATATATATATATATATATATATTTCGCTTTTAAAAAAAAATCTCATGGAGTTTTATAAGGAATTTGCCTGGTAGGTCATTTCATGTGTCTTGGAGAACCTGCCACAGTTTTCCCACAGACTTTGTCTTGCCTGCTTCTGGTTTGGCAATTAATTCCAACCTCATTGATTGTTTTCAGTTTAAAAATATCTTTCTTTAATGGCATAATAAAATTTATTTGACATGTCTAATATTTCTGCTTGTACCGTAATGCAGAAGACATAAACATCATTTCAGACAAAATATCTAAAAGAAATTAGTTAATGGTGGCACGGTATACATTGGAAACAAATGATGGTGATTTAAATTATTTGCTGATTATAATCTAAATCAGTTTAAATGTAAATATCTCTGAAGGGATGTAATGAAAACCAGTGATGATTGTTTTTTTTATAAAGTTTTTTAATAAAAACAAGTAATGACATTATGATAAACATAAAATGATGGAAATCTGAATGAACTGATAAATGTACACTACCATTCAAAAGTTTGGGGTCACTTTAAAATTCCTTATTTTTGAAAGAAAAGCACTGTTCTTTTCAATGAAGATCACTTTAAACTAATCAGAAATCCACTCTATACATTGCTAATGTGGTAAATGACTATTCTAGCTGCAAATGTCTGGTTTTTGGTGCAATATCTCCATAGGTGTATAGAGGCCCATTTCCAGCAACTCTCACTCCAGTGTTCTAATGGTACAATGTGTTTGCTCATTGCCTCAGAAGGCTAATGGATGATTAGAAAACCCTTGTACAATCATGTTAGCACAGCTGAAAACAGTTTAGCTCTTTAGAGAAGCTATAAAACTGACCTTCCTTTGAGCAGATTGAGTTTCTGGAGCATCACATTTGTGGGGTCGATTAAATGCTCAAAAAAATGTCTTGACTATATTTTCTATTCATTTTACAACTTATGGTGGTAAATAAAAGTGTGACTTTTCATGGAAAACACAAAATTGTCTGGGTGACCCCAAACTTTTGAACGGTAGTGTACTCTGCCTCCACCTTCTCTGAAACTTACTTTCCACAAGAAACCGGAGTATGAAACAGTGCTGTGAGACTCCTATGCAGTATCCCTTTGTGTAAAATAAGTCCCCCTTACTGTGTGCTGATTGTAGGAGCACACTAAAGAAGAACTGGACCAGTGGAAGCTTGTGCGTGTGAGTGAGGATTTCCGTGTCATCGCTCTGGGGCTGCCTGTGCCACGCTACAAGGGCAACCCTCTAGATCCGCCCTTACGCTCACGCTTCCAAGCTAGAGACGTCTACTACCTGCCCTTCAAGGTACAAAGGTCACGTCTTATTTATTACTGCACCGAGTGAAATGCACATTGCCTCAGATTACTCCTGCTTTTCTCAGGACCAGCTTGAAGTCCTGTATAGTGTTGGACCAAATGTGAAAGCTGAAAGGTAAAGAGAAATGTAGGATGTACTAAAGAGATATATTTGGCAGCCTAATGACGGACACTAAAGATGTCCTTTTCCTTGTCAGAGTGTCTCAGCTCCTGTCATGTGCTACTACTCTTTGCTCACAAGAATCTGCCAATCTGGGTCTTCCTGACTTTCCTGTCGACAATTTACCATCTGCTATGAGAGTGCTGGTGAGTGTGCAGAAGATTCCATTCTGATGTGGAATGGTGGATATCAGTATCATCAACTGAGTAGTGGCTAAAAAAAATGATGTCACTGTTGCAGAACCTGTTCCCCATGCTGTCGGCTCAGCAGCTGCTCCAGAGGCTCTACCCGTATGATGCCATGCTGGGGAAAGAGGGTCGAAATGCAGTGGAGGGTGTGCTCAGTGTGAGTCTGTCGCTCTATGTTTGTCTGTCTGTCTCTCTTGCTCTCTCTCTCTCTGTCTGTTTCTGTCTGTCTCTCTCTGTCTTTCTCTTTCTCTCACTTTGTCTCTCTCTCTCTGTGTGTGTTTCTCTCTCGCTCTTTGTCTGTCTGTCCGTCTCTCTCTGTCCATCTGTGTCTGTCTCTCTCTTTCTCTGTCTCTCTATCTCTGTCTGTCTCTCGTGCATGCTCTCTCTATTATCTCTCAGTCTGTCTCCGTTTCTCTCACTCTATCTCTGTCTCTGTTGTTCTCTCAGTCCCTCAGTCTCTCTCCCTCTATTTCTGTTACTCTGTTTTTCTTTTTCCATCTCTCTCTCTCTCTCTCTCTCTCTCTCTCTCACCCCACTCATGCTCACAGTGAAAACTGTAAATTTTCTTTTATTATGCAGTAATGGTGTCGTGTGGGAATGGAAGCGAAACGGCAAAGTTGAAACATTAATCTGCCCCCTGTTGACGTAGTAACATTTATGGAAATCATTTGTTACGGCTCCAGTGGGAATTGGAACCGTCAGATCCGACCGGCCGCAACGTTGCTGGTGGTGACGTAAATGATGTTGCAATGGCACTACTCATCCTGCCTCAGTGTAAAGCAACAAGCAGCAAACTCAAAACAACAAACCAAGTAAACATCAGCAGATAAAGTGGGAGCGCAGTATGCACAGAGGTTACGGTCCAAGATCGAACACAGATGGCCAAAACCACGGATAGGAGCAAATATATAAAGCTGGTTTTTCATGTACATGCTGTACATACCTATGATGAAGTTTCATTATAAATTACACACAATATAACATCAACAGTAACTAATCATTAAATAAAACAGTTATAACAATATACTGGAGGAAAATTCTGTGTTATGTGAATGTGCTCTCTCTCTCTCTCTCTCTCTCTCTCTCTCTCTCTCTCATATGATTCTGACATTTCCACTTAATATTTTTATGTTGGTTGAGCCACAGAAACAGATGTAAGTATGTAAACCTTGTATTTTCACAGGATAGTCAAAGCAACAACAACAACAACAAAAAAACCCAGGCATGAAACCAGTGAGGAACACAGCAAGCATCGGCACGTAAAATAAAGACAAACGCAAGACAAACTAACAGAAGCCGGGGTTTTCAATAATATTTTCTTAATTTTTATATAAACAACCATACAGCACAGATCTTGCCAAATCAAAAAAAGAAGGGAAAAAAATTTAATGTACATGGGTTACATCAGCACATATTAGGATCATGTTATCATTTTATATACATCATTGTTTGCATTAGGGTCATGTCAAAGGAAGAGATTCAAAAGCCTATGACTTATATGTGAAGACAAGGTATGGACGCCCTTTCTGCATCTTTTAGATCAACAAGATCACCGAGAAGATGATCAAGAAGGGGCTGCCAGATATTATAAAAGACAAGTAACACTAACATGTTCCACAGGAAAAACTTTAAATGTTTCTCTGTACCATTGTGTAACTGAGGGAGGCTTCTCCTGAGTCCACTGGAACAGAATACATCGCCTCGTTAAAAGCAGAAGTTTACACATTGAAGCCGGGGTTTTAAATAAGGCGAGTAATAAGTGAAAGGGAAAGCAGGATTGGGTGGTTATGTGGGAACTAGTTCCAGGGGTCATGCTTGTATGCCTGAGTGAGTCTGCAGATCCGGTGGTCCCACTGTATAAGCAAAAATCTCATTCATTCATCTCATTATCTCTAGCCGCTTTATCCTGTTCTACAGGGTCGCAGGCAAGCTGGAGCCTATCCCAGCTGACTACGGGCGAAAGGCGGGGTACACCCTGGACAAGTCGCCAGGTCATCACAGGGCTGACACATAGACACAGACAACCATTCACACTCACATTCACACCTACGGTCAATTTAGAGTCACCAGTTAACCTAACCTGCATGTCTTTGGACTGTGGGGGAAACCGGAGCACCCGGAGGAAACCCACGCGGACACGGGGAGAACATGCAAACTCCACACAGAAAGGCCCTCGCCGGCCACGGGGCTCGAACCCGGACCTTCTTGCTGTGAGGCGACAGCGCTAACCACTACACCACCGTGCCGCCCTATAAGCAAAAATGTTATACATAACTTTTGCTTGAACAAAACAAATGTTCAGAAACAGGAAGAGAACTCGCTCAACAGAGATGTGATGCAGCTCAACTTGTGCCATGTTGCTAACTTGCTAATGTCTCAGCTTGGGATTTTCACAACAATGGACTTGCTGCCTCATGAATTATACGTCATATCTGTTCTTTCATGTTGGCACTCTGTAGCATTCCGTTAAATACAGTCAGATGGGAATACGCGATATCCATTACTTTTCCATTATGGAAGACTGAGTGGGAATGAAAATTTGTTATATTTTCTGTGGTGTTTTTATCTCATACAATAACGGATTTCGTATGTGAAAATGGCTTCTCTCTCTCATTACTGTCTGTCTTTGTCTCTCTCTGTCACTCTCTCAGGCTTGCTTTCTTTCTACCTCTAGTCCTGTTACTCCATTTCCATGTCTGTCTTCTTCTTTCTCTCTCTCGCTCTCTCTTATTTTATCTTCATCACAAGACTAGTCTAGATGTAAACAGATATTGGCACTTTCAGACCCCATGTTGAAGTGATGATTGCTCCATATTCTCTCTCTCTCTCTCTCTCTCTCTCTCTCTCTCTCTCTCTCTCTCTCTCTCTGTAGCGTTTTGAGCTGACGGATGGAAAGAAACAGCCTTCTCCCCGTGCTGTGGTACAAGTGGAGCCAGGGCACACAGGAGAAGCATCAGTTACTCTCAGCATAGCTGACAAAATCATTTCCTTCCAGGTCAGGGTTCAACAAAATGCTTCTTTATGCATTTCAGTAAATGACTGAGAAAACAGAAAAGAGGGCTTGTGTACGTTCCTCTGTGCTCCCTTAATTCAAGGCTGACACTCGTATAAGCCAGAGCCCATGATAAGGAAAAACATGTTCCAAGTTTCTAGCAAGGGATTAAGACGTAATTCACACAGACACGATTTAAAGAGAACAGTACTCTTAGATTATCATTTGTCTCTAATGGAAATGCTGCAGGTTCCAGCAGGATCACGGCCCCCACGGCCCCCCGACAGCAGTCCATCTTTCATCAGCACTCCCACCCACGCTCGCCTGCTAGCTGAGATGATGCAGTCTCACCTCGTCAAAGACATGTGTCTTATCGGAGCCAAGGTACACAAGCAGCTTCCTGAACCACAGCAGACAGGGTTACACACTTCAACGGAGCTCTTGACTACAGAGTTGAAGTGTGTGTAACTACAAGAGCAATACAGAGAACAGTATCCTACCAGCCTATTGAAATGATTAGGAAGGTTCCTCGTCCCCTGTCAAGCAAGAGTTTGCCTTGCAGAGTGTGTTTCTCAATCACTTAGTTTCACCGAGTGTCTGATTATTGTGATTTAGCTCAAGTTGGTGAATAAACATGTTTCCATATATATACTCATGCGCTTTTCTTTTGTATCTTTACAGGGTTGTGGCAAATCTGTGATTGCCAAAGAATTTGCTGAAATGCTTGGGTATAGCATTGAGCCAATCATGCTCTATCAGGTATAGTGGAAATGGTTTACCTGCACATACTGTATTTGAAAAATCACGGCTATTTCTGTGAACCCATAATCTATAGTTAAGGTTCTTAGTGCATTTGATTTCCATATAAATAATACTCTACTGCTCAGTCTGTTAAAATATGCAGTACAGGTCAAAAGTTTGGACACACCTTCAAATTCAATGGTTTTTCTTTATTTTTATAAATTAAAGCTAGACGGCCTTTTGATTTCATAAAATCAGTGAAATTTAGTTCCCTCTGAAATTTGGTCATTACGATACTGTGGGGCAAAAAAGTATTTAGTCAGCCACCAATTGTGCAAGTTCTCCCACTTAAAGGGCTGATGACACGAACATGACTCTATGCAATTTCTTAAATAAACTATACAACATGGCAAACATGTTAGATTTCTGTTATAATTACGTGAAAAGAAGCTGTTGTTACGCGAATATCTAACTTTTAATTGCACAGCGCAAGAAAACTGGGTCCGTGGCTCGCGGCCATGCTGTGACGTCAGCGTAAGAACATGCTGCGGTTCACTGGCTGTTCTACTCTGGTTCTACTGAATCTACTCAATGGAAATGGCGCATGAAAACGCCGGGGAACTCTCTAGTGCTAGCTCTTCCTCTTCTGGGAGTCTAGAATTGTGTTGTGAGTGGGATAGATCGGAAGAATCTAGTGATGACGAGTACTTGCTAAAGCCTCCGGTGGAAGATCCTCGATGTGCTGATAAGACATACAGTTCTATATAACACACAAGTGTCACAAGGGCTCCCACTTGTCACGAGTGCGCCTGACTTGCTTCACCCACTTCGCATGCACCTCGGGATCTCTGGGAAACTTGAATAAACTTACTCCATCCTTGTGGGTTTTGGAGCAAAAGCCGGCAACACAACTCGAAGGCATAATAACTAATATATATATATATATAATAATAATAATAATAATAATAATGTATAATAATAATACTAATAATGACAAACTGAACACCTGTCGCATCAACAACAAACTGGTAAGTGAGGAGGAAGATTCTTTAGATGACGTCATATAGCCCCTCCTCCTCATTCATCTCCTGGGTGCTGCAGCCCCGTCAAATTTGCCCAAATAGCCTCGTTTTTTATCATAGCTTGTAAAATAGGCGCCTTCGTGAATTAATATATGGATCATCGGGTATTACTTTTTATGTTATAAAACATCGGCCAAAGATGTCAAAAACGTGTCATCAGATCTTTAAAAAGATGAGAGAGGCCTGTAATTTTCTTCATAGGTACACTTCAACTATGAGAGACAGAATGGGAGGAAAGAATCCAGGAAATCACATTGTAGGATTTTTAATGAATTAATTGGTAAATTCCTCGGTAAAATAAGTATTTGGTCACCTACAAACAAACAAGATTTCTGGCTCTCACAGACCTGTAACTTCTTCTTTAAGAGGCTCCTCTGTCCTCCACTCGTTACCTGTATTAATGGCACCTGTTTGAACTCGTTGTCAGTATAAAAGACACCTGTCCACAACCTCAAACAGTCACACTCCAAACTCCACTATGGCCAAGACCAAAGAGCTGTCAAAGGACACCAGAAACAAAATTGTAGACCTGCACCAGGCTGGGAAGACTGAATCTGCAATAGGTAAGCAGCTTGGTGTGAAGAAATCAACTGTGGGAGCAATTATTAGAAAATGGAAGACATACAAGACCACTGATAATCTCCCTCGATCTGGGGCTCCATGCAAGATCTCACCCTGTGGGGTCAAAATGATCACAAGAACGGTGAGCAAAAATCCCAGAACCACACGGGGGGACCTAGTGAATGACCTGCAGAGAGCTGGGACCAAAGTAACAAAGGCTACCATCAGTAACACACTACGCCACCAGGGACTCAAATCCTGCAGTGCCAGACGTGTCCCCCTGCTTAAGCCAGTACATGTCCAGGCCCGTCTGAAGTTTGCTAGAGAGCATTTGGATGATCCAGAAGAGGATTGGGAGAATGTCATATGGTCAAATGAAACCAAAATAGAACTTTTTGGTAAAAACTCAACTTGTCGTGTTTGGAGGAGAAAGAATGCTGAGTTGCATCCAAAGAACACCATACCTACTGTGAAGCATGGGGGTGGAAACATCATGCTTTGGGGCTGTTTTTCTGCAAAGGGACCAGGACGACTGATCCGTGTAAAGAAAAGAATGAATAGGGCCATATATCGTGAGATTTTGAGTGAAAACCTCCTTCCATCAGCAAGGGCATTGAAGATGAAACGTGGCTGGGTCTTTCAGCATGACAATGATCCCAAACACACCGCCCGGGCAATGAAGGAGTGGCTTCGTAAGAAGCATTTCAAGGTCCCGGAGTGGCCTAGCCAGTCTCCAGATCTCCACCCCATAGAAAATCTTTGGAGGGAGTTGAAAGTCCGTGTTGCCCAGCGACAGCCCCAAAACATCACTGCTCTAGAGGAGATCTGCATGGAGGAATGGGCCAAAATACCAGCAACAGTGTGTGAAAACCTTGTGAAGACTTACAGAAAACGTTTGACCTCTGTCATTGCCAACAAAGGGTATATAACAAAGTATTGAGATGAACTTTTGTTATTGACCAAATACTTATTTTCCACCATAATTTGCAAATAAATTCTTTAAAAATCAGACAATGTGATTTTCTGGATTTTTTTTTCTCATTTTGTCTCTCATAGTTGAGGTATACCTATGATGAAAATTACAGGCCTCTCTCATCTTTTTAAGTGGGAGAACTTGCACAATTGGTGACTGACTAAATACTTTTTTGCCCCACTGTATATGGTTATTTCTGCAATATCTAAAAAAAAAAAAAAACCCAGACCATTCTGTGTCTGGGAAGTTATTTAATTTGAGAGGATTCCCTAGCAAATAATGTGCATGAAATCGCTCGCTTCGCGCAGTCATGCAGATGGAGGAAATCCGTGTGCGCATGCGCAGGTCTACTTTCTTCTTTTCCTTCTTCTTTTGGGTTTTACGGCAGCCGGCATCCACAGTGTTGCATTACTGCCATCTACAGGTTTTCCGTTGACCGTGCACTGACGGTTACATCATTCTGTCGCTAAACAAACAGCTGATCACACCGAGGTGCTCGCTGACGGCTGATATTTATTAGTTTGGTCCTGTGTTTGGCCCCAACTTGGATTCGCTGAGAGACTCAGGCAAGCATCCATGCGCCGTGTGCTGGAAAGGGCGTTGGTAGTAATTCCATCTACTGCAGTGGGTGTTCACACTGGGTTCATAAGAAATGTAGTAATGTACATGGCAGGCTGATCTCTGAACCATTGTTCAGGTGCAGCAGATGCCTAGAAACAGCTTGCCCCATCGATGGCATGCCATGCGACCACGTCATGGTTGGTGAACACCGTCTGGATGTGGTGGATTCCTTTTGCTATCTAGGAGATACCATCTGTGCTGGTGGTGGCTGTGAGGCTGCCACAATCACTAGGGTGAGAGCCGCCTGGGGCAAATTCAGGGAACTGCTGCCTATAATGTCTTGCAAGAGCTTGTCATTTCAAACACAGGGTAGGGTGTATGGTAGCTGTGTTAGGGGTGCCATGCTGTACGCCAGTGAGTGCTGGGCCCCTAAGAAGATCGACATGGCAAGGCTGGAGAGAAACGAGCGAGTGATGCTAAGGTGGATGTGCGGTGTCAAACCTGATGATGTTACCAGCGTGAGTGACTTATGCGCAAGGCTCGAGATGGTTGACCTTGTGACTGCTATCAGATGTAAGCGGCTCTGATGGTTTGGACACGTAGAAAGGGCTGAGAGCTGTATTAACACCATAAGGAACATCCAGGTTGATGGGCAGAAAAAAAGGGGTAGGCCACGCAAAACATGGTGTGAAGTGGTCACAAACGATCTAAAGGTGTCCAGCCTCACTGCAAATGACACAACGGACCACACAGCATGGAAAATGAGGGTGAAAGCCTATCATGCAACGTCACACCCAAACTGACGTTAATAGATAGTGAGTGAGTGAGTTTCCTTTCCTTCTCAACATAACGTCTTTTCTTCTTGCTTTCCATTACTGTAGTTGGTCTTTCACGTTTCATTCACATCCTCCATTTTTCTCTCCTGTTTCAAATTTGTATCCCACAATGCCTTCTGTGAACGGGGAAAGCCCACTATGTGATGCATGACGTAGTATGTTGAATTGGGTCATGGTGAAACAGGAAAAAAATCGCGGAGAATTTAAGGCCGCGTGGCTCTAAATTCATTGATTGTTCTATTTAAAAAAAAAAAAACTAAGAAAATTGGAAGTCTGTGATACGAATTCAGTAGGTTTCGGTCCACTAAACAAAAATAATTGGGTGTCAGGGAAAATTCTTTTTATGACCTACACTTGAAAAATCTGAAAGTCCGTCTACCTTTAAAACACACGTCATGTCTTAAAGTAATGATGGATGTCGTTTCTCTTTACTTAGCTGATCGGTTCTTGACAATATGGATTACTACAGTTGTGGAACAGGGCTATTTACTGTATTTTTATTATTTACTATTTACTGTTTGATCTCCAATGTATTAAGAAGGCAAGAAATTGCACTAATAAATTTTTGACGAGGCACCTTTTAATTGAAAAGCATTCCAGGTGACTCCTTCGTGAAGCTGGTTAAGATAATGCCAATAGTGTGCAAAGCATCATCCAGGTAAATGGTGAAGCCTATATTTTAAATAAAATATGAAACTTGTTTTTTTTAACACACAATTCCATATATGTTCTGTATGTTATTTCATAGTTTTGATGTCTTCAGTATTGTTCTACGTACAATGTAGAAAATAGTCAAAATACAGAAAACCCTGTGAATGAGTAGGGGTGTCCAAACTTTTGACTGGTCCTGTATATACAAGACATATGCTTAATCCTACATGATGCTGAGAAAATAAGGATGTGTGCAGTGCAGCAGAACACATCCTTATGACGGAAAGAAGCAGAGAGCAGTCAGAGCACATTACCCCGGTCTTAGCCAAGCGATATTAGTTATGTATTAAAGGAACAGTCCACCGTACTTCCATAATGAAATATGCTCTTATCTGAATTGAGACGAGCTGCTCCGTACCTGTCTGAGCTTTGCGCGACCTCCCAGTCAGTCAGACGCAGTCAGACGCGCTGTCACTCCTGTTCACAATGTAGCTAGGCTCAGTATGGCCAATGGTATTTTTTGGGGCTGTAGTTAGATGCGACCAAACTCTTCCGCGTTTTTCCTGTTTACATAGGTTTATATGACCAGTGATATGAAACAAGTTCAGTTACACAAATTGAAACGTAGTGATTTTCTATGCTATGGAAAGTCCGCACTATAATGACAGGCGTACTAACACCTTCTGCGCGCTTCGGCAGCGCATTGATATCTGAGCTCCGTATCAATGCACTGCCGAAGCGCGCAGAAGGTGTTAGTACGCCTGTCATTATAGTGCGGACTTTCCATAGCATAGAAAATCGCTACGTTTCAATTTGTGTAACTGAACTTGTTTCATATCACTGGTCATATAAACCTATGTAAACAGGAAAAACGCGGAAGAGTTTGGTCGCATCTAACTACAGCCCCAAAAAATACCATTGGCCATGCTGAGCCTAGCTACATTGTGAACAGGAGTGACAGCGCGTCTGACTGCGTCTGACTGACTGGGAGGTCGCGCAAAGCTCGGAGAGGTACGGAGCAGCTCGTCTCAATTCAGATAAGAGCATATTTCATTATGGAAGTACGGTGGACTGTTCCTTTAAGCTCAGTATTAACTATAACGTCCTGCGTATGATGTTTAAAGCTCTGATCGGTTTGCATTCCTACTTAGACTTGAAGTTCTCATCTCATCTCATTATCTGTAGCCGCTTTATCCTGTTCTACAGGGTCGCAGGCAAGCTGGAGCCAATCCCAGCTGACTATGGGTGAAAGGCGGGGTACACCCTGGACAAGTCGCCAGGTCATCACAGGGCTGACACATAGACACAGACAACCATTCACACTCACATTCACACCTACGGTCAATTTAGAGTCACCAGTTAACCTAACCTGCATGTCTTTGGACTGTGGGGAAAACCGGAGCACCCGGAGGAAACCCACGCGGACACGGGGAGAACATGCAAACTCCGCACAGAAAGGCCCTCGCCGGCCACGGGGCTCGAACCCGGACCTTCTTGCTGTGAGGCGACAGCGCTAACCACTACACCACCGTGCCACCCAGACTTTAAGATTTTGGACTGAAAATGAAAAAAGTTATATATGAGTAAATTGATAATTAAAAAAAAATATTATAAAATCAGTTTACACAGCCTGAAGACAAAAGATTGACACTTGGATAGGATGATAGATAAGCTTTAGATGTCAGGTGGAAAATCGCTTTGAATTTTGCACATTGCTGGTACGTAGAGTTTATTTTTGGAGCTTTATGGATGAGTGTTAGTGGTACATGAGCTGCAGACAGAGCTGTTTACTCAGAAATGTTTGGATATGCTGAACAGACCAAAGCGCTGGCTCCGAGAGCAGCCCACTGAGCCTCAGCGCAGTCATGCCAGAGGTAGTTATCCATCCCCGTCATCCAGCTCTCTCCACCAATCAAGCTGGTGGAGGGACAGTCACACCCCCTGATTGGCTGATTCTGACTTCAGCATTTCCATAGACTCATGCAAGAGATGTGAGGGAAGATTTATATTATTTTATTTTATTTTATTTTATTTTATTTTATTTTATTTTATTTTCAGAGCCCAAAATATCCCTAAGTAGCTACTTTTAAAAGATCAGGGTATTTTCTATTTTGAGCCTTGAATGTTATCCTGTCTTTCTCTGAGTAACATTCAGCTCAAGAAGCAGAGCAGTTGTTTCACATAATATGGCGCTACCAAAATATGTAAAGGTGAGGAAAAACAAATGCCGTGGAGCACCAGCATCCAGTCAGTCATCACAAGGAGTTTCTACTTGCATCTCAATCATTTCGAAAGCTCCTCTTGCTGCAGTATTCTTCAGGTGTTCTGGCCTACAGAGCTGGCTGGTGATATGATAATATAATAACAGTATTGTCACAATATGCTTTTCTGAGATATTGCAGCTGTTGTGATGTCTTCTTATAAAATGTTTAAAATGTTTTTAATTCCTACAAACTGACTGAAAGCAAATCGCGTGATGTTACACTTTTGTACTTAAAATGTAGTTACACTTTTTGCACTTCAGGGGGTTGGGAGACTGAAGGGATGGAGACAGACTGTTACTTTGACCGTCGCTTTATTATCCCCCGCTGGCCGAAAGGCCCGAAGGAGGAATTACTTCGTGGTGATTAACGTCCGCCCGTCTTCCCTCCCTCCTGGGAAGGGTGCTCACCTTCTGAAATGAACTCCTCTCACAGTTTTTGGAGGAATTTCACGAAACGTGGCAGGATTCTTTGTTATATATCGGTAATACGCATAGTGTAATTTCGTTAAATTGAGTCACATTTTACCAGAGTTACAGCCCTTGATTAACAAAATTATACTTTGACAATTTCATGAGGGTGCATTTTCCTTCTGAAATCAACTCCTCTTACAATTTGTGGAGGAATTTCACCAAACCTGGCAAAAGGCATTGTTATATGTCGGTAGTACGCATTAGAGGTCTGCGCGGGACAGAATTTTCAGTCCCGCTCCCGCATTGTGCAGTCCCACTCCCGCAAAGAATTATGATTTTCAGTCCCACTCCCGCCCGCGCTTACCATATTTTGTCCCGCTCCCGCCCGCAAATCCCGCATGATGCAGACGTTCGCGTTATTTCTCACGAAAGTTCTTGTCATTGGCTTGGGGAATTAAACATGCTGAGCTTAGCTGAGCTCTCCACTGACCGATCCTTCACCTAGTGCCCGTAGCGAGGGTGCGCATTTGCAGGCGGCATGCGCAGCTGAGGCTTTACAGAGATACCCATTGTGAGCTTCACTAGAGGAGCTCTGCTCTTCTGCCATGATCGGAGATCTCAAACACGGAAGAGCGGAAAGGAATCGGAAACGTACGCGAGATTAGACCACATCCGCAAATTTAGGCATCTTAAAATGTTTTTATTAATGCCAAATAAAATATCCAGCACAAATTATATATGATGGACATAAATTAATAATCTCATCTCATCTCATTATCTCTAGCCGCTTTATCCTGTTCTACAGGGTCGCAGGCAAGCTGGAGCCTATCCCAGCTGACTACGGGCGAAAGGCGGGGTACACCCTGGACAAGTCGCCAGGTCATCACAGGGCTGACACATAGACACAGACAACCATTCACACTCACATTCACACCTACGGTCAATTTAGAGCCACCAGTTAACCTAACCTGCATGTCTTTGGACTGTGGGGGAAACCGGAGCACCCGGAGGAAACCCACGCGGACATGGGGAGAACATGCAAACTCCGCACAGAAAGGCCCTCGCCGGCCACGGGGCTCGAACCCGGACCTTCTTGCTGTGAGGCAACAGCGCTAACCGCTATACCACCGTGCCGCCTAAATTAATAATTTATAAATTTTATTTTAAACACGTTTTTAGTTAGCGGGACTGCAGCTTATCACCTCTCCCGCCCGCTCCCGCATTGTGCACTCGCCCTCCTGCCTGCGCCCGCAATGAGCTTTCAAAATTTGTCCCGTGCCGCACTGCTTTGCGTCGGGTCCCGCGGGAGTGCAGGGCTCTAGTACGCATATTGGTATTTTGTTAAATTCAGTCACATTTTACCAGAGTTGTAGCCCTTGATTAACAACCTTGTACTTTCACAATTTCATGAAGGTGTGTTCGCCTTCTGACATCGACTCCTCTCACAATTTTTGGACGAATTTCTTGAAGCTTGGCAAAAGGCCTTGTTATATGACAGTAATACTCCTATTGCAATTTAATTTCATTTGTGAAACTTTTCCCAGAGTTTTGACCCTTCATTAAATAACTTGTACTTTGACAATTTCATGAGGGTGTACGTTCTTCTGAAATCAACTCCTCTCACAATTTGTGGAGGAATTTCACCAAACTTGGCAAAAGGCTTTGTTATATTACAGTTATACGCATACTAAAATTTTGTGGTTGGTAGAAGAGAGCAACTGGACTTGCTTGAAAAGTCTTGAAGACATTTCGCCTCTCGTCCGAAAGGCATCCTCAGTTCTGTCTGTCTCTGTTCAGTGATGGTCGTTCCAGGTTGACAAAAATGAACGATCCTCTCTGGCTAAGATGTCTGCCAGTTTTCTGGAAGTCCTCTCATACTCCCGCACCAGTCGAAGGGAACTCATCCCAAAGTGCGTAGAAACTTAGCCAGAGAGGATCGTTCATTTTTGTCAACCTGGAACGACCATCACTGAACAGAGACAGACAGAACTGAGGATGCCTTTCGGACGAGAGGCGAAACGTCTTCAAGACTTTTCAAGCAAGTCCAGTTGCTCTCTTCTACCAACCACAGATTACTATGTACCTGGATGACTGAGTATCTTCACAGATATACTAAAATTTTGTTTAATTTGGGCAAATTTCACCAGAGTTATGCCCTTGATTATTAACAAACGTGCACTTTGGCAATTTCATCAAGGTGTGCTTGCGTTCTGAAATCAACTTCCCTCACAATTTTTATCCCCCGCTGGCGGAAAGGCCCAAAAGGGGATTATGTCGTGGCAATGTTCGTCCGTCCCGGGAAGGGTACTCGCCTTCTGAAATCAACTCCTCTCACAATTTTTGGAGGAATTTCTCAAAACTTGGCAGGATTCTTTGTTATATGTCAGTAACATGCATAGTGTAATTTCGTTAAATTGAGTCACATTTTACCAGAGTTACAGCCCTTGATTAACAAAATTATACTTTGACAATTTCATGAGGGTGCGTTTTCCTTCTGAAATCAACTCCTCTCACAGTTTGTGGAGGAATTCCACCAAACCTGGCAAAAGGCATTGTTATATGTCGGTAGTACGCATATTGGTATTTTGTTAAATTCAGTCACATTTTACCAGAGTTGTGGCCCTTGATTAGCAACCTTGTACTTTCACAATTTCATGAAGGTGTGTTCGCCTTCTGACATCGACTCCTCTCACAATTTTTGGACGAATTTCTCGAAGCTTGGCAAAAGGCCTTGTTATATGACAGTAATACTCATATTGCGATTTAATTTCGTTTGTGAAACTTTTCCTAGCGTTTTGACCCTTCATTAAATAACTTGTACTTTGACAATTTCATGAGGGTGTACGTTCTTCTGACATCAACTCCTCTCACAATTTGTGGAGGAATTTCACCAAACTTGGCAGAAGGCTTTGTTATATGACAGTTATACGCATACTGAAATTTTGTTTAATTTGGGCAAATTTCACCAGAGTTATGCCCTTGATTATTAACAAATGTGCACTTTGGCAATTTCATCAAGGTGTGCTTGCGTTCTGAAATCAACTTCCCTCACAATTTTTATCCCCCGCTGGCGGAAAGGCCCAAAGGGGGATTATGTCGTGGCAATGTTCGTCCGTCCATCCCGGGAAGGGTACTCGCCTTCTGAAATCAAGTCCTCTCACAATTTTTGGAGGAATTTCACGAAACTTGGCAGGATTCTTTGTTATATGTCAGTAATACGCATATTGCAATTTCATTCAATTCAGTCGCATTTTACCAGAGTTATGGCATAGTTGCCAGCGGGGGATATTGTGCTTTCAAAGCACTCTTGTTCACTTTACATTCAGATTGCGCTATTCAGCTTCACAGTCTCACTTTGTGAGACACAAAAAAAACCCACGCACAGGCACATATACAGCTGTGTGCTGGATCTTGACTTCTTTCTCTCCGCTCTTGGCTCGCTCTTCCCTCTTTTAAGTCCTCGGGTGTCACTGCAACAGAAGACACACAACAACAGTCATCACTGTTAGCCAGTCCCAGGTGTAATCGTTTTTCCACTCAACTCCCTCATCCTCGTTCTCCATTCACAAACTGACGCTCGACCACGCCTCTGCTTCCACACATTTGTTTTTATATAGATATATATAATCTATAGTTACAAATGTATTATAAATGAATTTATTATAAACAAATTAATTATCACTTATAAAAGTATTAAGAAAACTCTGCTGTATTGCAGGCAGTTTGTGAGTCAACATTCATGATACATGTGTATTGTAGAAATGATTTTGAAAATCGTGATATTTGTCCGATTGCCTACTCTTACTAGGCAGCTCGTGTTTTCGAGGCATGGCTTTGGAAAGGACGCTGAGACACTGTATTTGTTTAATTTAGTCTGAGCCGCAAAACATTGAGTAACCTAAGTTTTAAAAACGCACTCCAGAACAGTATCATCTGGATAATAAATAGATGTTATTCAAATTCCGTCTTAAGAAGTTGTTTTTGAACCATTTATCAAATTCAAGACTTAAATCCTCAGCATTCTTATTCTTTGATCTTGAAAGGCGTACTTTGAAAAATGCTGTGTGTGATTTAGCACATCACCCACGCACAAAAAAAAAAAAAAACCCACCCACGAACCCACTCTGTCTCTAAAGAGCGTGTGAATATACCACTGTTATTTTGAAGCCAGTTACACAGGCTATGAGAAGCAGAGGGTAAGCACGATTGCCACAGGTAGTAAATTTCTGGTGCCCATGTGTATAAGTGTATGTGTGCGGTTAAGTGAGTCTGTGTGTAAGCTGTGGAATGCTGGGAATTTGTTGGCTCAGTCTGAAGCGAGCAGGAAAAGGAAGCAGCCTGTGCATCATGCTGTGGATATTTTTAGCTCGTGCAGGTCAGGGGTCCCAGCGTCCGGGGGAAAAAAAGGAATTTTTCTGCAATAATTCATCACAAAAACACACTTTTGAGCCTTTTCTCATTTCTTGTTACTCGTTTCTTGTTTCCATAGCACCCTGCTTGTCCCTAATCACATGTAGTGATTTAGCTTGCAGTATGAAGCTCAAATAGTTTGTAAATACTAATCCCCATGGCCTGGTGCCGTAATTTGCCTTGTGTGACTGTTTACACTTAAACAAATTCTTCGTACTTAAATGGTAGCTTTAATATAAGATGTATAGCATTATGTAACTGATTTTTAATTATTTCCTGCATTTGGTAGTTTTCCTTGGAAAGGCTTACTAGGAGGCACTATCTTCTTTTTTTTTTTTCTCTTAACATATTTTCTTTAAACTTTAATGTGAGATGTACAGCGTTATGCAAATGACTTTCCTGCATTTGTGAGCTATTCCAAGAAAAATGCATATTAAGAGGCGCTTCTTATTCCACCTTCACAACTGAATTCTTTGAAACAAAATTAAACGAAGCTCACTATGTTTTGACGTTGTCAGCCGTTAACAACAAAACAGCAAATTATGGATAACTGCTAGCTTTTAATGTTGTATGTTATGAAGATAATGCAAATTGTTATTTTCTCTCTTATTCTTTAAAGCGGGGCGGCACGGTGGTGTAGTGGTTAGCGCTGTCGCCTCACAGCAAGAAGGTCCGGGTTCGAGCCCCGGGGCCGGCGAGGGCCTTTCTGTGCGGAGTTTGCATGTTCTCCCCGTGTCCGCGTGGGTTTCCTCCGGGTGCTCCGGTTTCCCCCACAGTCCAAAGACATGCAGGTTAGGTTAACTGGTGACTCTAAATTGACCGTAGGTGTGAATGGTTGTCTGTGTCTATATGTCAGCCCTGTGATGACCTGGCGACTTGTCCAGGGTGTACCCCGCCTTTCGCCCGTAGTCAGCTGGGATAGGCTCCAGCTTGCCTGCGACCCTGTAGAACAGGATAAAGCGGCTAGAGATAATGAGATGAGATGAGATTCTTTAAAGCAGCTTGGTATTGTTCACACATGGTTGCACTCATCACATGTGTATGTGGCAGGATATGACTGCACGGGACCTGCTCCAGCAGCGCTACACACTGCCTAATGGTGACACAGCCTGGAGGGCCTCTCCGCTGGTCAGCGCAGCGCAGGAGGGCAAGCTGGTGCTGCTGGATGGCATCCATCGGGTTAACCTGGGAACTCTGGCAGTGCTATCCAGGCAAGCCTAATATGGGTTTATTAGCTTATTTATTGATTTTGGATAAGCTACAAACAGGTAGAAGTGGTGCTGTGATTGAAATGTGTGCGATCTCCATGCAGGCTGCTGCACGATCGGGAGCTGGCTCTGTATGATGGAACTCGGCTACTGAGGTGGGACCGTTATCTCACCATGAAAGAAGCGCTCCAGCTCACTGACCATGAGCTGCAGGAGAGGTACCGCGTCCTCCACATCACATCCTAGCCCAACATGCCTGTAATGGTTTACGGTGTACTCCAGACATGCACGGTTCTGAAGAAAACGCACATGATTTACAGTCAGATTTCATTTTAAACAATTGGAGGCCAGCATACATTTTTGGTTTTCAGTTAATTGCAGCACTGCTTGTAGAGAAAGGTGTGAACTCTGCAGTTCTGTGTTCCACCGTTTTACGACCTGACAGACTGTCATACATGCTCCCAGTGGGAACAACAGCCTGTGTTAGCACATGTGATTACGTCAATGGCAAGGTGTTATGAGGGTGTGGGTGTGTGTGTGAGAGAGAGAGGGAGTCTGGTTCTCTGCTCATGAGCTCATACTAATCAACACCTCCAAGAGTGCTTTGCTCAACTTTGAATGAGATTCTCACTTGACGCATTTGGAAAATGTAGAAGTCTATGAAGTGACATCCATTAGATGTCTGTATTTTGCTTCCAAAACAGTATGAAAATGTGAAATGTATTTGAACACCGATATTCATTCGCACGGCCAGTCAGAATGCTTGAACACCGAGAGTTTCTTGTAATGTTTTATTCCACTTTATACTACAGCACCGCTGAATTCTCAAATCCGATGAGTCAAAAGGTGTTGATTTAATCCCCTGTAACAGTAGCTCTGCACATTTTCGAATTAATGCACTCCTTCTCAAACGTTATCGTTTCTATAGCAACAACTCGTTCACAGGGCTGGATTCTCCACATAATCTAACCCTACTGATAAATGGTTAAAAAATGTAGAGTTGTTTATGGAAGCTGTATAATTGTTATTTTATCCACATTCACTGGGTATGAGCAATCGCGTGCTCTGATATCAGTTCATACAGTGTCTTGCAAAAGTTTTCATCCCCCTCGGTGTTTGTCCTGTTTTGTCGCATTACAAGCTGGAATTAAAATGGAGTTTTGGAGGGTTAGCACCATTTGATTTACACAACATGCCTACAACTTTAAAGGTGCACTTTTTTTTTTAATTGTGACACCAACAGTAATTAAGATGAAAAAACAGAAATCTGGAGTGTGCATAAGTATTCACCCCCTTTCGTATGAAACCCCTAAATAAGAGCTGGTCCACCCAATTCACTTCATAAGTCACATAATTAGTTGATTAAGATCCACCTGTGTCCAATCAAAGTGTCACGTGATCTGTCACATGATGTCTGTATCAATCAACCAACCTGTTCTGGAAGGACCCTGACTCTGCAACACTACTAAACAAGCAACATGAAAACCAAGGAGCCTCCAAACAGGTCAGAGACAACGTTGTGAAGAAGTATGGATCAGGGTTGGGTTATAAAAAATATCCCAAACTTTGAATATCCCACGGAGCACCATTAAATCCATTCCAGCAACATGGAAAGAATATGGCACCACTGCAAACCTGACAAGAGAAGGCCGCCCACCAAAACTCACAGACCGGGCAAGGAGGGCATTAATCAGAGATGCAACAAAAACGCCAAAGATAACACTGAAGGATCTGCAAAGATCCACAGTGGAGATGGGAGTATCTGTCCATAGGACCACTTTAAGCCGTACACTCCACAGAGTCGGGCTTTATGGAAGAGTGGCCAGAAAAAAGTAATTGCTTAAAAAAATCACGTTTGGAGTTTGCCCAACAGCATGTGGCAGACTCCCCAAACACATGGAAGAAGAATGTCTTGTCAAACGAGACTAAAATTGATCTTTTTGGCCATCATGGGAAACGCCATATGTGGTGCAAACCCAGCACTAACAGTAACTAACACTGTATACTGTGAGTAGAGAAAAACAAAGTGGCGGAGCGTGTTGCTGAATCAACCGAGGATCAAATAAAAACTCTACTTGAAAACAAAACTACAAAAAAAAAAGCAACAAAATACGGAATGAAAGTATCTGATGGTAAGAACGCATCTTTTTTTATTTTTCAAGAATTATTATTATAGCATTTTTCACAAATTGCTACGGTCATTTCGCCGGTTTGTTTACATTCTAAGCGGAAATGATTTTGTCGGATGGTTTGTGTAAAGTTTTTTTTATTTATCGAATTTGCAGGAAATAAAAATGCTCCGTTTCTCAAAATCCAGTGAATGTGGATAGAACAAAACAGTTATTCCACTCAGTCTTATTGTACATGGCTTATAGCCGATCAGCTCATGTATAAGTCGACTTCATGGAATGACTTAAATATTCTGAAGACATTTATTGAATATTTATGGAAGGAGGTTCGAAAGGTGTCTGTGCCTTTTCCATCATGGGAAAATCTTCAGGACCATGGATTTTCACTTTTCAGTAAAATGACAAGCTGCATTTTTTTTTTTTACTTGTTAACTTCAAGAGAAAGAATAAAAAGAAGTTGGTGAAGGAACAAGGGTTTATAGCTGCTATGAGTGATAACAGGAACTATCTTGTTTCACAGACGTTCCACAATAAGAAATTTAAAAATATGACGATTTAAAAAGAACAATTAAAAACACAGCATGCATTTCTTTAATGAGTTAAATATTACAGACAAATTACAGTGGCATAAGAGGAATAAAGCACCACAGAAAATTCCCCATTTTGGGATGCTAACAGCTTCAGGCTGGGCCACATCACACAAACCCACCTTTGATTATTTTACTATACCTAATCTACTAGAACTATAATGTATACTCATCAGCCACTTTAATAGGAACTTGTTCTTGATCCTAAGATTCCTGTTCTCGGCTGGCAGGAGTGGAACCCAATGTGGTCTTCTGCTGTAGCATGCTGAGATGCTTTTCTGCTCACCACGGTTGTAAAGAGTTACTATATCCTTCCTGGCAGCTTGAACTGATCTGGCCATTTTCCTCTGACCTCTCTTATCAACAAGGCGTTTCCACCCACAGAACTGTCACTCACTTGATGTTTTTTTTGTTTGTTTGTTTTTTGCACCATTCTGTGTAAACTCTAGAGACTGTTGTGTGTGTGAAAACCCCAGGAGATCAGCAGTTTCTGAAATCCTCAAACCAGTCCATCTGGCTCAAACCAACACCCACACCACAGTGAAAGTCACAGAGATCACAATTTTCCCATTCTGATGTTTGACATGAACATTAACTGAGGTGGGGTTTACATTAGACCGTATCAGCGGATCATCAAATTAACGTTTTTAAAATGATTAGCGTGCACACAGCAACACCAATACACGATTCGCGTGCACACAGCAACACCAATACACGGATACGCTCGGCTCCGCAGGCATCCTGCGCTCCAAATCACTCCGCCCTGAACAGCGAGTGCCCTCTGGAGGGTGCGCACTCCGGCCCTGCGCAGCTCACAGAGCGCGCGAGTGTAGTGCACGAGCAGTGATTCGGGACTGAGCCGCTGTGTGTGTGATCTCAGTGCATATCACTTACCACTTGCAAGTGGAAGGATGGCAAGCCTAAAGACAATCATAACTACACAATGGGCAGTATTTGCATCAGTATTTGCAGTATTTTCATACTTTTATACTCTTTAATGAAAGGTGATACAAGGCGGAAGTCCGCGCCGTTTTTCAGCAGTCGCGTCACATGACCAACGCCAGCGAATCAGGAAGGTGGATGTCACAGTGACATTGTCCAATGACGACGCCAGCTAGAGCTCAGCACAGCGTATCCGCGTATTCTCAATGTTTACACAGCACCGGACCACACACGATCTGGATTGAATACGTTTACCCTGGCGGATTCCCGTTTCCCGGCGTTTCCAGGCGTTTTAATGTAAACGGACAGTGTATCCGCGAAGAAAACGAGACAGATACGGTCTAATGTAAACTTGGCCTGAAGCTCTTGATTTGTATCTGCATGATTTGATGCATTGTGCTGCCGTCAAGGGATCGGCTGATTAGAGAACTGCAGAAAGCAGCAGGTATATGAGCAGCAGGTGTTCCTAATAAAGTGGCTGGTGAGTGTATAGTATTAGTTTACTTTATGCTATAGCCTTATTCCTTACTTAGTCATGTTTATCGCCACAGACCAAATAAAAGTATATTAAGAATATCAGTTAGACAAGGATAGATTAAAACTTACGATCAGATCAGGCTGGAAATGAGTGTTATTAAAGATGGAAACACTTGAAGGGTAAACCTATTAAGCCTCATAAAGTGTGCAAGTATTAACCGTGAAACATAAATATGTGGTGTGCTACGAGTGTCTAATTACAGTGATAAAGGCCCAATTAATTTGGATCGAGATAGATCCCATAAAATGGTAATTTCTGACATTTCTCAATTAGTAATAAACCTTTCTCAGTTCACCGAAAATTATTCCTTTGATAGAATTTCAAAGTTTAGAGTATTTAAAATAGATGACTGGCAGTGTAGTGTTTGTGTATATTTAGTTTCTTCATGGCTATATATTTTATTTCTTCTGAAGCACAGAGCACATAGCCCAGTGGCTCATGTGCTCGAAGAGAGTGTCTGAATTGTCCTGATAGCTCAATGGCTCCTTAAAGAACAGAGCCATGTCTGAGGTGTTGATTAACTCCTGTTGACGTCACCCTCATAGAGAGTGTCTGTCTCTGACCAGCAATTAAACACACATCCACTATAAAAATGTCTGGTGTCAAGCCTGAGAGAGTGGGCTCTAAATTAAAGTCAGGACTCGGTGTCTGGGTAAAACACTGACGCTCGATGAGATGCATTTCAGTCCATAACAATGGGTGCTTTCATCTCTCACCACAATAACAGGAAACTGCCCACCAGAAAGGCCAGCGTATTTTATACTGAGGGGGTTGAGTTATAGGACTGTCATGGGTGGCGAGTTATTTGTGTCTGTTTTACTTGCCTTCAGATAAGAAATATAAAATGGTTCAGAAGTGCAACAGCTCGTTTAATGGGGAGTTAATTATCTGCTGGTGAAGTGCTCCTGTTTTGCGCTTCACTCACCACATTTTTGC
Source organism: Neoarius graeffei (assembly GCF_027579695.1). Classification (NCBI taxonomy): domain Eukaryota; kingdom Metazoa; phylum Chordata; class Actinopteri; order Siluriformes; family Ariidae; genus Neoarius; species Neoarius graeffei. Next base: position 56,939,388 of record NC_083577.1, on the reverse strand, counting down.
ATTGATTTGATGAAATAATAAGATTGAAGCAGCATGACTCCGTGATGAGTTGTCTAACTTTCCTGCTATGGTATGTTTAATGCTACATTGTCACATTGACCAATCTTTTTGAACAAATTGCTTATGGTATTATTATTCAGTCCAGTTATTTGTTTTTGCCTGTGTGGACTGAACAGAAGTGGAAATTCACTATAGCAGATTCACAATGTTTATATGATTGAACTTCTGGCCTATTATTTAAAAAAAAAAAAAGCTGATGTTTATATGGGCTCATCACAGTTCCCTCTTTACCGCGACGTCTCCACATTTCATCACTGAGGGAAGGTTGTAAACCTTCAGCCCACAGAATCGGCACTGGATATATGCTGCTGCTGGAACTCCACCTAGACGGGCAGGAAGGATGTTTGCGGTGGCCCGTCTGAGGCTGAAATAAAGCCTCTTCCTCTTCCTGTCTTTCGAGTCGGCATCCCAGTCTGTACTTCATGTGGTTCCAGTACTGCTCTTAATTAACACATACACATGCGCACTCACACACATCACTCCTTCCAGCCCCGTTAATGAATGAACCTACCATGCTGGGCTGTCTAGCCAGACAGGGAGGCAGAGAGGAGACTGACCTAATGCCATGCTTCATATTAAAAGAACACACTGAAGGCTCCCAGTCCCTCAGTTTACGGTGCCTTGAGTACTTGTTAGTTTTATTATACCCAGTTAGTTCCTTCATTCCATGGATGGATAGGTTTAGAGAAAACTGCTGCCCAGTGCTTTATTATTTTTGAAATTCATGTTAGTGTTGCACCTGTGTGTTTCCATTGCAACACAATAAAATGTGCAGGAAACACAATTAGGCCGGTCTCAGGCATGAGGAATAGTATGGTGTTGCTAGGCAACAGCAGGAGGCGACAGTCCCATTGACGATGATATAATAGTGAGGGGTTTTGTGTCTCACTTTCTTTCCGCCCCCTACCTCTGTCAGTTGTAGTTTCTGTCTATGACATGCAGGATCCTCCTCTGTTTATAAATAGACAAAGCTGTCCAGTGCGATTAGGAGGAAATGTGACCAGGAACCACCAAGAACCATAGTATTGTCAGCTGCAAACCCTCAGCTATGACAAAGAAATACTTTACATGGACATGTTCTTGTTTCCCGGGTGCCAGCAGACATCAAAGGCCTGGTACATAGCTGAATGTAAGGCTTTAGGAGCACGCATGTAATCAAAGTACAAGCAGTTGGTTATTAGGCTGAGTGAATCTAAATTCTGCCTTTTATCAGCAATTCTACTTAATCCATCTATCCATTTTGGCATATCACTACAGTGATGTGGCCACTTTGACGGCTTCAGCCATCAAAGTCTCTGGGAACATTACAGTAGTGGTTTCCTGTTGCCTTCTACCGGATTGTTATAGAGGTTTTCTCCTCTCAACCATCCACACATACATTCATACCTACGGTCAATTTAGAGCCACCAATTAGCCTAACCTGCATGTCTTTGGACTGTGGGGGAAACCCATGCAGACACGGGGAGAACATGCAAACTCCACACGGAGGCTTGAACCCAGAACCTTCTTGCTGTGAGGCGACAGTGCTAACCACTACACCACCGTGCCGCCATACTACTTAATAGGTCATTAAAATATTAAAAGATACTGTTGCATCCTTTAAAAGCTTTGTAAAATTCACTTTCCTAGGTCAACGTGATGTGTACATTAAGTTGCACTGTAGGTAAGTCATTGTGCTAAATTTGGTGACCGTTCTTGTCCAGGTATCATTCTTGCTGAACAGAGACAGATGGGTGGAGCTAGAAGTAGTGCAGATCATTGAACGGTCAAACACAATTGTTCTGATCATGTCTGAGAATGGCTCTTCTAATGGACAGTACTTCAGTTCTGAGGTGGATTCTGCAAAAGCCTTGTAACGCTAAGAGCGTCTTAACTAGGAGAGAGAGGGTTCATTGTGCTGCTTGTTCAACCATTTAATGAGGATCTTTGTGCTGCGATGCTTTTGGGACACTCGGCACTGTACTTTTAATAAGCGCAGGGGCTTTCTGCAAATCGTATGTGTTCTGGTCCCACTGGAAGGCAATATCAAAATATTTATCAGAAAATGAAAGGTTCTAGATTCCTTTTTTTCTTCGGTTCCCTTCCTAGTCATGGTGTTTGCTCAATACATAGGGTATAATCATGGCTTGGCCTTGCAAACAAAGATTTGTGATAGGGGCTGTCCACGTCTCCTACAGACGTGCTCGTGGCTAAAGAGTCCTATGCGAAATAAACAGGCACGACCACACAGGCTGCAGGGTAGGGACTGGTCAGGAATAGGAGCTGTGGATTGCCTGGCTTTCCTCCTTGCTCGCTTGTCCTCGAGGCTGGCACGACGGGTGTTCTCAAAGGATGTAACTGTGTTGTGCACAGTACTTCTCCAGCAGTCTCGGTCAGTGGCTAGGGAGGACCAGTGAGTGGGGCTGATGTTGCAGTCCTGGAGGGAAGCCTTGAGTAAGTCTTTAAACTGCTTCTTGGGGGCTCCTATGTTTCTGTAACCTGATGATAGCTCACCATAAAGGACGATCTTGGGCAGGCGGTGGTCCTCCATCCTGGACACATGGCCTGCTCAATGAAGCCTGGACTTCAGAAGCATAGATTCAATGCTGGTGAGTCCTGCCTACTGAAGGACTTCAGTGTTGGTGACAAAGTCACTCCAGTGGATGTTAAGGATGGAACGGAGGCAGTACTGGTGAAAGCGCTCGAGGAGATGCTTATGTCACTGAAAGGCGATCCACGACTTCGAGTCGTACAACAGTGTAGTCAGCACGGCAGCACGGTAGACACTAACTTTGGTGTTCTTCTTCAGGTCCTTGTTATTCCAGACTCGTTTGTAGAGCCGGCCGAAGGCTCTGTTCGCTTTTGCCAGTCTGTTTTTACTTCTGTAAAGCACATTGAACTGCCATTGTGTATGAAATGTGCTATATAAATAAACTTGCCTTGCCTTGTTGTCAATTTCTTTGTCGATCTTTGCTTCTGCAGAGATTGTGCACCCAAGGTCGGTGAACTGCTGAATAGCTTTCAGCTCAGACTGGTTGATGGTAATGTGGGGTGGTTGGTACTATTGATTTGGCGCAGGCTGATGGAGGACTTCGGTCTTTTTTAGGCTGGCTTCTAAGCCGAAGAGTTGGGCAGCTTCTGCAAAGCAGGTCACTAAGCGTTGCATGACTGACTCGGTATGGGCAACAAGAGCAGCAGCAGCGAACATCCATGCTGCACAGTGGGCTTTGAGCTTGGAAAGTTGGGCCATTGCCTTTAGGGCATCATAGAAACCCTTGTGGTTTCCTCTGTCAGTGCACAGCTGAGTCCTCTTGGCAAGGTTGGACCATCACTGATTCTGGATCTCTTGAAGCTTGTGCTGGAGATTGCTACAGGCGAGGCGGAAGTCTGCTTTCTTCTTGGGACAGTCTGGCTGAGCAAGGTGGGCTTGATGGGCTGAACGGTTCTTTGACAGTAGCTCTTGGACTGCTTGGTTGTTTTCATCAAACCAGTCCAGGTTTTTCCTGGAGGTATATCCCAGAACTTCTTTGGAAGCTTGCAGAATAAAGTACTTTAGGTGTTCCCAGCATCCTTCTGGGGAAGAGTCAAGGGAGTCATTCTCGCCTTCAAGCTTGGTTTGCAAACTTGCCTGGAAGTCAGCTTTCACTTCAGCTGATTGGAGACTGGTGACCTTGATCTTCCTAGCGGGCACGCCTCTTCTCTTCAGTTTAGACTTGAATTTGAGGTTCAGTTTGCAGCGGACAAGGCGACGGTCAGCTTGGCGTTCAGCACTAGGCATCACTCTGGTTTGCAAGATGTCTTGGAGGTTGCGTTGACACACTAGGACGTAGTCAATGAGGTGCCAATGTTTTGAACGAGGATGCATCCAGGTTGTTTTGTGCCTGTCCTTCTGCTGGAAGATGGTGTTTGCAATGACAAGCTGCTGTTCTGCGCAGAATTCCGAAAGCAAACGTCCGTTGTTGTTGCGGTTGCCAATGCCATACTTGCCAAGAATTCCTTTCCAGGTTACCGAGTCACTGCCAACCCTGGCATTGAAGTCTCCAAGGATGATGACTTTATCATCCGCAGGGACTTGCTGTAGAATGCTACGCAAATCAGCATAAAATTTGTCTTTGTCTGCTGGGTCTGCTTGAACAATTGGGGTATGTATACTAATAAGTGTGATGTTGTGCTTGTGTTGAAGCGGAAGTCGCAGGGAGATGATGCGGGCTGAATGCCCTCTGGGTAGATCTATGGGGTATAATATGGAGGTGCTATACACCCAACCTAGAATTGCATTTGAGATTCAGCCATAGACTGTTTTTGTTGTGTTTGTAGATAATTTGGCCAAGTTTGCACTTAGTTATCTGTGTGATTTTACTACACTTAAAGTATTGACACATTTGGCTTCTTTTGTGCACAGGGGTATTGTCATGCTGGAACAATTTTGGGCTAGGCCTCCTAGTTCCAATGAAGGGAAATCTTAATGCTACAACATACAAATACATTTTAGACAAATAAATACTTTCTTTGTCTCAAAAGCCACATATGGATGTGAAGTTCAGGCGTCCACATACCTTTAGCCATATAGTGTATTTCGTGACTCATGAAATACATATGATGTGACGTGCATGTCTGGCACATCCACTGACTGAATTTGAAGCCTCCGTATAATTCACATCGTGTCTTAATTGCCTAAGAATAACTAGCTCATCTTTTTGCTGCTTTCCTTCTCACACAGGCGTATCTTTCCCATCCATCCTTCATTCCGGGTTATTGCGTTGGCTGAGCCACCAGTGGCAGGCAGCAGTTCTCAGCAGTGGCTCAACCCTGAGCTCCTCACCATGTTCTTCTTCCATGCAGTCAGACCTCTTGCCAAGGTGGAGGAGGCGGCAGTTATCCATGGAATGGTCTGTACACAGTCACTGACTCTACAAGCAGTGTCAAACTTAACGCTGTTTTGTATTTGATTACAGAGAAATGTTCCACATTCATGTTCTTTTCAGCTGTCATTGTTCTTGCACCATTGTTTTCTTTATTCACCTTCACTATAGGACACCTCCCACCTTTTCTTTATTCTCTACACCCGAATGGAAATTCACTCCCTGCCAAGGTTTTCAGCTGTCAAAGGCATGTGTAGAGCATACGGAACGGCGCTTGCCATATTTCCATGGTGTTATTTTACTGCCAAAATTCAAAAGAACATTTAATCCATATGCAGGATTCCTTCTGCTGCTGTTCATTTCTTTTGGTTTTATACCAAATTCGCTTCCAGACTCAGTCTGTTGCGCTTGAGCATGGATTTGCTTTGGTGACACACAAGATTACACTGATTTTTGTTCAGGATTACACTGCTCTTGTGTAAACTGTATGTGCTTAAATTCATTCTGTTTGTTTTTGCTGTCAGATTTACTCCTTCAGGCTTGAGTAAAGTTTTCAATAAACTTTACTGTTAAAAGTCATCCACCAAAAAAAGACTGGGCTTCCAGTTTAGCCCACTTAAATTATTACTGAGTTCAGTTATCTCATTATCTCTAGCCGCTTTATCCTGTTCTACAGGGTCGCAGGCAAGCTGGAACCTATCCCAGCTGACTACGGGCGAAAGGCGGGGTACACCCTGGACAAGTCGCCAGGTCATCACAGGGCTGACACATAGACACAGACAACCATTCACACTCACATTCACACCTACGCTCAATTTAGAGTCACCAGTTAACCTAACCTGCATGTCTTTGGACTGTGGGGGAAACCGGAGCACCCGGAGGAAACCCACGCGGACACGGGGAGAACATGCAAACTCCGCACAGAAAGGCCCTCGCCGGCCCCGGGGCTCGAACCCGGACCTTCTTGCTGTGAGGCGACAGCGCTAACCACTACACCACCGTGCCTCCCGAGTTCAGTTATGCCCAAATTAAATTATTGCACTGTCATTGGTTTCTTGCAGACTCCGAATGTTCCAAAAGAAGCAGTGGAACAGTTGCTGCATTTGACCCACAGCCTGAGAAGCACCAGTGATCCAACTGTAAGACGCTATATAGTATCTCATAACAATCACAAGCAGAATCTTTTATATGCCACGTATGTAGAAGGAATTTCTTTTGGAGCACTGCCATGTAGATTAAATACAGCATAATGCAATGAAAAATAAAATGCAGTAAATAATATCAGTATGTATGTATGAATAAATAAATAAATAAAATGCAGTTATAAGTACAATTATGTGCAATACAGAATAGTGCTACATAAATACTGCCAGTGGCAAAAAGGAGTGCAAATGATGCAATGGTTATTATATTGGATAAGAACTGGATAGTTACAAAGATTGTTGAAGAAAACAGACACTGCTGGCCATTATTGAATCTTGACCTTAACTTATTTTACTGCTAAAGAAATCAGTTCATCAACACTGTAGCATCTGTGTGTGTGTGTGTGTGTGTGTGTGTGGTCGTTCTATCCAGGCTCAGTCCTTGGCTTCTTCATTGTCTACCAGGCAGCTGTTGAGAATTTGTCGCCGTCTGTCTCAGTATCCTGAAGAAAGCATCGCTCATGCTGTCAATAAAGCCTGCTTGTCCAGGTAGCGTTCAGATCTCTCACATAATCATGCATTTACACTGATTTTTTTCTTAAAAGCGACTTTTCACTGAAGCAGAACACAACCTACTTATAGAGCTGCTAACAGTGATATAAGTGCCAGGGTTTAGCGTCCATCAACTAACAAGAAACAAGTACAGGATATTTTTAGGCACCAGTGACTGTGAAAGACATGTACAGCATGGTTCCATGCCCTTCCGTTCTATAGAAATTAAGCCAAATTTACTCCACCGTTTTGTCAAACTTGGAGCCAGAGTTTGCTCAGTAGGGACTTTCTGCTGCTATCTTGTGCCAGAATCTGCGCAGGAGAGATGAGAGTCGAAGTCAGGTTCACCTTCTCATTTGGTAGGCCCACCCCCAATACCAATACCAAGGTTCAGTGCATTACTAAGACTGTCAATCACTTCATTCCCAAGTGTATCCATGCTTTCTTATGATATAGTAGAATAATATTTTTAAAAACTAATTTCTGGGAAATATAAAAATTGTGCAGATATCAACACAGGGAAAACTAACTGTTTGAGTTAGACACTGGACATGGAAAGATAGTTTAGAAAAGTGACATGGAAAATAGGCTGTTTTGTTATTGAAACACATAGGGATGGGTGGGGCAACACATTATACTGCAGCCAACCAGCAGGGGCGCTAGACCTGGGGTTATTCCATTTTTTTATATATATATATTTTTTTAGAGATATTACATTGTCCATGTTTTTTACAGTCATTGGTCAGAACCGAGAGAACTGCAATGAAACCAGAGGTTTCGAGCAAGTGCTAATACCAAGCAGAAAGCTATATTATAAATGGTTTAATCTCTCACACACACACACACACACACACACACACACACACACACACATACATACATATATAAGAAGGTCCTGGGTTCAAGCCCAGCAGCCGACAAGGGCCTTTCTGTGTGGAGTTTGCATGTTCTCCCCGTGTCTGTGTGGGTTTCCTCCGGGTGCTCCGGTTTCCCCCACAGTCTAAAGACATGCAGGTTAGGCTAACTGGTGACTCTAAATTGACCGTAGGTGTGAATGGTTGTTTGTCTCTGTGTCAGCCCTGCGATGACCTGGCGACTTGTCCAGGGTGTACCCCGCCTCTCACCCATAGTCAGCTGGGATAGGCTCCAGCTTGTTTGCGACCCTGTAGGACAGGATAAGCAGCTACAGATAATGGATGGAGATATAGTTAGGTCCATAAATATTTGGACAGAGACAACATTTTTCTAATTTTGGTTCTGTACATTACCACAATGGATTTTGAACAAAACAATTCAGATGCAGTTGAAGTTCAGACTTTCAGCTTTAATTCAGTGGGTTGAACAAAATGATTGCATAAAAATGTGAGGAACTAAAGCATTTTTTAAACACAATCCCTTCATTTCAGGGGCTCAAAAGTAATTGGACAAATTAAATAATTGTAAATAAAATGTTCATTTCTAATACTTGGTTGAAAACCCTTTGTTGGCAATGACTGCCTGAAGTCTTGAACTCATGGACATCACCAGACGCTGTGTTTCCTCCTTTTTAATGCTCTGCCAGGCCTTTACTGCAGCGGTTTTCAGTTGCTGTTTGTTTGTGGGCCTTTCTGTCTGAAGTTTAGTCTTTAACAAGTGAAATGCATGCTCATTTGGGTTGAGATCAGGTGACTGACTTGGCCATTCAAGAATATTCCACGTCTTTGCTTTAATAAACTCCTGGGTTGCTTTGGCTTTATGTTTTGGGTCATTGTCCATCTGTATTATGAAACGCCGACCAATCAGTTTGGCTGGATTTGAGCACACAGTATGTCTCTGAATACCTCAGAATTCATCCGGCTGCTTCTGTCCTGTGTCACATCATCAATAAACACTAGTGACCCAGTGCCACTGGCAGCCATGCATGCCCAAGCCATCACACTGCCTCCGCCGTGTTTTACAGATGATGTGGTATGCTTTGGATCATGAGCTGTACCACGCCTTCGCCATACTTTTTTCTTTCCATCATTCTGGTAGAGGTTGATCTTGGTTTCATCTGTCCAAAGAATGTTCTTCCAGAACTGTGCTGGCTTTTTTAGATGCTTTTTTAGCAAAGTCCAATCTAGCCTTTTTATTCTTGAGGCTTATGAATGTCTTGCACCATGCAGTGAACCCTCTGTATTTACTTTCATGCAGTCTTCTCTTTATGGTAGATTTGGATATTGATAGGCCTACCTCCTGGAGAGTGTTGTTCACTTGGTTGGCTGTTGTGAAGGGGTTTCTCTTCACCATGGAAATTATTCTGCAATCATCCACCACTGTTGTCTTCTGTGGGCGTCCAGGTCTTTTTGCATTGATGAGTTCACCAGTGCTTTCTTTCTTTCTCAGGATGTACCAAACTGTAGATTTTGCCACTCCTAATATTGTAGCAATTTCTTGGATGGGTTTTTTCTGTTTTCGCAGCTTAAGGATGGCTTGTTTCACCTGCATGGAGAGCTCCTTTGACCGCATGTTTTCTTCACAGCAAAATCTTCCAAATGCAAGCACCACACCTCAAATCAACTCCAGGCCTTTTGTCTGCTTAATTGAGAATGACATAACGAAGGAATTGCCCACACCTGCCTATGAAATAGCCTTTGAGTCAATTGTCCAATTACTTTTGGTCCCTTTAAAAGCAGGGTGGCACATGTTAAGGAGCTGAAACTCCTAAACCCTTCATCCAATTTTAATGTGGATACCCTCAAATGAAAGCTGAAAGTCTGGATTTTATGTCCATTATATAACTATAACCTGAATATGTTTCAGTAAACAGGTAAAAAAAAGAAAATTTGTGTCAGTGTCCAAATATATATGGACCTAACTGTATATAAACTTGAATCATATATCTATTTAAAAAAATTGAAAAACTGGAAAAGTGTGTGTGTGTGTGTATAATAATAATAATAATATTAGCTGGCTTTACATATCAGATATATTCCATTCAGCTAGCACTACTTTGAACTTGTCTTCGACTTGTTTAATATCATAGTAACTAAATGGAATATATCTGATATACCACGAAAAAAAGCCAACCAATATTATTTACATATGTCACTCAGATCCGTGATGTATTTTGTATGAAAAAGTTTTTCAACATGAAAAGATAAACTTCATATCTTCAAGCCAACGTGTGATGTTCTTTTTATTATATAGACACATTCACAAACAAAATGTACCCAAATTTATCAAAAAAATTGATTTCCTCATGAGAGACATATAGGGATTTATGTCACGGTTTTGGTTCTCCGTGTCCCGGATGTAGCGCGTATGAAAAATACAAGTGACGTATTTCCCAGCAAAACACTCATGTCCATATATATGCATATACCCCCATGTACACACAAATGCCCACCAATATAGGTATGTAGTATCTACCTGAAGCCATGCAGGTATGGAAAAATAGGATACATCCATATCATACTGTACATACTGAACTATTTTCACAGCTTTTCTGTGACTTTTTTTTTCTGCCCTGTGTAGGTTCCTCCCTAGCTTGGCATGCTCTTCTCTGCAGAAAAACCTGGCGAATTGTTCAATAGAGGAGAGGACTGATCCAGGGACAGAGCTAGAGCAAGACACCACCTGTGAGTTACACTGTCCTCTGCACACTAGTGATTGATCATCTTAATTTATTATTACTGTTAATCCCAGTCTTTTAGCTAATTGAATGCTGTCTGCAAGAAATGGCTCAAGCTGTTTCATTATAAATGCCTTATGTACTGCCAAAAAAGCATCAGTTGTAGGAAATGATTGTATTGTATGTAATGAGCTGTCACATTCCATCAGAAAAGACAATATGTATGAAATTGCTCATTTGTTCACTGTTTTCTATATTAACTGTTGTATATAGAGTAGGATATTGGGGCAGTGAAAGAGACACCAGACTGAATTTAGACAATGCTAACGAGAGAGTACGCCATCATTGTGATCAGCTATTACATAAACTATTCGAATGTTACACGTTACCAAGCAACTCGACATCTCAAAAATACATAAGAATTAAAACAGGGTTTTTTATATCCACTTACTAACAAGGACAACTGGCTTGAGTACTTTTAAACATTTTTTAAACGACAGTGATGTTCAAATGATAAATAAATTTCAATCTAGAAGAAATCACTATTTATTGTAATAATGTACAGACAACATTTACAAAATGGCTATTAAATGGCCAAAATAGTGCATTCTGTAGCGAATAGGGAATCACAGACATAACATTTACAACCCCGATTCCAAAAAAGTTGGGACAAAGTACAAATTGTAAATAAAAACAGAATGCAATAATTTACAAATCTCAAAAACTGATATTGTATTCACAATAGAACATAGACAACATATCAAATGTCGAAAGTGAGACATTTTGAAATTTCATGCCAAATATCGGCTCATTTGAAATTTCATGACAGCAACACATCTCAAAAAAGTTGGGACAGGGGCAATAAGAGGCTGGAAAAGTTAAAGGTACAAAAAAGGAACAGCTGGAGGACCAAATTGCAACTCATTAGGTCAATTGGCAATAGGTCATTAACATGACTGCGTCTAAAAAGAGCATCTTGGAGTGGCAGCGGCTCTCAGAAGTAAAGATGGGAAGAGGATCACCAATCCCCCTAATTCTGCGCCGACAAATAGTGGAGCAATATCAGAAAGGAGTTCGACAGTGTAAAATTGCAAAGGGTTTGAACATATCATCATCTACAGTGCATAATATCATCAAAAGATTCAGAGAATCTGGAAGAATCTTTGGGTCAAGGCCGGAAAACCATCCTGGGTGCCTGTGATCCTCGGGCCCTTAGACGGCACTGCATCACATACAGGCATGCTTCTGTATTGGAAATCACAAAATGGGCTCAGGAATATTTCCAGAGAACATTATCTGTGAACATAATTCACCGTGCCATCCGCCGTTGCCAGCTAAAACTCTATAGTTCAAAGAAGAAGCCGCATCTAAACATGATCCAGAAGCGCAGACGTCTTCTCTGGGCCAAGGCTCATTTAAAATGGACTGTGGCAAAGTGGAAAACTGTTCTGTGGTCAGACGAATCAAAATTTGAAGTTCTTTATGGAAATCAGGGACGCCGTGTCATTCGGACTAAAGAGGAGAAGGACGACCCAAGTTGTTATCAGCGCTCAGTTCAGAAGCCTGCATCTCTGACGGTATGGGGTTGCATTAGTGCGCGTGGCATGGGCAGCTTACACATCTGGAAAGACACCATCAATGCTGAAAGGTATATCCAGGTTCTAGAGCAACATATGCTCCCATCCAGACGACGTGTCTTTCAGGGAAGACCTTGCATTTTCCAACATGACAATGCCAAACCACATACTGCATCAATTACAGCATCATGGCTGCGTAGAAGAAGGGTCCGGGTACTGAACTGGCCAGCCTGCAGTCCAGATCTCTCACCCATAGAAAACATTTGGCGCATCACAAAACGGAAGATACGACAAAAAAGACCTAAGACAGTTGAGCAACTAGAATCCTACATTAGACAAGAATGGGTTAACATTCCTATCCCTAAACTTGAGCAACTTGTCTCCTCAGTCCCCAGACGTTTACAGACTGTTGTAAAGAGAAAAGGGGATGTCTCACAGTGGTAAACATGGCCTTGTCCCAACTTTTTTGAGATGTGTTGTTGTCATGAAATTTAAAATCACCTAATTTTTCTCTTTAAATGATACATTTTCTCAGTTTAAACATTTGATATGCCATCTATGTTCTATTCTGAATAAAATATGGAATTTTGAAACTTCCACATCATTGCATTCCGTTTTTATTTACAATTTGTACTTTGTCCCAACTTTTTTGGAATCGGGGTTGTAGTATTGGGGGGGAAGTCAGCAATCTTTTTTTTTTTTTCCTTTTTAAACTGTTTTTGTTTTTATTTAAACCTGTCCAAGGTTAGGTTGACTCCCAGATGGTTTCCAATGCAGTATGCATTCTCACGATATTGGATATATCATGTTTGCATTTGAGATTTAGCCATAGAAAAGAAGCAACTGCAAGTGTCTTTTGGAAATTATTAACTGCTAGGATGTAATTTTTTTTTGTATTTGAAATGAAAACTAATGTATGATTTACAATACAAATTAAACACATTTATTCTGAGACCTTTTCTACATGAAGCAGCTCCTTGGTTTTTTTTTCTTTTTTCTTTTCCCTTTTTTTTGGGGGGGGGGCGTGTGTATGATTTATTTATTTAACAGACTTGCATGAAGTGACCTTGTAATTAAAATGTATGGGTTTTTTGCCTTAAATATGTCAGTTATAAAAATGTAAATACTGAAAGTCGTTCTGACAGTCCACGTAAGGGATGAAGACAAATGGCAGTTCCGAGTGCTGAGCCGAAAATTCATCACACTTGTTGAATTCGCAGTGTTTTTTTTTTTTAACTTGAATCCTATATCTCTTGCCTGTTGTGCTCTTGCTCTTGTTTTCCTCAATCTCTCCCTCTTCAACTTCTTTTTCTCAATTTCACTCTCTCACCCCAGTCATCTTCATCTTTTTGTGAATTCCAGGCACGATTAGAGACGCAGTTCTCACCATAGGCAAGGTCTCCGCTCCTGTCTATACCTCGGATGAGAAGATGAAAGTCCCTGATGTACTTTTTTATGAGAACACTCAGGTGAGCTTGTCAGCACACCATTACCAGTGTGCAGCATTATCCTCTTCGATTGCAGTTCATTAACAAGAGGCCTTCAGACTCCTTACTGTCATTATAACCTATTATTATTATCATTATCATGTTAAACTTCAGATATTCACATGATTAGCTGGTTGCCAAGATTGATGCTGCACTCAGGTTAAAACCTTCTGTTCTTTCTACTACTAAGTGACAATTGAACAAGAACAATGAATGTTACTCTGCCTGTTAGTCTAGACAAGCTCCTATTGCTTCTCTTTTTAGAGGTATGTTAAATGCTTAATTGGTCATGTGCATAGTTTTTTTTTTAAAGTGTAGCCTCTGTCTAAAATTGTCTGCACAGATGCCGTTTTTATGACTAATAAAAAATGATTATAAATAAATAACTACTGCACATCAAAATTGTAAATACAACCCCGATTCCAAAAAAGTTGGGACAAAGTACAAATTGTAAATAAAAACGGAATGCAATGATGTGGAAGTTTCAGAATTCCATATTTTATTCAGAATAGAACATAGATGACATATCAAATGTTTAAACTGAGAAAATGTATCATTTAAAGAGAAAAATTAGGTGATTTTAAATTTCATGACAACAACACATCTCAAAAAAGTTGGGACAAGGCCATGTTTACCACTGTGAGACATCCCCTTTTCTCTTTACAACAGTCTGTAAACGTCTGGGGACTGAGGAGACAAGTTGCTCAAGTTTAGGGATAGGAATGTTAACCCATTCTTGTCTAATGTAGGATTCTAGTTGCTCAACTGTCTTAGGTCTTTTTTGTCGTATCTTCCGTTTTATGATGCGCCAAATGTTTTCTATGGGTGAAAGATCTGGACTGCAGGCTGGCCAGTTCAGTACCCGGACCCTTCTTCTACGCAGCCATGATGCTGTAATTGATGCAGTATGTGGTTTGGCATTGTCATGTTGGAAAATGCAAGGTCTTCCCTGAAAGAGACGTCGTCTGGATGGGAGCATATGTTGCTCTAGAACCTGGATATACCTTTCAGCATTGATGGTGTCTTTCCAGATGTGTAAGCTGCCCATGCCACGCGCACTAATGCAACCCCATACCATCAGAGATGCAGGCTTCTGAACTGAGCGCTGATAACAACTTGGGTCGTCCTTCTCCTCTTTAGTCCGAATGACACGGCGACCCCGATTTCCATAAAGAACTTCAAATTTTGATTCGTCTGACCACAGAACAGTTTTCCACTTTGCCACAGTCCATTTTAAATGAGCCTTGGCCCAGAGAAGACGTCTGCGCTTCTGGATCATGTTTAGATACGGCTTCTTCTTTGAACTATAGAGTTTTAGCTGGCAACGGCGGATGGCACGGTGAATTGTGTTCACAGATAATGTTCTCTGGAAATATTCCTGAGCCCATTTTGTGATTTCCAATACAGAAGCATGCCTGTATGTGATGCAGTGCCGTCTTAGGGCCCGAAGATCACGGGCACCCAGTATGGTTTTCCGGCCTTGACCCTTACGCACAGAGATTCTTCCAGGTTCACTGAATCTTTTGATGATATTATGCACTGTAGATGATATGTTCAAACCCTTTGCAATTTTACACTGTCGAACTCCTTTGTGATATTGCTCCACTATTTGTCGGCGCAGAATTAGGGGGATTGGTGATCCACTTCCCATCTTTACTTCTGAGAGCCGCTGCCACTCCAAGATGCTCTTTTTATACCCAGTCATGTTAATGACCTATTGCCAATTGACCTAATGAGTTGCAATTTGGTCCTCCAGCTGTTCCTTTTTTGTACCTTTAACTTTTCCAGCCTCTTATTGCCCCTGTCCCAACTTTTTTGAGATGTGTTGCTGTCATGAAATTTCAAATGAACCAATATTTGGCATGAAATTTCAAAATGTCTCACTTTCGACATTTGATATGTTGTCTATGTTCTATTGTGAATACAATATCAGTTTTTGAGATTTGTAAATTATTGCATTCTGTTTTTATTTACAATTTGTACTTTGTCCTAACTTTTTTGGAATCAGGGTTGTAAATACACACTACAAAGGGGCATCAGTGTATGCTATCTGCACATTTTAAAACAAGCTTGTCCATATTACCAACCGTATACAATCACCAAATTGTATATACTGCATGACATTTTCTCACTATGTTTGCTTTAGCTCTTTGATAATGCTACCCTGTAAGTGTGCCAGGCCATCTTCATGAGGAAAAGAACTCAGGCCTGACCTAAATACTCCCTTTTCCTTTCTGAAAATGCTCCCCTTCTGTGCTGTGTTAGAGGACAAGAATAAGGCAGAAGAGGAAAAAGTTCCTCCCTGTCCCACTTCTGAATGGCCTGCTTTTTGTCTTTCGAGCATGCCCAGGAGAGGAGTAGAGCCCACCCCTGAGACTAAAATGAGGACACGTCGCATAGATATGTCAGCCTCTGTGTCCTGCATGTGTTGAAACCTAACCTAACTTTGGCTTCACAGAACATCAATGCACAGTTCGCAGATGTTGTACCCTTTTCCTTATATTGGTAGTTTAATTTAAACACTGTGCTGTAGGGTTCTCTAAAATACAGACAGCTCTTTTTCATATCTAACACACTCAGAAAAATGTATATTAGTATGTATATTTTACTAAGAAAGGTGCATATATAGATGTATCTTTACTATAAAAACTAACTGCAGTCCATTTATATACCTTAAATCATGGGTTCTCTTACTTTTTTTTGCATCCGAGGACCCCTTCAAAAGTTTTAAAAAATTATATATATAATCTCTTCAAGGACCCCTTTATGATCATCAAATCAAAGTCCTTCCCATGCCACGTGGCGCATAAGGCGCCGCCGATCTCCGTTTCCATAGCCCTCGGCTTCTCGCCTATTACATAGCTAAGGGCTTGGTAACCGCAAGAGTTTGATTCCCCACTCGCATCTGTATTGCGGCGTGCCTTGCCAGACGGCAGTAGGCACCATTTTTATGATGGTCTTTGGTATGACCCGACCGTGAGTAGACCGTGAGTAGAACCTCCCGATCGAGAGGCGGGCACGCTAACCACTAGGCCACTCGCCGGTTTTATGATCATAGTGCAGATTAAATTTTAAGAAAAGGGAAAATATGTACCATTTTATTCCTAAATTTTCCAGTATTCCAGATGTAGATTTGATTGTGTGTGTTATATCAACAACATTTCCTGGCTTTGGTGCAGCTAAAGTTACCATTGACACTAAAGTTAATAAGGTAAGAGTTATGAAAATAAAGCTGATACTAGTTGGTAGTAACTTCCACCATCATTATATCGTTAACCCCATAAAGTCCCAGCTTATATTTCGGTTATATTATATTATAATATTAGCAACTAGCATTTTATTTGGAAAATTACCGAATTATTTAGCAACTACAGTGAGATTTGTCAACAAAATAAATTTTCTTTATTTATGCCTTTATTTATCACACATGCACTCAAGCACAGACTTAAGTACACAGTGAAATTCCTCCTCTGTATTTAACCCATCTGAAGCAGTGAACACACACATGCACACACAAGTGAGCAATAAGCAAACACACATACTCAGAGCAGTGGGCAGCTATACTACAGCGCCCCGGGGAGCAGTTGGGGCTTAGGTGCCTTGCTCAAGGGCACTTCAGCCCGACCTTTAGGCCATGGCTACCCCATGTTAACCTAATCGCATGTCTTTGGACTGCGGGGGAAACTGGAGGAAACCCACGCATACACGGGGAGAACATGCGAACTCCACACAGAAAGGCCCCCGTCGGCCGCTGGGCTCGAACCCAGAACCTTCTTGCTGTGACTACACCATCTTGCCGCCCAAAAACAAACACTATCACTATACAAGGTATTGCATTGAGGCTTGAATGGTACTGTTCGAGACTTTTGTGTAATGTCTGTGGCCTTCTTACTGCAGCACATGATGATTATGGAGGACATGCTGAAGGACTTCTTGTTGGGGGAACACCTGCTGCTGGTAGGCAACCAGGTAAATAAGAGGCATGTGAAAATTAATCCACATAAACACTTTTTCAGAGGCTACTCACATCGTCCAGAGTGAAATGACTGCCGATAGTCCCGTCATAGCTGCCCAGTGAGCTTCTCCCGAACACAACCCAGTGGAACAGTTTATTAGCACGCTCCTGGGAGGAGTGTGACTTTGAGTCAGGAGGCCAAGTTGTGGTTTATAAATGCAAAGCACAAAGGGACAGGGTGAACTGGAGAACTGGAACTCATCATGCCCTGCAGTAATTGTACACTCGCCCACTCCCTACTATAGTTGACTTCCCTGTCCCTGGAGGGAGTGCTCCGACTCCGGATGTAAGAAGTGGCATGATCACAGCTGTCACAATGCACCCCAGGCTGCTAGACAGATTCACACACATTTGTAAATTGAAGCTGATCCTAACAGATCTTGTTTCTACAATATTAGGGTTCTTTGAATATCTGTGATAAGTATGACTATACTCGTATTCATAGTTGAGTAAAATAAAAGAAAGTGTGTCTACCGTATGGTTTTACATCATAGACATTAAGATTGCTCCCTTTCATTGACAGGGTGTGGGGAAAAACAAAATTGTGGACAGATTCCTGCATCTGATGAACAGACCCAGAGAATATCTGCAACTTCACAGGTACAGTAAATCTATTGTGTATGCAAAACCTTGTTTCAGAAATAGAAATCCCTTCATTTCTTTTTCATTCCACTTCCAATACGAAAGGAAGTGGAATTCTTTGCCCCTTAACTAAATACCTAGGGGAAATTAGTCATATGTCATTTGTATGTATGCCAAGATATCAGTATCAGCCTTAAGCTGTTGAAATGGGAGATTCATTTTCTCAGAATCTTGTGAGCTTATTCTGTGCTTTGGCCAAAACCAGGTTCCTTCTAGCCAGGGTTGAGTGATTATTTTTATCCTTTATAAATTAGGACACAGTGGCTAAAAATGTAGTCTGATTCTAACTTGACTGTGTTCTACATGCTCATTTTAGATCATGTGTGTCGTGATACTAAGTTAATGCAATGTCCTTTTGAAAGGTATTTGAAAGTCAACTGTGTTCTACTGGCCTGGTTGGCTGCGACAAACCTCTAATATTAGTCCGAAGAAATCACTTTAGGGATTCTCCATGCCAGTAACTCTGCTGAGAAATGCATCACATCTGAGACCTACAGACATGAGAGAGCACTCTTATCTATTAAAGTTTTGGGTCATTATATGTTTTTTATAATTATCTGAAGAACAAGGGTCCAAAACAGAGCTACTTCAGGTCCCTTAAGAGAATTCTCAGACTGTGATATTTCTTTACGTGTTGGAACTAAACCTGTGGAGTACGATGTTTTCGATAGTGTATTACATTTCATTCTTGATTCATACAGAGACACTACGGTCCAGACGCTGACTCTTCAGCCATCTGTGAGGGATGGGATCATTGTTTATGAGGACTCTCCTCTGGTTAGTGTCCTGTTTTAATCCTGGGTCATTTTCTAAAACATGTCCGGTCAAGACTAAACCCACTTCAGAATGTGTATATATGTATATACATATATATAAAATATGCATTCTGAAGTGGGTTTAGTGGTATATATAATATTAGGGCTGTCAAACGATTAAAAAATTTAATCGTGATTAATCTCAGAATTTCATATAGTTAATCGCGATTAATCGCTTTTTTTAATCTATGTAAATTAATAAGGCTTTTAAAGTGAAATGCTACAATTAAAATGGTGAACACATTTTATGCTAAAAGTACTTGTTAAAAACTGCTGGGACAAGAGAAAATGGTAAGGGAGTTTATTCACTCACATACTAGGCAGTACTGAACATACAAAACACAAAATTGGATTTTGTGATGGATTAGGGAGCTGTAGTCTCAAATATAAAACATGTAGTCACATACTACTGTGTCTCAGTTCAGACGTGTGATAAAATAAAAATGAAATAAAACTTCAATTGTGCTGGAGTTGTATTCAGTCACAGCCTATCGGACTTCACAGTGCTGTGCAAACAAAAATAAATTGCAGTTGGACTTCAAGAAAGACATTTAGTGTCATATCCCAGTGCTACAGCATACTGACATCTCACTTTACAAAAGTATTTTAGAACTGCAAAGTGCATACCAAAACCAACTCAATCACACTCTTCTTTTGAAATGAAACTTCCTGTTTAACAGACCTTTCTCCATCACTCACACTTACTCTTACTGAAGCAGCGCGCGACAAGCCTCAACAGGAACTACGGGTGACTTGCAGGGCCAAATTAGAATTTGTGTTAACGGCACTATTTTTTTTAATCGCGATAAATTGAGATCGCGTTAATGCGTTATTATCGCGTTAACTTCGACAGCCCTAATATATATATATGTGTGTGTGTGTGTGTGTGTGTGTGTATATGTATGTGTGTAATTCTGTGCCACTAGTGTCCAATTCACGAAGGTAGGTCTTAAAAGAAAATCCACCCTGAGGCAGTTGGATGTTAATCTTTATAAGATTTGACCTTCAATGGAGTCCAGTATATATATTGCAATAGTTTTTTTTTTTTTTTAGTTTGAATTTCTTTCATCAGCATATGTTGGCCTGTCTGTCTAACTACGGTACCTGCTGAGATGGTGCCAGTGGTAAACAGCAATTGTTTTATCTCGATGTAAAGAGACTGATGCAGCAGCGCTTTCATCTGTACGCTCTGCTCAAACAGATTTGGTTTCAGCCTCATGCTAATACTGCCACCTGTGATCAAGCCCATCTTGTCTATCACTAATTATTCTATCCACATTCACTGGATATGAGCAGTCACATACTCTGATTGGCTACTCTACTACTACTAAGCTATCAGTATACTGTGAGTAGAGAAAACAAAATGGCGGAGCGTGCCGCTGAACCAACCGAGGACGAAATAAAAACTCTACTCGAAAACAAAACCCCAAAAAATACAAAAAAAGCAACAAAATATGGAATAAAAGTATGTGATGGTAAGAATGTATCTTTTTTATTTTTCAAGAATTATTATTATTATTATAGCATTTTTCATAAATTGCTCCTGTCATTTCGCCGGTTAGTTTACATTCTAAGTGGAACTGATTTTGTCGGACGTTTTGCATGAAGTTTTTATTTTATCGAATTTGCAAAAGATAAAAATAAAAATGCTCGGTTTCTCAAAATCCAGTGAAATGTGGATAGAATAAAGCCGTTATTCCACTCAATCTCGTCATACATGGCTTATAGCCAACTCGGCGCTACGTGCCTCGTCGGCTACCAGCTCATGTACGACTCGATTTCATGGAATAACTGTTAATTAGCTGAGCCGGGTCTCTGCCATAGCTCAGCACAACTGTGTCCTATAGCTGTGTTGCATTCTGGAAATTTGAGTCCAACATTTTTCCCTTCCCACTACTTCTATATCAGTTTTTGTATTAATATGACATTGAACGTTACTGGAAAATGCTGTGTGAGAGAAGAAACTCGTTTGTTTTTAGGAGCCAACAGTGAAACCTGACCATTGTCTCTTTTGGTTGAGATTGTTGATTCTGCCCCAATTTAACACCATTGTAACTGTGCAAGCAATAACCATGTCCCCCTGTGGTGTCAGAGCAGCACACTAATATAATAATAATAATAATAATAACAATGGTGGCACGGTGGTGTAGTGGTTAGCGCTGTCGCTTCACAGCAAGAAGGTCCGGGTTCGAGCCCCGTGGCCGGCGAGGGCCTTTCTGTGCGGAGTTTGCATGTTCTCCCCGTGTCCGCGTGGGTTTCCTCCGGGTGCTCCGGTTTCCCCCACAGTCCAAAGACATGCAAGTTAGGTTAACTGGTGACTCTAAATTGACCGTAGGTGTGAATGTGAGTGTGAATGGTTGTCTGTGTCTATGTGTCAGCCCTATGATGACCTGGCGACTTGTCCAGGGTGTACCCCGCCTCTCGCCCATAGTCAGCTGGGATAGGCTCCAGCTTGCCTGCGACCCTGCAGAGCAGGATAAAGCGGCTACAGATAATGAGATGAGATAATAATAATACTAATTATTATTATCTCATCTCATCTCATTATCTCTAGCCGCTTTATCCTGTTCTAAAGGGTCACATTATTATTATTATTTATTATTATTATTTCAATTTATATAGCACCTTTCTCACACTCAAGGTCGCTTTACAATTAGGGGAAGGGGGGGGAAAAGGAATCCACCAAAAGAGGGTCAGGATGTAATTCCAATGGCGTAGCTACCCACAGAACCACCAAAAAACACACGAAGATCAATCCCACACCACCTGCACAGCCACTGTGATGCCGCCAGGCAACATTGCTCGGAACACCATGTCATGGATCCACAAAGTGAGTACAGAAGCACCGTCACACAGAGCGCTGGTATGTCCCAACCCACCTGTACAGCCACTGTGACACCACCGGGCAACTTCACTCAGAACACCGCACCAAGCACAGCAGCAACGCCGCACAGAGCGCTAGACAAATCTGATGTTAAAAGAGCAACGAGCTCACTGCAGTTCATAGCGAGGAGCACAGGCATCATCCACGGCACACCAAGGCCTGAAGGGAACCGGCGGACAAAACATTCAAACAGAAAAACAAACATCAAACTATACAAACACAAAAAGAAAAACAAAGGGAGAGAAAAATAAAAAGCTCCTGTGAGAAGCAGCAGCCAAAATGCGCACAGCGTACTCTCAACCGGAAACGGAAAATCAATAAATTAGCACACTGGCACTAATTGCTCACAGGAAAAACTTAAATTCCGCACCAACCAACATATGAGCACCATGATTAGATTAGATTAGATTAGATTAGATTCACTTTATTGATCCCACATCTGGGAAATTCACGTGTTACAGTAGCAAGAAAATGTCATACAGATAACAAATAAAAACTGAAATAAAAATTAGACAAACGAAAGCTTAAATACAGAGGGCTATTTGCATTATCTGCCTTGAAAAGTATGGAAATATTGCCTTATTGAGAGGCTCGGAAAAAAAAATTGCACATTACAGGTAGACTCTGTGTTTTTATATATATATATATATATATATATATATATATATATATATATATATATATATATATGTGTATGTGTGTATATATATATATATATATATATATATATATATATATACATACGCGCGCGTATATGTGTGTGTGTGTGTGTGTGTGTGTGTGTGTGTGTATATATATATATATATATATATATATATATATATAAAATGTGTGTATGTATATAAATAAAAGTATATAAAAAATAATTTAAGACCTATATTATTGCACATAATTGCATCGATGAGGTAGTAGTGGTGAAGTAATGCAAATAAAACCGACAAACAGGTTATTGGTGCTACATTACAAGTTGTGGGTGTTATACAGTCTGACAGCAGGAGTAGTATTGCGAAACACGTCAGAAATATTTCAATCTAATCCACGGGCGATTGCTCTAAGACAACGAGGGAGGCTCAGCCTCCTCTAAAAATGCCCTTATAACTTTAATGTGCGCGTGAGTTTTTCCCCCTCGTGACAGCGCGATGCAGCCCAGCCTCAGTGCACTTCAATGGCATTGGGAGCTCTGCGCTTTTCAATCTCAAAATGCAAGACGGTTATTGGACAAATACTGCGAAAACGCCCGCCCACGGAGTCCCACAGACTCCCAGCCTCAGTGGACTTCAACGGCATTTGGGAGCTCTGCGCTTTTCAATCTCAAAATGCA
The DNA here is from genome assembly GCF_027579695.1 of Neoarius graeffei. Taxonomy (NCBI): domain Eukaryota; kingdom Metazoa; phylum Chordata; class Actinopteri; order Siluriformes; family Ariidae; genus Neoarius; species Neoarius graeffei. The sequence goes on along the minus strand of NC_083577.1, from coordinate 56,916,460 downwards.
AGACGGTTATTGGACAAATACTGCGAAAATGCCTGCCTACGGACTCCGAGCCTCACAGTGGGAGGGACATGGCAGTTTCCGCGAGGAGACTGGTGATTGGTGAAAGCGGCCGGATATTTTCTTTGATTGACAGCTCGTTTCAACTATAGACAGGCAGCGGTGAATTTCAGTTCAGTCCCATGCGGATTCGCAAGTGCTGTGGTGTATTGTAAGAGATCGGCTTACATTTCGATTTCATTCATTACATACGGTTTCTACCAGCTTTTTTAGTTTGTATATATTTTCATTGTAAATAAAGTGTAAATATAGTGTTGTCAAGTTTGCTATCTTATTTCCAGAAATTTCGTTTATTTGAGTGACTGAACTTGAACTTGAGGGGGCTAGTCAGCTAGCAAGAAAGCTGCGCACGGATGCCAAGCATTGCTGATTTAATTTTGGCGAAGCCATTTGCCAGTCTTCCTTTCGAGGAAAAAATTAAAATTAAAGAGCAGGGTAGACCAACGCCTCAAATTGACTTGGTGAAAAAGGTAGGGAATAATACTCGTTCCTTTCAGCTCTCCTGGTACGAGAAAGTGAATTGGCTAACAGCAAGTGACCCACATCAACAACAGTAAATAGGCTACTTTAGTAATATGTCATGGATGGACCAAAAATATAGAATCTATTTAAAATCTTTATGCTGAGTATATTATATTGGAATATATATTTTTCTGGATATGAATTAAACACAGCTACAATTTGGAAAACATTTTTAAACAAAAACACAGCCGAGAACATTACACACTACAGACCTGGATTAAAAGTGAAGGGTTATCAACATTGTCAATAAAACATTTCTCAGTCAAAATAAGTAAAATATAGGGAAAGTGTCATTGAATGAAATGTGTGGCACCCAGCTCTACTGCTGAGGTTCCTGACAAAGAGCTGCTTTCAATAATGATCAATTTTTAAACAACATGCCACAATTTTAAAATATAAAATGTTAAAATATACCCCCCCCCCAACACCACCATCATGTATATTGGACAGTAGGCTAATGGGCCAAAAGAACCTGTTATTTCACAGTTTGTGATGCTGCCAACAATCAGCCAGATCAGAGGCAAGAGTATGGGCAGAATTTATGTTTTTTCTTTTAAAATCTGGAAATATCGTAACCGACCAGCCTCCCCTGTTTGAAAGACTACCAGCCGCCACTGATCTAATCATAGTTTAACGGTTTCTGGGGCAAATTTTCTATTAATGCTCATAAATCAAAGCAGATGAGTGAAGAGTGGCAACCCTTGTAATATTAATATTAGTCAGTCAGTAGCTGGTCTTTTCCCAAGCTCCAACGAGGGCATACTTGTTGCCAGAGATGCTCTGATCTAGTTGAGGAAAAGCGTGTTAAAGATTCATAAGTGAGCCAGTGAACAGCGCGTACTAATCCACCAGACCATTCGCCTCTACAGTCTATGTAGTGTCTTGTTAATGTGAGTTGGTGGCATTTAGGTGTACTGTTTGTGCACCGCAGTTGTGGGTGTCCTTTTCAAATGGGTTTTAATGATGCCTCAGCTTGATACAGAGCCACATTCTTCTTTTCATCTCGCACAACTCTGAGTTTTGCCCCTCAATTAGCACTCCTGGCAGCTCTCAGAGTATTAATAGAGTCAGCTTTGAAGTGCTCATCATGCACTTTTCGGTGGTTTATAATGTGCTAACACTGCGCCAGCAGACCAGACAAACACCACCTGTAAACGATCTGATATGGGTTATAAAAGGAGCTATATCTCTGTAAGATGAAAAGGAAACCCACCTGAATGGATAACGGTAAAAATAGTTGATACATAAGTATATTTTTAGAATTCTACTTTTACTTGTACACTGTCCTATTTCCTGCACAGTCCCTGTCAGCTTGCCGTGGTTTCAAAGTGAAATGTCGGACGTTGTTTGCGAGAGATTAATAGCAGCCAGCAAAGCCAGGACATCACGACTCTGTGTTAGCGCAATGAAAATGGAACCTTTTTATCTCTGCTTGTCTCCATGCGCTGGTATAAAGGTGAAGGCTGTAAAGATGGGACACATCCTGGTAATAGATGAGGCAGATAAAGCCCCCACTAATGTCACCTGTATCCTGAAGACTCTGGTGGAGAGTGGAGAGATGATCCTGGCTGATGGCAGAAGAATAGTGTCAGGTAAAAGAGTGGGAAAGATAGCTTTTTGCTTTATGTAAATACTAGTCGAAAGTAGGAGTTGCAAATTATTCTTTCTCTCACTCTAGATCCCATGGGAGCAGATGGGAGAGCCAGTGTTATAACCATGCATCCAGACTTTCGGATGATTGTTTTAGCTAATCGACCCGGCTTTCCTTTCTTGGGAAATGACTTCTTTGGAGCTCTTGGTAAGACATCTGGCATTGGACACATCTGATTAAATGCAGATTTTTCCTGATATTAGTAGCATATTCTAGAGAACTGATAAGACAACTATAAATAGTTAAACCAGTGCACATATATACATTTATTTTCACATAGTTTTTTACTTGGGGGGAGCAATCCTCATTTCCCCGACCGTAAAAAAGCATTCCATGTGACTTCCTCATGAAGATGGCTGAGAGAATTCTAAGTGTATGCATTATCATAAAAACTACTTCGAAGGATCTGAAATATGAAAATGAGGGGTTTTTTTTATCATTACAGAATTTCATTAGTGTTATGGCAATAATGCTTTCACCATTACATGTTTAGGACACTGTGTGTGCCTTTCAAACTCCTGGCCCCTGGTAATGCTCAGCACAATTTTGAACAATCTTTAACCTGATTCGACTTCTTAATTAATAGTGTATTCAGCAATTTTCAAATCAGACGTTTTATAATATTCTATCCACATTCACTGGATATGAGCAATCACGCACTCTGATTGGCTACTCTACTACTAGGCTATCAGCTCATATACCGTGAGTAGAGAAAAGCAAAATGGCAAAGCGTGTTGCTGAACCAACCAAGGATGAACTAAAAACTAAAACCCCCAAAAATACAAAAAACAAAGCAACAAAATATGGAATGAAAGTATTTGATGGTAAGAACTTTTTTTTTCCAAGAATTATTATCGCATTTTTCACAAATTGCTACTGTAATTTCACCGGTTTGTTTACATTCGAAGTGGAAATGATTTTGTCGGACGTTTTGTACAGAGTTTTTATTTGATCAAATATGCAAAAAAAAAAATTCTGTTTTCTCAAAATCCAGTGAATGTGGATAGAATAAAACAGTTATTCCACTCAATCTCTTCGTACAGCTTATAGCTGACTCAGCGCCAAGTGCCTTGTCAGCTATCGGCTCATTTATGACTCGATTTCATGGAATAACTGTTAATTATTTAGCACGGTTCTCCTCCCTTTCAGGCAGCTTCAGTAAAATATCTTCTCAGAGGGGAAAAAACTTGTCATGGTACCGTATTTCCCCGGGCTCTGAATTGGTGAAAAAATTAAATGTCTGTTGGTGAAGTCAGAGAGATCCCAGTTATGCAGTAGACTCCAGCATGAGTGCATTTGTTTTGTGGCCATGTTTGGGAGGGATCACTTAAAGTGATGGGCTACAGTGGTGCTTGAAAGTTTGTGAACCCTTTAGAATTTTCTATATTTCTGCATAAATATGACCTAAAACATCATCAGATTTTCACACAAGTCCTAAAAGTAGATAAAGAGAACCCAGTTAAACAAATGAGACAAAAATATTATACTTGGTCATTTATTTATTGAGGAAAATGATCCAATATTACATATCTGTGAGTGGCAAAAGTATGTGAACCTTTGTTTTCAGTATCTGGTGTGACCCCCTTGTGCAGCAATAACTGCAACTAAATGTTTCCGGTAACTGTTGATCAGTCCTGCACACCGGCTTGGAGGAATTTTAGCCCATTCCTCTGTACAGAACAGCTTCAACTCTGGGATCTTGGTGGGTTTCCTCACATGAACTGCTTGCTTCAGGTCCTTCCACAACATTTCAATTGGATTAAGGTCAGGACTTTGACTTGGCCATTCCAAAACATTAACTTTATTCTTCTTTAACCATTCTTTGGTCGAACGACTTGTGTGCTTAGGGTCGTTGTCTTGCTGCATGACCCACCTTCTCTTGAGATTCAGTTCATGGACAGATGTCCTGACATTTTCCTTTAGAATTCGCTGGTATCATTCAGAATTCATTGTTCCAGCAATGATGGCTTTCCTTTCTTGGGAAATGACTTCTTTGGAGCTCTTGGTAAGACATCTGGCATTGGACACATCTGATTAATTGCAGATTTTTCCTGATATTAGTAGCATGTTCTAGAGAACTGATAAGACAGCTATAAATAGTTAAACCAGTGCACATATATGAATGTATTTTCAAATAGTTTTTTACTTGGGGGGGAAAAAAAGCAGTCCTCATTTCCCCGACCATAAAAAAGCATTCCATGTGACTTCCTCATGAAGATGGCTGAGAGAATTCTAAGTGTATGCATTATCATAAAAACTACTTCAAAGGATATGAAAATGAGGTTATTTTTTATCATTGTTCCATCAATGATCCTCAATGATGGCAAGCCGTCCTGGCCCAGATGCAGCAAAACAGGCCCAAACCATGAAACTACCACCACCATGTTTCACAGATGGGATAAGGTTCTTATGCTGGAATGCAGTGTTTTCCTTTCTCCAAACATAACACTTCTCATTCAAACCAAAAAGTTCGATTTTGGTCTCATCTGTCCACAAAACATTTTTCCAATAGCCTTCTGGCTTGTCCACGTGATCTTTAGCAAACTGCAGACGAGCAGCAATGTTCTTTTTGGAGAGCAGCGGCTTTCTCTTTGCAACCCTGCCATGCACACCATTGTTGTTCAGTGTTTTCCTGATGGCGGACTCATGAACATTAACATTAGCCAATGTGAGAGAGGCCTTCAGTTGCTTAGAAGTTACCCTGGGGTCCTTTGTGACCTCGCTGACTATTACATGCCTTGCTCTCATCTTTGTTGGTCGACCACTCCTGGGGAGGGTAACAATGGTCTTGAATTTCCTCCCTTTGTACACAATCTGTCTGACTGTGGATTGGTGGAGTCCAAACTCTTTAGAGATGGTTTTGTAACCTTTTCCAGCCTGATGAGCATCAACAACGCTTTTCTGAGGTCCTCAGAAATCTCCTTTGTTCGTGCCATGATACACTTCCACAAACATGTGTTGTGAAGGTCAGACTTTGATAGATCCCTGTTCTTTAAATAAAACAGGGTGCCCACTCACACCTGGTTGTCATCCCATTGGCTGAAAACACCTGACTCTAATTTCACCTTCAAATTAACTGCTAATCCTAGACGTTCACATACTTTTGCTACTCACAGATATGTAACATTGGATCATTTTCCTCAATAAATAAATGACCAAGTATAATATTTTTGTCTCATTTGTTTAACTGGGTTCTCTTTATCTACTTTTAGGACTTGTGTGAAAATCTGATGTTGTTTTAGGTCATATTTATGCAGAAATGTAGAAAATTCTAAAGGGTTCACAAACATTCAAACACCACTGTACATTTGTGTGTATTTAGAGTTTTAAAACCTTCAGCTTCATCATCTTTCCATCAAAACTATATTAACACATTTAACTATCAGGTGTTCTGGAGCATTGTAATCATATGATGTATCTCATATAGATGTTGGTATTTGTGTTAGGGGACATCTTTAGTTGTCATGCAGTGGACAACCCGAAGCCTAGGGCAGAGTTGGCTATGCTAAAGCAGTATGGACCTGATGTTCCTGACACCGTTCTCCAGAAACTCGTGGCAGCATTTGGAGAGCTGCGTGCCATGGCAGACCAGGGAACCATCACTTACCCTTACTCCACTCGCGAGGTGGTCAACATTGTCAAACACTTACAGGTACAAAACAGGGACTTTAAACCAGGGTAATACTTAAACTTACAACACTGGTGGCTGGAGAGAAACTGTGCTGTGGAGGACTGCAGGCTGAAACTCCTCACTCAGCCCACTCACTAACTCAGTTGACACATATAGGCCAAGCTGCCACTCTGGCCTGCAAACACAAGTGAATACATGGGCATGCGCATTCTCCTAGCTATACAGTTCCTGCCCAGCACTGACAATTTCTAAACAAGGTTTAATGGCTATTAAACCTTTTTACTTAAAAATATTTATGCCATTTTCAGCCTAAAGTCAAATGACAATCTAGCAAGATTAAACATTTTAAGAAATTCCTCTGTAATATCCTTTGAATTAAAGACTGAAAGGAGGATGTAAAATTTTTTATCAGTGCAGGTTATCTAGAAACAGACATTTTTGGGTCTCATCTCATTATCTGTAGCCGCTTTATCCTGTTCTACAGGGTCGCAGGCAAGCTGGAGCCTATCCCAGCTGACTACGGGCGAAAGGCGGGGTACACCCTGGACAAGTCGCCAGGTCATCACAGGGCTGACACATAGACACAGACAACCATTCACACTCACATTCACACCTACGCTCAATTTAGAGTCACCAGTTAACCTAACCTGCATGTCTTTGGACTGTGGGGGAAACCGGAGCACCCGGAGGAAACCCACGCGGACACGGGGAGAACATGCAAACTCCACACAGAAAGGCCCTCGCCGGCCCCGGGGCTCGAACCCAGGACCTTCTTGCTGTGAGGCGACAGCGCTAACCACTACACCACCGTGCCGCCATTTTTGGGTCTGAATATAGAAAAAAAAAAGATTTTGGAGCACATTGTGTTTAATGTGGTTCCACTCAAGTCATTGTGGCGTTTAAAGTTTATAAAAAATTGACATGTACAACACTGTGCAAAAGTCTTAGGCACCCTATTTTTTTTTTCCAAACAACCTTTGTTATAGATTTCTCTTTTTTATCGAGTCAGTACAAAAACATTTTCGAGTTCCAAACATTCGTTTTCCAGCATAAAATTAAATGTTACAGGGAAAAAAAAACTGTTTGTGTCTGAGCAGCATATTACATAAGAGACCACTTTTCAGATTAAAAAAAGAAAACATAATAAAGGCTCCTGGGTTTTGGTGCAAAATTAAGAAGCGAGTGTGACACAGTGTCCAGAAGAACTGTGGCTGGTTCTGCAAGATGCTCAGTAAAACCTACAGCTCATTTCCTTATCAAACTCACCAAATATTCACTTTTTCATTTATTATGGTTTACTGCTCTTTATAGCATTTTTTTAAATGTTGAAACATTTCATTTCATTATTTTTTAAGTAATTTTTGGTCTACAACATTTCTTTACATGTGCCTAAGACTTTTGCACAGTACTGCATGTCATAATGACACATATATTGACATGTATTTAAGGAAACAAGCTTTTCAGTGCTCGATGGTAGGTCATGATTGTCTCGTGGGCTGAGCATGGAACAGCGAACCATTTTTTCTGTTGAGTTTGTATATTTAGCACGACAGTTTGAGATGAGACATGTTATACATGCAATTTAATCCAAAAATCTGAAACAAGTTGTCATTTCTACATTTAATATCTTGCCTTAAAGGAACAGTCCACCGTACTTCCATAATGAAATATGCTCTTATCTGAATTGAGACGGGGACGGCACGGTGGTGTAGTGGTTAGCGCTGTCGCCTCACAGCAAGAAGGTCCTGGGTTCAAGCCCCGGGGCCGGCGAGGGCCTTTCTGTGTGGAGTTTGCATGTTCTCCCCGTGTCCGCGTGGGTTTCCTCCGGGTGCTCCGGTTTCCCCCACAGTCCAAAGACATGCAGGTTAGGTTAACTGGTGACTCTAAATTGACCGTAGGTGTGAATGTGAGTGTGAATGGTTGTCTGTGTCTATGTGTCAGCCCTGTGATGACCTGGCGACTTGTCCAGGGTGTACCCCGCCTTTCGCCCGTAGTCAGCTGGGATAGGCTCCAGCTTGCCTGCGACCCTGTAGAAGGATAAAGCGGCTTGAGATAATGAGATGAGATGAATTGAGACGAGCTGCTCCATACCTCTCCGAGCTTTGCGCGACCTCCCAGTCAGTCAGACGCAGTCAGACGCGCTGTCACTCCTGTTAGCAATGTAGCTAGGCTCAGCATGGCCAATGGTATTTTTTGGGGCTGTAGTTAGATGTGACCAAACTCTTCCGCGTTTTTCCTGTTTACAGGAAACTATAATGCACTATAATGACAGGCGTACTAACACCTTCTGCGCGCTTCGGCAGCGCATTGATACGGAGCTCAGATATCAATGCGCTGCCGAAGCGCGCAGAAGGTGTTAGTACGCCTGTCATTATAGTGCGGACTTTCCATAGCATAGAAAATCGCTACGTTTCAATTTGTGTAACTGAACTTGTTTCATATCACTGGTCATATAAACCTATGTAAACAGGAAAAACGCGGAAGAGTTTGGTCGCATCTAACTACAGCCCCAAAAAATACCATTGGCCATGCTGAGCCTAGCTACATTGCTAACAGGAGTGACAGCGCGTCTGACTGCGTCTGACTGACTGGGAGGTCGCGCAAAGCTCGGAGAGGTACGGAGCAGCTCATCTCAATTCAGATAAGAGCATATTTCATTATGGAAGTACGGTGGACTGTTCCTTTAAGGCATAACATTGGATCTTCGTTTGCAAAAAAAAAAATCGCAGAACATGCAATAATCCATACACCTCACAAGGAAATGTATTTTGTATCATTTCTGATGCTTGTTCACATGGCACTTGTTCTCATCACTTCACATTTTTTGTGTGTAACAACTTGTCCTGTTCCATATTAATCACATCCTGCTTTTCTTTTTCCTTCACTCTGGATTCGAGCAGCTGTTGGCTTGTAACCTTTAAAGGGATCGCTCTAACCTCAGATTAATACATGTGGAATCTGTAATAAGTGTCTGTTCACTCATTGAGCCAGTGCAGAGCTGATAATGAAGAAAGAACCAAAAAAAAGGCAACCAAAAACCTCGTGCAGTGTCTTGTACAATATGCCCAGCACAATTGGGTCATCTCTGAGCTTACAAAATCTATAGCAACACATCCTACTTTCTTTGATTTGTGTATAGATTTTCTTGTCCTGAGTTCCTGTAATCCCACCTGCTCAAGACCTGTATGACATATTGAGTCAGAATTCATTGATCGTGATTTTTTGCGGTGCCCTTTAAGATAAACCCATCACCTTTATCTCTGTCAGGTGTGGCCAACGTGCCTGCCTTAGGTGCAAATGCCTATTTTAAGTTTAATGATACGTTTGCCCAGTCGCTCCGGTGTGCGCAATGTGAGCCTGTTATCATGGTAACATAGAGGGACGTAAATCAGTATCCGAGTCAGCAGAGGCGGTATTGACAGCAGTGGCCTGTCTGCCTGAGCTCTCTCACCAGGCCGCACTCATTAGGCACCTGGACCTGCCACACCACTCGCCACGACATTTAATCTGTCTTGAACTCATCTTTAATATCAGGCCTCGCATTGTGTTGGGTGGAGGAATGGTTTCTCTGCAGCCTCAAAAGTAGGTTATTTTATTCCAGGTCACTCAGACAGCAGTGTGACTGTTTCAAAATGCATCACTGACTAAATTAAGTTCTTTATATTTATCTCACTAGAAATTTCCAGATGAAGGCCTGGCTAACGTAGTGAGGAATGTCTTCGATTTTGACTCCTACAACAAGGACATGAGGGAGGTTCTGATTACAGCTCTGCACAAACATGGCATTCCCATCGGAGCCAAACCCACAAGCGTCCATCTGGCCAAGGAGTAAGAACCCAGGATTCTCTCTAATATTTTGTAACAGGTCCAGCGGTTGTGTACTGACCCCATTAGTGAAGAGCTACAATGCAGCTTTTATTAACTCATACTTGAAATACAGCTAATTTCCCTTCTGTCTGCCTCATTTTCACACAGAACTCATGAGAACTATTGTGTCATTTGATCTCAGCTGTAAATTACTTAAGAGTACGTTGACTTAGAAGTCACTGTGGTAATCAACGCATGTTAAATGTACCGTAGCAATTTAACAAGTGTATTTATTATAAAGATCTGTATGAATTATGTATTTATTGTCATGCCGTTTATTGGTATTCTAACTACCTCTGAATTGACCTGAAATGAATTACAATAACACTGACTTGACCACTTGATGTTTGTTCCCTAGTGTACTTGCAGTATTTGGCATTTAATAAAGGAAAATATTTGTTTCTTCTGTCTCATGTTTGTCTTATTTTAGAGATTTGAATGTGGGGATTCTTCGAAGTCAAATCATTCTTTTGATCATTTTCTTTGAAAATAAAAACAGCGAAGAAACAAGTATTTTCTTTTAGATTGTACAGTTCAGTCTTTACACGTTGAACAGACAGAAATACTTAATGAATTGTTATCAGGTTCAGTATCGTAATTTACTGACTGGATAATTTGTCTGCGCTAAGAATAGTATTTCTGCTTGCATGAACTCAAGCATGGCAATGTAGTCCTTCCTGGTGTATAGCGAGTAGCTGCTGAACAGATGTGTGCAGATGGAACTAGCAGAGCAGGAACCCAGAAACGGCTTGTTGTGTGCTATCTCACTGCACTGACAGAAAAAGCTCTAAAAAAATAATTAAACTGAAGCCATTGTGCTATTAGGCATTTTGAGTTTCTTTCATTAGCACCCTGTTTTATTTGCATCCTTCTTCTGCAAGTTGATGAATAAGTTATTCTGTTGGATGAATTTAAGCAAAGAGGTAGCTAGGGTGGCACGGTGGTGTAGTGGTTAGCACTGTCACCTCACAGCAAGAAGGTTCTGGGTTTGAGCCCAGCGGCCGACAGGGGCCTTTCTGTGTGGAGTTTGCATGTTCTCCCCATGTCTGTGTGGGTTTCCTCCGGGTGCTCCGGTTTCCCCCACAGTCCAAAGACACGCGGTAAGGTTAACCAAGGCACCGAACCCCCAACTGCTCCCCGGGCGCTGTAGCATAGCTGCCCACTGCTCTGGGTACATGTGTGTGCCCATTGCTAACTTGTGTGTGTGTGTTCACTGCTTCAGATGGGTTAAATGCAGAGGAATTTCACTGTGCTTAAGTCTGTGCTTGAGCATACGTGTGATAAATAAAGGCTTCTTGTTCTTGTTGTTCTTCTTAGATTTATACAACAATCAGCCTTTAAAATGCATGTGTATGCTGAATCCGTATTTTCACTTTTCAAGGTTGCCGTTACCAGACTGTAAGATGGCTGGGTATTGGACTATTAACCAGGGTGGTGGTGGTGGTGCACGGCGGAAACTGCTGTGTCCTACCAAATCCCATCATATAGATATCAAGGTATCACACATCATTGCTAAATCCAGAACTCTTCTAGTGTAATGTAATGCTGTGGAGTTAATGTGATAGTGATGCATGATGCTCTCCAGGGCCCAGTGTTTTTAAGAGTACAGGGTTATCCATTGGAGAGGCACGAGGCCAGAGCGATGAGCTTCACAGAGGAGTACGCACACTGGCAGCTCCCCATGAATGAAGTCAACATCATCTGTGACATCATCACTGATAACGGTAGGCCAGAAGACCAGAGAGTGTTTTCCCTGGTAGAGTCGAGGCTGTTGAGGGATTGTTTTAGTTATAAAGGAGCTGCGTTTTATAGGTGGTGTTGAACATGATAGGGCTGTAAATCGATAGTAGTAGGAAGTCAAGGTGAACCGATAGATGTATTACGATCTTGAAAACATTTCTCCACTCATCCATTAGAAAGTAAGTTGATAAGTATGTATAAGTGTTTCATGCGTAGATTATAACATAAATGAGATTAAAACATATAAGAACAGACACAATAGACGTCGGCACCACCTTTACTAGATTTACCGGAAAACCAGAAAGTCTACTATAAAAGTTTGTAACAGTTAGAGAACAACTAATGTCCAGTGGTAGGCTTATCTGTAGCCAGGAAGCAGTAACTAAAAGGTATGATCGCCCTTGAGTTTCAGCCAGGACGGTAGAACAGCCAAAAAGCAACAGAGGCAAAAACCTTACAGATAAGTGTGGCAGAATACACAAGTCCACCTTAAAAACAATGAAAACCTTAAATTAGATCCTGTAATAGACCTGGAATCAGTGGAGAAAAGCTTAAGCCCTTCGGATACAAGGAAAAATGCTATGGAACTTCACGTGTACAATCGTACACATTATGTCCGAAGGGGTTAAACTGGGATGACGTGATCTGTTTGTTATATTCTATACTTGCTGTATTTGTGCAAAATAAGACTTAACACACACACGTGTAAATATACACAGTCTACATACTGTACATATACAGTATAGTAAATTCCATGGTCCCCTTCTTTACAGATTAGTTTTGTTTCATGAACATTATTTGAATGTTAATATATATATATATATATATTTTAATTTATTAGTGCTATAGAGTTAAAGCTATGCAACACATTAAGTTCAAATCTACGTTATCCGTAGATCTACTTGGTTTTGAGTTATTAAAGTTTGAATGAAACCCAACCCACTTAAATCAAAGAAGTCAATTGGGTTAATAACAATAAGAACTGAATCACAAATTTACTGGTTTTACTAATGGATGGTTATAATTTCCACAACTATAACTAAATGTACCTGGCGACTTGTCCAGGGTGTACCCCGCCTTTCGCCCGTAGTCAGCTGGGATAGGCTCCACCTTGCCTGCGACCCTGTAGAACAGGATAAAGCGGCTAGAGGTAATGAGATGAGATAACTAAATGTACCTGGCGACTTGTCCAGGGTGTACCCCGCCTTTCGCCCGTAGTCAGCTGGGATAGGCTCCAGCTTGCCTGCGACCCTGTAGAACAGGATAAAGCGGCTAGAGATAATGAGATGAGATGATGACTAAATGTAAAAATCCCAGACCCCACTTTGAGAACCACACGTCTAAATGAGGTAATATGAATGCATGTATAACTCTGGATATGAGCAATCGTGCGCTCTGATTTCTCTGATAGCCTAGTAGCTATCAGTAGCCAATCAGCTCATATACCGTGAGTAGAGAAAACAAAATGGCAGAGTGTGTTACTGAACCAACCAAGGACGAAATAAAAACTCTACTCGAAAACAAAACCTGAAAAATACAAAAAAAAGCAACAAAATATGGAATAAAAATATTTGATGGTAATAACATATCTTTTCTTATTTTTCAAGAATTATTATTAGAGTATGTCTGTGAAGATTCTCAATCATCCAGGTCATAGTAAACTGTGGGTGGTAGAAATGGGCAACTTGACTTGCTTGAAGATTCTTGAAAACGTTCCACCTCTCGTCCAAAAGGCTTCCTCAGTTCTGTCTGACTAATAGGGAGTATCAGATATTTATCCTCTCCTGGATCAGAATCAGAATTCTGATGACCAGCTCATCTAAGGTGTCACTGAGGCATCATGTTGGTGTGGGTCACTGGAGGCTGGGTGTGAACGGCGAGTCATTAGGGTGATCAAAGGATTGCCCGTTAGGGTGATCAATGGCAATCTGACTCTCTCTGTCCTCCTGTGAGTCACCGAAAACAGCTGGGTCCTGGCGTACACCCAGCCGTCTGGGAAGAGTGTTCAAGACCGCCTTGTAGATGGTTGACAAATGATGTCTTAGACCCCCACCTCTGTTCAGTGATGGCCGTTCCAGGTTGACAAAAATGGCTTCTTTAACTCCTCGCTCATACCAACGATCCTCTCTGGCTAAAATGCGTACGTTACAATCCTGAAATGAGTGTCCTTTGTTGTTAAGATGAATGTAGACAGCCAAGTCCTGGCCTGAGGAGCTGGCTCTCCTGTGTTGGGCCAAGCGCCTGTATAGCGGTTGTTTTGTCTCCCCAATATACGAATCTGTGCAATCCTCACTGCACTGAATTGCATACACTACGTTGTCCTGTTTGTGTCTGGGTATTCTGTCCTTAGGGTGGACCAGTTTCTGCTTCAGGGTGTTACTGGGTCTGAAATGTACCAGAATGTTGTGTTTGTAGAAGATCCTCCTGAGTTTCTCAGATAGACCAGAAATGTAGGGAATGACAATGTTCTTGCGTTTGTTCCTGTTATCATCCTTGTCAGTTATGTTCCTTTTTCTGCTCTTTAGGAAAGCCCAGTTGGGATAACCGCAATTCTGAAGTGCTTTCTTGATATGATTCTGCTCCTTCTCTTTTCCCTCTAATGTTGTAGGAATGTTCTGAGCCCTGTGTTGCAAGGTCCTAATGACCCCCAATTTATGTTCCAGTGGGTGGTGAGAGTCGAAAAGTAGGTACTGGTCTGTGTGTGGGGGTTTCCGGTAGACCTCGATACTAAGGCTTCTGTCTTGTCTAATGTGTACATCACAATCCAAGAAGGCTAGATTATTCCCACTGACATCTTCCCGAGTGAAGTTGATGTTGCTATCCACTGCATTGATGTGTTTCGAGAAAGCTTCCACCTCCTGGATTTTGATTTTAACCCAGGTATCATCCACGTATCTAAACCAATGGCTGGGAGCAACTCCTGCAAAAGTGGTCAAAGCTATATGTTCCACTTCCTCCATGTATAAATTGGCCACAATAGGGGACACTGGTGATCCCATGGCGCATCCATGCTTCTGTCTGTAGAAACTTTCATTAAACTGGAAATAAGTGGTAGTCAGGCAGAGGTCAAGCAGGGTGCAAATCTGATCCATGTTGAGTTTCGTTCTATCCAGTAAGGAGCTATCCTGAAGGAGTCGTTTTCTTACAGATTCGACTGCTTCTGTGGTGGGAATGCAGGTGAACAGAGAAGTGACATCGTAGGAAACCATGGTTTCATCTGAATCTAGTTTGAGGTCTGCAACTTTAGAAGCAAAATCTTGGGAATTCTTGACATGATATGGTGTATTCCCAACCAGAGGAGCCAAGATGGTGGCTAGGTGTTTAGCAATGTTATATGTGACCGAGTTTATACTGCTGATAATAGGTCTGAGAGGAGCTCCTTCTTTGTGAATCTTGGGGAGGCACGGCTTCCCCAGGGTACAATCTGTAGTAAAGAGATCGGTTGATGGCTTGGTCCTTTTCTAGTTGTTGCAAACAAAAAGGACCAAGCCATCAACCGATCTCTTTACTACAGATTGTACCCTGGGGAAGCCGTGCCTCTCATATACGGACTCCCCAAGATTCACAAAGAAGGAGCTTATTCACAGTTTATTATTAGAGCATTTTTCACAAATTGCTACTATTATTTCACCAGTTTGTTCACATTCTGAGCGGAAATGATTTTGTCAGACGTTTTGTATGAAGCTTTTATTTATTCAATTTGCAAAAAATAAAAATAAAAATGCTCTGTTTCTCAAAATCCAGTGAATGTGGCTAGAATAAAACAGTTATTCCACTCAATCTCGTCATACATGGCTTATGGCCGACTCGGCGCTTCGTGCCTCATCAGCTATCGGCTCATGTACGACTCTATTTCGTGGGATAACTTAAATATTTCACGATCATTGAGCCACTTTGAAAGCTCTCGGCATCTTCAAGATTATGATAGAAATCCAGTGGCCTTCCTACTTCTGTACATCCAAAATGACTGAATATTGAAATGTTGACCAGCTAATTTGTTGTTGTTGTTGTTGCAGGTGTCATTTATGTGGCGACGTGTAACCCTGTGTCACTGTACGCCATGCGTGAGCGGGCAGACACGCTACAGTCCATTGAGCTGTATGATGTCTTTCCCCGGACCATCAGTGGAGTGTGGCAGCCTTTCATCACTGTGGCTGCACTGGGCAGCCCACTTAAGGGCCAGGTGGTGCTTCACGAGGAGCAGGTGGGTTTATAGGAGTCTTGCAAAAACACATGCACACACAGACAAAACAATCACATTGTTGCGTCTTTAATCCCACCTGCTGGTGTCGCACAATCCATCATGGACTGCATGTTGTTCCATGAGTCATTTGAGAATATGGGAGAGCATATTCTGTTGTTATGCTCATGCTAATTCTGTGTGAGCCGGCAGATGACGGGTGCGTGTATAGCTCCGTTATGAGTTTGATTTAAATTTGAAGAGAGAATTTTTTTTATAGTTTTAATCCTTACATGCATTTGTGAAACAATACATACATGTCAACCTTTGGTCAATCAAACCTGTATAACCAACCTCCAAAATCCGTATTTCCCTTATAAAATCCGTATAAGATGCAAATTAAAATAATTTACCTAAAATTTGAATGATAATTAACAATGATATATCCCAGTTACTTTTTATTCAATATTAATAAATTAGCTCATGTTTTAAGTCGTTCAAATTCTGTAAAGCTGCTTTGCGACAATGTTTATTGTTAAAAGCGCTGTACAAATAAACTTGATTTGATTTGATTTGATAATAACAATAAACCTTCAGAATGAATACAAAGCTCCAATATTTGACGCGGTACGCGGTGGTCCGGATCACCGTATTTTCCATACAAAACGAGGGCATTAATTAATTATTTTTCCTGGATTGTGGTCCGGTTCACCGTATGCTGTATTATATTACGATATAAATAAAAACTTACCAAAATCATACTGTGTTTGTCATTTAATACGAGTTTTTTTACAAAGTCGTACATCATTTGTTATTTTTTCTCAAACCGGAAGAGAAATGCATGCGTAAAACACACGCGCAATAAAAGATACCAGTTCTAACGCATGTAAAAAAGCGGGAGCTGCCACGAGGGAAGTGAAAAATAATTTTACCAACTTTCGTCATTATGTCTCAGGGTGGTTATGAACAGCTTCTAAGGAATAAGAAAAAATGTGCTAGAGACTACAAAGCAACAGAAGAAAGGGCAAAGGAAAGAATTTATTCTAAATTAGGGGAAGAAGTAGCTGAAAATTTAAAATTTATTTGTCTTCTGAACTTGGTGGTCCGGACCACACCTGAAAACGGCGTGGTCCGGACCACAACGGTAGTCCGGACCACCGCGTACCGCGTCATTTGACAAAAACACAAAGTGTTATCAGCGTAGTTACGAAGGAAATACTTCGTTGTTTGGAGACAGGTTTCACCGAGCGGCTATTATGCACGAGACTTTGTATTAGCCACAAAGTCAGGAAAATCTGTTCGTAAAATTACGTTATAATGACCATATACAATGAAAAGTATTTTTCCAGTCTCACCTGTGAAAGGTAATCCCATGTGATCTCGTTTGGACGGTAAACCTGTTGGTACAGTTAAACGCAGCACATGAATGAGGCATCTTTATTCTCGGCTACTGTCTAGACGCTATACCAGAGACGGTTGAAGAATCTCCACTTTGCCACATCCAATATGGCGGCGAGGATGACGTATGATTCTACGCAGAAGGTGGCGTCTATGTTTATATGTCTATGACTTCACGGTTGGCGGGATTCTCGCAATGCGGTGTGCGCATGATCAAAAGTGGAACGAAGTCTCGCTACCACAACGCGCGATTTCATAAGACTCTTTACTGGCTGTCTGTGGTGTACAGTACGTTTATAAATGTTATGCGCTCTTTTATCATCATGGGAATTGATTATAGCTCTAAATAAATATTGAAGTTTTTTTTTAAAGAATCCGTATAACTTTATTTATACGCCCGTATACTACGTTTATCGAATCAAATCCGTATAAAGTACGGACATCCCGTATAGGTTGACATGTATGACAATACATCACATGATACAGTATCGTACTATAAAAATATATGATGTCTGTGCTTTACTAATAATATTTAAAGTGTGTTTTAGCGAAAGGCTGGAAGAAAATTGATATGGATTTGGCTTCGGGAGGCTCAGGAGATTTGTAACAGTTTTCTAAACGCCTTTGCTGATTATAAGATCATAACTCTCTCAGGTCTCTCTAAAGATCTAATAATACTTTACTTACCTAATACGGCCTTGGAGCTACACAGCACAAAGTGAGCAAATAAAATGAATCTACAAACATTTTTACTTTTCAAGGGCTTCCAGTAGAGGATAAAAATATCTTAAAAAAAAAAAACCTTTCAGGGTAAAGTGTCTATGTGCGTGAGAGAGAAAAAGAGCAGGACTACTTCAAAATTGTGGAATTCTAGACACCAGAAAGGGGGTCGTCCAGAGGTCATGGTTCTCCCAGTAGAAGAAAAACAAAGCATGAATGGAACAGTGTGGCCCAAAATCCTGACATCTCTTCTAAGCCAATTTCACCATCTATCCAGGCCTGATGTAACCTTCCTATTTATAACACAGACAGTGTGAACTGTGTGTCAAGCAGTCCATAAGGAACCCATTAGGCCCCAAATGCGAGAGATAAATCTGAGATGCTTTTCCATAAAAGTAAATTGAAGATTAAGCAGTTCATCCTGAAAGAGGCTGGGCTTCATCTTCAGCAATGTCACTTGCTACATTCTTAATACTGCTCGTGCGTCAAAGGCCCAAAAAGGGCATACATAATTAAGAACTGTCAGATGAGTAGAAAGTTAGCGGTGAATTATACTGCAAGTGTTTCTCTGCTATCTGTAGAGTAACACAGTGCTGCATGTGGACCTCGTGACTGGTGCAGTGAGGAGACTCGTCCTGTCTCCAGGTAAAGAGGAGGAACCTATGCGCAAAACTTCCAGCTGGTGGAATACAAAAGACTCTCAGGTTAGGTCCTGGTACATGTCAGGTTATTTTCACTTGCGGATTCATAATGAAGCATTTTTGAAAATGGAGGGCAGGTATTATAGACAAGGTGACTGGACTTGAATATAAGCTCAACAGACAAAAAATTAGCAGTGCCTGGTGTATGACATCAGTAGGCTGTGCACCTGGATGAATAGCTTACAACCCCAATCCCAAAAAAGTTGGGACGCTGTGTAAACTATAAATAAAAACAGGAGGCGATAATTTGCAAATCATGGAATCCCTATATTCCACTGAAAATAGTGCAAAGACAACATATCAGATGTTGAAACTGAGAAATTTTTATTGTTTTTTGAAAAATATATGCTCATTTTGAATTTGCTGTTAGTAACGCATTTCAAAAAAGTTGGGACAGGGTTATGTTTACCACTGTGTTGCATCACCTCTACTTTTAACAACATTCTGTAAATGTTTGGGAACTGAGGAGACCAATTGCTGTAGTTTTGAAAGAGAAATGTTCCGTTTTTGCCCGATATACAATTTCAGTTGCTCAGCAGTTCGGGGTCTCCTTTGTCATATTTTGCACTTCATAATGCACAAAATGTTTTAAATGGGAGATAGGTCTGGACTGCAGGCAGGCCAGTTTAGCACCCAGGCTCTTTTACTACGGAGCCATGCGGTTTTAATATGTGCAGAAAGCGGTTTGGCATTGTCTTGCTGAAAGAAGGAAAGCCTTCCCTGAAAAATATTTTGTCTGGATGGCAGCATATTGCTCTGAAATGTGTAAATATCATTCAGCATTAATGATGCCTTCCCAGATGTACAAGCTACCCATGTCATGTGCACTAATGCACCCTCATACCATCACAGATGCTGGCTTTTGAACTGTGCACTGATAACAAGCCGGATGGTCCCTCTCCTCTTTAGCCTGGAGGACGTGGTGTCCATGATAATCTAAAAAGAATTTCACTTTTGATTCGTTAGACCTCGGGACAGTTTTCCACTTTGCCTCAGTCCATCGTAAAAGAGCTCGGGCCCAGAGAAGGTGGCGGTGTTTCTGGATATTGTTTATATCTGGTTTTAACTTGCATCTGTGGATGCAGTGACGCACTGTGTTCACAGACGATGGTTTTCTGAAGTGTTCCTGAGCCCATACAGTGATTTCCACTACAGACACGTGTCTGGTTTTTAATGCAGTGTCGCCTGAGGGCCTGAAGATCACAGGAATTCAGTGTCAGTTTTCAGCCTTGTCTCTTGCATACAGAGATTTCTCCAGATTCTCTGAATCTTTTCATGATATTATATACCATAGATCAGGGGTTCTCAACCTTTTCTACTTTAAGGCCCATCTATTCATTCTTGTCACGAGTCGGGGCCCATTAAAAAAGATCCCCAGTTATTTTGGCTCATCTATTCTATTAGAATCTAATAATCTATTGTAAAGTGTATTAACGGAATGCAACATCACTCCCTGTTACAGATGGGAGCCCAGGAATTAAATAAATGCAATAAAAAGAAACTGGTTTTAGTTGTAGGTTTTGTATTTAAAACTGTATGGATGTGCCAGAAGCCAATATAAAACCATGTATGCAGGGCATTCTCAGTCAAAAGGGATTAATGATCCAAAAGTGGAGTCTGGTCCACTAACACAAGAACTTATTGCCATGTTTGTGTTCAGCAAACAAGCAAGTTATTAAAACCAAGAAGCCCACTCAAAAGAAGTGGGTATAGAAACCACTCAATGGGATTAGATCCTTACATGCTAACAAAGAAGGATTTTTCCTATGAGTTGGAAATTTATCCATCTGTTGAGTTCCCGGACATCTCAAACTACCTGGTGCTGCAGACATTGTTCTACAGAACAAACAGATGAAAACCTGGAAGAGCATGGAGGTGTACAACTTTTTATATGTGGCTGGGTTAAAGATCTGGGGATCAGGACACTGCAAGATAGACGGCGGTAGATGGATCTAAGTGCAGGAAGAGTGTTTATTAGCAGGTGTGATATTTATAAAAGCAAATCACGAATGAAAGTAATGTAGAATCATAAAGCATAATATTTAAACAGTGTTATAAACATGGCTAGAAACAAACATGACCGTGATAATGATAATACTTTGCAAAGCCTCTGTGAAAACAGTGTCCATATCTGTGCGTGCTAATTGCGCTCAAATCAATTTCCTATAATGACCGGGTCCCAAGCGTGCACACAATGTGCTCCGTGAGTGAGCGCGGCCGCACGAGCTGTGCCAGACTCAAGTGCGCAAAGGCGTGACAGTCAAGTGTTCACCTGCTGTGTGAGCACAACTTTTAGCTCGTGTGTATATCGCCACCAAAATGCCTCATTTTCATCGATAACCCATCGCAAAGCATCACGAGCTGTAGTGTGACTGTAGCTTAATGAGGCGGATGTGACATTGGATGCAACCCAGGAATTGTACTCGAGTGTGAGTAAAAATTAGCTTCAACTTGGAAAAAAAAAATTTGCGGCCCATTAGATGGTGCTTCGCGGCCCACTGGTTGAGAAACACTGCCATAGATGATGTGATCCCCAAATTCTTTGCAGTTTTACATTGAGGAACATTATTCTTAAATTGTTGCATTGTTTGCCCACGCAGTCTTTCACAGAGCGGTGAACTCTTCCTTATCTTTAGTTCTGAGAGACTCTGCCTCTATGGGATACTCTTTTTATACCCAATCATGTTACTGACCTGGTGCCAATTAACCAAATTAGGTGGGTTTTTATTTATTTTTTTAGCATTACACAACTTTTTCAGTCTTTTGTTGCCCCGTCCCAACTTTTCTGAAACATCTTGCTGACATTTGAATTCAAAATCAGCATATATTTTTTCAAAAAACAATAAAATTTCTCAGTTTCAGCATTTGATATGTTGTCTTTGTACTATTTTCAATGAAATATAGGGTTTCCATGATTTGCAAATTATCACGTTCTGTTTTTATTTACAGTTTACACAGCGTCCCAACTTTTTTGGAATTGGGGTTGTCATATAAAAGCAGTTGTTGGCTAGCTCAGAGGTCGTTTGGGCTTCATGTCCAAGAAGAGCACAGCACTGACTTTTCCGCATTACGAAATGGCTGTACGGTGCAAAATCACCAAACCTCCATCTCATAGAAAACTTGTGGGTTTATTTCACTAAAATAAGCACCTCAAAATCGAGCTCTATTTTGGAAACCTTTGCTCGAGCAGAAATGCGCAACCAGTCAGTGTAAGTAGTGACCTAACTTGACGTGATTTGGAATCGTTATGAAGGTGATGGAAAGCATAACCAAGTATTCGGACTGAAATGACACTTGCGAATAATTTTTTGTCTGGGGATCCTATGTCATCCAGAAATCTGACAGAATCTTATTTATACTTCATATCAAGTTCTGATAATTATCAAACTATAGGCATGATATAGTAATGTTCATAACAGTCAATGTCTCAAAATGTGTTGCTCCAGTCAGCATCCAAAATGTGCCGAGAGTTTGCCCACAAGAACTGGCTCCTGTTCTACAACGCTGATGGGTGAGCTCATCACTCTGGTTTGATGTTCTACACCGAGAGCCTCTTCTCGTCCTAGTGTAATGACATGCTCTCTACCTTGCGTTGACAGGAATCAGCTGGATGTTCTGGATGTGCTGGAGGGCCAAGTCCACACCATCACCCTCCCCATCAATGTTAAAGCTGTATTCTTGGTGGCTGAAGACCGCTGGCTGTTAATTGAGAGCAAGACTAACAGGTGCCTCCTTTCCCTTTCATCCTATAGATATGGACAGAAAGTGATTTGTGATTTTATCTATTGCTTTGTGAGTCACTGTAACTGTGTTATGAGTTATGGTGTTGCCAATCTATATACTATACATACATACTCTATCAATAATTAGCATTCTATTATTTGGCTCTGTTGCAAATGGGCTTGGTTTTGTTTTTTGTTTTTTTCTGGATGCAGGAAGTTCCTGTTGACCAAACCCATGCACATGGGAGTAGAGGAGTCGGGTGTGTGTCAGCTTCATGCCATCAGTGAAGACGGTGTCAGCAGTGGCTTTGGTACCAGCTCAGGTACAGCAGATCTGTTGATTTTATATATACAGGAATACTTTAATAGCTCTTAACTTACGTATACTCCATGGGCTGCTTTTATAAACTGACCTTGAGAGATCTAGCATGCTAGCCTGGGCCCGCCCATCCTAAGTGTGACGCAACATGAGGGCCTGTTGCGAGCTTAGTCTGGCAAGGCAAGCTATCTACAGCTCTTCCAAGCTCCCGAAAAATCGGGAGCCAATCAACTTTGAGCATCTCCAACAGCCCTGGGTAGAGGCGTGTTCAAGGCACTGACGTAGTAGAACTGCGACCGGAAGCCATAGATTGTTTACAGAATCTATGCTGGAAGCGCTTCTTTCACTAGAAACATTACGAACATGGAGCAAGTTCTCATTGAAAACGGAGCAAAGAGCAGCCCTGGAGGTATTTATTGAAAGGAAGGACGCTTTCGCCTTGCTCCTGACCGGCTTCGGTAAGAGTTTAATCTACCAGTTAGCCCCGTCGCGTCACATACGTCAGAGGAAAGAGTGATGTGATTGGTTTAAGCTTTGCCACAGCCTTTTCTGGCTTCGACCAGTAGCAAACTGAGGCATTTCAGGGAGGCAGGTCAACCACGCACTTTGGGAAACAGTTGGGCTTAATATCTTTGCCAGACCAAATGCTCGCAGAGCTTTGAAGTCGCGTTAGCCAGACTACTAGCATGCTATCAGAGTATTTATTCAGGGTGTTGCGTTTTTCCATCCTTTTCACATTTTATTAACAATGGCCAGTATTTTATTTAGACATCCAGTATAGGAATTTATCAATAAATATCTTGCTCGTTTTTACTGTATTTCTTAGAAATCTAGCAGGAAATGTACACTACCGTTCAAAAGTTTGGGGTCACTTTGAAATGTCCTTATTTTTGAAAGAAAAGCACTGTTCTTTTCAATGAAGATCACTTTAAACTAATCAGAAATCCACTCTATACATTGCTAATGTGGTAAATGACTATTCTAGCTGCAAATGTCTGGTTTTTGGTGCAATATCTACATAGGTGTATAGCAGTGACGGCTGGTGGGCTTTGAAATAGGGGAAGCTCAGTTTTAGGTCTACGTAATGCAATTTTTCAATTATTTGTTATTTGTCATGAGTCAATTTATGTGGGTCTGTCTCAGAAACTGGTCTCTCATTTGGGACATTATGGTCAAAAAATAAATTTTCTAATTTTACTATTTTTTTTTTGCATTTACCTAACACAATGTTTCTTTTATCATGTTTAATAAGAATAAAGATAGCGTCTTGCTTTATCTGGCCTCTGCTGTGGAATTTTTTTTTTTATTACAATTCAAATGTTTTTGTAAAATTTTTTGAAAATATTGAAAAAATTTCCTTTTTTTGATTGCTTGGGTTAAAAATGCCAAGTTATGATGACTGAATTGATTATTCACTTAAATATGAATAATACGATACCATTTTGGGTATTTGATATGGCAAAATAGGACACAATGGAAAAATCAAGAACGCACCGGAAAGATGAGAATAACTGCGGTGGTAAAAGAACAGCGACTGTACCGGCTGAAGGTTGCGCGGGTCTCTGCTGTGGCGCGCGAGTAACGGGACATCACTACCGCACTGGACGGAGCGCGAGGCGGGGGCGGGGCAAAATGACTGGCCGTACTTTGCCATTATAGCAGATAGATACCAGCTGTTAGCAGCTAGCACTGCAGATCCCAACAAGGCTCAAGCTAGCCTACAACCACGTTGATTGAACTACAAATGAAATAAACGAGTGAATTCATGAATGATCAAACTGATAGAATGGATGAAAGTTAACGGAGCACAACGAGTAATATTTACATTTATTTACAGAGTAATGTACAGAGACATCAATGAGAAGAAACGTTTATATGAAAAGAAATTCGGACAGCACTTTGGCACACGACTACACTTTCTCGACATCCGCTAGGGACTGACTGACTGATCATGCTTCCGTGTTCCTCGCCGACGCCGAAGTACAGTGACCGCCCTCCTCATGTCTTTCAAACACCACCTCCAATAATCCTTTATCAGCCCGGCTTCTTGGCCTGCCCATGTCCCATTTACCCCCAGAGATACCCGGCTTCCCCGGAAGTGACGATTTTGTCGATTTTAACCAATAACAACTAGCCGAAATTGGCTGTTCAGAGCCGTCTCGTAGACTGCAACGGATACCCGGCTGCCAGTCCATAGAGCCCATTGAAATAAGAAAGGTTACAGCCTGGCAGCAAAGGTGATTCTTGTAGTGAACTGCAAGTTCGTCAGATATCACTCAAATAAGTTACAGGATGACATAGAGATAGTTATGAACGTAAATACAATCTTGGGCATATGTTATGCAAGTTATTGTTTTAATGAGAATTCAACGTCGTAGACGCCGCAGTTTGGGGAGAGAATTTTAGGGGAATTTCGGCTTCCCTTGTTGTGTCTGAGAAATCGCCCCTGGTGTATAGAG
This sequence comes from Neoarius graeffei, assembly GCF_027579695.1. Classification (NCBI taxonomy): domain Eukaryota; kingdom Metazoa; phylum Chordata; class Actinopteri; order Siluriformes; family Ariidae; genus Neoarius; species Neoarius graeffei. Next base: position 56,891,493 of record NC_083577.1, on the reverse strand, counting down.
GCCCATTTCCAGCAACTCTCACTCCAGTGTTCTAATGGTACAATGTGTTTGCTCATTGCCTCAGAAGGCTAATGGATGATTAGAAAACCCTTGTACAATCATGTTAGCACAGCTGAAAACAGTTTAGCTCTTTAGAGAAGCTATAAAACTGACCTTCCTTTGAGCAGATTGAGTTTCTGGAGCATCACATTTGTGGGGTCGATTAAATGCTCAAAATGGCCAGAAAAATGTCTTGACTATATTTTCTATTCATTTTACAACTTATGGTGGGAAATAAAAGTGTGACTTTTCATGGAAAACACAAAATTGTCTGGGTGACCCCAAACTTTTGAACGGTAGTGTATTAGTTCATTTCAGAAACTTGGGTTGTCATGATGGCATGATTTTGACTTTCAGTACAAATACCAAGTGCAGTGGTTTGCAAAAGTATTCATCCCCCTTGGTGTTTGTTCTGTTTTGTCACATTACAAGCTGGAATTAAAATGGATTTTGGGGGGGTTAGCACCATTTGATTTACACAACATGCCTAACACTTTAAAGGTGAAAATTGTTGTTTATTGTGACACAAACAATAATTAAGATGAAAAACTACCAGAAACCTGGAGTGTGCATAGGTATTCACCCCCCAACGTCACTACTTTGTAGAGCCACCTTTTGCTGCAATTACAGCTGCAAGTCTCTTGGGGTATGTCTCTATTAGCTTAACACATCTAGCCACTGGGATTTTTGCCCATTCCTCAAGGCAAAACTGCTCCAACTCCTTCAAGTTAGATGGGTTGTGTTGGTGAACAGCAATCTTCAAGTTATGCCACAGATTCTCAATTGGATTGAGGTCTGGGCTTTGATTAGGCCGTTCCAAGACATTTAAATGTTTCCCTTTAAACCACTCCAGTGTAGCTTTAGCAGTATGTTTAGGATCATTGTCCTGCTAAAACGTGAACCTTCGTCCCAGTCTCAAACCTCTGGCTGACTCAAACAGGTTTTCCTCCAGAATTGCCCTGTGTTTAGTGCCATCCATCTTTCCTTCAGTCCTGACCAGCTTTCCTATCCCTGCATATGAAAAACATCCCCACAGCATGATGCTGCCACCACCATGCTTCACTGTAGGAATGGTGTTCTCAGGGTGTTGGGTTTGCGCCACACATGGCACTTCCCATAATGGCCAAAAAGATCAATTTTAGTCTCGTTTGACCAGAGAATCTTCTTCCATGTGTTTTGGGGAGTCTGCCACATGCTGTTGGGCAAACTCCAAACGTGTTTTCTTAAGCAATTACTTTTTTCTGGCCACTCTTCCATAAAGCCCCACTCTGTGGAGTGTATGGCTTAAAGTTGTCCAATGGACAGATACTCCCATCTCCACTGTGGATCTTTGCAGTTCCTTCAGTGTTATCTTTGGCGTCTTTGTTGCATCTCTGATTAATGCCCTCCTTGTCTGGTCTGTGAGTTTTGGTGGGTGGCCTTCTCTTGTCAGGTTTGTAGTGGTGCCATATTCTTTCCACCTGGGATATTCAAAGTTTGGGATATTTTTTATAACCCAACCCTGATCTATACTTCTCCACAACGTTGTCTCTGACCTGTTTGGAGTGCTCCTTGGTTTTCATGTTGCTTGCTTAGTAGTGTAGCAGAGTCAGGGTCCTTCCAGAACAGGTTGATTTATACAGACATCATGTGACAGATCATGTGACACTTTGATTACATACAGGTGGCTCTTCATCAACTAATGTGACTTATGAAGTGAATTTGTTGGACCAGCTCTTATTTAGGGGTTTTATACAAAAGGGGGTGAATACTTATGCACACACCAGATTTCTGCGTTTTTTTTCCATCTTAAGTATTGTTTGTCACAATAAAAAAAAAAACCACACAAAAAACAATTTGCACCTTTAAAGTTGTAGGCATGTTGTGTAAATCAAATGGTGCTAACCCTCCAAAACTCCATTTTAATTCCAGCTTGTAATGCGACAAAACAGGACAAACACCAAGGGGGATGAATACTTTTGCAAGACACTGTATGCTTTACAATGGCGGACAGCAAAGCAATATCATGGCAAGAAATAAATTGTAAAATTGTCTGACATTCATCCTACTGTATTGAAAGTAAATATAAATTGGATTATATCATTTTGTACTTGGATTTTTGTGTACATCTATTTTTCTGAGTAAAAGCTGATATACGTTACTGAATAAAATCCTGCACTGGTAGGTTTTGGATATGCTCACAGTCCTGAAAACCGCACTGATCCATAGTTTTGGTTATGGTGTTCGTTTGTCATGTCAGATTACTATTTTGAACAACACTGTATGAGGCTACAGACAGTTCACTGACATTGATACCTATAATGCTGTACATGTGATTTACAAGGTGCTGCTCCTGTACATATAATTTGACTCGTCTTTAGGCAGCGTGCAGTATCAGTGTAGTATTAGGATATCTCATCTCATTATCTCTAGCCGCTTTATCCTTCTACAGGGTCACAGGCAAGCTGGAGCCTATCCCAGCTGACTACGGGCGAAAGGCGGGGTACACCCTGGACAAGTCGCCAGGTCATCACAGGGCTGACACATAGACACAGACAACCATTCACACTCACATTCACACCTACGGTCAATTTAGAGTCACCAGTTAACCTAACCTGCATGTCTTTGGACTGTGGGGGAAACCGGAGTACCCGGAGGAAACCCACGCGGACACGGGGAGAACATGCAAACTCCACACAGAAAGGCCCTCGCCGGCCCCGGGGCTCGAACCCAGACCTTCTTGCTGTGAGGCGACAGCGCTAACCACTACACCACCGTGCCGCCCGTATTAGGATATATAAATAATAAATTGAAACTATTTCTTTGTTTGCTACATTGGAAAAAAAAAGCTTCACAACAGTGCTCTAATGCGTGCCCTTGTGAGTTTGCATCCTTCACGCAGATGTCTGAAGATCAGTGACCTTGTCATTACAGGATTTCGAAATCTAATGAACGAACTAAGAGTGAATTCATGCAGCATGTTTATAGTCAAGCTTTTTGGAGGAGGCATTCTCAGTGAACAGACAGTCCACTGACCATTTCTGAACATCTGTCTTCATTTAGAAACATCTACCGCACATCTGCTTGGTGTGGCCTGACGTTTTGGGGGTTTACAGCTTGATTAGGGTTTCTGTCAAAGAATGTACCGTGACTGCTAAATAAGATGCTAAGATGCAGTCAGGGGCTGGGCTTGAAATTTACTTCTTGTTTGTGTGTGTGTGTATTTGCTTAAAGTTCAAATACGTTTTGAAGTCTTTCCATGTTTACACACCTCAGATTCTTTCTTCCCACTGAAAGACGACTAATGCAGTCATCTCTCACTTTCCATATCGGGTGACACTCATTTTTATTTTTTCATTGCCTTATTATTATGAAACCGGTCCTGGAAAGGCTTTAACTTTGTTGGTCTGATTAATGATGCCAATTGTTTGAAGGCTTTTACAGCTCATTTGATACAAAATAAGCCCTGTCTATTTTTACAGCTTGAAATAGCAGGTGAAATAAATTGCTTCACTGTTGTTTATCTCTTGCTGGAATTTTGTTTGTGGAAGAGGAATATATTTATGGTCGCCTCCTTTGACAAAAAGCCACCTTTCAGATAATCTTTATCTCTTCGGCTTATCACTTTATATGGCTAAAAGAATCACACAGGCACAAGATTGCAGGCGGGGTAGGCGATATTGGGGGAAAAAAACAACAAAACAACATATTGCAATGCACAATGTCCCTTATTTAAAAAACTCAAATTTTCGATGATTTGAAAGACTATTTCTAGGACATTGCAGTCAAATTATCAAATCTGATTGGCCAGAAGGTGTTGATTTAATTTTCTGTAATAGCAGCTCTGACAGTTGTGCCGGCTGCAATTCAAATGATAGGTTTTTATTAATTTAATACTGTATGTTATCATTGCTATAGAAACAACCTGTTAACTGTACTTGCATGGCAGATTACCAACCTCATCTAAAGCTAATAATACACAGATAAGCGTTGCTTTTAGCAAAGAAAACATATAATCATTGATGCTTTCTCTAAGGAGATGTTTAGTTAACATTTATGAAAAGAGTCTCAGCGATTTGTAAAAGTCAGTAAGCTTCCTGCCGTGAGAGAGTCATCAAGACGGAGGACTTTTTCGAACAAAATGTAATGTGGAAAATTGAAACAAGTAGGGGACAAAACAACCACTCTTACAATGTCGCAATCAAGCTGGAGATATGTGTCATCAGTGCCATTTGGTTCACTGGATAAATCCACAGTGCAGGACAGAACCTGGCTTTTGCTTTGAAAAAAATGGCATCTTTGTCAAGCTGAGTCTGACAGGATGTCATGAGACACTCCAAATTATAGCCAGTTAGAGTGAAATGTTCAGATGTCATCCATCAAGGTTAGCAAACCAAGAAAACCCCCGCACTCTCTCAAGGCTTTTACATCAAACAGCGGTAGAGTAATGGACATGGCCGTGATAGCTAACGCACACTGTTTATGACCTCATTTGTCTTCTGTGTCATGGCTCAGGGATGGAACCCGGCACCCTTCAGGATGTGTCCAGTGAGCAGCTGCCCAATGAGAACCTCAGCGCTGCCCTGGGACAGAAGATCGTCTCACCAAATCGCCTCGTCTGTGACAACAACACCTACGCTAACATCATAGTTGGGTTTCCGGACCTGCTGGTGAGTAGCTGTCTCAACATGTCAATCATCACCCATCCTGCTGCCTGCAGTGTGACACATTGCATCAGTGTTATTAAGTTCACAAACAGGCTTGAAAACCTCACGTTATGCTTGGAGACCTGACTGATTCAGAAATTTTTCACTGTTCCAATCTTTCACTCAGTCTCCGAATGAGATATACAGCTTTCAGAGGAAATCATCCCTCACAGAAGGCAGAGGGCCTGACGTGTTTTTTGGGTCGAGTCGCCGCACAGGACCTGCGAAAAGAGTCAACTGCGTCAGTCTAGTAGGAGCCAATCAGGTGGTGCGAGCTCTTCCCCCTACACAAGTGCCTCTGGCTGATATCTACCCGAAAGGTGAGGGGGGAAAAGACGAACCAGGGCTTAGATTCTTAGATTAAACAAAGATAATTAAGTGTTTATCATTGTACTGTTGTATGATGTCCATTTAATTACAGATATCACCCCACCTTTGACTTCTGCCTACCTGGAGGTGACGGATTTGAACACCAAGAAAGTCAAGTATATTCCAGTGCCAAGGTAAACACACTGGTTTCTTAGGAAAACATATTGTGTTCCAGTTTTTATGCTGGTTGAACATCCACTGCGTCTGACCAGAATTTACACACTGTGTAAAGCTGTAGTGCCCCCTTCTGTTTATCTGAGATGGTGTGTTTAGAGCAGAAAAAGCTACTGAGTGCAAATGTTTGTATTCCCTGTGTTTTTTAATGGGGTAAAGAAAGGAAAAATACACCTCTGTGTTCCCAGCACGACAAACTTGAATACCAGTAAGATAAACCTAAAATGAGTGTGTATCCTGCAACAGAACAACGATCTAAACCATGAGACAACATTAACAACACAATAGTTTGAAAATCTCATCTCATGATCTCTAGCCGCTTTATCCTTCTACAGGGTCGCAGGCAAGCTGGAGCCTATCCCAGCTGACTACGGGTGAAAGGCGGGGTACACCCTGGACAAGTCGCCAGGTCATCACAGGGCTGACACATAGACACAGACAACCATTCACACTCACATTCACACCTACGCTCAATTTAGAGTCACCAGTTAACCTAACCTGCATGTCTTTGGACTGTGGGGGAAACCGGAGCACCCGGAGGAAACCCACACGGACACGGGGAGAACATGCAAACTCCGCACAGAAAGGCCCTCGCCGGCCCCGGGGCTCGAACCCGGACCTTCTTGCTGTGAGGCGACAGCGCTAACCACTACACCACCGTGCCGCCCCTAGTTTGAAAATAAAAATATTTATTCATATTCACATAGGGAGAAGCAAACTTTTTAACTGATGTCATTTTGTTGTGACACAATAGCAATGTCTGATTCAAATCACAGGTGCACTAGTGCATTAGTGCGCTCGTACGAATATGTTATCATTTCTATAGTAACAGCTCATTCACAGGGCCACGTATGACCTGCTCCACATAGTCTAAGCCTAATAATAAACGGATTTTAAAAATGTTCTCATCTAACAATGAAAAATGATTTAATTATTTAATATTTATGGAAGGAGTCTCAGGTGTCAGAGCTTTGCAACAGTCAGCTTTCCTCCATGGGAGAGTCTGCAGGACAGAGGATTGTCTTACTCAGTAATGACGAGCTGCAATTTTTTTCTCTTAACTTCAAGAGGAAAAAAAGCGGCTGGTGAAAGAACGACTGGTTATAGCTGTCGTAACATGAGTGATAACAGGAAATAACTTGTTTTGCAAGTTAGCAGCTAACTTATTCAACATCATTAAATGTAACTATAAACTGATAAAAAGTCTGATATTTTACTTGAAAAAATACTCATTGGAAAAATGCTGTTTCAAGAGCAATAAAACGTGACATGGCATGCTGTTTATTTATGTACAGTTATATATATATATACTGTATGTTGCTGGACAATTTCTGTTACTTTGTCATAAGGGTTTACAAACTTTTGTATTTTATAATATTAAAGAACAACTAGGAATTCTAGTCTTTACTTTGAACAAGATTATGAATTTTGCCTTGTCCAGTATCTGACTTTCCTGTCTAATGTGAGTTACCTTGCTTTCTAACACCAATGAAAATGCAGTAATTCTATCCACATCCACTGGATATGAGCAGTCGCACGCTCTGATTGGCTACTCTACTACTAGGCTATCGGCTTCTATACCGTGAGTAGAGAAAAACGAAATGGCAGAGCATGTTGTTGAACCAAGTGAGGACGAAATAAAAACTCTACTCGAAAACAAAACCCCAAAAATTATCAAGTATTTAAAAGAAACAGAAATAGCTATAAGAATATAGGGTTTTTTTTTCCTCCTCCAATATCCCCTGTTCCACACTCCAGCCTCCCCCCCCAAAAGCAACAAAATATGGAATAAAAGTCTTCGATGGGAAGAACATATCTTTTTTTTTTAATTTCTCAAGAATTATCATTGCATTTTTCACAAATTGCTACTCTCATTTCGCCAGTTTGTTTACATTCTAAGCGGAAATGATTTTGTCTGACATTTTGCATCAGGTTTTTATCCCCCGCTGGCCAAAAGGCCCGAAGGGGGATTATGTCATGGCGATGTCCGTCCGTCCCGGGAAGCTTCTGAAATCAGCTCCTCTCACAATTTCTGGAGGAATTTCATGAAACTTGACAGGATTCTTTGTCACGTGTCGGTAATACGCATATTACAATTTCGTTCAATTCAGTTGCATTTTACCAGAGGTTATGACAGTTGCCAGCGGGGGATATTGTGCTCTCAGAGCACTCGTTATGTACCGAATTTGCAAAAAATAAAAATGCTCAGGGGTGTCGTGGCTCAGGTGGCTAAGGCGCCATACCATAAATCCGGGGACCCGGGTTCGATTCCGACCCGAGGTCATTTCCCGATCCCTCCCCGTCTCTCTCTCCTGCTCATTTCCTGTCCTGTCTCTACACTGTCCTATCCAATAAAGGTGAAAAAAGCCCAAAAAATATCTTTTAAAAATAAAAATGCTCTATTTCTCAAAATCCAGTAAATGTGGATAGAATAAAACAGTTATTCCACTCAATCTCATCGTACATGGCTTACACTATGCACATTATCGGCTGTCAGCTCATGTACGACTTGATTTCGTGGAATAACTGTTAATGATCCACAGTGTACAGTGGAACCGTTCCCATTCCTACAAGTTATTTATTTCTCTGACCATTATCTCACTTTACCAGAAGCACTTCATAGCAGAAACATCAGTTTACACACACGTCTCATATTATTCCCATATTCCCACACTGTAATCCTGCAGGAGTATGTCCATGTCTCCTTACACGGTGTGGATCTCTAAGGTGTCCGACACTGATGTGCTGATCGCTCCATTGGGCTCTGGTGGCGTGGTGACTGTAGATATGGGAGGCTATGTGAGGGTGTGGGAGACAGGACTGGAAAATTTGCAGAAATCCCTGCTGGAGTGGAGGAACATGATCGGCTCTGAGGACGGCCGACCTGTCCAGGTAGGAGAAGCTTTGCGATGAAGGAATGTTTTATTATCAGGGGTGATGGCGTTCCGGCGCGGCGCCGGAACACTATCACCCCTGTATTATTAATACAGAGATTTAAGGTGCATTATGATTCGATGGGCATTTTATTGTGAGCTAAATATAGACTAAAATGCAGTTATGTTTATGCATACATGTCACAGGCGATTGCTCTAAGACAACGAGGGAGGCTCAGCCTCCTCTAAAAATGACAAACATCGTGTAGGATGAATTGCATTAGGCTTATGTTATAGCCGACCTTATAACATTGCTATTTCAGATCCAGAATCATAGAAATATATGTGCTCAACCCAACTACAGTGCGAAATCATTCCATTATAACTTTCCCCAGTTCGCCTAATGTGTGCGTGAGTTTTTCCCCCTCGTGACAGCGCGATGCAGCCCAGCCTCAGTGCACTTCAATGGCATTTGGGAGCTATGCGCTTTTCAATCTCAAAATGCAAGACGGTTATTGGACAAATACTGCGAAAACGCCCGCCCACGGACTCCGAGCCTCACAGTGGGAGGGACATGGCAAAGCTTTCCGCGAGGAGACTGGTGATTGGTGAAAGCGGCCGGATATTTTCTTTGATTGACAGCTCGTTTCAACTATAGACAGGCAGTGGTGAATCTCAGTTCAGTCCCATGCGGATTCGCAAGTGGTGTGGTGTATTGTAAGAGATCAGCTTACATTTCGATTTCATTCATTACATACGGTTTCTACCAGCTTTTTTAGTTTGTATATATTTTCATTGTAAATAAAGTGTAAATATAGTGTTGTCAAGTTTGCTATCTTAGTTCCAGAAATTTCATTTATTTGAGTGACTGAACTTGAACTTGAGGGGGCTAGTCAGCTAGCAAGAAAGCTGCGCACGGATGCCAAGCATTGCTGATTTAATTTTGGCGAAGCCATTTGCCAGTCTTCCTTTTGAGGAAAAATTAAAATTAAAGAGCAGGGTAGACCAACGCCTCAAACTGACTTGGTGAAAAAGGTAGGGAATAATACTCGTTCCTTTCAGCTCTCCTGGTACGAGAAAGTGAATTGGCTAACAGCAAGTGACCCACATCAACAACAGTAAATAGGCTACTTTAGTAATATGTCATGGATGGACCAAAAATATAGAATCTATTTAAAATGTTTATGCTGAGTATATTATATTGGAATATATATTTCTCTGGAAATGAATTAAACACAGCTACAATTTGGAAAACATTTTTAAACAAAAACACAGCCGAGAACATTTCACACTACAGACCTGGATTAAAAGTGAAGGGTTATCAAAATTGTCAATAAAACATTTCTCAGTCAAAATAAGTAAAATATAGGGAAAGTGTCATTGAATGAAATGTGTGGCACCCAGCTCGATGTTTGGCTCCCCAAGGTCAGTGCTTGTGCCTATTCCAGAACACTCTGCTGTTACTGCTGAGGTTCCTGATAAAGAGCTGCTTTCAATAATGATCAATTTTTAAACAACATGCCACAATTTTAAAATATAAAATGTTAAAATATACCCCCCAACACCACCATCATGTATATTGGACAGTAGGCTAATGGGCCAAAAGAACCTGTTATTTCACAGTTTGTGACCCTGCCAACAATCAGCCAGATCAGAGGCAAGAGTATGGGCAAAATTTATGTTTTTTTTCTTTTAAAATCTGGAAATATCGTAACCGACCAGCCTCCCCTGTTTGAAAGACTACCAGCCGCCACTGATACATGTTTACTTTTAAATGTAAAGTGGACCACTTGCATTTGGTTTGTATTGCAGTTGCAGGACATGACCATGTGGTGGCAGCATTAGGCTTCCGAATGGTCCTTTGAAGACTCTTCTGCATTAAAAGCATATTTTTTTTAAAAGCTGTTATTAACATGACATGGGAACAGTTAGTCATTTCCTCCCCTTTTTTTGCTTCCTGGTTTTATTTGAGTTTATGTAAGCTTTTGTACTTTCTCGTGAACAGTATCTGTTTTGTTCATACCTATCACAGTTTTAATGCTCCCCCCCATGTTTTATTTTACTAGTTTGTTACATCGATACTTATGTTAAAAGATGCTTGCCATCTTTGTTTTGTGGCTAAAATTCCACAGTCTTCCTCCTTGAACCTATCGTTTCATGTCAGTGCTTCAGGACCTGGCTATGTGAACGAGAGGTAAACAACTGACTTTATGTACAACCCCGATTCCAAAAAAGTTGGGACAGAGTACAAATTGTAAATAAAAACGGAATGCAATAATTTACAAATCTCAAAAACTGATATTGTATTCACAATAGAACATAGACAACATATCAAATGTTGAAAGTGAGACATTTTGAAATTTCATGCCAAATATTGGCTCATTTGAAATTTAATGACAGCAACACATCTCAAAAAAGTTGGGACAGGGGCAATAAGAGGCTGGAAAAGTTAAAGGTACAAAAAAGGAACAGCTGGAGGACCAAATTGCAACTCATTAGGTCAATTGGCAATAGGTCATTAACATGACTGGGTATAAAAAGAGCATCTTGGAGTGGCAGCGGCTCTCAGAAGTAAAGATGGAAAGAGGATCACCAATCCCCCTAATTCTGCGCCGACAAATAGTGGAGCAATATCAGAAAGGAGTTCGACAGTGTAAAATTGCAAAGAGTTTGAACATATCATCATCTACAGTGCATAATATCATCAAAAGATTCAGAGAATCTGGAAGAATCTCTGCGCGTAAGGGTCAAGGCCGGAAAACCATACTGGGTGCCCGTGATCTTCGGGCCCTTAGACGGCACTGCATCACATACAGGCATGCTTCTGTATTGGAAATCACAAAATGGGCTCAGGAATATTTCCAGAGAACATTATCTGTGAACACAATTCACCGTGCCATCTGCCGTTGCCAGCTAAAACTCTATAGTTCAAAGAAGAAGCCGTATCTAAACATGATCCAGAAGCGCAGATGTCTTCTCTGAGCCAAGGCTCATTTAAAATGGACTGTGGCAAAGTGGAAAACTGCTCTGTGGTCAGACAAATCAAAATTTGAAGTTCTTTATGGAAATCAGGGACGCCGTGTCATTCGGACTAAAGAGGAGAAGGACGACCCAAGTTGTTATCAGTGCTCAGTTCAGAAGCCTGCATCTCTGATGGTATGGGGTTGCATTAGTGCGTGTGGCATGGGCAGCTTACACATCTGGAAAGACACCATCAATGCTGAAAGGTATATCCAGGTTCTAGAGCAACATATGCTCCCATCCAGACGACGTCTCTTTCAGGGAAGACCTTGCATTTTCCAACATGACGATGCCAAACCACATACTGCATCAATTACAGCATCATGGCTGCGTAGAAGAAGGGTCCGGGTACTGAACTGGCCAGCCTGCAGTCCAGATCTTTCACCCATAGAAAACATTTGGCGCATCATAAAATGGAAGATACGACAAAAAAGACCTAAGACAGTTGAGCAACTAGAATCCCACATTAGACAAGAATGGGTTAACATTCCTATCTCTAAACTTGAGCAACTTGTCTCCTCAGTCCCCAGACGTTTACAGACTGTTGTAAAGAGAAAAGGGGATGTCTCACAGTGGTAAACATGGCCTTGTCCCAACTTTTTTGAGATGCGTTATTGTCATGAAATTTAAAATCACCTAATTTTTCTCTTTAAATGATGCATTTTCTCAGTTTAAACATTTGATATGTCATCTATGTTCTATTCTGAATAAAATACGGAATTTTGAAACTTCGACATCATTGCATTCCGTTTTTATTTACAATTTGTACTTTGTCCCAACTTTTTTGGAATCGGGGTTGTAATTAGACTATTCCGTGTATTAGGTTTGCTGGTTTACATTCTCGCCTGCTTTTGATATATGTGATTAGTGCACAGAGTCGGCCGGTGCGTCATTAAATTACATGTAGTCACACACCTGGTAGAGGATGTTTACTAATGGAGTGGCCATGCATCACTCTTCTGTCACCGATTTGATTTTACACTGTGATTGTGCGAGTCCTTCTTCACACACACCGAGTCTTTGTCTGATCCATTCCTCTCAAAGGGTAGAGACGCATCCTCTCAGAAAATCATGTCCGTGGATTCCTGAACTCTAGGGATCTTCCTTTATATAGCTTTCTCCCAGCATTCATCACCTCCACTCCATCACATATACTTACCTAGAATTCTGTCCCCACTGCTTTTTCACTAAACCTCTTTGAACACTGCTCTCTCTCAAAGTAGTGGCGCAGATTTGCTGTGTAGCCAGTGTAAAGGTATGGTATGTGTGTGTTCACACAGGGGGTGTAAGAGAGGGAGGGAAAGAGAAAACAGGGTTGAATCCGACTGTTGGGACTTTGAGATCAGGATTTATGAGACCTGAAGCTAGAGCTACAGGAGCTCTCACAGCACCCAAACACAGTCTCTAATCCTACCGTGCCTTATTTACACACACACACACACACACATAGCGTGCTCGCTGTATTGGGTCAGCTGGACTCAGTTGGTGTGCTCAGCTGGACAGTTTGAGTGGAACACTGTGGGATATGGGATTAAAGGACATCCTGGATTAGAGAGGCAGTGTTGTCTTCAAAGTGTGTTAAAGCGAGACGGCCTTTCGATTTCATAAAATCGGTGAAATTTATTTCCTTCTGAAATTTGGTCATTGCAATATATATTTATTTCTGCAATATCTCAAAACCCAGGCCATTCTGTGGCTGGGAAGTTATTTAATTTGAGGAGATTCCCTAGCAAATAACGTGCATGAAATTGCTCGCTTCGTGCAGTCGAGCAGACAGAGGAAGTCCGTGTGCGCATGCGCAGGTTTACCTGCTTCTTCTTATTTTCCTCCTTCTTTTGGGTTTTACGGCAGCTGGCATCCACAGTGTTGCATTACTGCCATCTACAGGTTTTCCGTTGACCGTGCACTGACAGTTACATCAATCTGTTGCTAAAGGAACAGCTGATCACACCGAGGTGCTCGCTGACCGCCAATATTTATTAGTTTGGTCCTGCGTTTCCTTTCCTTCCCAACATAACGCCTTTTCTTCTTGCTTTCCGTTACTGTAGTCGGTCTTTGACGTTTCATTCACGCACTCGCGTCCTCCATTTTTCTCTCCTGTTTCAAATTTGTATCCCACAATGCCTAGTGCGAATGGAGAAAGCCCACCATGTGATGCATGATGATGTATCTTGAATTGGGTCATGGTGAAGCAGGAAAAAATAGCGGATAATTTATTAATTGTTCTTTTAGGGACAAAACGTCTAAAATTGGAAGTCTGTGATTTTGAATTCAGTAGCTTTCAGTCCACTAAACAAAAATAATTGGGTGTCAGGGAAATTTCTTTTTATGACCTACACTTGAAAAAATCTGAAAGGCAGATGACTCACAGTGCTTGCTGCCACTTTCAGTCAGTTGTGTCAGTGCGACTCACTGTGTTTGAGTGCTGGACAGGAGATTCATCAGACTCCAAATCGTCAGCCTCATTGAGAGTGCCACTCATCGCCTTGTAAGGACATATCTGTCTGTGTCTTTGTTTTATTTTCAAGTCACAGACGGACAAATCATAATCTCATTCGCAAGTCCACCAAGCAAGAGAATGAATGCTCCAGTGTCTTTGCCCAGTGCCATGCTTTGGTTCTTGGAAACCATTAAAATTTTTAGAGTAATCTAAATTGCTCCTATCAATGAGCAGAATGACCTTTGTTGGTCAGCAGGATTTGATAACAAATGGAAAGCTAGTGATAGTCATATCAGCAGCCGACTGATTGACTAGTTCACCAGACGATGACAAATAAAAACAAAGCCTGATAGCTCAGACGCGTAAACTGCTTGTCCCAGGCACCTGAGCTAGTGATTTGTCCGCCACTATAAGTCACTTTTATTTATACAGCACATTCACAGACAGTGTTAGTCCAAAGTGCTGCATGTCAAAAACAAAACTAAATTAATTCAAACTGTACTGTTCCGTCTCTTGCCACAAAAAAAAGAAAGAAAAGCAGAAAGTAAGAGACAAGACTGTGCAGACACACCACTAATGGTAGTGCAAGGTCGTGAAAAACCTGCAAGACAAGTAAGGCACTACACAAAATGCAAATAAAGACATAAGATATAACTGTTTTAAACTATAGTGATGCAAAAGTAACTATTAGAGGCTGTCCACACGGCAACGGATTCAGGTGAATCTGATAAAATTGTTTATCGTTTCGGCCTGGCGTCCACACGGCACCGGCATTTTGGGTGCTGTGAGTGGAAAACGGGTTCCAGAGTGGAAAAATCTGGCAACGGCGCCGTTGCGAAGTCATCTGTATGAGTAGAACGGATTTGTTTACAATGACGTCACAACCACATGACTAGAACAAGCAGCACTCTCGCTGTTTTGTATGAACCACTGCATTGCATTCACTTTTGTATACAGCTTTTCTTTTAAATAAACAAGTAACTGAACCATTTCTTGAATTTCTTTTTTTTATTGGATAAGACTGCTTTTCAAAATGTTCACACACAATATAAAAAGTTATATAAATTATATAAAAATGCTTTTCAAAATGTTCACACACAATAAGAAAATTAAGTTATATAAAACTATGCACACTAATAAAACTAATTTGTACACACAGAAGGCACGATTTCCTCGCGTAGTCGCAGCCATCTTCTTCTTGTTGTTGTGTGTTTGTTCCTGTGAGTGCTTCACGCCGGGTAGAAGAAGGGGTTTATGCGCATGCGTCCTCCTACTTCTTCTATTGTTCTGGTGTCTCCGATGGGACCGTCTTACAGTGCACGTAGAGGTGTGGCATGTGTATTGCATCGTTTTCAGCAAGCGTTGCGTTGCCATATGAACCTGATATTTTACTGATCCGTTACCCATGTGGACGCGATATTTTTTTTAATAAAATCTCGTTGCCGTTGTCGTGTGGATGTAGCCTTAGTTTAAAAAATAAGATATAAAACAATAAAAGCTATGAATAGAGATGAACCAAGGGTAACCTAGAACAAGAAAAAATAGATGTCTGGATCCGATAAACCCTCAGAAGACTGGGTGAATGCATATGTTTTCAAATTGAATTTTGTCAAAATGTATTTTGAGACTTTATTTTAAAAAGTGCTCCATAGACTGGGCCACCACAACAAAATGCAGAATTGCCTTTAAGCCTCATCTGAGAGTGTAGAATGGTTAAAAGCAACTGGTTAGAGCAGGGGCGTAGCTGGGGGGGGTGGGTCCTGGGGTCGGACCATACATTTTTTTCAATAGCCGCATAAGAATATTAGAAAAGCGCCCGCTGTAATTTTTCTAACATTTTTTTAAAACCAGATCATCACCTCAGCCTCATTTCTATAACCTTGTATGGACTTTCTGTGGTTTGGACGCGAAAACCCAGTTCTGCACAAGCACAACATGATCGCACTAGAAAGCATGGTCAAGCTGCTAGTGTAGCTGCAGTCTTTTTAGTTGCGAATTACGAGTATTTTCTCTTGTGTTAATAATTCACCATGTCAAAAGCGAAACTTTCCTCCTTCTTTCGACGTGAAGAGAGGTAAGCAGTTTATGATATAATTTTTTCCATCAAAGTTGCATTTTGTGGCTTCGAAGCTAAGTTTTAGTGCCGTTTCTAGAACACAACATCAAGAAAACGTGGAAGAAACAGCAATAATTGAAGAGCCGGTTTCTACGCTACCTAAAACTGGCAATGGTAATTATTTTTTGTTACATATTTTTCATAGTTCTATTCTAGTACTAAGTCAATTTTTTGATCTGCATCAGTTGAGATCTGCATCGGTTGACTAGGGCAAGATGTCGAGCCACTATCCATACACTGCCGGATAAAGCTGATTTGGCCTAATCATTGTCCGACATCTCAACAGCTCGTAGCATGAGATGAAAGAATGATGCAAAGACCGCGTTATTTTCTCAAATGTATTCAATGTATTTTTTCATTTACGAACCTGCAGGTATGTACTCAGGCTGCCAGTCAGTGTGTGACCCCCCCTTTGAAAAATCCTAGCTACGCCCCTGTAGAGGATGTGATTGCTGGGTCGCTGTGATTGTGGGTTGGTGTAGTTTTTAAAAAACAACACTTAAATGCCTTTAACATTAACTTACAGTACTTCACCTTCTCTTGTGTTTCTTCCAGTGACAAACATCCATATTTGCCGGTCACTGAGAAAAATGAGAACACCACTGTAGCAGACTGCAGCTCATACAGTATAAGGTCAAAAATTTGGACACCCCTACTCATTCATAGGTTTTTCTGTATTTTGTCTATTTTCTACATTGTAGAACAATACTGAAGACATCAAAACTACGAAATAACATTTGGAACACATATGGAATTATGTGGTAAACAAAAAAAGTGTTAAAAAAATAGGTTTCATATTTTAAAATATAGGTTTCAGCGTTTACCTTGATGACGCTTTGCACACTATTGGCATTATCGTAACCAGCTTCATGAGGGAGTCACCTGGAATGCTTTTCAGTTAATAGGTGTGACTCGTTAAAAGTTAATTAGTGCAATTTCTTGCCTTCTTAATGCATCTGAGATCAAACAGTAAAAAGTAAATAATAAAAATACAGTAAATAGCCCTATTCCACAACTGTAGTAATCCATATTATGTCAAGAACCGCTCAACATTACTTTAAAGGTAGACTGCCTTTCAGATTTCAAGTGTAGGTCATAAAAATTTGTTCCCTGACACCCAGTTATTTTTGTTTAGTGGACTGAAAGCTACTGAATTCTAATCACAGACTTCCAATTTTATTAGGTTTTTTAAATAGAACAATTAATGAATTTAGGGCCACTATGTCATGCATCACGTGGTGGGCTTTCTCTGTTTACGCAAAGTATTGTGGGATACACTACCGTTCAAAAGTTTGGGGTCACCCAGACAATTTTGTGTTTTCCATGAAAAGTCACACTTCTATTTACCACCATAAGTTGTAAAATGAATAGAAAATATAGTCAAGACATTTTCCTGGCCATTTTGAGCATTTAATCGACCCCACAAATGTGATGCTCCAGAAACTCAATCTGCTCAAAGGAAGGTCAGTTTTATAGCTTCTCTAAAGAGCTAAACTGTTTTCAGCTGTGCTAACATGATTGTACAAGGGTTTTCTAATCATCCATTAGCCTTCTGAGGCAATGAGCAAACACACTGTACCATTAGAACACTGGAGTGAGAGTTGCTGGAAATGGGCCTCTATACACCTATGGAGATATTGCACCAAAAACCAGACATTTGCAGCTAGAATAGTCATTTACCACATTATCAATGTATAGAGTGTATTTCTGAGTAGTTTAAAGTGATCTTCATTGAAAAGAACAGTGCTTTTCTTTCAAAAATAAGGACATTTCAAAGTGACCCCAAACTTTTGAACGGTAGTGTACAAATTTGAAACAGGAGAGAAAAATGGAGGACGTGAGTGTGTGATTGAAACGTGAAAGACCGACTACAGTAACGGAAAGCGAGAAGAAAAGGCGTTATGTTGGGAAGGAAAGGAAACGCAGGACCAAACTAATAAATATCGGCGGTCAGCGGGCACCTCGGTGTGATCAGCTGTTTGTTTAGTGACAGATTGATGTAACTGTCAGTGAACGGTCAACGGAAAACCTGTAGATGGCAGTAATACAACACTGTGGATGCCAGCTGCCGTAAAACCCAAGAGAAGAAGACGACGCAGATGCTGAAAGGTAAATCTGCACATGCGCACACGGACTTCCTCTGTCTGCTTGACTGCGTGAAGCGAGCGATTTCATGCATGTTATTTGCTAGGGAATCCCCTCAAATTAAATAACTTGCCAGCCACAGAATGGCCTGATATTTTGTGAGATATTACAGAAATAAATATATATCACAATGACCAAATTTCAGAGGGAAATAAATTTCATAGATTTTATGAAATCGAAAGGCCGTCTCGCTTTAAAGGAACAGTCCACCGTACTTCCATAATGAAATATGCTCTTATCTGAATTGAGACGAGCTGCTCCGTACCTCTCCGAGCTTTGTGCGACCTCCCAGTCAGTCAGACGCAGTCAGACGCGCTGTCACTCCTGTTAGCAATGTAGCTAGGCTCAGCATGGCCAACGGTATTTTTTGGGGCTGTAGTTAGATGTGACCAAACTCTTCCACGTTTTTCCTGTTTACATAGGTTTATATGACCAGTGATATGAAACAAGTTCAGTTACACAAATTGAAACGTAGCGATTTTCAATGCTATGGAAAGTCCGCACTATAATGACAGGCGTACTAACACCTTCTGCGCGCTTCGGCAGCGCATTGATATCTGAGCTCCGTATCAATGCGCTGTCGAAGCGCGCAGGTGTTAGTACGCCTGTCATTATAGTGCGGACTTTCCATAGCATAGAAAATCGCTACGTTTCAATTTGTGTAACTGAACTTGTTTCATATCACTGGTCATATAAACCTATGTAAACAGGAAAAACGCGGAAGAGTTTGGTCACATCTAACTACAGCCCCAAAAAATACCATTGGCCATACTGAGCCTAGCTACATTGCTAACAGGAGTGACAGCGCGTCTGACTGCGTCTGACTGACTGGGAGGTCGCGCAAAGCTCGGAGAGGTACGGAGCAGCTCGTCTCAATTCAGATAAGAGCATATTTCATTATGGAAGTACGGTGGACTGTTCCTTTAAGCCATGAAGTGTCTTTTAATTAATAAAAATAAAGAAATCATTGAATTAGAAGGTGTGTTCAAACTTTTGACTGGTACTGTCTGTAGACTACCAAAAAAATGTATTAAATACAATAAATTGAAAGGCCATGGCCTAAGGGTTAGAGAAGCAGCCTTGAGCCCAAAGGGTCACTGGTTCAATTCCCTGGACTGACAGGAAACATCCGTGGCTGAAGTGCCCTTGAGCAAGGCACCTAACCCCCAACTGCTTCCCAGGATGTGTGTGCTTGTTGTACATCACTCTTTATAAAAGTGTCTGCTAAATGGCTGTAATGTAATGTAGCTGGTTTGTATTCAGAGATCTGTACGTATGATTTTTTTTCCCTCTTACACACCACCACATTGCTCTGTAGGCCACACACTTCTGTATTACATGTGGAAATCTTTCACTACTGGAATATCTGATGTATAATGCTGTTCTGGTCTGCATTCCTCAGATCGCTCTGCGAAATGAGTTAGTGGCGAGACATTAGAGCACCAAAATCCAGCAATAAGAGCGTCTCTTTGAGCTCATACTGGGATCCCGGCCACCTGTCTCATTCCACTGCTATAGACTCATTCCCTCTTTCCATCTTTCAGCTTTTAAAACCCTCTGTCACATTGTCAGATTTTATTTCCTCTCTCTCATCACTTTTTTCTCTTTCTCACATTGTTTTAGCGCTATATTTTTACACTCCAGCATTCTTGTGAATAGCGCCTCTGTTACAGCCTATAGTGGGGCATTCCTTCAGCCGTGGGTGTTTTCCCCTTTTTAAAACTCTCTGTCTCCTGCCTTCCTGGATTAATGAGCCTGTAAATTTCCCTCCATTCTCACAGGCTGGACCCACCTGGTGTGGATTTACGAGGAGGGTCGAGATAAAGTGAATCGCTTTCTCATCACATGTCCAAACACTGCATGGTGGAAAGCTGAGGAGTACTGACTGTGCTGTGGCTCTCTCTCTCTCTCTCTCTCTCTCTCTCTCTGTGAGAAATTTGCCTGGTGTTTAATGAGCTTGATTACAGTAGTCCTGACAATCTCCTGAACTTTCAACAGCAGTCACCTGTGTGCATACCAGTTCAATTTGAACATCTATTTTATTTGGATTATAGGCACTTTCTTTTGTCAACACTATGAAATGAAGATCCTACTCAGGTGCACAGTAATTGACAGTAGTTTTGTTTGTTCAGTGCTGTATCTGCATCAGCTTGTCCAGGCATGGCCTATGGAGCAATAGCTGTTCCAGAATGAGTCCCATGCAGTTCAGTGTAGGCGTTTCCATGATCTCTATGAAACCCGTTGTTTGGTGGGAAGCATTGGCTCTTCCCATGAAAGAGTCCATTATGAGGTCATGGCCGTCTCTCAGTTGTGTCTTTCCTCTGTCCACGGCTAGCACTTTGCTCTTTTCCCTTTATTAAGCCCTTTTTACACAGATTGTATTATTATACACACAAGGCACTTTCTCGATGGAATAAAAACATTTTTTTTTCGCGGTCCAAATCCTGCGCTCTGATTGGCTGGCGAGCGGGTCCGTATCCTACGGTATGGACCCCAGTTACGAACCTTTGGTGACTCGCTCATTCACAACAACAACAACAAACATGGTAGCATTTTTTTGTCAACATTTATCTTTTTTTTATAAGATTTATTTATAAGATTATCAAAAATCTTGTACATTTTTGCCAGCATTTCTCAGGAGAATAGCATTAATTTTACAGCATGGATAGCGATAAAGACAGTGTTCACAGCGAAAGCGAGTTTTATTACCCTGAGGAAGAAGAAATAAAAGAAAACATTTCAGGAGAAAGCTAAAACCTGTAATTTGCTAACACTGAGCAAAAGCATGGCTGAATCCTGAATGACTCAATTTTGTATAAATAGGGGACTACATAGGCGGCAAAATGTAGTTTTTTTTTTCCTGCCATGGAAGTGCACTTGTATACCGAGGAGAAAGAAATTTGCATTACAGCCGTGAATGAGGATTCAAAATGGCGGCTCGGCTCGGTTTTCCCTTTCGGGCGCTCTCGTTTTCTGTTAGAATTTAAAGAAAAAAATAAATATATTATTTACCAGCTTAAGGTCGGTCTGTATGGTGAAATACCGTGACCGAGGTCTTGAAAGTACTGAGCGAGGCCCTCTGGGCCGAGGTCAATATTCAAGGCTGAGGTCACGGTATTTCACCATACGGACCTCCCAACTGGTAAATAACATAATGTCCTAGAACACTTCCTTTTGGTTGGGGTTTTTTTGCTAGAAATGGTCATCTCTGATGTAACTACCGTGCATCTGTTTGCTTCGAGGTGTTTCAGCTCCTCTGCGATCTGTTTAGCTTGCTCCATATTCATTCCATAGTGAAATTACATGCCTGTATGCAGCTTAAGTAGCCACGAGCTCAGCTCATATCATACAGCTGATTGGCGAAAAAAAAAAAAGACTTAAATCGTCACGTGAATGGCCCATATGGTAATTTACCCACACCCCCCCAGCAGGCTACAGTCCTGACAAAAACAAGACAATTTGCAAAAAAAAATGTATGCTTTTCCAACAAAACAATCTATTATCTGAAATACTGATTGCATTCTTCAAGATCTCAACTTGTAGCCTGGCAAGCCAGACTAAATGTGAATATTTAGTCTGGCCTCGATCCGTAGACATTTCCGAAGCGGGTAGGAGGAACAAACCGCTGTCTTTCAAACTGTCTCTGTGCGTATAGGCCAACGCTCTGACCAATCAGCGCAACAGTGACTGTGACGTAGTCAGAGCGACAGAAAGCAGTGGGGGAGACCTTGAAATAAATAATTTTTCAAAATGCGTATTAATTAATAAACAGATTCTAGATATTAAGAAGTTTGGAGATAATGACCACAAGTTTGGAGTCTGTACCACATACACATTTTTTTCCAAGTGTTTTTCAAGGGTTTGCTTAAACTGTTTTTGAGAGTTTTTATTTAGTGGTGTTTGGTAAAATAATTTCCCTTAAATTTAAAATAACGGGAAAATAAGAAACAATCAAAAAGTAATGTTTCAAAGCTGTTTATTAATTCTTCGTACTGCACAAACTAGCCCCATCCTTTTGGCTATGAGCGGAGCCAGCTGGTAGATCAGACTTTTGCCATAGCCGGTCGGCAAAACAGCGAAAACGTCCTTCTTGAAAAGGAATGAGTGGAGAGCCTCTTCCTGCTCATGTTTCAACGAAAACTCCAAGTCTAATTCTTCTAAAACTGATTCCAAAGCGGAGTCAAACGCGCGCTGTTCACTAGCCCGTAGCCATCTTTCCTGCTGCGCTTTCTCCAGCGTCGCGCAGCTTTGTCGTCACTCCTGCAAAAGCCCGCCCAAAGAATCCAAACAAAAACCTTGCGTTGTGATTGGCGGGCATGATTTGATGCCCGGGGTGTTTTTGTTTATATGGTGCGAGGCTAGACCCATTCGCTAGGCAAAAATATTTTTGGCCGCTAGGCGGGTGGGTCTAGTTTACTAGGCTACTCAACTTGCACATTATGGAAAAAAACGAAAATCACAAATTAAAAAAAAAAATGCTTCTTTTGCGATTTTCTCGGATTCGTTTCGGCCGACGTGTGTCCGTGGATTCCATGACTCGTCACATATATGTATTCTATTCCCTTCTAGCGGGTTTCATTCATTTGGTTTCATAGCATGCAATATTGTTAGCATATCACTTATCCTACATGTATTACATCACCCAATGGAGAATGAGCATTGATTATGGTTTATGATATTGCATGGTTGTCAAGAGAAGATGACGTCAGACATTGGACACGTAAAACTTCCACGCTAGTGAGCGACTGTGACAATTTGTAAACAAACATGGCTGCCAGGTTTGCTTTGTTAAATATGGAAGATTTTGAAAGAGAAAGATGCCTTGATCACCTGAAAGGAATGTGTACGTATAATAAAAATAATATTGGCTGGCTTTTATTCATGGTACATCAGATATATTCCATTTCAATATCATGCTAGCTGAATGGAATATATCTGATATACCACTCAATGCCAGCCAATGTTATTTAATTATTGGTGTAAAAAAGGCATCTCAATATTTCAGGTTGAGTGATTTATAGTGAACCAAATAAAGCCGGCATGAAGCCGTGCCAGTGTGTTTTTTTTACTTTGCAAGCCAGCGTTCCAAAACCAGAGGCATGACGCATAACAACAGAGCATCAGGTCTAAGGTGACGTATTTACACATCAGAATTACGAATACCCTGAGCATACCGGCGTTGCTTTAAAAACAGCGGCGGGTGAACTGAGTGTTGAGGTGCTTTTGTTAGCCATGCACATTTATACCACTCTTCAAATGCAAGCAAAGTTGCTGAGCATCATATGCAACATGTAATCACTTCCATAAAATAATTAATGTTTAAGGAAAGTAATAGCCTCAGTACAGTGTGTGTATTTATATACATTTATATACAGTGGTGCTTGAAAGTTTGTAAACCCTTTAGAATTTTCTATATTTCTGCCTAAATATGACCTAAAACATCATCAGATTTTCACACAAGTCCTAAAAGTAGATAAAGAGAACCCAGTTAAACAAATGAGACAAAAATATTATACTTGGTCATTTATTTATTGAGGGAAATGATCCAATATTACATATCTGTGAGTGGCAAAAGTATGTGAACCTCTAGGATTAGCAGTTAATGTGAAGGTGAAATTCGAGTCGGGTGTTTTCAATCAATGGGATGACAACCAGGTGTGAGTGGGCACCCTGTTTTATTTAAAGAACAGGGATCTATCAAAGTCTGATCTTCCCAACACATGTTTGTGGAAGTGTATCATGGCACGAACAAAGGAGATTTCTGAGGACCTCAGAAAAAGTGTTGTTGATGCTTATCAGGCTGGAAAACGTTACAAAGCCATCTCTAAAGAGTTTGGACTCCACCAATCCACAGTCAGACAGATTGTGTACAAATGGAGGAAATTCAAGACCATTGTTACCCTCCCCAGGAGTGGTTGAGTAACAAAGATCACTCCAAGAGCAAGGCGTGTAATAGTCGGTGAGGTCGCAAAGGACCCCAGGGTAACTTCTAAGCAACTGAAGGCCTCTCTCACATTGGCTAATATTAATGTTCATGAGTCCACCATCAGGAGAACACTGAACAACAATGGTGTGCATGGCAGGGTTGCAAGGAGAAAGCCACTGCTTTCCAAAAAGAACATTGCTGCTTGTCTGCAGTTTGCTAAAGATCATGTGGACAAGCCAGAAGGCTATTGGAAAAATGTTTTGTGGACGGATGAGACCAAAATAGAACTTTTTGGTTTAAATGAGAAGCAATATGTTTGGAGAAAGGAAAACGCTGCATTCCAGCATAAGAACCTTATCCCATCTGTGAAACATGATGGTGGTAGCATCATGGTTTGGGGCTGTTTTGCTGCATCTGGGCCAGGACAGCTTGCCATCATTAATGGAACAATGAATTCTGAATTATACCAGCAAATTCTAAAGGAAAATGTCAGGACATCTGTCCATGAACTGAATCTCAAGAGAAGGTGGGTCATGCAGCAAGACAACGACCCTAAGCACAAGTCGTTCTACCAAAGAATAGTTAAAGAAGAATAAAGTTAATGTTTTGGAATGGCCAAGTCAAAGTCCTGACCTTAATCCAATCGAAATGTTGTGGAAGGACCTGAAGCGAGCAGTTCATGTGAGGAAACCCACCAACATCCCAGAGCTGAAACTGTTCTGTATGGAGGAATGGGCTAAACTTCCTCCAAGCTGGTGTGCAGGACTGATCAACAGTTACCATTTAATATTTAGTTGCAGTTATTGCTGCACAAGGGGGTCACACCAGATACTGAAAGCAAAGGTTCACATACTTTTGCCACTCACAGATATGTAATATTGGATCATTTTCCTCAATAAGTAAATGACCAAGTATAATATTTTGTCTCATTTCTTTCACTGGGTTCTCTTTATCTACTTTTAGGACTTGTGTGAAAATCTGATGAAGTTTTAGGTCATATTTATTCAGAAATATAGAAAATTGTAAAGGGTTCACAAACTTTTAAGCACCACTGTATATTTATATGTATATATAAAATATGTTTGTGTCCTTGAGAACAAAATCCAAGCCAGCTTTTTGCGTGAAAAAGGTGTCACAGAAAACTACACTTGAAAACGTGAGAGAGAGAGAGAGAGAGAGAGAGAGGGAGGAAGTGTGGAAGAGAAGAAGAGAGGAGTGAAGAGACGTGACCGAGCAACATGTTTATGTGATCAGAAATATGTTCGAGGAGAAAGTGAAGAAAAGTTGGAAGCGATTTGAAGCAGAAAGGCACACGGACCTCAGACGCCGTAGACAGAGACGTTCGAATTCACACTGGTCTCAGAAAGTAGAATGTCAAGGTCAAAAATGTCACACTCCTGTCCCGCCGTTCCGATTGCCCCTTACACACAGACATCGATTCCGGCTCTGTGATTAGCAATTGTTTCGGCTCAGAGGCAGAACAACACAGGCCCCCATTCTGCTTTCGGATGTTTTTCGGACTCCGTTTCCCCTTTCCTCAATTTTCTCTCGGGATTATTAAAGTATTTCTGATATTGATTCTACAGAACGTGAGGCGGAATAAAGGCGTGAGGATTCCGCCTTGAACAGGCTGTGTTAAAGGGGTCTTAATTTCACATTATTAGAACACAACACTCTCCTACACGTGCTGATGTCAGACCTGTGGAATGTCTGCCTTTGTTCTAGTTCTTGTATTGTTCCCTGAGGCAACTGATGCAATTTCTGTAGTGCAGCAAAAGAGCAGACGCTTTGCCTGACTGAGTTTGCCATGTTTGACAATAATATAGACATGGAGGAAAAGGCAAGTGAAGGCAGAGACCTGAGTGACATTAATGGTCTCTCAGTTATTGGAAATTCTACTGTGCAAGGAATGCTTGGCATCGCACAAGTCCTTTCATTTACTGTAGTGACATGATCTATAGCCCGTGACCCAGTGCAGCACAGGACAGCCATGTATATTCCTGTTATTCAGGCCAGCCTGACGTCAGTGACTCTACAAGCCAACCATATATGTGCCTATGTAAGACAGAGCTGAATTCTTTCTTACAGTTTAAAACAAGTAGCCAGAGAGTGTCAGGAAGTCAGTGATTCCAACAGGTGCAAGCTGAGATCCCTGGGTGTACGTGTTTAAAGGGAAGTTGACACTGACTCATCTCTGACTACCACTCAGCCTTAGAGTGGAGAAACGCTCGTAATGGCAGAAAAAGGCAGATGATGAGTGACGTATGAAACGAGAAATAGTCTGACAACTGATTAATGATTCATAATATAATTCAGTCTAGCTAGTCTGAGCCTTCGAAGGCGTTGTGCATGCTTAGTGGTTCATTACAGTGAATAAATATTCTGTTTGTCTTAAACGATTACAAATGATTCAGTTATGCTTCATATGCTGCACTGAACTCATGGCCAGTGCTAATAGGGGGAGGAGGTGGAGCCCAGGGCTAAAGGAGGAGGTCCGCTAAACTTTAATTAAGATGTCTGACTATTCTGAATCTATACAAAATGTAGTATGAAATTAAACTGGGTTTGTAGCTGAAAGCAATATTTTATAAGACAACCCCAATTCCAAAAAAGTTGGGATGCTGTGTAAAATGTAAATAAAAACAGAATGCAATGATTTGCAAATCTCATAAAACCATACATTTTTCACAGTAGAGAACAGACAAAATATCAAATGTTTAAACTGAGAAATTGTACCATTTTAAGAAAAAAAAAAGGTAATTTTGAATTTGATGGCAACAACACGTCTCAAAAAAGTTGGGACAGGGCCATGTTTTTCACTGTGTAGCATCCTTTCTTCTTTTAGCAACAGTCCGTAAACATCTGAGAACTGAGGAGACCAGCTGCTGGAGTTTTGGGAGAGGAATGCTGTCTCATTCTTGCCTGATATAGGATTCTCGATGCTCAACAGTCCTGGGTCTTCTTTGTCGTATTTTTCGTTTCATGATGTGCCAAATGTTTTCAATTGGTGAAAGGTCTGGACTGCAGGCAGGCCAGTTCAGCACCCGTACTCTTCGACTATGAAGCCATGCTGTTGTAATAGATGCAGTACAGTATATGGTTTAGTATTATTTTGTTGAAATATGCAAGGCCTTCCCGGAGAAAGACGTTATCTGGATGGGAGATATGTTGCTCTAAAACCTGTATATACTTTTCAGCATTGATGGTGCCTTTCCAGATGTGCAAGTTGCCCATGCCATAGGCACTAATGCACCTCCATACCATCAGAGATGCAGGCGGTTGAACTGGGCGCTGATAAGCCGGATGGTCCCTCTCCTCATTAGTCCGGAGGATGCGGTGTCCATGGTTTCCAAAAAGAATTTCAAATTTCGATTCATCTGACCACAGAACAGTTTTCTACTTTGCCTCAGTCCATTTTAAATGAGCTTTGGCCTGGAGAACATGTTCAAATATGGCTTCTTCTTTGCATGATAGAGCTTGAACCTGCATTTATGGATGGCACGGTGAACTGTGATCACAGACAATGATTTCTGGAAGTGTTCCTGAGCCCATGCAGTGATTTCCATTACAGAATCATGTCTGCTTTTAATGCAGTGCCACCTGAGGGCCCGAAGATCACGGGCCTCCAGTATTGTTTTTGGGCCTTGTTCCATGTGCGCAGAGATTTCTCCAGAGTCTTGAAATCTTTTGAGTATGTTATGTCCTGTAGATTGAGATATTAAAAGTCTTTGCAATTTTATGTTGAGGAACATTATTCTGAAATTATTCCACAATTTGTAGATGCAGGTTTTCGCGGATTGGTGAATGTCTGCCCATCTTTACTTCTGAGAGATTCTGCCTCTCTAAGATGCTCTTTTAGACCCAGTCCTGTTACTGACCTGTTGCCAATTAACCTAATTAGTTGCCAAATATTTCTCCAGCTGTTTCTTTTTAGTACCACTTACTTTTCCAGCCTTTTCTGGCCCCCGTCCCAACTTTTTTTGAGATGTGTTGCTGCCATCAAATTCAAAATGAGCTAACATTTTTCATGAAATAGTAAAATGTCTCCATTTAAACATTTGATATGTTGTCTGTTCTGTTGTGAAAAAAATGTGGGTTTATGAACTTTGCATATCATTGCATTCTGTTTTTATTTACATTTTACACAACGTCCCAACTTTTTTTTGGAATTGGGGTTGTAACTTAGTAATACCGTTTTATATTAGGACGCTGTGCAGGTACAGCAAGTGCATGTGATGATAATAATAATAACAATAATAATAATAATATTAGTCATACAATTTAAATGAAGGATCTATCTATTTGGCATATCACTACAGTGACGTGGCTGCTCTGACGGCTCCAGCCATCAAAGTTTCTAGGGAAGAATTACAGTAGTGGTTTCCTGTTGCCTTCTACTGGTTTATTATAGAGGTTTTCTCCTCTCAACCATTCACACACATTCACACCTATGGACAATTTAAAGTAGCCAGTTAAAGTGCATATCCTGGAGCAATTTTGTTTTTTTTTTTATATGAAAGTATGTCCCTTTCCACACTCATCCAGAAGGGTAATTTTGCACAAGGTCATCTGTCTACAGCAGAAAAAAATAAAATAACAAAACATGTCTGGAAAAATCCCAAGGGAGTCTGGAGCCAGATTCGTGACGTCACCTGCGGAAGCGCCAGCAGGCTGCGAGAGCTTTGCACGGTTTCAGTGCACAGCCTGTGTAGACCAAGCGCTCCCATTTCTCTCTCATTGCCCGGTCTTTTGGGAAACGATGAGTACTAATGGTGCGTTCATGTGCTATGGGAATTATGGTAAATACCAAACGCTGACATGGAAAGCACACATGAACGCCCCCTCTTGTGGTATTTTCTACTGGGCAACTCGTAGAAAATTTTGATACACGAGTTGCCGAGATGAGATGAACTTTAACCTTTTCAGCATGGCGGCGAGCGGTACAAGACTAGCTTATGAACCAAGAAAGAAGTGGTTTTCACCTACGGAAAGCTGACTCTCACCTTCTAAACGAGTCATGTATATTATATTATTATAATATGTATATTATAGCCTAATACAAAATATTCTGTGGCTGTCCAAAGAACGCCAACAATGATCTAGATACTGGCTACTCTCATTGTGGCTACAGCCAAATTTCCAAAAACTGCGTGGCATTCAATGTGTTAAGAAAATCTCTACTTGTCATGATCAGGAAATATTCAGCATTTTTTGACTTTTGATAACTCATATTCCTGCTGCAGCTGATGAACAAGGCAATCTATAATTGTTTTAGCCAAATAACAGGCCTGATTCTGAATCTGGTCCACCATCTTTAATTTGTCAACAACAACAAAAGCATGTGAACACAACACACTGGTAAATACCACTTCCCAACTGGAAAATATCATCTTCCCATAGCACATGAACGCAGCATAATCCCATCAAGATTGGTGTTGCTGCACCCTCCTACGATACATTTGTTAACCATTTTAATAATTACGCGATAACTTTGAAGAAATTTGCAGAAAACCTCCAGGTCGTTTACTCATAAACAAACCAGCGCTGACTTAGGATTCAGAGGGAGGCGTCCCGCACGCGACGTCACGAAAATCAGTGTTTGCTGGGAAATCCAAATGCCAAAATTTTTCAGAGGCGGACCAATTCGCCTCAAATGGCTTGATTTCAACTGAATTTTTCTGGTATTGCGCAAGGTAAAAAAATAGCACAAAATGAAAAATGTGACAGATATTTGACCAAAGTTTACTATAAAATAGGAGAATTACACTGATCTTGCTCCTGAATTTACCCGTGACATGCACTTTAACCTAACTGCATGTCTTTGGACTGTGGGGGAAACCGGAGCACCTAGAGGAAACCCACACAGAGACGGGGAGAACGTGCAAACGTCACACAGAAAGGTCCCCGGTGGCCGTGAGGTTCGAACCCAGAACCTTTTTGCTGTGAGACAACACTGCTAACCACTGCACTTTAAATGAAGGAAAAGGAATGAAAGCAATAGTAATACAACTAAAAGAAAGAAGACAAATGGGGGTCAAGAATTCCTAGCTACAAGAATTCCCGATTGTAATTAAAATACCTTTTAGAATCAAAATGTGAGGTGAAAATAGCAAACATTAATTGCTAAAAATGCAGCAATAAAAAAAAAAGATAAATATTCGACTTGATAAATTTAATGATGATTAGGCTGAAACAGTGCAGGTTTGATAAAATAGGAAAATAAAGGTGCATTTATGATTCATACTGTTTATAACTAAAAGCTGTCGTTAATATGTCGGAATAAATGTTTTTAATAAATTAAATATAGTCATGAAAGAACCTCCATTTTAATTTGCTTGAAAGATGCATTTGAAAGATAAATTGTCTTATAACACAAAGGCTAAATGTTTCCAGCATTTGCTGCAGACTGAAGGCATGTGAATGAAGACTCCGACTGACCGTGTTTAGGTTGAGAAATCTTTAGGTTGATAGTGATCAGTGGATCTTTATCTCTCAGTATAGAGAGAGGGTGAAGAAGCAACATTTCTCCTTTAACCTCGAGAACAATCTGTCTACTGTCTGCAGATCAGAGACTCCAATTAAGGTGTGTCCTGTATACATATTCTCCATGCAGTACACAGGTATTCTGTATATAGCCGTGTATGTGTGTGGGCGTGTAACAGAAGCTGGAGTCGTGTCTCCGGGGCTTGACGTGGGCACATGCTGTTCTTGTAGCCGCCTCTGTCCCCATGTCCTCATATCTGTGGTATGGCAAGTGTCATCGCCTTTCCGTCTCCAATGTTTCTCCATGTAGAATCTGACCCAGAATCACTGTCTCCGAGTGTGAAGTGCTCCAGCAGCTGGGGAAACATTCCATTCTGCAGGCTGTGTGGCTGATGTGCCTGTGTGAAGCTCTATTTGGATGCTGATAGGGCCATGAACACTGCAAAAAAACTGAAAACTGAAATTGAGGAGAAAATTCCTTAACACTAGTGAAATTATCTTGCTGCATGGACAGATAATTTTACTTGACAAGACATTTTGGAATACAGTGGTGCTTGAAAGTTTGTGAACCCTTTAGAATTTTCTATATTTCTGCCTAAATATGGCCTAAAACATCATCAGATTTTCACACAAGTCCTAAAAGTAGATAAAGAGAACCCAGTTAAACAAATGAGACAAAAATATTATACTTGGTCATTTATTTATTGAGGAAAATGATCCAATGTTACATATCTGTGAGTGGCAAAAGTATGTGAACCTCTAGGATTAGCAGTTAATTTGAAGGTGAAATTAGAGTCAGGTGTTTTCAATCAATGGGATGACAATCAGGTGTGAGAGGGCACCCTGTTTTATTTAAAGAACAGGGATCTATCAAAGTCTGATCTTCACAACACGTTTGTGGAAGTGTATCATGGCACAAACAAAGGAGATTTCTGAGGACCTCAGAAAAAGCGTTGTTGATGCTCATCAGGCTGGAAAAGGTCACAAAACCATCTCTAAAGAGTTTGGACTCCACCAATCCACAGTCAGACAGATTGTGTACAAATGGAGGAAATTCAAGACCATTGTTACCCTCCCCAGGAGTGGTGGACCAACAAAAATCACTTCAAGAGCAAGGCATGTAATAGTCGGTGAGGTCACAAAGGACCCCAGGGTAACTTCTAAGCAACTGAAGGCCTCTCTCACATTGGCTAATGTTTATGAGTCCACCATCAGGAGAACACTGAACGACAATGGTGTGCATGGCAGGATTGCAAGGAGAAAGCCACTGTTCTCCAAAAAGAACATTGCTGCTTGTCTGCAGTTTGCTAAAGATCATGCGGACAAGCCAGAAGACTATTGGAAAAATGTTTTGTGGATGGATGAGACCAAAATATAACTTTTTGGTTTAAATGAGGAGCGTTATGTTTGGAGAAAGGAAAACACTGCATTCCAGCATAAGAACTTTATCCCATCTGTGAAACATGGTGGTGGTAGTATCATGGTTTGGGCCTGTTTTGCTGCATCCGGGCCAGGACGGCTTGCCATCATTGATGGAACAATGAATTCTCAGTTATACCAGCGAATTGTAAAGGAAAATGTCAGGACATCTGTCCATGAACTGAATCTCAAGAGAAGGTGGGTCATGCAGCAAGACAACGACCCTAAGCACACAAGTCGTTCTACAATGAATGGTTAAAGAAGTTAATGTTTTGGAATGGCCAAGTCAAAGCCCTGACCTTAATCCAATCGAAATGTTGTGGAAGGACCTGAAGCGAGCAGTTCATGTGAGGAAACCCACCAACATCCCAGAGTTGAAGCTGTTCTGTACGGAGGAACGGGCTAAAATTCCTCCAAGCTGGTGTGCAGGACTGATGAAACTTTTATTTGCAGTTATTGCTGCACAAGGGGGTCACACCAGATACTGAAAGCAAAGGTTCACATACTTATGCCACTGAAAGATACGTAATATTGGATCATTTTCCTCAATAAATAAATGACCAAGTATAATATTTTCATCTCATTTGTTTAACTGGGTTCTCTTTATCTGCTTTTAGGACTTGTGTGAAAATCTGATGCTGTTTTAGGTCATGTTTATGCAGAAATATAGAAAATTTTGAAGGGTTCACAAACTTTTGAGCACCACTGTAAATTGGTTACAGTCTAGAACTAGTTTTAATAATCTCAGAGTTGGTGTCTTGTGTTCTTCTACACTGCAAAAATGATATCTTAACAAGTTAGAGTATCTTGAATATAGTTGAAATTATCTAGTATTTCCTATTAGAAGAATACAAGACACCAACTCTGAGATTATTAAAACTAGTTCTAGATTGTAACCAACTTATTCCAAGACGTCTTGTCAAGTAAAATGAAGCATTCATCCTATTGGATTCTTTTAAACCAAAAAATGACCTGACTAGCACTTTCTCGGACAGCACACATCTTTAAATGTTCCTGCAGTGTTCAGACGCCGGATACTATTCAAGACGCACTTTGTTACTCCTGCCATCAGGATTAATGATGTGACACCATGTGGTTTGCATTAATCATTGATGGACATTTTTATTAAAAGGTTTAAGTAGATTATTTATGTAACCTGCTTTTATTACTCCATTTATCAAACCCTCACGATAATGTTTTCTCTGATGTCTCAAACGGCCTTGATAGGGACAAAACCGAGTAAAAGGTTAAGGAATGAAAGTTTGGCTCTGATGTACTGTAATTAAGGGTCCTATGTGGAACTTTCTAATTAATATGTGGTGTAATGGTTAACACTGTAGCCTCACACCAAGAAGGTTCTAGGTTCAAGCCCAGCGGTTGATGAGGGCCTTTCTGTGTGGAGTTTGCATGTTCTCCCCATGTCTGTGTGGGTTTCCTCCGGGTGCTCCGGTTTCCCCTACAGTACAAAGACATGCGGTTAGGTTAACATGGGACGGCCTTAGGCTGAGGTGCTCTTGAGTGAGGCACCTGACCCCCAATTACTCCCTGGATGCTGTTAGCATGGCTGTCCATTGCTCTGGGTGTGTGTGCATGTGTGTATTCACTGCTTCAGATGGGTTAAATGTAGAGAGGAATTTCATGTGTGTGTGATGAATAAAGTTGTTCTTGTTGTTGTTCTTCTTCTAGTATGTGTCATAATGTCTTCCTCTTTGAGTTTGTGCTCCATGCTGAATGCTGTGGCCACACCAGGACACTTCGTTGTGGAGTAGCAGGCTCCGAGCAGGGCATTCCTTACATTCCGACCCAGGATGTCGCTGTGGCCACTGGGATGTTAGAGGTTAGAGCTGACCTAGTCTCAGCCTCAGACACGCTGGCCACACTCCACGGAGCGTCTGATACCTTTTGTACTCGGCTGCCGTTCAGCGTGTTCTGAGATGAACCAGTCTGGGTGTTCTCCAATGACCTCTCATCAACAAAGTGTTTCCTCCCACGGAACCACCATTTGCAGGTTTTTCACACTATTCCGTGTGAAGACTAGAGACTGTTGAGTGTGAAACTCCGACGTGTTTCTGAAACCAGCCTGCCTGGCTCAATAGTCATGCCATGGTCAAAGTCACTCAGATCACATATTTTTTCCCCCCATTCTGATGTTTGATGTGAAAATGGACTGAAGCTCTTGACCTGTATCTGCATGATTTTATGCATTGTGCTGTTGCTACATGATTGGCTGGTTGGATGAGTGAGCAGGTGTTTGGTGAGTGCATGTCGATCACTTTCTTGAGTTGATTGAAGCTCAGTCAAATAGGATGTATGTCCAGTTTTATTGCTACTTTATATTTGTAATCTGTGCTGCAGGGCTCTTACTATGTCTCATCTCATTATCTCTAGCCGCTTTATCCTGTTCTACAGGGTCGCAGGCAAGCTGGAGCCTATCCCAGCTGACTACGGGCGAAAGGCGGCGTACACCCTGGACAAGTCGCCAGGTCATCACAGGGCTGACACATAGACACAGACAACCATTCACACTCACATTCACACCTACGGTCAATTTAGAGTCACCAGTTAACCTAACCTGCATGTCTTTGGACTG
Source organism: Neoarius graeffei (assembly GCF_027579695.1). Classification (NCBI taxonomy): domain Eukaryota; kingdom Metazoa; phylum Chordata; class Actinopteri; order Siluriformes; family Ariidae; genus Neoarius; species Neoarius graeffei. The sequence goes on along the minus strand of NC_083577.1, from coordinate 56,857,213 downwards.
TGGGGGAAACCGGAGCACCCAGAGGAAACCCACACGGACACGGGGAGAACATGCAAACTCCGCACAGAAAGGCCCTCGCCGGCCACGGGGCTCGAACCCGGACCTTCTTGCTGTGAGGCGACAGCGCTAACCACTACACCACCGTGCCGCCCCCGCTCTTACTATGTACTTTGGTTTTTATCATGACAGTCCAAAAAACGAATTCTGAAAATATTTTGTAATCATTTTGAATGTTACGATTTGATTCATATTTGAACTGACTTTGTGAAACACTTAGCCCGTACTTGTCCCTTGGATCCGAATGTGCTGGATTTGCTTCCCTACATACTATATGTAGAGGCCATGCGTGAAAATAAGAATGTATATTTTAGTCCACTTCAAATCTTTACATGTCCGCGCAGACAGACGTCTCCATGTGAGCAAACACAGCAGGGCCTGAAAGCACAAACAGGCTGAGCATGCAGTGTGCGCGCGTGTTGGAGAGCAGGAGAAAGTGAGCCTGCACAGTGACCATGTGAGCTGCTTTATTAATATCTAATACTAGGTATTAAAAGGTGTAATATTATGTTGAGTGCAATTTAATTACTCATTCAGGCTATAATATACAGTCCCAGTCAAAAGTTTGGATACACGTTATAATTCAGTACTTTTTCTTTATTTTTATTAATTAAAGACACTTCATGCCTTAAAGTAATGATGGATGTCGTTTCTCTTTACTTAGGTGAGCAGTTCGCGACATAATATGGATTACTACAGTTGTGGAATAGGGCTATTTACAAAACCTATGAATGAGTAGGTGTGTCCAGACTTTATTGTAGACTGGTACTGTAATACCTCCATATTCAAAATGATTCTGAAATATCAAAAAGCTAATTTGACAGCTGTTATGGCCTGGACCGCAACATGAGTGAGAGAGTGGACTCCTCACCCAGGCAACGCCCTCCACCAACCCAAGACTCTGAACACTTGTTAAATGATCGATAGGATTGTATTAGTACAGTTGCATTCTCCACTAACATGGGTGCAAGTTTTCTGGCATGTGCCGGAAGCTCTGTTTTTTTCGGTTCTGAAAAAGTCATTTTTCCAAATCGTGTAAATCCGTTGAGATTTTTGGGGGGGTGGCCCTCTCACTGTCTCACTCTCAGCGTATTACCGGGTTACCGCGGTACAGTCTCTGCACGAGACAAATCTTTTCATCTCATCTTCACCACAAACCTCATTCAATTTATACGCCGCTCACCGACGAGCGGTCCTGACTAGCCCGTTGTTTCACGCTGTGTCAGCAGAATGTCAGAGTCTAAACAATAAACTTACAATAAACCTAACAATGCCACCTATAAATACACAACATGTAGATCTACATAATGTTGTCTGTGCCATCTCACGGCAGTTTGTTTAGCTATTTTTAATCAGGGCAAATAGCCTTATAGCCAAAACTAGTATATGATGCTTTAATTTATGGAGATGCCTTTTGTTTACACGTGATTTCCAAATGAGGGGTATTGCAATTTTATATTAGTCTAAATGAACATCTACACCAAGTTGCAAGCATCAGGGGAAGATTATGGACGCACCAAATTTGGCTTAACGGTCATTTAATGGTGAAATGCCGTTCACACTGTTAGCCAACTTCGGGTTGTTTCTCTGAATTCTGACAATAAACGAGACCATCCGAACACATCTGAAAACATCGTGGGTTGAACTGTGTTGGTTCAAATCAACTTGGTTCAGACCAAGTTGGTACTACAGCTTTGGGAAACAGTCGTTTTTTGGATGTTAGTTAGTTCAAACTTGCATCGTACCATATTGGTTTAATGCTAACTTGGTTGGTTGTTTGGGAAACGCACCCCTGAACGTGAGCTGTAGATATTTATACTCAAATCCACTCAAAGTAGGGGGTGGGGCACCATCACGCTGTGTCTTTAAATTATATTAATTTCTTATAGGCCTACTTGTATTTCCTAGAATGTAAATGTGAGGAGTGACATATAAGCTATGTGCAATGTACAATATTCTTAATATCCACTGTAGATTTTGGTAGGTGTGTTGGGTATCTCTGTAAAGCCTCAGCTGCGCATGCCGCCTGGCAACGCGCACCCTCGCTATGTGCGCTAGGTGAAGGATCAGTCAGTGGAGAGCTCAGCTAAGCTCAGCATGTTTAATTCCCCAAGCCAATGACAAGAACTTTCATGAGAAATAACGCGAACGTCTGCATCATGCGGGATTTGCGGGCGGGAGCGGGACTGAAAATCATAATTCTTTGCGGGAGCGGGCGGGAGCAGGACTGCACAATGCAGGAGTGGGACTGAAAATTCTGTCCCGCGCAGACCTCTATTTCACGGTGTTATATATGTGTGATATCATGTTTCACTCACGTAGCACGTTGTTTGACCAAATCAACACAGCTATTCCCATGAGTCGCTGTTTCTTTTGGTGCAAGTTAGAACTAGTCTGGCTAACGCGACAAAGCTCTACGAGCTATTGGTCTGGCCAAGATATTAAGCCCAACCGTTTCCCAAAGTGCGTGCTTGACCCGCCTCCCTGAAATGCCTCAGTTTGCTACTGGTCGAAGCCAGAAAAGGCTGTGATGAAGCTTAAACCAATCACGTCACTCTTTCCTCTGACGTATGCGATGCGACGGGGCTAACTGGTAGATTAAACTCTTACCGAAGCTGGTCGGGAGCAAGGCGAAAGCGTCCTTCCTTTCAATAAATACCTCCAGGGCTGCTCTTTGCTCCGTTTTCAATGAGAACTTCCCGTTGAATGCTTTCAATACAGCATCTATGCATAATAGATGCGGAAGCGTGAATGAAGCGCTTCCGGCATAGATTCTGTAAACAATCTATGGCTTCCGGTCGCAGTTCTACTATGTCAGTGCCTTGAACACGCCTCTACCCAGGGCCGTTGGAGATGCTCAAAGTTGATTGGTTCCTGATTTTTCGGGAGCTTGGAAGAGCTGGAGATAGCTTGCCTTGCCAGACTAAGCTTGCAACAGGCTCTCGTGTTGCGTCACGCTTAGGATGGGCGGGCCCAGGCTAAGTTAGAACAGTGCTTTTGATCGGCTCACTGTTAACTGCTGTCCAATGAAACTTCAGCTTTTATAATAAGCCTTATTTCACTTCCCTCCCATGCGACAGATCCATGTGCTTTGCTTCTGGTTGCTGATCAAAATATGTCAAAATGAAGTTTTTATCGGAAGGCTCCAATACAAAAGAATTAGAAAAGACGTCTAGAAATAAATGGAGATGGGAATGGTTAAGCGAGTGTGACAAAAACGGTGACAAATGGGGAATATGGCTGAGAAAACTGGACGTCCCGGGAGTTGCGTACTGTGACTGCTGTTCAAAGACTATCAAGTACGGCTCCAGCGGGAAGAAGGGACTTAAAGTCACGCCGATGAGACTAATCACTTTTCTGATTCTTGTGCTATGTAGCAATAAGTGAATTCAAAACATTTATTGGTGATTTAAATTGTCATCTGATATTGTGTGATGTGCAAATGTAATGTGCTTTCTTCTAGAATTGAAATTATTCATCACAAGTATCTGCTTTTATAAACGTTTTTTTTTTTTTTTACATTTGATTACCTTTCAATTATTAAATAAAAGTAAGGTAGGTCTTGAAATAAGTTTGTTAGCTTTTTTATCATCTTTTCTAATGTGGTTGTTAGGTTGAAAACTCATCTGTAGTCAGTAATGGATTATAAAATATAGATGTTTTTGTATATGGAAAAAGCTGAATCTTGTTATTTGCTAAAATCCAGGAGTTTCTGAGGACATCAAGACATGTGGCCCCTTATTTTAACTCAAGCTGTGTATATATTGTAAAAAAGGTATCACAGCAAAAGCATATTAAAAATGGTTGTTTCAACATTTAAATTAGTAGTTGCTAGATGTTTTGAAATATCAAGGCTTGTACTTGAAATATTGTTATTTCAGATGAATTGATGAAATGTATTAAACATTTGATGTGAATATGCAAATCATATAACTATTAATGTTATAAATGTTTGCATGAGATTGCATAAGAGACAACCATTTTAACTTGTAATTTGAAATTTTTTTTGAGCCCTAAGGGGAGCTCACCCCCCTTTGTAACCCCCCCGCATGGCTGCGCCATGCACATCTGACTTTGTCAGACTTTTCAGGTTTTTGAAAATTTTATACTTGCACCCATGCACTAAGGTTTTAACTGCTTATAGTGGATAGTCCGTCGTCGGCTGTCCATTGCTAGCAATGATGACACGCAGAAACACAGATGGGCCGCGAGGCCTGCACCAGAGCGACAGAGTCGTCCGCAGCGGTGGCATGAATGGCCTGGTTGAGCTGCTATGGAATGTCTGTTTCGTGAGCTCGCATTTACTCCATCCAGGGCTTTTCTATTCTCCTCTCCTAACGAAGCGCCTTGCACAGTAAGGTAAGGCAAACGATGTTATGCCCCCATTGTGTTGTCTCTCTGGACCTCCAGACCTGATGCCAAGTGGTGCACAAAAGTGCCACAGACCTGACGGGTATGGAAATTGCCCGCAGTGACAACTGACTTGCTGAGTGATGCCATCCGTTGGCCATTTGAGTGGCTCTTCCGCATGCCATCAGGTGATGTACCATTGACCCTGTTGGGTTCATCTGCCACATGGCACTGAAAAGCACCCTGCTGCCAGCGCCTTACTGGTGATGTGCTATTTAACCCATAGCTGGAAACCGTATGGAGTTGCAAAGGTGAGGAATATAAAGAAAGATGCATGGTGCCTACAGTGAAACATGGTGGTGGCAGTGTCCTTATGTGGGGCTGCATGAGTGCTGCTGGTGTCGGGGAGCTGTATTTCATTGATGGCATCATGAATTCACAGATGTATTGCTCTATACTGAAAGAGAAGATGCTACCATCAGTCCATGCCCTTGATCGTTGTGCACTTTTCCAGCATGACTAAACACACATCTAAGGTCACTGTTGGATTTCTGAAGAAGAACAGGGTGAAAGTGATTCAATGGCCAAGTACGTCTCCTGATCTGAACCCAATCGAACACCTATGGGGAATTCTGAAGAGACAAGTTGAGCATCACTCTCCATCCAGCATCCAGTCACTAAAAGAGGTCATTGTTGAACAATGGAAAAAGATTGATGTTGCAAAATGTCACCAACTTGTTCATTCCATGCCTAGAAGACTTGGTGCTGTCATTAAAAATCATGGAGGCCATACAAAGTACTAGATGTAGTAGTTTTTGTTGTGGGGTGTACTCATTTTTGCACCACCCTAATTTGAGTAAAATGTGTAATCTAAGTTATCTTATTGACCTTACTTTTTCCCGTTATAAGTTAAACAGATGTTATATTAAATTTTGTCTTGTCAACATTTTGGAAATTGTTTGTGTTCATTGAGATATTGTTTAAAATGTTACTTTTCAAAGGGGGTGTACTCATTTACGCTGAGCACTGTACTAACAGATTATTTTCAACCACAAAATAACAATACTGCAAGACACTAAAACTACATCACCAGGTTCTGACTCACTGGGAACAATGCTGATTTCGTCTGGTCAGATGGAACTTTTGATTGGCTGGTGTGAGTTAGTTCTCCTCATCTTTTATAGATATTATAACCGCTATGCTCTAGACACTGCAGCAGTGAAAAAGCAGAAAACTCAAACAAGCCATGCGACAAATGAGCTCATGACAGATGGTCATTAATAGTGCTGAGGAAATGCTTATGATACCCACTGAAAAACCCCAAGCACTTCAGGCCAGATATCTTGCCAGTCTAATGTTATTTTCTTCAGATGATATTTAGGATCAAACATGCATCATCATGATGTTTTTACTGGTTCTGGGGTCATATGAGTAAGAATATTAAGGGATCTTTAATGAGATGAAATGTGAGAGTTGTAGTAAAAGCAGTCATTTTGACTGCTAATGGTGAAAAAAGCTTTGGGTGTGTGTGCATTTGTGCACACATGCATGTGTGCTAATGGGATTATGAGTACTCTTCGCCTTTTTGATCTTCACTGACCTATAAATCATTACTGACGGTGACTGATCTGAAAATGTACATTAACTAGGATTACATGCTTAATTTAGAAACCTGGCCCACTTTTAGACACTACTTTGATAGCATTTGCAAGAGTGGCCTAAAAAATCCTCAGCCTGAATATGGTATAGCTTTTTTCTTTGTTCCTAAGCTCTTGGTCATGCTGTAGTCATTTGTCATACTGCGGTCTACATTATAGACTTTTAATCCTAATCCTTAAAAGTGTATGGACTTTTTTTTTTTTTTACACTTAAATTTTATAGAGTTGCAGTATGATCATGTAGGACAGTTAGACTGATGGAATGTCCGTGTGTTTATTCGGTCCTATTCTTGGCTTCTGTAGATTTGTCAGCCGTCTCCCTCTTGTCGTCCTTTCTTCTCTGTGCCTTCCCCTGCCTTGAGGCACTGCAGGAGAGCCGGGTCTTATCTGACTGAGCTCATTCTATTGACGCATAAAGAAAACAATAGTGGTAGCTCTCGACAGTTGTTGTGGTTAGACACACCTGCGTAATTCTCACCCACTGTCTGAGTGTGTGTCAACGACTTGTGAGTGTGTGATGTATGTTGTTGATTCATGTAACCACAAATCAATCATGCAAGCACTACACAAACTGACTTGTCCGATTTTAACAAAAGATAAAACATCTGCAGCTGTAACCAAATTCAGTTGCATTCCCATCAGTGATCCATCTGAGTGTGCGATCAGACATTAGTGGAAGGGCTTGACTTTATGGTGGTAAATTTCTTCTAATGCCACGTCGTGCGTGCACACACACACACACACACACACACCCCACCTTCAAGATCTGTCCTTGATGCTCTGGGGAAATAAGAAACATATGAGTTGTTAAACTTTACTGTCACTCCACTCACTATTCAGTTCAAGCAGACTAAACATTGGATGCTCAAGTGTGTCATCAGAATCCCAACTAACCATGGCATTTGGCTGGACTGAAAGGAACCGACCAACAGTTTTACATCAGCTCTGTGTTCTTTCTTAAAGTGCTGATGACATGTTTTTGACATCTTTGGCGATGTTTTATAACATAAAAAGTAATTCCCGATGATCCATATATTAATTCACGAAGGCGCCTATTTTACAAGTTATGATAAAAAACGCGGCTATTTGGGCAAATTTGACGGGGCTGCAGCATCCAGGAGACGAATGAGGAGGAGGGGCTATATGACGTCAGCGAAAGAACCTTCCTCCTAACTTACCAGTTTATTGTTGATGCGACAGGTGTTCAGTTTGTCATTATTAGTACTATTATACATTATTATATATATATATATATATATATATATATATATATATATATATATATATTAGTTATTATGCCTTCGCGTTGTGTTGCTGGCTTTTGCTCCAAAACCCACAAGGATAGGGTAAGTTTATTCAAGTTTCCCAGAGATCCCGAGCTGCATGCGAAGTGGGTGAAGCAAGTCAGGCGCGCTCGTGACAAGTGGGAGCCCTCACCAACATCCGTCCTGTGCTCTGAACACTTCGATTTGGATTGTTTTGACACCCTTCCCAGCTTAAAGAATCTCTTGGGTGTTCAGTTCAGCACAAACGTGTGTTACTACCATCAGCAGTGCCTACACGGTGTTGCCAGATTGGGATTTTTCCCGCCCAGTTGAGCGGTTTCAAGTGCATTTTGGTGGGTTTTGAACATATTTTGGGCTGGAAAACGTCAGCAGTATCTGTTGCCAGATACTGCTGAAGTTTTCCAGCCCCAAATATGTTCAAAACCCACCAAAATGCACTTGAAACCGCTCAACTGGGCGGGAAAAATCCCAATCTGGCAACACTGCCAGTATTCCGGAGGGGGTCTACTAGTAGCTATGCCGGATCCAAAGACAGTCCTCCTGTCAGAACATGTGTTGTGAAATGACATAAGATAAAGGGACGTAGAGCTATAGATTCTACATGATAATCATAAATGTAATCATAAAGTCGGCGTGATATCAGTCATGTATTTGCTTGTGAAAGCTTGCGGCTTTCATGTAACTGCCGCCTAGCAACGAGAGGCAAAGGGTAAAGAGGGTAGGCTATCATAGATTCTATTTGGAAGAGATCAACACAATTCTAGACTCCCAGAAGAGGAAGAGCAAGCACTAGAGAGTTCACCGGCGTTTTCATGCGCCATTTCCATTGAGTAGAACCAGAGTAGAACCATAGGATGTCTATGAGTAGAACAGCCAGTGAACCGCAGCGTGTTCTCCCGCTGACGTCACAACATGGCCGCGAGCCACGGACCCAGTTTTCTTGCGCTGTGCAATTAAAAGTTGGATATTTGCGTAACAACAGCTTCTTTTCACGTAATTATAACAGCAATCTAACATGTTTGCCATGTTGTATAGTTTATTTAAGAAATTGCATAGAGTAAGGTAAGGTAAGGTAACTTTATTTGTACTCAAAGGTAGATTTGGTTGCAGGCAAAAGTAGCAAAAGCTTACACAGACAACAAAATACTGACCCACAGCAAACTTATACCAACAGCCCAGTACTGGACAGTGACAGCGGACAATAACAAAACAAAACAAGAACAACAAAAGCACAAACGTGACAAACAGACAAGTGCTCCAAGCAAAGATATGAAGAAGGACAAATAAACAATAAATATATAAATATGTGTAAAAATCACAGGGGGAAAACCTTAAAATATTGGACTCATGTGCTATTCAATGTGTTAATAGCAGAGGGGATAAAACTGCATCTATACCTCTTAGTTTTGCAGGCTGGCATTAGGAACCTACGACCTGAGGGGAGAGGCTGAAATTCACCATATAGTGGGTGGGATGTATCGTTTAAGATAGACCCCGCTAGTCTCTGCAACTGCCTACTGTAGAGAGACTCCATGTTGAGCTGTGGTTCTCCAATTAACTTACCAGCCCACTTCACAATCTGATTCAGGGAATTTCTGTTTTTGAGGGGTAGGTTACTGAACCATGACACAAGGCTAAAAGACAGAATTGACTCAATAAAACATCTGTAAAACATGGATAGCAGCTTTTTATCTATGTTAAAGGATGACAACTTTCTTAGGCAATGTAGGCGCTGGTTCGCCTTTTTATAACCAGATTCACAATGTGCCACAAAGGTGAATTTACTATCAATTGTGGTCCCAAGATATTTATAATTGTCTACACATTCCACTACCTGACCTTTTATGGTAATTGGTTCTTTATCAGTGGTGTGTCTCCTAAAGTCCACATACATGTTTTTTGTTTTAGAGATGTTCAGTTGTAGAAAAGACTGATCGCACCAATCTACAAACTCCTGAACAATTGGACCATGACCCGTGTCCTTGTCCTTTAACAGACTGACAATAACTGAGTCGTCTGCATATTTCAGAATATATCGGTCCTCCCGACTACTGCGACACATATTGGTGTACAGGATAAACAATAGGGGGGACAGAACACAGCCTTGAGGCGAGCCCGTGGAGGTAGAAATCTGGTCAGATAGCACTCCATTGACCCGCACTCTTTGTGTCCTGTTAATTAAAAAGTGCAGCACCCAGCCCAAAAGGTTCCTGCTCAGTTGGAATTGCTCCAGAAGTCTTTCGATTAAAACATGGGGCTGAATAGTATTGAAGGCAGAGGAGAAATCAATAAATAATAGTTGGGCGTGTGCTCCCTTGCCTTCTAAATGCTTTAAAATCAAATTCATCAGGGATACAGTTGCATCCTCAACGCCTCTGTAGGGCCTATATGCAAACTGAAATGGGTCAAGATCGGACTGGATATTCATTAAAATAACATTTCTTACCAATTTTTCAAACGCTTTCATTACCAGTGAGGTCAAAGCAATTGGCCTAAAATCGTTTTGGGCTTTGGGACACCTAATCTTGGGAACAGGAACAATTATTGCATCTTTCCAACATTTAGGGACATGTCGATTTTTTAAGGATTTATTAAAAATGTAATTAAAAACTGTACACAATTCGTTAGAACATAGCCTAAGCACCCTACCACAGATATTGTCAGGACCACAGCTTTTGTTTGGGTTGGTAAAACGTAGGGCCTTTTCAACTGAGCCCTTATTTATTTCATAATGATGATCCTGATCTGATAAATTATGGAAAAGTTCCTGTTGTTCTTTACTAAAATCATAAGTATCAAAACGACAAAAAAATGTATTAAGGCCATTGGCAAGATCAGCTTCAGAGTCAAAATCTTCTAGAATAACAGTGTTTACATTCTTTGGGTTGCTAATACCTGCAATGGATTTCATGCTTGACCAGGCTGAACCCAAATTGTTAGCAACCATTTTATTTTCCACCATTGTTTTGTAATTGCTTTTAGCTCTCAAGATTTCAATTTTCAAGTCCTTGGTGGCTGTGTGCAGTTCCAAAGCAGTCCCATATTTGAAAGCATATTTTTTAGCCTGTATACGGGCTTTCACTGATTTTGTCACCCATGGCTTATTATTTGAATATATTTTCACTTTTTTACAGGGAATAATCATGTCTCTGCAAAAAGATATATAAGAGCACGTTACATCCGCAAGTTCATCCAGATCTTCACATGCTTCAATAAACATATCCCAATCAGTACAGTCATAGCACGCTTTTAGGCGCTGCACCGACTGTTCATTCCAGTCTTTAATTTCCTTTGTGTGGACCTTTTCCCTCTTAAGGACAGTTCTATACGTCGGCATGAGATACACAAGCTTGTGGTCTCCGCGACCCAGAGAGGCAAGTGGGACGGACTTGTATGCCTCCTTCACTGACCCGTAGCATTGGTCAAGAGTCTTTTCCCTTCTGGTGGGACAGGTTACATATTGATGAAAGTTCGGAATAGTCTTCTTAAGAGAGACATGGTTAAAATCGCCCAATATAAAGGACGGGGATTCGGGGGATATTGATTGAAGCCTTTGAACAACGTCATACACAGAGTCATGTTCGTGTCATCAGCCCTTTAAGCCTGTGAAGGTTCTCAGCCATCCAAGTCATCGTAAACCGTAAGGGCTAAAGAAGGCAACTGGACTTGCTTGAAATCCTTGAAGACGTTTCACCTCTCATCCGAAAGGCTTCTTCAGTTCTGTCTGACTAGTAATAAAAGCAAAAGACTTTCTTTCTTAAAGCAGATACGCAGAGCCTTTATTTTTAAATACATTTCTGAGTAGATAGTATCTCTATCCTTGACCCTTGTATGCTGCATAAATGGAAATAAAAAATTATATATTTTTGAGAGTTAAAATTGACCGCAAAGTTGGCATTCGAGCTGTCCCGCTGAGCCAGCCAGCCCTGAGTGCGTGACATCACAGCGGTAACCGGTTTTAAGGCCGAGGCCTTTTACAGCTATAGACCAAAGTCATATAAATAAAAATTTACGGTGAAAGTAAGAAATACCGTTACCCACTTGCTCAACTAAGACTGATTTGACTTCATTGATTGTGGGTTGACTCTCATTAAAACAGGATAGGTGTTATAACTTACATGTACATGCATGCATTTTCACTGATAAAACGTAAAAGGGTAATTAAATAATCAGATGAACTGAGACAATCACATTCTGAAGCAAATTAAATAATCTTATACCGGTAACTTAAACACACAATACAAGTTACATGTATTAATCTAAATGCAGGTAAACAACGTGGTTTTTTTTTATCCAAATGAGAGTCGGAGCTTACCCGTCTGTGTTCTCGGTTCTTGAAGGCCAATCTTGTGGCTGATTTGTTTATGAAACAAACAATCTGACTTTCAGTTCTCCGTTCATTCACTTCTTCCACGTAAGGGCGAGATGGCAGCAATATCCAGTTTAGAAATAAGATGGCTGCTCCACTCATTCACTTTTCTCATACTGTGCATTCTGTCATTACTGTTCGGCTCAGGCAATTACTAAAACCCGGGACGGAGCGGGAACAACTGCAGGGAGGCCACTGCCCGAGCGATATGTCACGTCCCATTCCGTCCCGGGTTTTAGCAACAACCCTCGGCTCACTCGGGAGGACTGGTGCAACTGAACTTACTTTCCTTAAAAAAAAATAAATACATAAAATAAATATTTTCCTTTTCTTGGAGTTTTCTTTTTGTTTAATTGTTGATACTGCACCCTCTTTCAACACGGGCTTATAGCCAACGCTTCTCAACAGATCAGAGGTCTCATACGAGTCTTCAGTAAAATGTGCAGAGCAGCGGAGAGACCACTTCATAAGTGTCCAATGTGCCTGTGAACTTCTCGCAAAACGCGTCCAAATCTTTGCAGTTTGAACATTCTTGGGCCATGAATTCAACGTAAATCCAGCTTCTATTTCATTCACTCCAGACCGCCAGGGCGGTGCTGAAAGCACTAGTGGAAGCATCTTTGCATCCACGCGTTTCGAGAACCGCATACAAAAGTTGTCATCTCATGACGTATGACATGCCTGCCTACATAAGGCAACATCCCACGTCATTTGGCCTCTTCTTTTTTCTCGCGTTGGAATCACATCTCTTCTGTTGGAATTCTGTGTGTGTTATCAGTTAACTGTGGGAATACCTGTGACAATCTACAGTGCAGCTCATGACTGAAGAGGACTTCAGTGGGACTCGACTCCACGCGAGCTGTTTGGTCGCTAAGGTAACTTGGTTAACATTATTTTGAGATTGTTTTATGTATCAATAGTCACTGAATCTTGGCTGCCAAGTTTTCAGGGACGGCTATTATATCGGTCTTGTCACAAACTGTTCGGTTGCCGGCAGGTTTGTCAGTGTTGAGTGAGTTAGCGAATTGGTTGCCAATAACGTTAACGTGTACTTACAACTTTACGTGAGCATCGGTTTTCTGGTTGCTAGTAAATCGTTGTCTGTAGCGGTAAAGTTGCGCTTGCGAACTCACTAGCCTTGGTTGCCAGGCTAGCAAGCAGCGCTACACCTTGCTTCTTTTCTAAAAAAAAAAATCGTGGGTGAGTAGACACTGAGATGGATTCAGTGAGGTGTTCCACTTGCCCCAACCTAATGGAGGTGCTGGATGCACATGATCGCTGCATGGAGTGCCTTGGCATGCAACATCTAAGGGAGGCAATGTCTGATCTATGCCCTTCCTGTGCGTTAATGCTGTTTACTGTTAGACAGGCGCGGTTGGCTGGTATGGAACGTGCGTCTAGCAGTTTTTTGCTCTCGGATTCTCAGACACAGCGTAAGCGTAGGCTTTCACCACCAGTGCATGCAAAACAGTGCAAAAAATCTAAGTCTTCTGAGTTAGAGAGTAAAGTGGAACTGCTCTCATCTACAGTGGAACGTCTGCTGCCTCTGCTTGCAAGCCCCCCCCCCAGCAGGGGCACAGGTAGGTACTGTAGAGGAACAGCCTGCACTGCCTGCCTCCTTGTCACCCATTGGCTCATGTTCTCAGCCACCTGACCAAGAGGAAGTGATGTCTGTGGCTGCCTCAGACACCTTTTTCAGTCAGTCTTCTTCCTCGGTGCAGCCACCAAGCGAAGTCCTGCCAGGTGTTGAGCCCCGTGATTCGGGCAGTGATGTTACCTCTGGGCAATCTGGGGAGTCTGCCTCAGTGGTGGGTTCAGTGGAGGCCACACTGAAGGCTTTGCTTGCACGTTTGCAGTTGGACACCCCGGCGCCTCCTACTGGATCTGAGAACATGTTCTTGCGCCATGTTCAGCGCGCCTCTCTGGTAATTCCACAGTGTCGTGACTTTTTACTTCTGTGGTGGCCTCTGCCCTGAAGGCTGCTATGAAATCTGCCCGTCCAGACCAGATGTCTCGCATGCTTGCGGCGATGCAGGACCCCAGTGCTGTTGGCTTGGGTAGCATGCCAGTAGTTGAATCAAGCATTGCTTCGCTCATTGTGTCTCCCGATGAAGCACTTTGGGAGCAGGTGCGTTGCCCTAATGCTGAGTGCCACCGCACAGACGAGCTACTTTCTTGTGCTTACAACTCTACTGGCTTTCTTGGCAGGGTGTCTAACTCACTGGCACACATGCTTGTTATGCTGCACTCGACACTCAACACATCATCGGCAGACCCACTGGCGGCTGAGGTACTGGAACTTGCATTGCAGGCTATGGGTGTCATTGCCAACCAGTGTGGCATTACCTTGGGCACCTTGCTGCAAGCCCGTCGACAAGTGTGGCTAGCTCAATCGCCTCTGCCAGAAGTATGCAGGAACAACCTGAGGCACCTCCCACTGGCACCTGGACAGGTCTTTGGGCCAGCAGTACAAGAGGCCCTTGACAGACGTGCGTCTGTTACAGAGTCTCGCTCTCGTCATGTGGGCGTAGCACCCACCTTCAGAGCTCCGCCAAACCCTTCTGCCTCATGCTTTAGGCATGTGGCCCCTAGAGCTGCACAAAGGTCTCCCCATCGACTCCAGCAGCGGGCCCCCAATCCCCCACCTCCCTCGGCCAGGCAGGGTGGCGCTCAGCCACACGTGAGTTTTCGCCCTTTTCGACAGACGGGTCCTCCCTGCCGTCATCAGCCTCCCAATCCCTTTCGAAAAATGTAGACAGGACCACTGACAGGTCAGGGCCAGTGGCAGGAGTTTTTATAGGCAGCCAGCTAGCGCGTTGGCATGAAATAACAACCAACCAATGGCTACTCACAACCCTCTCAGAAGGGTACTGCCTGCAATTCCGCCGTCGGCCACCAATGCATTCGGGTGTGAGGCAGACAGTTATAACCAATCCAAGACAGGCAGAAGCCTTGTCGAGAGAAGTTCAGTTGTTACTACAAAAAGGAGCCATAGAGATGGTCGACCCCATTGTTCACCCAGGGGGTTTCTTTTCAGTTTATTTTCTCGTTCCAAAGAAAGATGGCGGGTTCAGGCCGATTTTAGATTTAAGAAGGTTAAACCGTTTCTTGAAGGTGCTTCCTTTTCGAATGCTACGAACAACAGATGTACTGCAAGCGGTCACAAACCAGGACTGGTTTGTGACCGTAGATCTCGAGGACACCTATTTTCACATACCCATTGCTGCAGACCACAGGCGCTTCCTTCGTTTTTCGTTCATGGGAAAGATTTTTCAGTTCAGAGTTCTCCCCTTTGGACTTTCTCTGGCACCAAGGGTGTTCTCGAAACGCTTCCAAGTAGCACTAGAACCCCTTCAGAAGGAGGGCATAAGAGTGCTCCCTTACTTGGACAACTGGCTTCTTTGTGCGGCATCACCTGAACAGGCCAGGGAACATGCTCACCGGTTGCTACTACACATTACGGCTCTGGGGTTCAGGGTGAACCAGAGGAAGTGCAAACTGGTCCCAGTCCAGGCAACACATTTCATCGGCCTTGCCCTGGATTCGAACACTATGCTGGCCAGTCCCACGCCAGACAGAATAAGTTCAATTCTCACTGGAGTGAACCACCTTCGTGTCGGGGGAACTCAGCGTTATGTTTCTCTCCTTCAGCTGTTGGGGAAACTCACAGCGGCCTCAGTAGTCATTCCTCTGGGTCTTCTGTGGCTAAGGGCTTTTCAGAGATGGCTTCTTCGTCTGTGTCCAGTGCGAGACAGACACATGAGGGTGAGAATAACACGCCGTTGCATGCTCACGCTAAGACCTTGGTCCCAGGCACACTTTCTCACTCGTGGAGTTCCACTTGGTCCCCCACCGGGACGGTGGGAGGTTATCCGGGCAGATGCTTCCCTCATGGGTTGGGGTAGAATCTGGCATCGGCAAGGTGTGAATGGCACCTGGCCTGCTCCGTGGACGTCCCACATCAACACACTGGAGTTGATGGCAGTGTTTCTGACGTTGCGCCACTTTCAGGAAGTGCTACAGGGCAAACATGTATTGGTACATGCAGACAATGTGGGAACTGTTTTCTATATCAATCATCAGGGGGGCACAAGGTCTGTAGCTGCGCTTCAGGTGGCTCACAGTCTCCTAGTATGGGCTCAGGACAACCTCCTTTCCATAAGAGCATCTTATCTACCTGGACGCCTAAACAGTGTGGCAGATGCTCTGTCACGTGGCAAGGTGTCTCAAGGGGATTGGAAACTGCATCCAGACACAGTGGAACAGATCTGGAAAACCTATGGGAGAGCGACTGTGGACCTGTTTGCGAGCAGTCAGACAACTCATTGTCCAACATGGTTTTCCTTGGGGAAAGAAACGGCAGCGTTGGGCCAGGATGCTCTGGCCCACGACTGGCCGAGGGCCATCCTTTATGCCTTTCCCCCTCTACCACTGTTGTGGAGGACTCTCTGCCATGTGCGTGATCACAGTCACCATGTGCTATTGATAGCTCCTCATTGGCCATCCAGGCCATGGTTCCAGCTCCTGCTGTCACTACCAGTGGGACCCCCTTGTCAGCTGCCCAACAGGCCCAACTTGCTGACGCAGATGGAGGGCAGGATTCAACACCCATGTTCCGAACACCTGAAGCTCTGGGTGTGGCCCTTGGGGCCCCGGGGCTACTACTGGAGTATTCAGAAGGGACCAGGAACACTGTGGTGAACACACGTGCAGAATCTACCCGTCGCTTGTATGCAGGCAAGTGGAAGGTGTTCTGTGATTGGTGTGCGGAACGCAACATCGACCCCCTAAGCTGCTCTGTTCCACAGACTTTAGATTTCCTGCAGCACCTTTTAGAGCTTGACAGGGCTGCATCTACACTTAAGGTGTATGTTGCAGCACTAACAGCCCACCGTTTAGAGGTTGGAGGTGTTTCACTTGGGTCCCACCGGCTGGTGGTAGCCTTTTTTGAGAGGGGCATTTCGTCTTAATCCTCCTCATTTTGTGCGGAGTCCGTCATGGGATCTGAACACTGTGCTCAAATCCCTTTGCTTGCCTCCTTATGAACCCCTGTCAGCAACTGACATTAAGTGGCTATCTGTTAAAACGGCTTTTCTTCTTGCCATCACAACAGCCCGGTGTGTGAGTGAGCTACATGCCCTCTCAGTGAGTACTGTTTGTCTTCGTTGGGGCCCTATGTTTGACAGTGTTTCATTGTGGCCTAACCCAGCTTTCCTCCCGAAAGTCTTATCTCCCCAGTTTAGCAACCAGCCGATTTTGCTGACTGCTATACCGGCGGACAGGACAGACTTGCGTGCAGAGTTGTGCCCTGTCAGGGCTCTGAGGTTTTATTTTGATAGGATGGCAGCCTTTCGTACGACAGACCAATTGTTTGTTTGTTTTCGTGGTGCTCTGAGAGGAAGGCCTCTGTCCAAGCAGCGGCTCTCCCGTTGGGTTGTGGAGGCAATCACCTATGCCTATGAATCTATGGGACGTACTGTGCCCTCTCCTGTCCGCTTCCATTCGACGTGTGCTCAGGCAACATCATGGGCAGCTCTCCGGGGCGTACGACTCTCTGACATTTGTGCTGCTGCAACTTGGACCAATACATGTACATTTGCCCGGTACTACAGGCTAAATGTTGCGTCCATGCCATTGCTGTGTGCAGCTGTTCTTCCAGAAGGTGGTGATGCTCTTCTGAATTCCTCGTGACTGGGTTGGTATTCATCTTCCACTAGTGCTTTCAGCACCGCCCTGGCGGTCTGGAGTGAAGGAAATAGAACGCTGGTTACAAATGTAACCATGGTTCTATGACTAAGTGGAAGACCGCCAGGGTCTTTGGTCACTCGGATTGCGCGAGAATGATCTTGAGGCCAAATGACGTGGGATGTTGCCTTATGTAGGCAGGCACGTCATACGTCATAAGATGACAACTTTTGTATGCGGTTCTCGAAATGCGCAGATGCAAAGATGCTTCCACTAGTGCTTTCAGCACCGCCCTGGCGGTCTTCCACTTAGTCATAGAACCACGGTTACATTCGTAACCAGCGTTCTGTCATGTTGCTGCACCGGCCAACAACGCATTTACGTGGCATTGCGATAAATTAACTCAAAGTGGAGGATCGGAGTTGCAGTCAGCTCTGTGTTTTAGTATAGCGGAAATGGCGATGAGACCGATAGACTTCCTGCTGTGACATTATGGATGTCAAGATCATTCACTCAGACCGCTACCTACAGTATATAAATCACTTTGATTGTAAAAATTACTATATTAGATTTATTGTTAGAGCTTAAAACTATTCCTGTGCCATTCTTGAGGTCTCAAGACACTTATAAACGAAAGTGAGGCCATGGCTCTGCGTATATGCTTTAAGCCTTTTGCGGACAGTACACTTCTGTGTAAAGTGGGAACTGGTACATTAGTGTAACTGGTACAGCCACAATCTACCTTTAGTGTCTGTATGTGACCTGTGTAAAAGGCACACATATCAATCATGTCAGTTTGGACATTTCAGAAAGCTTTTCCCTTATCTGTCTTTACAGTTCTGTCTTAAATTCAGGGACCAGTACTATTCTAACTGCTAGCTTAAATGAGTTTAAATAGGCTTGTGCTAATAATAGGGTTCATACAGAGGTTCCTGGCTCCATGGGCTGAACACATGGAACATTCTGCAAGTTGTGCACAAAAGAAATTAACTCCATCTTGACGTTTATAATTCATGCCACATTGACTGTGAAATCTTGATGAAACTTGTGAACGTTTTAATACATTGATACTGTTTACCAGCTGAAAGCTAGTGTAATGCTATCCAGCTCCTTGAGACCTTTTGAAGTTGTGTGACAAAATTGAGTTAATGTTATAAATCTGTTATTTACATGTCCTGAATATATAGACAGGTGACAAATTAAAGTTAAACCCAACATAAAGTGACTTCATAAGGTGTTGGACCATCACAAGAAGAGTTTTTGTGCATCTCTGTACACCCCTGGAACTGTACTGGAGGAATAAGTACTGTTCTTCTAAACTATTTTCTCAGTTGGGGTTTTGATGATGATGGTGGTGGAGAGGGCTGTCTAACACATCGGCCCAAAATCTCCCATAGGTTTTCAGTTGAGTTGAGATCTTCTGACTGACATTTTCATCTTGGCCTGGTTATAGACAGTGATGTGTATGTGTGATGTGGTGATAAATTACATCACGATACACTTTCATGAAATGTAATGTATTGTTGATAATGTAAATTGACAGCATTGTTACTTAGTGACAAGTAGTTGATTGGTTGGTCAATTTTTTTCTGTTACTACTTAATTCATTTTTGTAAATGTTAAAGAAAATTCAATCTTTAGATTTCTCATTCTTTATAGGAAATATAGTGCGCTCTGATTGGCTACTCTGCTACTAGGCTATCAGCTCATATACCGTGAGTAGAGAAAAACAAAATGGTGGCACGTGTTGCTGAACCAACCGAGGACGAAATAAAAACTACTCGAAAACAGAACCCCAAAAAATTATCAAGTATTTAAAAGAAGCAGAAATAGCTATAAGAATATAGTCCCCCCCTCCCCCCCAATATCTCCTGTTCCACATTCCAGCCCAGTCGGTGGCGGTAATGCACCTTTTAAGTTGGTTGGCCAACTGCCAAAAAAAACCTAAAGAAGAAGAAGACCCCCAAAAATAAAAAAGCAAAAAATATGAAATAAAAGTATTTGATGGTAAGAATGTATCTTTTGTATTTTTCAAGAATTATTATTATTATTGTAGCATTTTTCACAAATTGCTGCTGTCATTTTCCCCGTTTGTTTACATTCTAAGCGGAAATTATTTTGTCGGACATTTTGTAAGAAGTTTTTATTTATCGAATTTGCAAAAAATAAAAATGCTGTGTTTCTCAAAATCCAGCGAATGTGGATAGAATAAAACAGTTATTCCACTCAATCTCATTGTTCACTGCTTATAGCCAACTTGGCACTATGCGCCTCGTCGGCTGTCAGCTCATGTATGACTCGATTTCATGGAATAACTGTTAATTATTTTTTTTCACGGTCCGGTTTCCATCAAATCCCGCGTTCTGATTGGCTGGCGAGCGGGTCAGTATCCTGCGGTACGGACCCCGGTTACAGACCTCTGGCAACTCGCTCGTTCAAAACACCAACAAACATAGTCGCAATTTTTGTCAACATTTATCTTTTTTATAAGATTTATTTATAAGATTTTTATCAAAAATCTTATAAATTTTTGCCAGCATTTCTCAGCATAATAGCATTAATTTTACATCATGGATAGCGATAATGACAGTGTTCACAGCGAAAGCAAGTTTTACTACCCCGAGGAAGAAGAAATAAAAGAAAACATTTCAGGAGAAAGCTAAAAACATGGCAGAATCCTGAATGACTCAATTTTGTATAAATAGGGAACTACATAGGCAGCAAAATGTAGTTTTTTTTTTTTCCTGCCATGGAAGTGCACTTGTATACCGAGGAGGAAGCCATTTGCATTACAGCCGTGAATGAGGATTCAAAATGGCAGCTCGGCTCAGTTTTCCCTTTCAGGCGCTAAAAATAAAAATAAATTTAAAAATAAATATATTTAAAGAAAAAAAATATATTATTTACCAGCTTAAGGTCGGTCCGTATGGTGAAATACCGTGACCTCGGCCTTGAATACTGACCTCGGCCCAGAGGGCCTCGCTCAGTACTTTCAAGACCTCGGTCACGGTATTTCACGATATGGACCTCCCAGCTGGTAAATAACATGTATATATTGCCTCCATCATCTTTCATATCCTCTAAATAGCTTTTGGATCCTCTTAGTTGCAGTATCGGCTATGTATTGTTCCCTGTGTGTCCTGTTACAGCCCTCGTGTGCAGACGGTGCAAACAGACCCCAGGCTTCAGCTTGTTTTTTGCTCTGTGCTGTATAATTGTCCATGAGTGTCGACTGTACCCATTACACCTGTCTCCAGTTTACACAGTCTTGTAGTGCTGGCTGTGTGCACTGCTCCCAGCAAAGCTGCTTTTGCACATGAGTGTAATTCAGTGACATGCAAATGCAGTGGGAGACAAAGAGACCGCCATGAATCATGTTTTCTATTTCTGGGTGGTTTTTGTCTCTCATGGAGGTCTGGGGGTTTTGCAGAGAGTTTGCTTTGCTGCTTTCCTGTAAGTGTGTGTTCATGGTTTGTGTGTAAGGTTGCCTTCTCTCCATAACTAGGCAGAATTGATATCAGGTACTAGGACAAATAGGGCAGACCTCATAACAAGTGTTCTTTTATATTGTACACTGTCCCAACCGTTCTTTCCAAAGTGATTCAGCAAAACAAGAAATGTTCTGTCCACTCTTAGTACGGTCATTATCAAGGTTTGATAATCAGGTTGTTTACTGCATTGGCGTAAAGTACAGTTAGCATTTGACGGCGTGGCATCAGGTCTGATCGGACTCAGGCAATGAACACAGTCTAGGACTGAGCACTGAATTACTCTTGCAGATCACAGTAAGACCTTAGAAAGGAGTTATTATACTGTTTTAGCTTCAAGTATCTCTCAGCAGGGGCAAGACAGGAGTGTATGAAGGTCATAGACATCTGTACTTGTGTGTGTAGGCATCAAAGAGCTGCTCAGTAGCTGATGCTTTTAAAGCTTTGTATCATGGGAGATCAGAGAGGATGCAGAGGTTGGGTCTGTGTGGATAAATAGAAATGTTACAAAGAACTCCAGTTCCAGGTCAGAACTGGGCAGAGACGAGGACCTTCCCTGCACATAAATGAACAAACTTACTCATGCGCATTTTATATATATATATATATATATATATATATATATATATATATATATATATGTGTGTGTATTAGTGCTGTCAAGCGATTAAAATATTTAATCGCGATTAATGTCACGACTGTCATAGTTAACTCGCGATTAATTGCAATTTAATCGCACATTTTTGTCACACGAAAAACCATTGTAATTCTCTTACCAGCATAAAAAAGTGAATGGGCTTGTTTTGTACCAATGTTTTTCTTATTGCAAAGCATAACACGTCTTGACACAGCCACTGCAAACTGAAACCTAAGCTGAGCACCGGGGCTCTTCGTCCCGAGACTAACAAGAGAACCGTGAGTGAAGTAATCTACTGCTTGAGTTAGTCTATCAGAGAGACAGGTTACACAGTGACGGTAGGCTTGACATGCTTGATTATAATATAAAGTACACTATTATATTAAGTTTAAGTTGTTCGTTGATAAATATTGCATTGAATCTGATCTTTACTGTTTCAGCTCACTTAACACATTTTGTACTTTTACACTTTCTGCCTGTTGATGCGTCGCGCTGTCCAATCAGAGGTGGCCAAATTTGCATATTACAGGAAGGATTTCTGGGATAGCATTGAGTTTACAGTTCAGAGGGATCTGGCTTCTTTAGACGCTGTCTTCTTAAAACTGAATAAATATTTAAAAAAAGCCAAATGAGCCAGTCTTTTGAACGGCTCTTTTCAAAGAACGGATCACAAAGATGCGGATCCCATCAAAGAGCCATAAATCCCATCTCTACTAGCGCGCCCTGCCCGCGCTGGTTCTTTGAGGGAGGAGGGCAGAGGACTCTGGCTGTGCAGGGCGTGGCTAGCTGCTATCGTTTTTCTAAGCAAAGTCTCTGTTCCAAGTTCCTGGCAGTTTCAAAAGCTTATGACAAACCTACATCGTGTCACAGAGCGTTAATCTCGCGATAAAAAAATTATCGCCGTTAAAATTGAGTCAAGTTAACGCGTTAATAACGCGACATTTTTGACAGCACTAATATATATATATATATATATATATATATATATATATATATATATATATATACACACGCGCGCGCACACACACGTATGTACGCACACTTCTTTAAAGGCATGTTGAAAGACTTGTGCTATACTCCCAATGTGTAACAGCAGTTGTAATGTGTTTAAAATGCTGAAAATGTGCAAAAAGCATGTTCTGTGTATCAGGGAGTGAGTATGTGCCATGCAATTAGGAGCCATGAAAAGGCCCGTATTTAAAAAAAAAAAAAAAAAAAACTTTTTTTTTTTTTAAATCTGTACCTAATGAAGGTTCTTCAATTAAACAGTCAGAAAAACTCATTTTTACATGCCCTTTGGACTCACTGACTTCATGTAAGAAATTCATTTAAATAAATTATTGTGATAAGCCAATGATTGCAATTAACATACAGCACAAGCTGTGTCCCACACCACATACTGTCATTCTAAATATGAATGGATCTGCTTGCTATACCAACAAGAAATGATGCACTGAAAAGATGATGTGATGTTTGTTTTTAATATAAATTATCTTTCAGATCACAATTCAGAGGGACAGCGGTCTCGATGTCAGCACACCAAAACATGGCAAGATTGACCCCATGAACGCCCCTCATGTAGGGGGAAATCAGTGGGCAGGAGGAACAGGTAGGTTTTAATCTATGTTGGGAGTCCGCTCAAAGCAACTTCTGGAGGAAACATGGCCCTCCTAATCAGTCAAACGTTTCTGAAGACACTGTAATTTAGCATTTTTAATGGCATCACTCTAATGACATACTCTAAATCTAATCTAGTCAAGAAATTTATTTATTTTTTTAATGTTTTGTGAATTGAGAAATTGTAGACATGACTTTATAGGAAGGATGATTCACACATGTTTAACTTTACTGATTTATAACCCCAATTTGAAAAAAGTTGGGACACTGTAAAACATAAATAAAAACAGAATGTGATAATTTGCAAATCATGGAAACCCTATATTTCATTGAAAATAGTCCAAAGACAATATATCAAATGTTGAAACTGAGAAATTTTATTCTTTTTTTTTGAAAAATATATGCTCATTTTGAATTTGATGTCAGCATGCACAATATAATTACAAGATTCAGAGAATCTGGGAAAATCTCTGTGTGCAAGAGACAAGGCTGAAAACTGACATTGGATGCCTGTGATCTTCAGGCCCTCAGGCGACACTACATTAAAAGCAGACACGTGTCTGTAGTGGAAATCACTGTATGGGCTCAGGAACACTTCAGAAAACCATCGTCTGTGAAAACAATTCATTACTGCATCCAGATATAAATAATATCCAGAAACACCGCCACCTTCTCTGGGCTCAAGCTTTTTTTATGATGGACTGAGGCAAAGTGGAAAATTGTCCCGAGGTCTGATGAATTAAAAGTAGAAGTTCTTTTTAGATATCATGGACACTACGTCCTCCAGGCTAAAGAGGAGCGGGAGCATCCGGCTTGTTATCAGTGCACAGTTCAAAAGCCAGCATCTGTGATGGTATGAGGGTGCATTAGTGCACATGACATGGGTAGCTTGTACACCTGGGAAGGCATCATTAATGCTGAACAATATATACACGTTTCAGAGCAATATGCTGCCATCCAGACAAAATGTTTTTCAGGGAAGGCCTTCCTTCTTTCAGCAGGACAATGCCAAACCATTTTATGCACATTAAAACTGCATGGCTCCATAGTAAGAGTCTGGGTGCTAAACTGGTCTGCATGCAGTCCAGACCTGTCTCCCATTTAAAACATTTGGTGCATTATGAATCGCAAAATATGACAGAGGAGACCCTGAATTGTGAAGCAACTCAAATTGTATATCAGGCAAGAATGGGACAATGTTTCTCTTTCAAAACTATAGTAGTTGGTCTCCTCAGTTCCCAAACGTTTACAGAGTGTTGTTTTAAAAGTAGAGGTGATGCAACACAGTGGTAAACATGTCCCAACTTTTTTTGAAACGTTGCTGACATCTCATCTCATCTCATTATCTCTAGCCGCTTTATCCTGTTCTACAGGGTCGCATCAAAGATTTAGTTTTATCTGTATTATTTCTTTCATCATTTTATTTCAAATTAAAACCAACATCACCATTCAAAACCGTATAGTTTATTGACTGTGAGTATATTTAGTAGGGTACCCCCACAGTACCCAGTTTCTGAGACAGACCCATATGTGTATATAATATATATATATATATATTTCAAGAAACAATACGATTTTTCAGTTTCAACATTTGATATGTTGTCTTTGTGCTATTTTCAATGAAGTATAAGGTTTCCATGATTTGCAAATTATCACATTCTGTTTTTATTTACAGTTTACACAGCATCCCAACTTTTTTGGAATTGGGATTGTAATTGTGATTCTGTATCATTTTGTTTGATCTGTGGTCACACTATAATAAAATACAAGAAAACTGCAAGTGTTCAAAACCATTAGATATTCTGTATAGAATCATTATTTAAAGGTTAATTCTCTGGTCCTGTAGGAGGCAGAGACACAGCAGGCCTCGGGGGAAAGGGAGGTCCCTACCGTCTAGATGCTGGCCACAAAGTCTACCAAATCTCCCAGGCTGAGAAAGACGCTGTGCCTGAAGAAGTGAAGAGAGCTGCGCGAGAAATGGCCGAGAAGGCTTTTAAAGAGAGGTATACTCATTCATCACGCTCTCTATTCATCTCCTGGTGCCCTCATACACTAATAGGATCTTTGAGAGAGTTGAAATGTTTCTGATGAAATGCTTATCTGTCAGCTTTTTTTTTTTTTAACAGTGAGAGCTGAAAGACATCAGTGTCATTATTTTCAGTGTTTACATGTGTGTATGGGCATGTGTGTAATGCCAGGTATATACTGAAGCACAAAGCTTCATCAGTAGGCTATAGAAGACTGAAGCCTCAGAACCCAGAGAGCTCCACCAGAGCCAGCTATTCCAAAAATGCACCCCGTGAATACCGCAATTCATGCGACTCCGTGTGTGTCTGTGAGTGGGAAAGAGAAGCCACAGAGTGCAGGATGAGAGGGCCTGGTAATGAAGGAAGCGTCTGTTTTTGCCCATTTTCTCTTTTGTACTTCTTGTGTCCACACCCAAGCCTCTCACATCTAAACAAGTTTCGCACACAGATCCATAAACACACAGAGCCATTCGTCACCGATACTGATCTTTAAGTGACACACTCATAGACAGGTTCACCTTCAGCATGATTATGAGCAAACGCTTATTCTGTAATTGGACTCTCTTTTTCACATTTTTCAAACCTTTTAAATTGTGCATTATTGCTGGAACATGTCTGACTGACTAAGTCATATTTCAGCATTGTTTCTGATGCTCCTGATGATTCAATCAGTGTGTGTGTACATGTGTCTGTGTGAATGTAGGCCATTTATGTGGTAACGCATTATATCCTGTTATATCTTGTGCATGCTTCTTGTCACGTTCTCAGCTGATAAATTTCAGGGTTTACTGTGCAAGACGGTTTTCGCAGGAAGTGAGGAAAGACAGTGTAACATCTAAAACTGCAAAAAAAAAAACAAGAAGCAGTCACATAATATGAGCAGGCCTCAAGAAAAGAGTGATGACAATCTACTGAACCACACTCAATTTTTTTTCTCACCTTTGCAGTAGAATATGGATCCTCTCAGACTGAAATTTTACTCTCCGTTTCTCTCACACACACACACATGCACACACATACCCTGGCGTTCTCTCTGTGGTCTGTGGATAGGTCTGGAATTCAGCAGAAAATAGCAGCATGGCCTGTCCCTTCTGCAATAGCTCTACACAGAGAATGTGAGCTTCTGAGACCAGTCAGGAAACCCACAGCCATCCACTGCTCTAAATATGTGTATGTGTGTTTAAGAGAGGGACAGAGTACAGGAGGGATAAAGAAAAGACAGAAGAAGGAGAAAGCTTGGCGGCTTCTACGATTTCACGCGAGGGAGGTTATCACTCCCCAACCCGTATCGTTTCTCAAAGTTTCAGTCTCACTGAAACAATCTGCCTGAGCAACTTCTTCAAGGGCTTTTTGCACATCAGCTCCAGGTGGCTGTGGGAGATGAAGGTGACTTGTTTAGCTGTGTGATGAGATGAGACCGTTCTGTGATCTCACCTGTGTAGAAGCTGAGAGCTGCTCACCGCTATGTGTACGCCTGTGTAAATGCTAGGCTCCGCTTCCTCCCTATGACTTCAAACGGCTCTGACATGAAAACACACGATGAATTGCCCTTATCGTTCTGCTCAGCCTGGATCACAGTATTGTAGGATTAGTAAAGGTCTGTAGGGATTATTGGCTTTCAGTGCAACGTGTGCCACCTGGACAGCCACTTACACCTGCTAAAAGAAGCACAGAGCTGTGAGTTCAGCAGTCACACACACCCAGTAGGAGCCTTTCACATGACGTCATTATACCTGTGGATTTGCTTATGTGGCCATGTTGCTGGGCAAGCCTTGTGTTTGACAACTGGCACAAGTGTACGCGAGTGATTGTAAGCCCAATTCAGTAAACATCTACAGATAAACTTGCAGAAGTTACATCTGGAAGAATAATGCCAGAGACCTGTAGTGCTTTTGGATGTAATAACAGATGTGGAGATAAGCCTGGTTTAACTTTTCACTGTTTCCCGGTGAACCCAGAAAAATGAGAAAAATGGCGAGCTGCAGTTAAACTGGAAGCCACCAAAGCATTCCTGTGGGTGTGGAGAATATTTTATATCAGGTTATGATATATTTTATGACAGGTATGAACGCTGTCTGCAGTGTTAAAATGTATATCTGGATGTTGGTTATATGGACACCATATATTTTATTAGAGCTAATGTTTGGCGAGACTAGCAGCATGTTTATGTACAGATAATGTAGACGAGACTAAACACCATAAAAGATGCTAGATCTAGGGCCCTGGCTTGTTTATTACTATTAAAAGACCACGTTTGAGCTTACCTTTGTCATAATAAGGTATTTTTCTTTGTCAGGAATTTCTCATAACATTCCGGCATTCACGAAACCTGCCTCGAAATATTGGTAGGCATCTGTACTTTTGTATGCTTTTAGCATCTCCGGTGTATTTAGAAGTCCAAAATACTAAATAGGTCAGGATGTTGTAGTGTCCCAAATCCGGTAGCTGGTTTGCCGTAAACTTTTCAAGTGGAATAAATACATTTGTGGGTAAATTAAGAAGAAGAAGCTTTTATTTTGTCACATGTACACTCAAGCACAGTGAAATTCCTCCTCTGCATTTAACCCATCTGAAGCAGTGAATGTGTGTGTACACACACAGAGAGAGAGAGAGAGCACAGTGGGCAGGGTAAATTATATGGATCTATGATGCCTGCATGTTTCAGCTTTTGGATGTAACACGATCTGCTGGTATAATATACCTTTTTAATCATTTCAGAGAAGTTGTACTCACTGCAGTCATCTCGATTTTCATTATTAACTATGGCAGCTGTGTTTGTTTGTCCAGCAATATGGCAGACGCTGCGTGAAAAACAAAAATTTATGACGTCCGTGAGAAGCCCATACAGAGGACAGTTCCAGAACAAGCTGAGGAGGAGCAGTATGGTGGGCGTGCTGCCACATACAGCAGTCCTCATCAGAGGCCTTCCACGCTCGACTGCTCATCATTGTTGGTTTCACTGACAGATGGCTCTATCACTGGGCTCATCACATGGCAGCCACAAACAAGTTTTCTCTTGCTCCAGTCCGTCCCCCAAAACATGTGACGTTAAGACTATGTAGAATCCAAAAAAAAGAATACAGATCTGCCATCATACTGATCTGCCATCAAGATTAGTAATGTATAACTGTATAGTATATAGGTCCGGGGTTGCCAACTGGCTGAGCGTGGTTTAGATGTGGACCCAGCAAAGTGTTCAGGTGGATTAAACTTGTAAAAGAACTTACTATAACAGAGATGACGAATGTATGAAAGAAAGTAGCCATAGTTCAGAGTTTCTAATTTTTAAAATATCACTGCTTCTGTAACAGATCCTCTGGTGCTTTTTATTCAGTCACATCAATTTCTTTAATTATTTTGCTGAAGGCAGTTCAAACTTCCTAACAAGCTGGGATATATGAGAAAAGAATTTCACTGTGCTGTAATGTATATGTGACAAATAAAGGCCTCTTATATCATGGGGCGGCCTTGGGCTGAAGTGCCCTTAAGCAAGGCACTTAACCCCCAATTGCTCCCCGGGTACTGTAGCATGGCTCCCCACTGCTCTGGGTATGTGTGCGTGCTCATTGCTCACTTGGGTGTGTGTGTGCATGCGTGTGTTCACTGCTTCAGATGGGTTAAATGCAGAGGACCAATTTCACTGTGCTTGAGTGTGCATGTGACAAATAAAGGCTCCTTCTTCTTCTTCATTATCATCATCATCATCTCTTCTTCTCAGAGATGAGCTACAGGGCTAAAGACAGGGGGCTTGTTTTAAAAATAAGTTGACAAAGAAAACATGGAGATGATTCAACCAGGATTGAATGATTTCCAGTTTAAAATGGGGAAAAAAAATCTCAGATTTTCAATGTGGTCTCTTGCTTTTGGACCCCACTGTAATTTGTCTCGCCTGTTCAGAGTCCAGTCAAAAACGGTTACATGAAGTGCTACTGAAAAACAAAACAAAACCACTTTGAAAAGCGTTAAATCCATTGTCTTTATTCAGCCATGTTTGGTGCTTATCCAGACCCTTGTAAGCAAGGAATTTTATCTAGTCAGATCACAAGTTGTGGTTGAATTCCTTTGCAAAGTCTAACAGACAGATTAAAAAAGCACTTTGTGAAGTTTTGAGTGTTCTGCTGCCTGCAAGACAAATTACAAATTCAATGAAAACACTGATGAGCGTTTTGCATTACCTGTGGCTTGTGAGATGCATTTTAAGGAAAGCGAGCAAAGCTGAGCAGCTCTCCTCTAGCTGGGAGTGGAGTTAATTTTTAGGCTCGAAAACTGTGAACAGAAAGCCGAAATGAAAAAAGAAGCACATCTGCTCTCCGGTATCATTGTGGTATCAGTTGTTCGTGTGTGTGTGTATATATATATATATATATATATATATATATATATATATATATATATATATATATGCAGTGGTGCTTGAAAGTTTGTGAACCCTTTAGAATTTTCTATATTCCTGTATAAATATGACCTAAAACATCATCAGATTTTCACACAAGTCCTAAAAGTAGATAAAGAGAACCCAGTTAAACAAATGAGACAAAAATATTAAACTTAGTCATTTATTTATTGAGGAAAATGATCCGATATTACACATCTGTGAGTGGCAAAAGTATGTGAACCTTTGCTTTCAGTATCTGGTGTGACCCACTTGTGCAGCAATAACTGCAACTGAACATTTCCGGTAACTGTTGATCAGTCCTGCACACCGGCTTGGAGGAATTTTAGCCCATTCCTCCATAAAGAGCCGCTTCAACTCTGGGATGTTGGTGGGTTTCCTCACATGAAATGCTCGCTTCCGATCTTTCCACAACATTACGATTGGATTAAGGTCAGGACTTTGACTTGGCCATTCCAAAACGTTAACTTTATTCTTCTTTAACCATTCTTTGGTAGAACGACTTGTGTGCTTAGGGTTGTTGTCTTGCTGCATGACCCACCTTCTCTTGAGATTCAGTTCATGGACAGATGTCCTGACATTTTCCTTTACAATTCGCGGGTATAATTCAGAATTCATTGTTCCATTAATGATGGCAGGCTGTCCTGGCCCAGATGCAGCAAAACAGGCCCAAACCATGATGCTACCACCATCATGTTTCACAGATGGGATAAGGTTCTTATGCTGGAATGCAGTGTTTTCCTTTCTCCAAACATAACACTTCTTATTTAAACCAAAAAGTTCTGTTTTGGTCTCATCTGTCCACAAAACATTTTTCCAATAGCCTTCTGTCTTGTCCACGTGATCTTTGGCAAACTGCAGATGAGCAGCAATGTTCATTTTGGAGAGCAGTGGCTTTCTCCTTGCAACCCTGCCATGCACACCATTGTTGTTCAGTGTTCTCCTGATGGTGGACTCATGAACATTAACATTAGCCAATGTGAGAGAGGCCTTCAGTTGCTTAGAAGTTACCCTGGGTTCCTTTGTGACCTCGCCGACTATTACACACCTTGCTCTTGGAGTGATCTTTGTTGGTCAGCCACTCCTGGGGAGGGTAACAATGGTCTTGAATTTCCTCCATTTGTACACAATCTGTCTGACTGTGGATTGGTGGAGTCCAAACTCTTTAGAGATGGTTTTGTAACCTTTTCCAGACTGATGAGCATCAACAACGCTTTTCCTGAGGTCCTCAGAAATCTCCTTTGTTCGTGCCATGATACACTTTCACAAACATGTGTTGTGAAGATCAGACTTTGATAGATCCCTGTTCTTTAAATAAAACGGTGCCCACTCACACCTGATTGTCATCCCACTGATTGAAAACACCTGACTCTAATTTCACCTTCAAATGAACTGCTAATCCTAGAGATTCACATACTTTTGCCACTCACAGATATGTAATATTGGATAATTTTCCTCAATAAATAAATGACCATGTATCATATTTTTGTCTCATTTGTTTAACTGGGTTCTCTTTATCTACTTTTAGGACTTGTGTGAAAATCTGATGATGTTTTAGGCCATATTTATGCAGAAATATAGACAATTTTAAAGGGTTCACAAACTTTCAGGCACCACTGTATGTATGTACAGTGTGTGTATATATATATATATATATATAGAGAGAGAGAGAGAGAGGGGCGGCACGGTGGTGTAGTGGTTAGCGCTGTCGCCTCACAGCAAGAAGGTCCTGGGTTCGAGCCCCGGGGCCGGCAAGGGCCTTTCTGTGTGGAGTTTGCATGTTCTCCCCGTGTCTGCGTGGGTTTCCTCCGGGTGCTCCGGTTTCCCCCACAGTCCAAAGACATGCAGGTTAGGTTAACTGGTGACTCTAAATTGACCGTAGGTGTGAATGTGAGTGTGAATGGTTGTCTGTGTCTATGTGTCAGCCCTGTGATGACCTGGCGACTTGTCCAGGGTGTACCCTGCCTTTCACCCGTAGTCAGCTGGGATAGGCTCCAGCTTGCCTGTGACCCTGTAGGACAGGATAAAGCGGCTAGAGACAATGAGATTATTTATATATATATATATATATATATATATATATATATATATATAGAGAGAGAGAGAGAGAGAGAGAGAGACAGAGAGTGTGTGTGTAAATACACACACACACACACACACACACACACAGTTGTGGTCAGAAGTTTACATACAGTGGCATGAATGTCATCTTGGATATGAATGTCATGGCAATATTTGGGCTTTCAATGATTTTTCTGAACTGTTCGTTTTCTTTGGCAGAATGATTGTACAGCATACATCTTTAATTAAAAAAACTAGAATTTGGTGCATAGTTTTCTTTTGGTTTTCTGAAATCAACACATGGTCAGAAATTTACATACAGCACACCTAATATTTGCGTAAAATATCTCTTCGCAAGATTCACTTTGACTAAACATTTTTGTTTACCACGAACAAACTTCTGACAGAATTCTGGTTGGATATTTCACAACTCTTCATGGTAGAATTGGTAGAGTTCAATTAAATTAGGGTTTTTTTTCTTGGCATGGATTCAACTTATAAGCACGGTCCATATATTTTCAATAGGGTTGAAGTCAGGGCTTATTTTAAGCTTAATGTTAGCCTGCTTTGTTCTCCACAACCAGCTCTGATGCATGTTTGGGTTCAATGTCCTGTTGTAAGTCCCAAGTCGTGTTCAAGTTTCTGATGGTTTATGCTGAAGAATTCTGAGGTAGTCCTCCTTCATTATCCCATCCACTTTGTGCAATGAACCAGTTCCACTGGCAGTAAAACAGCCCCAGAGCATAATGATACTACCACCACCACCAGCTGGTACAGTACATGGTGGTCATCGTGGCCAAACAACTCAATCTTTGTCTCATCTGACCATACAGCTATCCTCCAGAAGGCTTTTTCTTTGTCCATGTGGTTAGTTGCAAACTTTAGTTAAGCTTGAAGGTGTCATTTTTGGAGCAGGGGGTTATTTCTTGGATAGCAGCCTCTTAGTCCATGGTGATATAAAACTCACTGAACTGTAGACAGGGTGTGCCATGGTGGTTCTTGATCATCTGAACCAATTTCCTTTCAGCTGAGGGTGACAGTTTGGGTTTTCTTGAAGCAAAGTGGCTACACCTCACAATAACTTGCATACAACTGATCTTGGGATCTGCAGTTGTTTAGAAATGGCTCTAAGAGACATTCCTGAGTTGTGTACATCTGCGATCCTCTTTCTCAGATCTGCACTGAACTCCTTGGACTTTCCCATTTTACTGTGTGTTAGTCAGTCCAATGAGTGCTGTAAACAAACCCTTTTCATGAAGGCACAGAGAAACTACCAGCTGTAGTCAGTCATGATCACTAACAGGAAATTAAGAGACGTTGGACTTGGCAAGATAAGAGACATTTTGGAAGCCTCAGCACCTCTGAATTAATAATCAAAGTGAGTGTATGTAAATTTTTGAACCTGTTTGTATAATTTTGACCCTGTATTGATTTCAGAAAACCCAAAATAAATTAAAACTTCTACACCAAATTCATAGGTTTTTTTGTATTCAAGAAATATGTTGTACAATCATTTCGGCACAGAAAACAAACAATGCAGAGAAATCCTTGAAAGCCCAATATTGCCATGACATTCATATCCAAGATGGCATTCATGTCACTGTATGTAGACTTCTGACTGTGTGTGTATGTGTGTGTGTGTGTGTGTGTATATATATATATATATATATATATATATATAT
Organism: Neoarius graeffei; assembly: GCF_027579695.1. Classification (NCBI taxonomy): domain Eukaryota; kingdom Metazoa; phylum Chordata; class Actinopteri; order Siluriformes; family Ariidae; genus Neoarius; species Neoarius graeffei. The sequence continues at coordinate 56,823,903 of NC_083577.1, read as the reverse complement.
ATATATATATATATATAGTGTGTGTGTGTATAAGTTTGATTTGAAATTCTAAACTTAAATACCAATTGTATCTTCAACAAAGAAACTGCATGATGGTCTGGAATGTCTCTGTAGGTTTTGAGTGTGCTGGTGTGTATAAAGGAAGCCCTGTGTATTTCAGATTGAAGGAGATTCAGATGAGTGAGTATGACGCCGCCACATATGAGCGTTTTTCCGGAGCTGTCCGGCGCCAGGTCCAGTCCCTACGCATCATTCTGGACAGCCTGCAGGTAAACATATCATCTCAGCTCTCCCAGAGGGTGTGTGCAGTGCTTCCAAGAATCTTTGAGTGCTCTTTCCTTTCCTTCCTTTCACATACACATGCACTCACACCCTCATGTAGCTGCTATTACAGCTGCTTCTCTTTTCCTTCAAGTCATGAAACAATTATCTCCTATCACTAAGTGAAATTAAATGCTATTGTTCCTTTTCTGAGTGACCTCTGAGTGGACACGCGGCCATGTGATGTGCTCGAGCAGATTGCGAGTGATGTTTTGACACTTCAGCAGCACTCCTGGGGATTTCCTTTGCAGTGAGACAGAGCAGTGACTCTGCAGGATCAGGTTCCTTGCTGGCAGCCTCATTGACCATTTCTGCTCAAACATAGATGCATTAATGGGAAAATACCATGTCAGGAATTCCATCTTACTTTCTGGTCCCTTCTCTTTGTCTCATTCTCTCACCAACAATTTATGGCATCTTTGAATATCTTTGTAATCTATAGCAATTTGAAATAAGGGGATTCAAACTGTACCAGTGATTAGCTCCAATAAACTGTGGCAGTTGTGCGCGTCTGTGTAACTGTGGCCTAGCAGGGCATCTTGGCATTTTTCTCTCTAGTTGCACCACATAGAAAATCTTGCATATAATTATTTATATATTGAGCACTAAGTATGAACAGAAGTTTACCAGAAGTATGAAATTCTGCATTTCCTTTCTTAATACATCCCAATCAATATGAAACCGGCATCAAATCTACAGGCATGACCTAGTATGAACCCAAAGATGCGTCATGTTGGAATATACAAATGACAGAGTTAAATTACTTCCTATTTTCACTGTTGAGAAACCATGGCTACATCTGTGAGGGGAAGAAAACAATCAAAACCGGAACAAGTCAGAAGTTGTGAGATTAAGGTGCCAGGAGAGTCAGGAATTTATAGTTTATATTATAATGTACAACCCCAATTCCAAAAAAGTTGGGACAAAGTACAAATTGTAAATGAAAACGGAATGCAATGATGTGGAAGTTTCAAAATTCCATATTTTATTCAGAATAGAACATAGATGACATATCAAATGTTTAAACTGAGAAAATGTATCATTTAAAGAGAAAAATTCGGTGATTTTAAATTTCATGACAACAACGCATCTCAAAAAAGTTGGGACAAGGCCATGTTTACCACTGTGAGACATCCCCTTTTCTCTTTACAACAGTCTGTAAACGTCTGGGGACTGAGGAGACAAGTTGCTCAAGTTTAGGGATAGGAATGTTAACCCATTCTTGTCTAATGTAGGATTCTAGTTGCTCAACTGTCTTAGGTCTTTTTTGTCGTATCTTCCGTTTTATGATGCGCCAAATGTTTTCTATGGGTGAAAGATCTGGACTGCAGGCTGGCCAGTTCAGTACCCGGACCCTTCTTCTACGCAGCCATGATGCTGTAATTGATGCAGTATGTGGTTTGGCATTGTCATGTTGGAAAATGCAAGGTCTTCCCTGAAAGAGACGTCGTCTGGATGGGAGCATATGTTGCTCTAGAACCTGGATATACCTTTCAGCATTGATGGTCTCTTTCCAGATGTGTAAGCTGCCCATGCCACACACACTAATGCAACCCCATACCATCAGAGATGCAGGCTTCTGAACTGAGCGCCGATAACAACTTGGGTCGTCCTTCTCCTCTTTAGTCCGAATGACACGGCGTCCCTGATTTCCATAAAGAACTTCAAATTTTGATTCGTCTGACCACAGAACAGTTTTCCACTTTGCCACAGTCCATTTTAAATGAGCCTTGGCCCAGAGAAGACGTCTGCGCTTCTGGATCGTGTTTAGATACGGCTTCTTCTTTGAACTATAGAGTTTTAGCTGGCAACGGCGGATGGCACAGTGAATTGTGTTCACAGATAATGTTCTCTGGAAATATTCCTGAGCCCATTTTGTGATTTCCAATACAGAAGCATGACTGTATGTGATGCAGTGCCGTCTAAGGGCCCGAAGATCACGGGCACCCAGTATGGTTTTCCGGCTTTGACCCTTACGCACAGAGATTCTTCCAGATTCTCTGAATCTTTTGATGATATTATGCACTGCAGATGATGATATGTTCAAACTCTTTGCAATTTTACACTGTTGAACTCCTTTCTGATATTGCTCCACTATTTGTCGGCGCAGAATTAGGGGGATTGGTGATCCTCTTCCCATCTTTACTTCTGAGAGCCGCTGCCACTCCAAGATGCTCTTTTTATACCCAGTCATGTTAATGACCTATTGCCAATTGACCTAATGAGTTGCAATTTGGTCCTCCAGCTGTTCCTTTTTTGTACCTTTAACTTTTCCAGCCTCTTATTGCCCCTGTCCCAACTTTTTTGAGATGTGTTGCTGTCATGAAATTTCAAATGAGCCAATATTTGGCATGAAATTTCAGAATGTCTCACTTTCGACATTTGATATGTTGTCTATGTTCTATTGTGAATACAATATCAGTTTTTGAGATTTGTAAATTATTGCATTCCGTTTTTATTTACAATTTGTACTTTGTCCCAACTTTTTTGGAATCGGGGTTGTAACGTATCACGTGTAACCGAACTCAAACTGTTCTGCCATGTTGTACATTTCTTTCTTCTCATGTGCAGTATATGGGCCTTACATCTCATCTCATTATCTCTAGCCACTTTATCCTGTTCTACAGAGTTGCAGGCAAGCTGGAGCCTATCCCAGCTGACTACAGGCGAAAGGCGGGGTACACCCTGGACAAGTCACCAGGTCATCACAGGGCTGACACATAGACACAGACAACCATTCACACTCACATTCACACCTACGGTCAATTTAGAGTCACCAGTTACCCTAACCTGCATGTCTTTGGACTGTGGGGGAAACCGGAGCACCCGGAAGAAACCCACGCAGACAGCATGCAAACTCCACACAGAAAGGCCCTTGCCGGCCACGGGGCTCGAACCCGGACCTTCTTGCTGTGAGGCAACAGCGCTAACCACTACACCACTGTGCCGCCTGGGCCTAACATGAAATGTTTTATTGTACCAGGAACAAACCATCACAAATTCAACCAAATGTCTGTTCATAACATGGCTAGACTACATTGCAATTTTTGTCACACTTGACATGATATTACGAGCAAATTAGTTTTCCAATGTGTTTACTGTTTCATTATTGTAATGCCAGTACAGTTGATTGCCCCAAAAACCATTTGTTACAACAGCTTGCACTTAAAAAGTTGCCGTGTTCAACATAATCTTGAAATTTTCTGGTGCTTTCCATGTTGGAGTTGCCAATTAGCCTAACAAAATGAGTCAAGCAAAATCTACATGAGGTCGAGTTGAAACAGTCTCGCACATGAACTTTCATTTCTGGTCACCTCAGTGTGAAAGTGAAAACTGAAATATTCAACCTTGTACATTTGTACACTTATTTCTGAAGTTCTGTCTCGGTTCGATCTTGTACAGACAGGAGAGTAGAGCACTGCAGATGTGGAGTCACCCTCCATTTCTCACTTTTATTCAGGCACTCCTGTTTCTGGGCTGAGTCAAAATTACTTGTTGGAAAGCATCTTTGTGTACGTGTCAGCACAAACAGCACATGTCGCATGACATTCCCACATTTCCTCACTCTTTGAACAACCGTATACACACGTGAGCATCACTGTGGTATGACAGAGCTCGGACTTTACAAAGGACCAAAAACAGCATAACCATTATACTAACTTAAATTAAGGAATTTAAAGATAACAGCAAAGGAGAAGAACAAAGCTGCATATTTACTTGCGTGGTGCTGCTCTGTAATCAGTGCACAGGGGTGGCATATGCTTTTCCATTCTCATTCTCTCACACACACACACACACTCTCTCTCTAACACACACACACACACACACTCTAACACTCACACACACACACTCTCTCTCTCTCTCTCTCTCTCTCTCTCTCTCTAACACACACACACACACACTTTCTCTCACCTGTACTTTCTTGGCTCCTGTTCCCACACAGCTCATATTCATGCAAGCCGGAACATCCATGGCATCTTTAATATCCTATATATGGTCAGATGTTGGTTTAAGATGTTGGTTTAAGATGTTAAGATGTTGGTTTCAGATGTTGGTTTAAGTCCGACAATACATTCCTTAAAAAGGGCGTAGAAGAACAAAGTATTCCATCAACGTGTAGCATTCAATTTATTCCGGACCATATATATCCATCTTTAATATCCTATAATATCCTATATAATATCCTATTCACTTTTAAAAGACATTACAGGTATATCAGAAACACCAACCAGCTTAATTTTTCTACCTTTAAATAAGCATTTGATTAAACATCAGACTGTCGTTAAGCTAACTTTTATGAGACGTATTTTGTATTGTTTCATGTTTTGATATTTTTGCCAGCCATCCCTACACTTGGAGATTCTTCAGTTGTCCCCTTGCTGGAAATCATAGGCCCTGTCCACACAGCAACGGATTCAGGTGAATCTGATAAAATTGTTTATCGTTTCGGCCTGGCGTCCACACGGCACCGGCGTTTTGGGTGCCCCAAAACGAAATCTTTTGAGAACGGGTTCCAGAGTGGAAAAATCTGGCAACGGCGCCATTGCGAAGTCGTCTGGATGAGTAGAACGGATTTGTTTACGATGACGTCACAACCACATGACTGTCAGTGCTTCACGCCGGGTAGAAGTGTAACGAACTCGATGCGAGTTGTCAACAAATCCTATAACTTGGTTCATGAAACGTGCTTACAAAATATTTTCACTGTGAATATTTATTGTGTAATGGCGCAAAGTGAGAGAGAGAGAGTGAGAGAATAGCCTTTAGGGCAGAGTCTTTAGTCCAAACACTGCGGAAGCAGTACCAAACCGCGCACCGCCCGTGCGCTTTCCAAAAACAAAAACAATCCCGCCAGCAAAAATAGGAAAAAAAAAAGGAGCGATCTCACCTCTTCAGATGTTGGTTTAAGTCCGACAATACATTCCTCAAAAAGGGCGTAGAAGAACAAAGTAATCCATCAACGTGTAGCATTCAATTTATTCCGGACCATTAAAGAATTCTGGAGGATATCAGAATGTTGGCGTACCGGCTTCCATCTACCCCCATTCATTCCTCTTTCCGCGTCTTTCGTTTTACGCTACTGATTAATAATCAAAACTTTATGTGGCTGATGCTACAGAAGAAGGGGTTTATGCGCATGCGTCTATTTCTTCTATTGTTCTGGTGTCTCCGATGGGACCGTCTTACAGCGCACGTAGAGGTGTGGCATGTGTATTGCATCATTTTCAGCAAGCGTTGCGTTGCCATATGTACCTGATATTTTACTGATCCGTTGCCCATGTGGACGCGATATTTAAAAAAAAAAAAACTCGTTGCCGTTGTCGTGTGGATGTAGCCTTAAAGGTTCAGTCACAGATGATATACAATAACCCATTAAGGAACCATTGATGAACCCTTTTCTTTCAATATGGGGCAGCACGGTGGTGTAAGTGGTTAGCACTGTCGCCTCACAGCAAGACATGGGACGGCCTTGGGCTGAACGCAGCGTACACAGCGGCTTTGCTGTCCTCAACTAAATTTTGTTGTACATTTGTGTAGTGACAATAAAGGCATTCAATCTTCTAGCTTCTTCTAGTCTACTTAGTAGTGTAATCTTATGACATTGTGTGTAGAACAATTAGCATTAAGTAAAAAAAACAAACTTTTGTTTAACTGGATTAGTTTGGTCTTTGGAAAGTATATATTTAAACACCTATTCATTCATAGGTTTTTCTGTATTTTGACTATTTTTGGCATTGTAGAACAATACTGAAGACATCAAAACTATGAAATAACATATACTAGTGCATCTCAAAAAATTAAAATACCATGAAAAAGTTCCTTTTTTTCGTAATTTAATTCAAAAAGGTAAACTTAAATATATTCTATATTCATTACATGTAAAGTGAAATATTTAAAGCCTTTTTTGTTTTAATTTTGATGATTATGGCTCATAGCTCATGAAAATCAGAAATCCAGTATCTCAAATTATTAGAATATTCCCTAAGATCAATCAAAAAAAGGATTTACAATACAGAAATGTCCAACTTTTGAAAAGTATATTCATTTATACACTCAATACTTGGTTGGGGCTCCTTTACCATGAATTACTGTATCAGTGCGGTGTGGCATGGAGGTAATCAGTCTGTGGCACTGCTGAGGTGTTATTGAAGCCCAGGTTGCTTTGATAGTGGCCTTCAGCATATCTGTATTTTTGGGTCGGGTGTTTCTCATCTTCCTCTTGACACTACCCCATAGATTCTCTATGGGGTTCAGGTCAGGCAAGTTGGCTGGCCAATCAAACACAGTAATATCATGGTCAGCAAACCATTTGGTAGTAGTTTTGGCACTGTGGGTAGGTGCTAAGTCCTGCTGGAAAAGGAAATCAGCATCTCCAAAAAGCTCGTCAGCAGATGGAAGCATGAAGTGCTCTAAAATCTCCTGGTAGATGGCTGTGTTGACTTTGGACTTGATAAAATACAGTGGACCAACACCAGCAGATGACATGGCACCCCAAATCATCACAGACTGTGGAAACTTCACACTGGGCTTCAAGCATCTTGGATTCTGTGCCTCTCCACTCTTCCTCCAGACTCTAGAACCGTGATTTCCAAATTAAATGCAAAATGTACTTTCATCTGAAAAGAGGACTTTGGACCACTGAGCAACAGTCCATTTCTTTCCTCTCCTTAGCCCAGATAAGACACTTCTGACATTGTCTCTGGCTCAGGAGTAGCTTGATATTAGGAATGCAAAAGTTGTATCCCCTTTCTTGAAGATGTCTGTTCGTGATGGGTCTTGATACACTGACACCAGCCTCAGTCCACTCCTTGTGAAGCTCTCCCAAGTCTTGACAATCCTCTCAAGACTGCGGCCATCCCTGTTGCTTGTGCACCTTTTCCAGCCACCCTTTTCAGCAATGACCTTTTGTGGCTTACCCTCCTTGTGCAGGGCATCAGTGATCATCTTCTGGACAACAGTCAAGTCAGCAGTCTTCCCCATGATTGTGGTTGTGTGTACTGAACTAGACCGAGAGATACACTGTGTTCATACTGTTTTACTCAAACTCGAAATGAAATATTCTAATATTTTGAGATGGGTTTTTTTATGTTTTTGTACTGTATGCCATACTGATTAAAATTAAAATAGGAAAATGCTTGAAACATTTTAGTTTATGTGTAATGAGTCTATAATATATAACATTTTCACTTTCTTAAATAACTGATGGAAAATATTGAACTTTTTCACAATATTCTAATTTTTTGAGATGCACTAGCATATGGAATTATGTGGTAAACAAGAAAGTGTTTTAAAAAATGTTTAATATTTTCATATTTTAGATTTGTCAAAGTAGCCAGCAGTTACTTTAATGACACTTTGCGCACTACTGGCTTTATCTTAATCCCAGCTTCATGAGGGAGTCACCTGGAATGCTTTTCAATTAACAGGTGTGCCTCGTCAAAAATGAACTAGTGCAATTTCTTGCCGCCTTAATGCGTTTGAGATCAAACAGTAAATAGTAAATAATAAAAATACAGTAAGTAGGCGGTACGGTGGTATAGAGGTTAGCACTGTTGCCTCACAGCAAGAAGGTTCTGGGTTTGAGCCCAGCAGCTGATGAGAGCCTTTCTGTGTGGAGTTTGCATGTTCTCCCCATGTCCGCGTGGGTTTCCTCCGGGTGCTCCGGTTTCCCCCACAGTCCAAAGACATGCAGGTTAGGTTAACTGGTGACTCTAAATTGACCGTAGGTGTGAATGTGAGTGTGAATGGTTGTCTGTGTCTATGTGTCAGTCCTGCAATGACTTGGCGACTTGTCCAGGGTGTACCCCGCCTTTCGCCCGTAGTCAGCTGGGATAGGCTCCAGCTTGCCTGCAAAGGATAGGCGGTTACGGATAATGGATGGATAAATAGCCGTATTCTTCAACTGTAGTAATCCATATTATGCCAAGAACCGTTCAGCTAAGTAAAGAGAAACGACATCCATCATTACTTTAAGACATGAAGTGTCTTTCAATTAATAAAAATAAAGAAAACTCATTGAATTAGAAGGCATGTCCAAACGTTTGACTGGTACTGTGTATAATGAAGAATAACCAACTGCAAAAATGTATTTTTATCCAAACTAGTTTTCTTACAAGTATTTCAGAGTACTCTTTTTTTTTTTTTTAAATGTGTACTTAGACGTTTGGAAGCATTTTGCAAAAGTTGTTATAAAAGCCACATATCAGTTATGTTAGATACATTATTGTGCACCTACAGCTTGCAGTCCTCATTTATCTTACTGAGTTCAAACCACACCGTAAAACCAGATAAGCCTTGTGCCGTAGTTTTACTCAGCTACTATTACAGATGTGACCAAAGTCTCGTGTCTACTTATTGTTTGTTGTACAGCTCAGCTCATTGTTCCTAGTTGTCAGATAGAGCACTGAAAATAACCCTGATTTCATTCATTCAGGCAGCCTCTGGAGAGTAGTATATTTTTTCTGCTCAATTTCAGACTCTTGCCAACAATTTCCCGTCTGGATCACAGAAAACATTGTTGTATTGTGAGTGTAGCACTTTGTTCTGCATTATCTGAGTGTGACTGGCAGGATGACACAGGAGGACAATGTGTGGGATGATGTAGCAGTTCAGGGAGCTCCAGAGGGATCTGAGTCTAAATGAAAAGCAGATGCGGACTTGCATCTATGACAGTTTGATGATGTTTTGCTCATCGTTCATAGCTGAGGTGCTACTGAGGTCACGATCATATCTGTGAGCTGTGATTATTTTATCCTTAGGTTTTTCCTCATTTTTCCTATTTTCTGTTTTAGAATAAGAATAAAAACATTAACATCATAACACTTGGAATTATACACTGACCAAGAAAATTATTCAATAACTTTAACAGCTTTATGGAGGAGCTTCATTCAAGAGGGTTTATTAAAGTTCATAAAGTGACCATGCGCTTATTTGCTATTTCACATATCGTTTGTTTCTCCCCTTGTTTGGTGAGACAAATTTATTTTAAGTAAAACCTAATTTTTATGCCTCCGCCACCTTAAGGTGCAGGAGGCATTATGTTTTCGGGTTGTCCGTCTGTCCGTCCGTGCGTGCGTCCGTCCCGAAACCTTCAAACTTTCACCATTTGTGCGCTTTGGGACGAACATGAACTGATTAGATTTTGAGGTTAAAAGGTCTAAGGTCAAGGTCACTGAGGTCAAATGTCTGTCCGAAAACCTTGTGAACACAATATCTCCAAGGCAAATGAAAGGAATTTCACCAAACTTTCACCATTTGTGCATTTGGGGACAAACATGAACTGATTAGATTTTGAGGTTAAAAGGTCACAGGTCAAGATTACTGTGAGGTCAAATGTCCATCCCCAAATCACAACTTAATAAGGCGTGTAGTCTACCAGGTGGAGGCATCCCCATCGACACCGTTGGCGTCGAGTTCTATCTAGTTAAAAATACATTTTGATTTAGAAATAAAATTATACAACTTGTACGATAGAATTTAACTATATACATCTGTCTTTAAAAAAATTTTAAACGATAAGCCATTATCAAAATATATTATCAAATTAAGACAATGTCCAATCCTTTGACTGGTGGTGTTACTTTATTTAACTCATTTTATATTAACGGAATATAAACTGATTTAACTGATTGATTTGTCCCTCATTCAACTTGAGGGTGTTGATAAAGTATTATATGGACACGAGTGGTTTACTGGGAAATATGCCACTTGTACTTTTCATACAAGCTACATCCAGGACATGGAGAACCAAAACATGTTTCTCTATATGTCACTCGTGAGGAAATCGATGAGTTGTTTTGATAAATTTGAGTACTTTTTGTTTGTGAATATGTCTAGATAATAAAAAGAAAGTCACACATTGGCTTGAAGATATAAACTTTATCTTCTCCTGCTTGCAGTTTTCATACGAAATACATCACGGATCTGGGTGACACATTTTCCAATATTTCACTCTGATGACATCACTCCCAGTGTTTTCCCGCCGACTTGACACGTGTCAAAATGGCGAACCGGTTCAAAATTAAAAATCTTCTGATTAGCTTGCATATTTTTTGTGGCTGTGTCTATATAATAAAAAGAATAATATACGGTTGCACGAAGAGTTGAAGTTTATCTTCTTGTGTTGAAAATGTTTTCATTCGTTCACTTCGTTCACTCATGAATATATTCACCACTCGAAGATGATCTTCATATCTTCATGCAGCCATGTAATATCCTGTATGCAGGGCTTGAAATTCGCGGTGGTCCGGTCGCCCGAGGTGACTTAATTTGTCATTTAGCGGGTAATTCCTGCCACTAGGCAGCTCGGCTGGCTAGTTGAAAATAAAAAATATATATGAAGTGAAGATTCAGACTAGGGCTGTGCGATATATCGAATATACTCGATATATCTCCGAAAATTCTGTGTGAGATACATAAAATTATTATATTGTAATGATAGAGTATTTTATGGTCATCTGCCCACTTGCGTTTGTTTCGTGTTTGTTTAAAACATTTCCCGGTGGTTTTCTCCCTGTCCCTCAGGCAGTAACGTGAGAGGCTGCCTAAGGGTAAAAAAAAACAACAACGTCACGCACTCGCCAACCAATCCCGGGCAACATCTCGGTGCTTTCCATCCAAGATGGCGCCGCAGACGGCTGCCACAGGACTTTGCTCTCTCGTACTCTCTATGTTTTTGTGTAATTGTTGTGTTAATTTTTCTCCGTGCTTCACGGAATGCTGCGCTGAGGTTTTTTTTTTAATGCCTACACATTCCGGTCCTGATAGGAGCGAAATATGTGGGTGTTTTTTCCTCTCATCTCTCATTTCTCAGCCTCTCCCTTCCTGACAAGCCTCTCTCCTGCTTTGCTTCTGCGGACTCGTCTTGTCTGAGAGACCCTTCCTGCACTGTTCTCCGAATCAAAATTATGGATCTGATCAACTGGTCACTTCACGCAATTGACACAATCTTCTCGATGAGAAGTCTGGGTTCGGGGGAACCTGCCTGTCCTGCCGGAACATTTGCAGCCGGATACACCATGGATGCCTGGGAGAAGTGGCGTGTGGTGTGCTTGGCGATTCTTTCCGTGGAGGACATTGAGGATATTTACCTATTCGGAATCATGATCAAAGGATTTTTGCTGATTGGACTTGGCATTGCCTTGGTGTATCGAGGAAATTAGTTAATGGTGGCAGCTGTTCAAAGCCCCACAAAGCTGCCCAACATGATTGAGGCGGTGGGCAGAGCTGTCGGCACTCAGACTGTGGCTATTCAGAACTTGAGTTGCAACATTGATAACATCATGGAGAAGTTGATGGCTTTGCAAAGAGTAATGGATCATTTTGGTGGCCAGAATGGACAAGCGGGTTAAGCGAAAAAGGACACGTCTACCCATCTTAAGTCTAAACAAATTTCAATCTTATCTTGGCTCTCCCAGCCAGCACTGCCTTCAAGGCTGTCGCTGTAGAAACGCGATTCTCCCCCTGGAGTTCACTGCAATGAGACTCTGTGTGTGTGTGTGTGTGTGTGTGTGTGTGTGTGTGTGTGTGTGTGTGTGTGTGTGTGTGTGTTTTTCCTATACTTTCTTTCTGTCTGTACTATGAAAGCTAAGTCGAACCGGAGTCAAATTCCTCGTGTGTGTAACATACCTGGCAATAAAGTGCTTCTGATTCTGAAAGGAACTTGCGGGAAGATTTCCTGGTTTCGGTTTACAGCGCTGACTCAGTTCGTGCAATCGCTGGTGTTGCACAGGCTACCGTGTAAGCTCTGTCAATTTCAGTGACAAATTAAAAATGGAAGCGGACGAATTGGTTCCTAAAAGAACTAGTAAGGGGTCAGTCATCCAGCATTTTTTTGGATATCGCGAGGAGGACGTGGAACAGCAAATGCCAATTTGTAAAGTGTGCAAAAAAAAAAACAGTATCAAAATACTCGGGTCTTGAAATAAATGCACATTAGTCATGAACAATGGTAACTACTCTCTTTTGCGTTATTTTTGACAGAAGTAAAATTCATACATGAACAAATTTTGGCGAGTTGATTTTCTGTTTGGCGAGTTACTTTGGAAGGTAACTAGTCCATCTGGCTGCTGAAAAAATATATGAATTTCGAGCCCTGTGCATGTATCGCACTGTCAGCAGATCTCTTTAGTTTCTAAGTTTGGTTTTTCAGTATTAACGCTGTCACTGCTTTTATTGTAACCCTGTTGGATTTATTTTTTTAAATAAGACTGCTGTTAGGTGGTGAGTGCAATATTTTATGGTGTTTAATGCTTCTTTTACAGGCGAAAGGAAAGGAAAGGCAATGGCTGAAGAACCAGGCACTGGGGGAACTGGATGATGCTAAGATTATTGATGGCCTGACTGGAGAGAAAGCAGTTTACAAACGTAGAGGAGAGCTAGAACCAGAGGTGAGAGAGCTGTTCTGTCTTTAGCTCTGAGAATGACACTGCTCATAGGAGCTTTATTTTCATAAAGTAGCCCCAAGCGATCAAAAATTCACACTTAGCAGAATGTGTTGAATAGTTAATATGAGTATGTGCATTCAGACCTCTATAAACACTTTTGGTCTCAAAGGCATTCAGCTTATGGCTTTGATTCTTACAAGGATTGTGTGCCATCTTCATCCAATTTAATGTTTTTAATGAGTTCCTGAGTGGTGCAGCTGCTAATAGGATTGAATCGTGTTGACATTGCCATCCATGAGCAGTCCTCTTCTACAAACACCACAACACAAGGGGTGGAAAAAGTCCAGAGAAAAATGTACTGAAGTAAAAGTATGGGTATAGAAATTATTTACATTTAATCTGACTCAAAGATTCAAGGGTAAAGGAAACATCTAAAGTGTAAAGTGATAAAAAAATGAACAGTTTAAGCATGAATTATCTTATCAGACGTTTTCTGCCAACTCAGACATATTCAGCTTACTAGTTAGCTAATGTTTAATAACCTTGTTGGCATTAATGAGATGGCATTAGCCATGAAAAAAAAAATTGCTAGCAAATATATAAAGGTTACATCAACATGATTATTTAGAGTTTATGTTGAATTTTTATTGAAATTTTATCTGGGAGGCAAAGAAGTCATGAGGTCCTGTAAGAATTGTTAATCCAGCAAAACAGAACACTATCTCAAAGACAGTTACATATTATTTGATGTTATATTATGATGTGAATTTATTGAATGTCTTAAAAAAGACTTTAAAATAAACAAGAACACAACTGAGCACACGGAGTCACAATTACAGTGGATATAAAAAGTGTACACAACCCATTAAAATGATAGGTTTTTCTGATGTAAAAAAAAAATGAGACCATGATAAATAATTTCAAAACTTTTCCCACCTTTAATGTGACCTATAGCCTGTACAAAACAAACAAATCTGTTAGGGGGAAAACAAAAAATAAAAAAACGTACAATAAGCTGGTTGCGTAAGTGTGCACACCCTTAAACTAATAGTTTGTTGAAGCACCTTTTGATTTAATTACAGCATTCAGTCTTTTTGGGTCGGAGTCTATCAGCCTGCCACATCTAGACTTGGCAATATTTGCCCACTCTTCCTTGCAAAAGCGCTCCAAATCTGTCAGATTGCTAGGGCATCTCATGTGCACAGTCATCTTCAGGTCACCCCACAGATTTTCAATAGGATTTAGGTCTGGGCTCTGGCTGAGCCATTCCAAAACTTTTTTGGGGTCAATGTCATGCTGAAAGATGAAATTCCTCTTCATCTTCAGCTTTCTAGCAGACACCTGAAGGTTTTGGGCCAAAATTGACTGGTATTTAGAACTGTTCATAATTCCCTCCACCTTGACTAAAGCCCCTGTTCCAGCTGAAGAAAAACAACCCCAAAACATGATGCTGCCACTACCATGCTTCACCGTGGGTATGGTGTTCTTTTGGTGATGCGCAGTGTTGTTTTTGTGCCAAACATACCTTTTGGAATTGCGGCCAAAAAGTTCAACCTTGGTTTCATCAGACCATAACACATTTTCCCACATGCGTTTGGGAGAGTTGATGTTTTGGGGTTTTTTTGCAAAATTTAGCCAAGCCTGGATGTTTTTCTTTGACCCTACCTCATAGTCCAGACGGAGAATATGGGAGACTGTTGTCACATGTACACAACCAGTACTTGCCAGAAATTCCTGCAGCTCCTTCAGTGTTGCTGTAGGCCTCTTGGCAGCCTCCCTGACCAGTTTTCGTCTTGTCTTTTCATCAATTTTGGAGGGATGTCCAGTTCTTGGTAATGTCACTGTTGTCCCGTATTTTCTCCACTTCTTGATGACTGTTTTCACTGTGCTCCATGGTATGTCTAATGCTGTGGAAATGTTTTTGTCCCCTTCTCCTGACTGATACCTTTCAACAATGAGATCCCTTTGATGCTTTGTAAGCTCTCTGTGAACCCTGGCTTTTGCTGGAGGAGGCAACTGAGTAAATGTCTGAACTTTATTTGGGGTTAATCAGAGTCATTTTAACTGATGGCAGGTGTGAACCCAAAAAGACTGAATGCTGTAATTAAATCAAAAGGTGCTTCAACAAAGTATTAGTTTAAGGGTGTGCACACTTATGTGACCAACTTATTGTATGTTTTTTTTATTTTTTGTTTTTCCCCCTAACAGATTTGTTTGTTTTTCAACTAAATTGTACAGGTTATAGGTCACATTAAAGGTGGGAAAAGGTTTGAAATTATTTATTGTGGTCTCATTTTTTTTACATCAGAAAAACCGATCATTTTAACGGGGTGCGTATACTTTTTATGTCCACTGTATAAAGATGCACTGATTGGCTCTGTGTGTCTCGGGGAAGCACATTCTCTTCTTCAGGCTTACGTCTGTTTTCTAAATAACCTTGACGCAAAGACTACGTACTGTAGGAATTTAAAAAGTGCTCTAATAAATCATATTAATGCCTCCTGTAAAATCTATTACAAAATGTTATAGCTTTCGGGAATGGAACCTGAACCAAGCGAGAACTAGAATTAAGGGAACCGCAGATGAGATATTAAAATGATGGATGCTCACTCAATCTAGTCATATTTAAATTTTCTTGATGGTATAGTATGTCTCTGTCTTTTCGTAGCTGGGCACACCTCAGCAGAAGCCCAAGCGCTTGCGTCTGCTAGCTGACGTGTCGGGCAGCATGTACCGCTTTAATGGTGTGGACGGGCGCCTGGAACGCTCTATGGAGGCTGTGTGTATGGTGATGGAGGCATTAGAGAGTTACGAGCACAAGTTCAAGGTGAGATGTTAAATTATTGTTTTTTTTGGGGGCTTACACCTTTAGACTCTGGAAAATTTTGGTTTGCTTTCAAGGAAACAGACGCAAGAATAGGCCCAGTTGTGTGCTTACAATAATTTTCCCAGCCTGCTTCTCTCTTAATGCTTAATATTCTCAGTGTACATCATGCAGCAGTGAGAAACGAAGAAAGTTGTAATTATTTACAGAAACCTAGCTCCATACCAACGCACCAAGGAAACAGCGGCTGTGTTTGCTTCCTCGGTCACTCATGTACTGTTGCGTAACAGGGATATCCTCAGCCGCTGACACACTGTGATGGAGGTTACTATGGAGACATGGGTAATGGGGGCTGAAGAGATCCTCCGAGGCTGACGCATGCTTCAGTCACCGCTGTGTGTACAGCAACAGTTGTGCAGGGTTTTGCCTAAGTGGTCACTTCTTTCTGTCTCTCGTTTTTTCCCCTCTTGACTCCCTTCACTGAAGCGAGTCCAGCTGCTGGCTGCCATGCAGGAGGCAATGAATCATTCTATTACTGGAAGATGTTCTCAACACAGCCGTAGCAGCACAAAGCTGATCTGTTGTTTCTCTGTTTATTTCCATCTCAGAGAATCTATGGGTGGAAATAAAGTAAAAGAAGTTCAGTATTATGTAACTGAATAGAACACTGCATCAGCACACAAGCAGGCTTCATTACAGATACGCTTTATATGACAGTAACACGCATATTGCGATTTAATTTCGTTTGTGAAACTTTTACCAGAGTTTTGACCCTTCATTAAATAACTTGTACTTTGACAATTTCATGAGGGTGCACGTTCTTCTGAAATCAACTCCTCTCACAATTTATGGAGGAATTTCACCAAACTTGGCAAGGCAAGTTTATTTATATAGCACATTTCATACACAGTGGCAGTTCAATGTGCTTTACAGAAGTAAAAGCAGAACAGTAAACAATAGAAAATAAAATTACATAAAATAATTGGGGAAGAAAAATAATAAGAATTAAACAATAGTAGAAATAAAATAATAAAATGAAGTAAAAGTTCAAAAAAGGAATCAGCCTCGATATTAATTAATATTATGGGTTTAACTCATAAAGCGTGCTCTTCCCGTGGCTCTTCCACGAGGATCACCAAAAATCGTCCCGCAGAGAAAATCTACGAGGATCACCAAAAATCGTCCCGCAGACAAAATCTACGAGGATCACATAAAGCGCGCTCTTCCCGTGGCTCTTCCACGAGGATCACCAAAAATCGTCCCGCAGACACAATCTACGAGGATCACCAAATAAAATCGTCCCGCAGACAAAATCTACGAGGATCACCAAAAATCGTCCCGCAGACAAAATCTACGAGGATCACAGTAACAAAGAATTAAAGTAAAAGTAAAATCATTAAAATCCAAGATTAAAAAGAAATTAAAATAAAGAAAGTAAAATCATTAAAATCAAAATTAAAAGAAATTATGTTAAAGGAAATTAATTACTTAGGTAAAAATGAATCAAGTGAAAGCATCTGAAAACAGCTTTGTCTTGAGCCTGGATTTAAAACTAACAACAGTAGGAGCATTTTTGATATCATCTGGAAGTTGGTTCCAAAGCTTAGCAGCATAGCAACTAAAGGCTGCTTCACCACACTTCGTTTTGACAGCTGGTATTACTAGCAAGTTTTTCTCCTGTGATCTTAGAGACCTAGTTGGTGCATGTAATTGAAACGTATCCAGTAGGTAGCTGGGTCCCATCCCATTTAATGTTTTAAATAGAAGTAGTAGTGCTTTAAAGTCAATTCTATAGCTCACTGGGAGCCAGTGCAGAGACCTTAGGCAAAAGGCTTTGTTATATGACAGTTATACGCATACTGAAATTTTGTTTAATTTGGGCAGATTTTACCAGAGTTATGCCCTTAATTTATTAACAGACTTATACTTTGGCAATTGCATCAAGGTGTGCGTGCGTTCTGAAATCAACTTCCCTCGCAATTTTTATCCCCTGCTGGGCGAAAGGCCCGAAGGGGGATTATGTCGTGGCGATTTCCGTCCGTCCATCCAGGGAAGGGTACTCACCTTCTGAAATCAACTCCTCTCACAATTTTTGGAGGAATTTCACGAAACTTGACAGGATTCATTATAAAATGTCAGTAATATGCATATTGCAATTTCGTTCAATTCAGTCGCATTTTACCAGAGTTATGGCATAGTTGCCAGCGGGGGATATTGTGCACCAGAGTTATGCACCATTGTGCATCTCAGAGCACCATCCATCCATCCATTATCTGTAGCCACTTATTATCCTGTGTAGGGTCGCAGGTGAGCTGGAGCCTATCCCAGCTGACTACGGGCGAGAGGCGGGGTACACCCTGGACAAGTCGCCAGGTCATCACAGGGCTGACACAGAGACAAACAACCATTCACACTTACACTTATGATCAATTTAGAATCACCAGTTAACCTAACCTGCATGTCTTTGGACTGTGGGGGAAACCGGAGCACCCAGAGGAAACCCACGCGGACACGGGGAGAACATGCAAACTCCACACAGAAAGGCCCTTGCCGGCCGCTGGCTCAGGTGGATAAGGTGCCATACCATAAACCCGGGGACCCGGGTTCGATTCCGACCCGAAGTCATTTCCCGATCCCTCCCCGTCTCTCTCTCCCGCTCATTTCCTGTCTCTACACTGTCCTATCCAATAAAGGTGAAAAAAGCCCAAAAAAGGCGTTATTGTGACTGTATACCTTTATTCTTAGATGAAACATTTCTTGCCTGATGTGCGTGGATCGCTGAATGGTTTGATGGGTATGAACATAATGTCAGTCATATCCTATGGCCGTTGAGATCACGAGATCTCCACTCAGTTAAAGCACCGATGAGAGATTCTGTTAGACAGCGCTCTCTACCACCATCATTAAAACACTATTTGAGGGAATATCTTTTGGAGCAACGGTCTTCTTCCATCCAGTACAGTTTCAGGGACAAACACCTTAATGGAAGGGGAAGATAGGTTGTTTGCATAGCATACCTTGGTTTTTGCTTTGATTTGTCACCTGTCTGCATTTGCAGGTCACATGTGCCTTCTTTGAGTCTCAAATGATTATCTGTTAAAGCCCATGATTAAAGCATTACACCTGCTGGTTCAACTTTATATACAGGTTAGAAAATGAAAATCTGGTTATAGCAAGGACTGAACACACAGAACAGTACTCAGTGTATTTTATATTTAGAATTTGGGCCAATTATCCTAAAATTATCCTATCCTATGAAGCATTGAAAAAACAGTGCAAATTACATGCAGTTAAAATCATTTTCACCAGAGGTATTTGACAGTAATTACCTCGCCTGCGATGGAGTAAGCAGGGCGAAGTATTGTAATCAGTACGGTTTGGTTGGTTGGTTGGTTGGTTGGTTGGTTGGTTTGTTTGTTGGTTGGTTGGTGTGTCTGGCTGTTAACAATCTACTGTCTAGACGGTTGCACCGATCAACTCCAAATTTTCAGGGTAGGTGGGCAATGGTCTGTAGATTACCTGATTTAATTTGGGGGGTAATCGGGTCAAGGTGAAGGTCACCGGAAAGGTAAACCTTTCAGTCAAAATAACATTTTCCATTATAGCTCAAAAACGGTTGCCGATAGACAAATGTTTACTATTATGAGCATATAGAAACTCCTATATGGCCTTTCATTTGGCACCATGATCTGTGATCTTGAAAGGTCAAACTCAAGGTCATGGATTTTCAGAGGGCTGTAACTTGAAAACGGTTGATGGTAGACAGATATTTACCATTATCAACTTATAGGAAGTGCCATATGGGCTTTCATTTGGCACCATGACCTTTGACCTTGAATGACTGACTTTGAAATGTCAAACTCAAGGTCATGGATTTTCGTAGGGCTATAACCTGACAGCTGATGATTGAGAAATATTACCATTATCAACATATAGGTATAAAATAAGTGCTGCCGGGCGAGGTTTGTTTTCCCTGGCAACGCTTGTTGTGTTTAAATGTTGATCTGCGTTATACTGAGAGAGTCTGCTTATCCACCTTAAATATTCTTAGAGTTTCCTTTAAAAAAGCTGTAAAAATGTTGTCTTTAGCTCGAGCATGAGGTTTGTGGGGGAAAATGCTTTCCTCGGTTTGGATTTTTAAAACTGGGTCGTTATAGGAATGAATACTTGTCCAAATCACTGTCTCTTTAATAGCTGGAGATTGGTCAGAGATGCTTTTTTAGGCATGGTATTTTTTGCAAAGGATGTCAGTAAAACAACAGTTGTATTGCGACACAATGTCTTTCTGAAAGTGCTTGCAACATGCTTTGGGTGTCTATTTAAAATATATATAAAAATAACATCTGTCTCCTGTCTGCCCTGTTAGATTCCTTTGTTAAGCAGTGAGTGATTTATGTAATTTCCCTTTCATAGTTCTTTTTTCACACTCCGTGTCAGCATGCCCTGTGTGCTTGGATAAATGGAAAAACCTTTCCAAACAGTTGGCATACCTATATATTTGTCATTCTCAGGATGAAGTTGTCAGTGTCTGTATTCTGATTTTGGAACGGTATGTTCATTTCTCTGCTTTCCTGTTGATTTTTTTTTTCTTCCTGCAGTATGACATAGTGGGTCACTCTGGGGATGGATTTGATATAGAGCTGGTCAGATGTGACAAAGTGCCAAAGAACAACAAACAGAGACTGAAAGTCTTAAAGGTATGTAGCCTACGTAAGAACTGCGTGCATTCTCTCATGTTTTTTCCCTTTGTTTGGAAATCGGCTTCCTGACAAGCTTTCCTGGAACGAAGCCATCCTTCTGATCATGAAACGTGGCAGGGTGTGCACAGACAGGCATGCTTCAGTCTTCGGTTCTTCAGGGAAGGTTCATTTGCATTCAAAGAAACAATCTTGGTCAGATTTGAATGTTTAAACCATAAATAGTCTGCAGAAGCCGGCTCCGTTCACCTGTGTGTGTTTTGAAATGGTCATCTGATGAACAGAATGCCCTATGAGTTATCTGTACTACTAATACACACCTGGCTGTTCAAGTCAGCATCTTCAGTAACTGGAAATTTATTTTAAATGTAAATTTGGTGTTTGTACATAGATATTTATGAAATGATTTCCCTGAATACCCTGTGTACAGACGATGCATGCGCACTCTCAGTTCTGTATGAGTGGAGACTACACACTGGAGGGCACGGAGCATGCTGTGAAGGAGCTGGTACGCGAAGAAGCCGATGAGCACTTTGTCATCGTGCTGAGTGATGCCAATCTGGAGCGCTATGGGATCAGCCCTGACCGCTTTGCCCGCGCACTCACCAGCAACCCTCAGGTCCACGCCTTTGCCATCTTTATTGGTTCCCTCGGGGACCAGGCCGAGAGGTGAGCTTCATCGCACTGACACATACACATACATGCAGATACCATCCCTGTTGGGTCATCGTTCCACACCAGTGTATTTAACTACATATTAAAGGAGCAGTTTGTCACTTTTGCCCCTTTTCCACCAAAGCAGTTCCAGGGCTGGTTCGGGGCCAGTGCTTAGTTTGGAACCGGGTTTTCTGTTTCCACTGACAAAGAACTGGCTCTGGGCCAGAAAAACCGGTTCCAGGCTAGCACCAACTCTCTGCTGGGCCAGAGGAAAGAACCGCTTACGTCAGCGGGGGGGCGGAGTTGTTAAGACCAACAACAATAACAAGACCGCGAAAGATCGCCATTTTTAAGCGACGAGAAGCAGCAGCTGTACAAACGTGAAGTCATCCATTATTATTATTGTTGTTGTTGTTGTTGCTGCTGCTTCTTCTTCCGCGTTGTTTTTGCTTCGATATTCGCGCCAAGGTTTATGCAAACGTAGCGACGTAACTGACATATACAGCGATGTAATGACGTATACAGCGACGTAATGACGTGGCTCCCCTTAGCACCGCGAGCTATGGAAAAGCAAACTGGTTCTCAGCTGGCTCGCAAGTTGAACGAGTTGTGAACCAGCACCAGCACTGGCCCCGAACCAGCCCTGGAACTGATTTGGTGGAAAAGGGGTATTTGAGATTCTCTGCAGCTTGAGAGGTAAATTACAGCTACAGTAGAAACATTGACAAGGTCCTCACTGTTCCATCTCCTCTCTGTTTAAAGTACATATGCCTCGTAAGGTGCCTTTAAAGGAAAAGGAGCAAAGTTGAGGAAATCTTTTCTGAAATAAAGAAAGAAAGAAGCTAAACTAAAGAAACTAGCAACATCAAAGCTTGCAAATGGCAGTTTTTCCTACTATATAATTATTAGTTTGTAATGTTTTCGATCTATATGTATATAATCAGCCTTTAAGGCTTATTTATGACTCATATTTGTATTTTGTAAAAGAGGATCTAGATCTAATGACAAAGTATGGATGTTTAAGCTGTAAAAGGCTGGGTTTTGTTTGCTGTGCCAGAGTGAGGCCATTGAGCACAAATGAGAAGAATATAGCGACACGAGAGCGATGCTACTGCGGTGGTCAGAACAAATTCCGCATAGCCCTCACTGACTCCACTCTTTTCAGGCCCACCATGATTTAAAGGGTAGGCTTTTCAGAACTGGTGTCCTCCTTGGAGAGACAGAGTGACAGTAATGAATGGTCAGTGGAATAGGAAAGGTGGGAGGGCAAAAGAGTGAAAGGAGCAGGGCGTCCCTCCGCCTTTAGCCCCTTGCCCCCAGCAGGCATTTCCCAATCCCCCCCATCTCTCACAAAAGAATCTGTGTGAATGACAGCCTTTGTTGTCCCATGAGGACTAAGAGCTCACTTTGATTGCAAGTGAAAGCACATTTGCATTTTTTTTTTTCTTTGCGAGGGAGTGTGCTTTGGAGGGTTTTTTCTCCTTATTTTCTCTCACACGTAGGCTCCAGAGAACCCTGCCAGCAGGCCGTTCTTTTGTTGCCATGGACACCAAGGAGATACCTCAAATCCTGCAGCAGATCTTCACCTCTACGATGCTGTCCAGTGCCTAAACACACCTGACCACCTGAGATTCCTCTGCACGCTCAAACGCTGCAGATTCCAGTCTTGTGGCCTGTTCTGCATTTTCACGTTTGGGTTTTCATCTTTGTATAATTCATTTCACTTATTTAAAGCGATACATAACCCATTACAGATTGTTGAGCTTATATCCTGTTAACACATTTCCTTGAATTATATTGTATGAGTGTGTCATGTGTGTACAAATGAGAAGCTACAAACAGTTAAACATCGATGTTCCAACTGGTGTTCGGTTGTACAGACTGTAACCTTAACGCCCTGTTAAAAGAGCCCAGTGTTATGTAAGACATGTCGCTTGATGGATGTGTTTGTGTGGGTTTTCTCAGGATCTTCCTCTCTCCTTGTGGAGGGATCATGGAGTGGACAGGTCCTGTGAGGGAGCAGCAGAGCGAGGCAGGAAATTCACACTCACCTTAGTGTGCCTTAGTGTTCCTCTTTAATCTGTCCGTATCTACAAAGAAAGCAGATTCTGAAGTGCAGTTTTACTCCCGTGCTTCTGTGTACACTCTGTCTTACAAATTAAAAATAAAATGAAATAAATGCACAGCTAATTTCTCACCCAGAGTGGATAAAAGTAGCTCACTTTAACAGAAAATTAGAGACTGACCAACCTGAAATCCCAGAAATACTGTAAGTAATTTTGGGAGACAAAGTCCAGGTTATTTTTATCTTACTAGTTTATAATCCAGTAGGAGCCTTGCATTTTTAAATGAACTTGAGCATGATTTTTACTCAGCTTCCTGACTTTTCTGACCTCTTGGCTTAGGTGTTTGGCGCTAGCAGCACTGATTGGACCAGTGCCAATCTGACCCCTGGCATTCCCTGTTTAACTGTGTGTACTCCTTTAGCACTACTTGCGCAAGTCCACCCTCCCCTTTCTCTGTCTCTGTCTCGAATCCTCGGGATGCGTGTGTTTTTCCTGTGTTCCAAGCATGCCTTTTCCTTCCTGTGTTGCTGGAGCTGCTGTTACCCCGCCAGGCTGCCGTGCGCCTCTCGAGTGCTTGAGGATCCAGGCCCAGGCTCAGGTTACACCGTACTCACTGGGTGTTGCTGGGGAGAAAGTGGACCTGTAATTTATATGAGCTGAATAGCAAGCTGTGGACCATCAGCAGGTGGCACAAACATGTGTGTGGACGGAAGATGGATGTGGCTATCGGTCACATGTGATTTTTTTTTTTTTTCCATTAGACTCTGGGTGGCTGCAATGGGTCAGCTCCGCTATGCATTCAAGGGAGTGAGAAAGGTGTTTTAGCTGCAGTGTGCAATAGTCCTCTGTAAGGCAGGTTTTCTGAGGGGTTAGAGTTGCTCGTCAACATTGTTAATGAGTGAATCCTCCCACGAAGACACAGCTTTAAAAATCAAAACATTTTCAGTGATTGTTCAAAATGTGTGTGCGCGCGTGCATTATGTACATGGTCATATCCTGTGATTGTCAAATGATCTGTTACTACTCATGTGACATTTAAAGAGATCAAATAAATCTTAACAATAAACACCATTATCTTTTCTTGTCACAGGGGATTTGGATGAAAATGCTGACAGGAAGTGTGCGCCCTGCTGATTGTGTTATGTCTGGTATTTACAGCATAGTTGTCTCCAGATAAAAGAAACAACTTTTCATTTAACGGCGCAAGGCAGGGATTTTCCGCAGCTAACAGAGGTGGCTGTTTGGTGCATTTCTAGAGGGCACAGCAGTTTTCGTCCGTTTGGTCACTTTTTCCATCTACTAAGGAACAAAATGAAGCATCAGCAGATTGCTGTGCTTCGTTTTACTATCCTGCCCATTCAAGCCAACCCATGGACTTTTCCATTACATCTGCATCTCATATGGTTATGATTATAAGATTATAATTTCATAGTGCTATTAATGCACACTCCTTCGTCCAGCTCTGTAAATATATAGTCGTTATGTCTTTTTTTTTTTTTTCATTCCTTATCCCTCTCCTTGTCTTCATACGGTGACTACAGTCTGTGGTCTTTGGTTAAGGTCCAGTAAGATTGTACTGTGTGTTCCACTACCTTTTGCTGAAGATTGATTATTAATAACAGCTTGCATTAGTTTCCAAGAGAGTACGTTTGAACTCTGCTCTGAAGTAACTTACCTTACCTAGTTCCCTACCAAGAAATGCGAAGTGTGGGCTCTACTGTTAATTATTTACTCAGCAAAGCTTTCCAGTTAAGAACAGACCTCACAATCAACGTGTAGCAAGTATTGTGTAATATCATGTAAGTTTTCACCCTCTGTGGTTTTTCAGTGAAAAAAGTAAACTACTTCTGCTGTATACACCAATATACAACCAATAATAATAACAAGCAGTTAAAAAACAGCTCAGTACTGGTGATTTGCCTGACTTAAAAGTGCTCAGAGGTTACCAAAGAGACTGGAGGTGAGTGTAAAGACAAAGCTTGGGCATAAAAGTTCATTCAGAATATTTATATCACATTTAGAATGGGGGCGGCACGGTGGTGTAGTGGTTAGCGCTGTCGCCTCACAGCAAGAAGGTCCGGGTTCGAGCCCCGTGGCCGGCGAGGGCCTTTCTGTGTGGAGTTTGCATGTTCTCCCCATGTCCGCGTGGGTTTCCTCCGGGTGCTCCGGTTTCCCCCACAGTCCAAAGACATGCAGGTTAGGTTAACTGGTGACTCTAAATTGACCGTAGGTGTGAATGTGAGTGTGAATGGTTGTCTGTGTCTATGTGTCAGCCCTGTGATGACCTGGCGACTTGTCCAGGGTGTACCCCGCCTTTCACCCGTAGTCAGCTGGGATAGGCTCCAGCTTGCCTGCGACCCTGTAGAAGGATAAAGCGGCTAGAGATAATGAGATGAGATAAATGAAATTGTCATCATTAACGTGTCTTAACATGTACAGTTTAGCCATCTTTGTACAAAGAAAGCTTGGGAGTCAAACAGACTAAATGCCTCGTTGCTATTTAAAAAAAATCATCTGAATTTCTTTTCTTTTTTTTTTAAATCAAACTTTTGCACCTAACTGTAGACCACTGCTTATTTCTATGTACACTTTTTCAACAGTTGTGTTGTCCATGTGACTTGTGTGTCAAGGCTGATTGATTAGGTGATTAACAACACAACACATCCATTTGTGCTATTTTTACGCTATTGTTGAGAAATTAAGACATCTCGAACTCCATGATGTCATATTTCCATGATAGGGGAAGCCATGGCCTAATGGTTAGAGAAGCAGATTTGGGACCAAAAGGTTGCTGGTTCAATTCCCTGGACCAGCAGGAATGGCTGAAGTGTCCTTGAGTGAGGCACCTAACGCCCAACTGGTCCCCAGGCTGCTCTGGGTATGTTGTACATCGCTATGGATAAGAGCGTCTGCTCAATGCCTGCAGTGTAATGTAATGGTAGTGTGTATCCACATGGCTGCTAGGATTTACTTGCTTTGCTCAAGCTTGCAAATGTCAGAGGCTCATTACAGATGTGCAAGTACACACAAAAAGCACAGAAATGACCAAGGATCTACTGACTTAGTAGACACAAACACATGTAATGCCATATTGTATCATCTATAATGGAAAAAAAAAAACAAAAAAAAACCCCACCACCACTGCTGTCCTGACATCAGGATGGTATCATTTCTTTTTTGGTGCTTTTTTTTCTTCAGGGTGAAGGGACACTCAATCAAGTGACACACTGCTCTGCACATGATAGCATTTAATCTGACCTCTTACAGAGAACGTGACTGTTTCCTTACTCTCTATTGCATAATGTGCCGTTGCTTCTGTCCAGTCAAGCTCACAAGGCCATTAGGCAGTATTCTCCAGGCCCTCTTGAACTCTTCACACTATGACCTTGATTTACACGTGTGTGCTATATTAAGACCGGCTACACATAAGCGCAAAAAGCTCACATACACGTAGGACAAATTGAAGAAGACCAAAAATATTTCTGTGAACAAGGCATTTAGATTCTCATCTCATCTCATTATCTCTAGCCACTTTATCCTTCTACAGGGTCGCAGGCAAGCTGGAGCCTATCCCAGCTGACTACGGGCGAAAGGCGGGGTACACCCTGGACAAGTCGCCAGGTCATCACAGGGCTGACACATAGACACAGACAACCATTCACACTCACATTCACACCTACGGTCAATTTAGAGTCACCAGTTAAACTAACCTGCATGTCTTTGGACTGTGGGGGAAACCGGAGCACCCGGAGGAAACCCACGCGGACACGGGGAGAACATGCAAACTCCGCACAGAAAGGCCCTCACCGGCCACGGGGCTTGAACCCGGACCTTCTTGCTGTGAGGCGACAGCGCTAACCACTACACCACCGCGCCGCCTGCATTTAGATTCTGATTAACTAAACCTTTGTGTGTGTAAAAACACATGCAAAACAAGTTCACCTGAGTGTTCGGGAACTCTTAAGTGGTCATTTATGACAATTTTCATAATCTTTACAAAGGGTGCTTGTAATAATTTTATTATTATTATTATAATATAATGTATTATTTATATAATTTTTATCGTTTTCAACTTTCATTGATTAACTTTTTAATTGTCTATTTTGCACATTTGATTGACTGAGCATGCACTTTGGGGTGTTTTATGTTAAAGTGCACAAGGGTTTAATGCATGTATCTTCATTTTGCATTTGATTTCACATTATTTTAGATAATTCAGTAATTCAGGGCCTCAGTGTGTTAGGTTTTATAGACGCTCCTTCATTACCACATTAACAAAAATAGACAAATTGTGGGTTTTGAGATTGCAGTACTGGAGAAAAAAGGTCTAACTGCTGTCAGTTCAGTAGTTTGCATTTCCCTTGCTGAGTGTGATGTATTCTATTTTATAAACCAAAAAAAAAAAAAAAACCCTTGTATGTCAGCACTTTGCTTTTGACTGTATCCAACATATTTTAATATCCTCTGAGCTGCTTTGAGGTTCTCCCAGTTACACTATTTGCATATTCCTTTTGATATATCTGCTCTAAATCTGTCAGATTGCTTGGCGAAACGTTCCTTATTTTTCTTGACGTACTGTATCCAGTGTAAGTCTTCCAGATGAAATACATATAATATATTGGAATGCTTTTTTGTAGATAGACTGAAAAATCCAGATACATTTCCTTCTTCCCTTTTGAAAAAAGAAAAAACATGGCGGATGCAAACATTTACGCTGACCTTCGACTGCGCACAGGTTCAATGGAAAGCTTGAAACATTGCAAAGTGTGCACGAAGGAACTTTATAGAACAGATGGTTAAACAAAATCAGTTGGAAGAATCAGTTTACGAGGTCATCGGATATATTTCTTTTTTTAAGCTCTGGTAGAGTGTGTAGAAGGGTAGGATGTTTAAAGGCATCTGGGAATGTGTTTACTGAATTGTTTGAGACTGCGTCTGTGTCCTGTGTTTGTCAGCTTGGTTGTGGAAGGCATGTGTCTGCACTAATGTGCTTCCTGATCCTGCTGATGCACTGAGTTCGAGGAAGGGGAAGATGCTAATTGGACGCCGCCGTTGCGACTCGGTCTTTTCTCATGTGAATGCTACAGATTACTGATTAAACCACATGTAATATTCACAGGGTCACACAGTTTTCTTCAGGTTAATTAGTTACACCGTTTTAGATAAGGACCGTGTCCTAACCAGCGACAGACAGGGTCAGCTGTCAATGTGTTACTTCAGATGGAACACTTTTTACTTATCTATCATCTGTTCGCTCTCTTTATTTGTATTAACCTCTACAGGGAATTCCAGATGTTCAGATTTCGGAGCCTGATCATATCTGACACTTATAACATTGTGAGGACATTTGGCTGGTCCCCACAAGGAAACTTTTTTTTTTTTTAAACTTATTTAATTCAACCCCCCCAAAACTGTATTGTTTATTTTAAAAAAATCTAAGTGTCAAAATATTTCCTTTTGGTTACTGAGGTTAAGGTTCAGGTTTGATTCAGGTGGAGGCATAGCATTAATTATGTGCATGAATAATTGTCAGTGGAAGGTACATAAGGATAGTAAGACAAATGTGTGTGTGTGTGTGTGTGTGTGTGTGAGAGAGAGAGACAGACAGACAAATGGACAGACAGAGAGAGAGAGAGAGAGCCAGAACGACAGAGAGAGACAGACAGAGAGGCACACAGAGAGAGAGAGACAGACAGAGAGAGAGAGAGACAGACAAAGAGAAAGAAAGACAGAGAGACACACAGAGAGCAAGACATACAGAGAGCAAGACAGAGAGAGAGACAGAAAGAAAAAGACAGACAGAGAGAGAGACAGAAAGACAGAGAGGCAAAGAGAGAGACAGACAGACAGAGAGATACAGATAGAGAGACAGACAGAGAGAGGGACAGGGTGATAGTGGTCAAGTTTAGTTTCTAATCTCCAGGTTCTGGGAGGAGATAAATCCGTCACTATCAGCTGATTAATCTGCCATAAAGCAGCCAGTGTGATCAGTGAGTAAAACTATCAGCTCTCTGGACCTTATTTTACTACTAGCACTGCAACACACACACACACCATCACAGCCCTGTGATTTCGTCATATGAAATTACTATAAAGTTGCTAGCTGTGAATAGGAATGAATATGAAAACTAAAGTGCTGCTGACAAATATAGTCTTGATCACTGTACTTTCGTAATCGTTCACAGTCATGCAGTAAATGATGTCATCAGATCATCTGGTTAAAATCAACCCAAGCTTGAAAAAATAGCCCCGTAATTAGTTACAGTATGTCATCGAAATAGCATTGAATTTCTCTCTCTGCATTCTTAATCAGAGCAGGGATTCACAGAGCGTGCTGTACGTGTTAAGAAGTGGAACTTTGTGTTATGTTACTGACTGAGTGGATGAAGCCAAGCTCAGAAACCTCCTCTTGTCTCGGCACACTTTGTGCTGTATCAGCAAGCATTTCTCTTCCAAATGCAATGCAATTGAAATCGAACTCCGCTTCAGACCTTCTTCCCATGGAGCATCTGACATCTCTTACACACTTAGCGGGCCACAAGCTTCAGGATATTGAACTGTGAAAACATGTTTTACTTACACTGATATTCTGCTTGGAAAACAAGCTTTTGAATATGGTGGCATTAGGAGTTTGGAGCAAACATGTAGTGACAGGACTGGAAAAGAAAAAGCAAGCATGTAGAATACGTACATTATTACGGAGGTTTATTCCATGGAGTTGAGTGTTTCATACCTGATGTACTTCATAAAAGCTTCTCAGTCGCATTTAACAATGAAAAGTATGAGGCTTAGGAGCAGCAGATAGAAATCTTCATCGTGAGATTGCCTGCTGTCTAGAAGCGTTTTGCTTGACCCGTGTTGACGAGTTCAGGGCTTTTCACAGTAGATCACAGTAGATCTCTAAAAGCTACTGGCTCACTCAGCAGTGTTGTGACTACCATGAGGCCCTGTTGTGACACCAGGCCCAAACATGTCCACATGTCCTGGAATGACTTTCAGATTTGTCAGTTGCATCTGCATCAGTCTATTCACTGGTGTGCAGCTATGCTGATTTTCTCTTGCACTGAGTGCGTGAGTCGTGCCAAAGTTTTAGGCACAATGATGAGGGGTTTTCTTTTTGTGTGTGTGTGTGTGTCTTCTCGCACTGCAGCAGCCAGCTGGCTCTGCCTGACCAGCTCCTCTCACTTTCCCAAGGCTCAGTCCACAGCTGCACTCCAGACTTTGAGTGCAGGATTCCACTCGTCTAATGCAAGTAAATAATCATGGAATAATGGGAGTCACCCCCAAAGAGGTTTCCACATATATTCTCATTTGTGACGCCTTGCACACTGGACGATCAAGTTTGGAATGGCTCATTATTTATTTTATTTTGTACTGCGTATTTATTTGAACTAAACGGCCAACAAACCCTGGGAAATCTTTCTATAGATAGTGCTTTCATGACTGAAAACCAATACATATATGTTATTTACCAGCTGGGAGGTCCGTATCGCGAAATACCGTGACCGAGGTCTTGAAAATAATATATTTATTTTTTTCTTTATCAAATTCTAACAGAAAACGAGAGCGCCCGAAAGGGAAAACCAAGGCGAGCCGCCATTTTGATTCCTCATTCACGGCTGTAATGCAAATGGCTTCCTCCTCGGTATACAAGTGCACTTCCATGGCAGGAAAAAAACTACATTTTGGCGCCTGTGTAGTCCCCTATTTATACAAAATTGAGTCATTCAGGATTCAGCCATGTTTTTGCTCGGCGTTAGCAACAGTTACAGGTTTTTAGCTTTCTCCTGAAATGTTTTCTTTAATTTCTTCTTCCTCAGGGTAGTAAAACTCACTTTCACTGTGAACACTGTCGTTATCGCTATCCATGCTGTAAAATTAATCCTATTCTCCTGAGAAATGCTGGCAAAAATTTATAAGATTTTTGATAATCTTATAAATAAATCTTATAAAAAAAAAAGCTAAATGTTGGCAAAAAATGCAACTATGTTTGTTGTTGTTGTGAGCGAGCGAGTCGCCAGAGGTCCGTAACCGGGGTCCATCTCGTCGGATACGGACCTGCTCGCCAGCCAATCAGAGCGCAGGATTTGGACCGCGAAAAAAATAATGTGCTTTATTTCCCATAAAATGTTGTAACTTTTGTCGTGTATTAAATTTGCACTTCTGAGAGACCGATCATTCTGAAATGTTCTACAGTTGTGTAAGCGTTAAACTGGAAGCTGTCTGTAAGTAGTTTGTGGTTTAAAAGATTGTTTGATAGGTTTTAATATGTATCTTTTCAACACACACACACTGCCTAAATCATTCCATTTCTCAACCACTCCATTTCTCTTAACTTGAGAATATCCTCAGAAACTTATTTTACCTTGAACTTGAACTACTTTGCTTTTTAAGTGTTGCATACAGATTCCTGCTCTGCAGAAGCTGACCGACACGTTTCATTAATATGTACCATATGTGTTTCCCTTCTGATAGCCAATATGATATGCTTACTTTTGTGTAATAGTCCATGAATCATTATGCTAAGCTATTTAGTTAGAAACTGAGCGACAACACGTTTTTGCCCATTTATCAGAAGCAGCGTGAGAAAGAGCAGTGAAAGGAAATCTTTCATGCCGTGTGTGTGTGTTAGTGTGAGACGTTCACTGTGTAACAGATCAAAATGCTCTGAATGAGTGAGTTTGTCACTTAGACCAAATTACATATGAAGGTATACCTATATATAGATATGTAACACGGTGGTGTAGTGGTTAGCACTGTCGCCTCACAGCAAGAAGGTTCTGGGTTCAAGCCCAGCGGCCGACGGAAGCCTTTCTGTGCGGAGTTTGCATGTTCTCCCCGTGTTTGCATGGGTTTCCTCCAGGTGCTCCGGTTTCCCCCACAGTCCAAAGACATGCAGGTTAAGTTAACATGGGGCAGCCGTGGCCTGAAGTGCCCTTGAGGAAGGCACCTAACCCTCAACTGCTCCCTAGGCGCTGTAGTATAGTTGCCCACTGCTCTGGGTATGTGTGTGTGCTCATTGCTCACTTGTGTGTGTGGATGTGTGTGTTCACTGCTTCAGATGGGTTAAATGCAGAGGAAGGATTTCACTGTGCTTGAGTGTGCATGTGACAAATAAAGACGACTTCTAGGTGCAGTCTGGAAGGCCATGCAGCTGTTGCTTTAAGTTTATATATTAGACAACATCTCATAATTAAGTAGACTAAAAAATATACGAAATGTTTAATGACTAGAGAAATTAGTGAGCTTGTGAAAAACCAAATATGGCACATGAACGAAATATTTGGAAAAAAATATACGATTTGCAGTCGTATATTTTGTGCTTGAAGACATCTCATAGATTAACTTCAAGCAGAAGCCTCTTATTAACTTTCCATATTTTTGCTCTTCTGTCTGTCATCTGATTTTGTTCTCTGTATTTGGGGGCATGATTTACAGAGCTAAGCTTGGTATTTTTATTATTTCAATCTTGTTTGGGCTAATTTAACATTCTGACTATTTGATTTTTAGAAATTCAGTAAGAGATCGTAACCGGTGCCAACTTGTCTTGGCATCTGACTTTCCTTTTTTCAGTAAGAAAAAATGTGAGAGGCTTAGTGGTTCCTATAATAGTAGATGTTTCCATGAGGACTTTAGGCTAGATTTTCAACGAGTCACTCAGAAGAAAATGTCCTCGTGTGAACTCTGGAATGGACTGGATGCCTAAAGGTCACGTTCCTCAGATCACAGCATCATGTGGTAGGCAGAGTGACGCCTGTCTTCTATTAACAGAAATGTGGCTCTGATGCTGAACCATTAATCACATGATTGATAGTTGTCTCTACACACGTTGTGCTGTATTGATGAGTATTTCTTTTTCAAATCCATTACAGTTAATATCATGCTGCAGTGCGATCAAAAAACATTCCTCTGTAGCTGAGTCAGATGCTCACTGATATCCTGTCTATCAGCTGCCCCTTTAATAACTCATACGACTCATTGTGTATGGAAATAATACATATAGCTCAAACATGCAAATCTGGACACATGTCTAGAAAAAAGTATGGGGGGGGAAAAGGATGTTCCAGTTGGTTACAACTTACTGGTGCTCATCTATAGGTAGTATAATAACACTCATGCAACATTATGTCCAACAATTATTATTTTTAATATTATGTTTATAATAAGTCTATAAGAAATGTACTAATTAACAATCCAACTATTCTTACATAATAGAGTTATAATTTTGAGTACGAGATTCCAAGTAACTTTGGAACAAAATGACTTTTAAAATGACTCAGAACTACATAGTCATATCATTTGGCATTCAGATTAAAATCTGCTGGACTCGAACTTAGAAAATAGAAGAAAATAAAAACTCTGTTAAAATATAAATCTACATCCTCCAAAGCAAAGCAAAGACTGTCGTTCTTATTATGAATTTTTAAAAATGCACATAATAATAGCACTTAACATTGTACTGTACTGCAAAGTTTCATGTAAACTGTATTCTTAAAAGTAGACGGCCTTTCGAGTTCATAAAATCGGTGAAATTTACAGTAGTTCCCTCTGAAATTTGGTCATTGTGATATGTTTATTTCTGTAATATCTTTAAAAAAAAAACCAGGCCATTCTGTGGCTGGGAAGTTATTTAATTTGAGGGGATTCCCTCACAAATACACAGAAGACACGGAAGTCCGTGTGCGCATCTACAGGTTTACCGTGACCGTGCACTGACAGTTACGTCATTCTGTCGCTAAACGAACAGCTGATCACACCGAGGTGCTCGCTGACCGCCAATATTTATTAGTTTGGTCCTGTTTCCTTTCCTTCGCAACATAATGTCTTTTCTTCTCACTTTCTGTTACTGTAGTCCGTCTTTCGTGTTCCGTTCGCACACTCGCGTTCTCCGTTTCCCTCTCCAGTTTCAAATTTGTATCCCACAATGGCTTGCACGAATGTGGAAGCCCACCATGTGATGCATGATGTCATATCTTGTTTTGCGTCATGGTGAAGCAAGAAAAAATAGCAGAGAATTTAGGGCCACGTGGCCCTAAATACATTAATTGTTCTATTTAAAAATAATAATAATAAAATTGGAAGTCTGTGATTCCAATTCAGTAGCTTTTGGTCCATTAAACAAAAATAATTGGGTGTCGGGAAAATTCTTTTTAATGACCTAAGCTTGAAAAATCTGAAAGGCAGTACAGCTTTAATCAACTGACTGGATCAATCAGATATTGTCAACCCTAAAACACTAGTTCAAATGTATTGTGCAATAAAAACAACACTGAATGCTGAGTGTATTATTATTATTGTCTTATTCAGTGTGCCACTTGGGGAGACGGAGGTGCCTGTAAAGTTTGGCGGGGCTAGGACCTTCGGTGGCCGAGTTATGAATTTTTAAAGGCTGGCTCAAGCCAGGGCTCATATTAAAGATTTCACCAAGCAGCTCTCACGCGGGGGTTTCAGGGGCGAATAATGGGCTGACGCAGGGTCGTAGCAGGCCATGCCTGTGCTGGTTCGAAAGGGCTCGGGTAGAGAGATGTGCCTGTAAATTTTGGCGGGACTAGGACCATTGGTAGCCGAGTTATGAATTTTTAAAGACAGGCCCGCAGGGGTCTCCATTTCGCAGGCCGTGTTATGACAATGTATTCGCCCAGTGTAACATTTGGAAGAAAATTGGAAGTAGATTAGACCCATATCTTTACAATTTTTTTATGGGCCATCTGGTTTGATGCTTTTGAAATACAAACAGACACATTCAAATTATTTTTTATCGGCCATCCAGTCTGGTGCTTTTGAAATACAGACGGACAAATGCAAAAATTACAGGTCAGTGTCCACCGGTCCGGCCTTATTTCCCACACTGGACCATCCAGCTTGTTATCAGTGCACAGTTCAAAAGCCAGCGTCTGTGATGGTATGAGGGTGCATTAGTGCACATGACATGGGTAGCTTGTACATCTGGGAAGGCATCATTAATGCTGAATGATATATACACGTTTCAGAACAATATGCTGTCATCCAGACAAAATCTTTTTCAGGGAAGGCTTTCCTTCTTTCAGCAGGACAATGCCAAACCGCTTTCTGCACATATTAAAACTGCATGGCTCCGTAGTAAAAGAGTCCAGGTGCTAAACTGGTCTGCCTGCAGTCCAGACCTGTCTCCCATTTAAAACATTTGGTGCATTATGAATCGCAAAATATGACAGAGGAGACCCTGAATTGTTAAGCAACTCAAATTGTATATCAGGCAAGAATGGGACAATGTTTCTCTTTCAAAACTAGAGCAATTGGTCTCCTCAGTTCCCAAACGTTTACACTGCTCTCCAAAAATAGCATTGCTGCTTGTCTGCAGTTTGCTAAAGATCATGTGGACAAGTCAGAAGGCTATTGTAAAAATGTTTTGTGGACGGATGAGACCAAAATAGAACTTTTTGGTTTAAATGAGAGGTGTTATGTTTGGAGAAAGGAAAACACTGCATTCCAGCATAAGAACCTTATCCCATCTGTGAAACATGGTGGTGGTAGTATCATGGTTTGGGCCTGTGTTGCTGCATCAGGACGGCTTGCCATCATTGATGGAACAATGAATTCTGAATGATACCAGCGAATTCTAAAGGAAAATGTCAGGACATCTGTCCATGAAAAGAATCTCAAGAGAAGGTGGGTCATGCAGCAAGACAACAACCCTAAGCACACAAGTCGTTCTACCAAAAAATAGTTAAAGAAGAATAAAGTAAATGTTTTGGAATGGCCAAGTCAAAGCCCTGACCTTAATCCAATCAAAATGTTGTGGAAGGACCTGAAGTGAGCAGTTCATGTGAGGAAACCCACCAACATCCCAGAGTTGAAGCTGTTCTGTATGGAGGAATGGACTAAAATTCTTCCAAGCCGGTGTGCAGGACTGATCAACAGTTACCAGAAACGTTTAGTTGCAGTTATTGCTGCACAAGGGGGTCACACCAGATACTGAAAACAAAGGTTCAAATTAACTGCTAATCCTAGAGGTTCACATACTTTTGCCACTCACAGATATGTAATATTGGATCATTTTCCTCAATAAATAAATGACCAAGTATAATATTTTTGTATCGTTTATTTAACTGTGTTCTCTTTATCTACTTTTAGGATTTGTGTGAAAATCTGATGTTTTAGGTCATATTTATGCAGGAATATAGAAAATTCTAAAGGGTTCACAAACTTTCAAGCACCACTGTAATATTATAGCTGATGAAAAATTATTAGTGATGCTCCAGAGTCCACCACATTACAGACAGTACAGAACGTTACAGAAGGTAGTCATATTGCTTGTGCTTGTCTTGGATGATGTCCATTCAGTCTCGGTTAGCCCTCTGTATTTGGTGAGATGTGATGGAGAAATGAGGTTGACAGTCAACAAGAGGTCGTTTGATTC
Organism: Neoarius graeffei; assembly: GCF_027579695.1. Lineage (NCBI taxonomy): Eukaryota > Metazoa > Chordata > Actinopteri > Siluriformes > Ariidae > Neoarius > Neoarius graeffei. The sequence continues at coordinate 56,787,553 of NC_083577.1, read as the reverse complement.
GTAGTAAAAGAAACCTGCAGAGAAAGTATCTAACTCCACAGAAGGCGTGGCTGAGGTAAGTAGATACAGCCTGTTAGCCTCTAGCCTCCAGGTGAAAGGCTGTCATGTAAAACCTGCAAGACTAAATGAGAGGGTGGTGATGCTAAATTAAGCAGTTTTCTGCCCGCAGCCTCAACCTGGCCGGAGGGGGAAGACAGCAGAAGGGCAGATGTGAAGGATTACTTAGTGGTTAGTCTTTGTGTTTTGAGAACCTGAGAAAAGAATTTGACCTGGTAATTTTAATCACCATCTGCTTAGTAGTGTGGTTCACTCACAGTGCCTTTTCAATCTCACTACAATTATATAAAGTCAAGAATAGAGTCTGCGTTTCTTGCATAATCCAATTTAAAAGCTATCAAAAGTAATTTTCTTTTCCTGGCAGTAAGCAGTGTTAAATAATTTGCATTTGTAACATTCTTTGATCACTGAAGGTTCGTTGTGTTAATTCACCTTCTCAGAAACTGTTCAAGCTGGTTTATAAGATTTTGCAACAAAGACTCTAATCATTTTGCCACATGAAGGACTGAATTGTGCTCGATTTGTAAAAGACGGCTTGGTTTTTTATTTATTTATTTATTTTTTTTAAATGGCCGAGCTCACAGAATGCTAAATTGAGCCCCTTCATGTCACTGGCAGGCTTCTGCCTAATTCTCATTCATGCATTTCAAAGTGCCTTTTCTTTCCTCTGCTGGCAGAGTCTGCCCTGCTGCAAGCAGATAAGTGAGCTGTGCTGAAAGATGCATTGTAGGATGAATAGGAACAAATTGTTTAGCACTGTGGATTACAGTTCACAAGTTCTTGTCCTCCATCTGTCCCTCTTTATGACTAGGTTGTTTTCCTACAGTATCCGAACAGCAGCAGCTCTTCTGAATGCAGTTTGCTTACGTTTACCAGCCCACTACTGTCCTAGTTTACAACCCCAAATAGTACGATCTTATCAGGATCGTTACCGAACAGAGGGTCATTCTGTTGTCAATCAAGATAATGACCTCTCATCTTGACTGGGGGGGGCGGCACGGTGGTGTAGTGGTTAGCGCTGTTGCCTCACAGCAAGAAGGTCCGGGTTCGAGCCCCATGGCCGGCAAGGGCCTTTCTGTGCGGAGTTTGCATGTTCTCCCCGTGTCCACGTGGGTTTCCTCCGGGTGCTCCGGTTTCCCCCACAGTCCAAAGACATGCAGGTTAGGTTAACTGGTGACTCTAAATTGACCGTAGGTGTGAATGTGAGTGTGAATGGTTGTCTGTGTCTATGTGTCAGCCCTGTGATGACCTGGCGACTTGTCCAGGGTGTACCCCGCCTTTCGCCCGTAGTCAGCTGGGATAGGCTCCAGCTTGCCTGCGACCCTGTAGAACAGGATAAAGCGGCTAGAGATGATGAGATGAGATCTTGACTGGGATCGGTAGAATTTACTGTCTTGACTGTCTCATTTTTACCTTTGTACTTCACTTTGTACTCACTAGAGGATCAAAGCGCAACTCATTTGAGGGGCCTGAAACGTTTTATTTCAGATAGTCTCTCAATTAAACAGTGAACAAAATACTGAAAAACTTGAGTTATTTTGTCAAAAATTCATCCAATATGTCAACATATGCACAAGTAATCTGATCATAAGAAAACTCTTCCGTTCTTCCTGTTATTATGGCAGAAAGGATTCTAATGACTCCCACCTTAAAATGAAATGATTCCTTGTGGGAGCCCAGATTCCTTTTCCGAAGCATCATGTTCATCAGACAGGATATGACCTCTCCCCAGAGACAAGTGATCAGTATGCGTCAGACCAGATCCCACAGCAGATGAGATGTTCTGCTCAATAGGAGCTCTGATCACAGCAGGCCATCTGGACCATGCCTCTGCACGGAGAATGAGTGTGTATAAGTACAACCCTGATTCCAAAAAAGTTGGGACAAAGTACAAATTGTAAATAAAAATGGAATGCAATAATTTACAAATCTCAAAAACTGATATTGTATTCACAATAGAACATAGACAACATATCAAACGTCGAAAGTGAGACATTTTGAAATTTCATGCCAAATATTGGCTCATTTGAAATTTCATGACAGCAACACATCTCAAAAAAGTTGGGACAGGGGCAATAAAAGGCTGGAAAAGTTAAAGGTACAAAAAAGGAACAGCTGGAGGACCAAAATGCAACTCATTAGGTCAATTGACAATAGGTCATTAACATGACTGGGTATAAAAAGAGCATCTTGGAGTGGCAGCAGCTCTCAGAAGTAAAGATGGGAAGAGGATCACCAATCCCCCTAATTCTGCGCCGACAAATAGTGGAGCAATATCAGAAAGGAGTTCGACAGTGTAAAATTGCAAAGAGTTTGAACATATCATCATCTACAGTGCATAATATCATCAAAAGATTCAGAGAATCTGGAAGAATCTCTGTGCATAAGGGTCAAGGCCGGAAAACCATACTGGGTGCCTGTGATCTTCGGGCCCTTAGACGGCACTGCATCACATACAGGCATGCTTCTGTATTGGAAATCACAAAATGGGCTCAGGAATGTTTCCAGAGAACATTATCTGTGAACACAATTCACCGTGCCATCCGCCGTTGCCAGCTAAAACTCTATAGTTCAAAGAAGAAGCCGTATCTAAACATGATCCAGAAGCGCAGACGTCTTCTCTGGGCCAAGGCTCATTTAAAATGGACTGTGGCAAAGTGGAAAACTGCTCTGTGGTCAGACGAATCAAAATTTGAAGTTCTTTATGGAAATCAGGGACGCCGTGTCATTCGGACTAAAGAGAAGGACAACCCAAGTTGTTATCATCGCTCAGTTCAGAAGCCTGCATCTCTGATGGTATGGGGTTGCATTAGTGCGTGTGGCATGGGCAGCTTGCATATCTGGAAAGACACCATCAATGCTGAAAGGTATATCCAGGTTCTAGAGCAACATATGCTCCCATCCAGACGATGTCTCTTTCAGGGAAGACCTTGCATTTTCCAACATGACAATGCCAAACCACATACTGCATCAATTACAGCATCATGGCTGCATAGAAGAAGGGTCCGGGTACTGAACTGGCCAGCCTGCAGTCCAGATCTTTCACCCATAGAAAACATTTGGCGCATCATAAAACGGAAGATACGACAAAAAAGACCTAAGACAGTTGAGCAACTAGAATCCTACATTAGACAAGAATGGGTTAACATTCCTATCCCTAAACTTGAGCAACTTGTCTCCTCAGTCCCCAGACGTTTACAGACTGTTGTAAAGAGAAAAGGGGATGTCTCACAGTGGTAAACATGACCTTGTCCCAACTTTTTTGAGATGTGTTGTTGTCATGAAATTTAAAATCACCTAATTTTTCTCTTTAAATGATACATTTTCTCAGTTTAAACATTTGATATGTCATCTATGTTCTATTCTGAATAAAATATGGAATTTTGAAACTTCCACATCATTGCATTCCGTTTTTATTTACAATTTGTACTTTGTCCCAACTTTTTTGGAATCGGGGTTGTATTATGTGCTCTAGTTGACACGTTTTTTTTTTTTTTAAGCTATGCTATATAACAGATTAGATTTTTATGTGTCTGATCAGAACAAGAGCTGATATACAGTATATAGGCTGAGGAAGATACTTAACACTGTAAATGGTTAAAAAAAAATCCATGTTCTCAGTATCAGTTTGATAAACATGGGCACTTTAGATATTAGATGTTTTCCTTTCAAACAAAACAAGCTAACAGGTTTTAAATCCAGCTATTTCTGTCTGATTTTGGACAACAGTCCCTTGTGTTTTGCTGCGTGATCTTTCACACAAGCCTTCTTTTCTGTGTGTGGGGGTGAAAGGTAGCTGATGACGCACAGGTCAGAGGAAGGACAGAAACAATACTGAGGCTGCATGAGAGATGAATGTGCTTTCCCTGGGTTTTCCACCGTTTTATATTTAAGGCGTGTGGAGGCATCAACGTCACATACCATCCAACATCTCTGCAGTTCATTCTCACTGGAACATCAAGGTTAAGTCTTTATTATTACACCAAACTACAGAGTTCATCTGAATCCCAGTGTGTTTGGGATAGCAGTGTAGAGTGATTCTTGCTGATGCATGATGCTTTTATTTCTCTCCCCCAGGCTGAGACTGATAGAAATGATTGCTTTAACATTAGTCTTTCATCATCGGTGGGAAATGAGCACATTCTGCATTGGCTACACGAAGCCAAACACTACATTCTATGAAGCAGCATAAAAAGAGATACGTTCATCCAAGCTAAATAACCTAACTGACTTAACGGTCCTGAAATCCTGGGCTGCTTAGCTTGGCCTGCAATCCTGGTGCATTAGTTTTGGTAGCTACACATGGGAAATGGTCAGTGCAGGAGCAGCTGAGGCAGAACCGCTGCTTTCTTGAGCCGTACGTGAATTATGTCAAATGTGAATTAATTTTGAAAGTTAGCTCACATCATCACATTAACCATGTGAATCATGCATTTCTTTTTCAATTGTCTTTTAAAAGTGTATTCTGTTTGCGTTCTTTTTTTTTATCACCACTTTCTTTTACCATGAGCTTGGGGGAACGAATCATTGACAGAAGAGAAAAATGAGAATGCCACGGGCTTTTCATATGAATGATGTATTGAGGCCAATTTGCTGAGTTGCACACAGCAGCTCTCTACCTGCAAGCTATGTGCATGAACAAACTGGCCAGGTTTTATGATCTTTTGTCAACTCTTTATTTTCCTATTACATTTATTTTCCTATTATTGCTTCCAGACATGAAATCCAGCCAGAACATGAGTGTCGAAGGTTTTCAGGTTCCTTAAGGTAAACCGTAACTCATTCCGGTGTATTCACAAAGTAAGATGTTTCTCACTTCTATTCTGATGAATGTGAGTTCATATCAACTTTTTCTTTCTTGTCAGAATCATATTCCATTTACAGTGGTGCTTGAAAGCTTGTGAACCCTTTAGAATTGTCTGTATTCCTGCATAAATATGACCTAAAACATCATGAGATTTTCACACAAGTCCTAAAAGTAGATAAAGGGAACCCAGTTAAACAAATGAGACAAAAATATTATACTTGGTCATTTATTTATTGAGGAAAATGATCCAATATTACATATCTGTGAGTGGCAAAAGTATGTGAACCTCTAGGATTAGCAGTTAATTTGAAGGTGAAATTAGAGTCAGGTGTTTTCAATCAATGGGATGACAATCAGGTGTGAGTGGGCACCCTGTTTTATTTAAAGAACAGGGATCTATCAAAGTCTGATCTTCACAACACATGTTTGTGGAAGTGTATCATGGCACGAACCATGGGCGTAGTGGACGCGGGGTACAGTACGTGGGGGACATGTCCCCCGCACTTCCCGTATTTGTGCCCTCTGTCCCCTGCACTTTTTACAGCCATTACAACCACTCAATTCATTTTTAACATATGGAAACGTGTTTTTCCGAGCCGCCTCTAATCGCATCATGAGCAGGCAGAGCTACCAGTAAGGCGGCAAACAAACACCGCTGTCGTGTGCGATCAGAGACGCTTTAGAAAATATTGTATGAGTGTCTTTGGTGTGATTCAGATCTGGGCAGTGCTTCTGTATGTTCAGCAAACCAGCCAAGAGGCTAGAGACTTGAGATAGTTTTTTCCAAACAAACCGTGTAAGTTGAGTAATGCTGTTGAATGTAGATAATGTTTCGCTAAAAGATGACAAATAGATGTCAATTTAGTTAGTTAAGCTAGCTAGCTGACTTAGAGGTGGTAGTCTCATCTCATCTCATTATCTCTAGCCTCTTTATCCTGTTCTACAGGGTTGCAGGCAAGCTGGAGCCTATCCTAGCTGACTACGGGCGAAAGGCGGGGTACACCCTGGACAAGTCACCAGGTCATCACAGGGCTGACACATAGACACAGACAACCATTCACACTCACATTCACACCTACGGTCAATTTAGAGTCACCAGTTAACCTAACCTGCATGTCTTTGGACTGTGGGGGAAACCGGAGCACCCAGAGGAAACCCACGCGGACACGGGGAGAACATGCAAACTCCACACAGAAAGGCCCTCGCCGGCCCCGGGGCTCGAACCCGGACCTTCTTGCTGTGAGGCGACAGCGCTAACCACTACACCACCGTGCCGCCCAGAGGCGGTAGTAACTAGTTACATTTACTCCGTTACATTTACTTGAGTAACTTTTTGGATAAATTGTACTCTTAAGAGTTGTTTTGTTGCAAAATACGTTTTACTTTTACTTGAGTAATATTATTCTAAAGTAACAATACTCTTACTTGAGTAACATTACTATTTTGGCTACTCTAAGATTACTCACTTCTGGGTAGAAAATAAGAATATAAATGTATTTGTGTTCCTTTGACTGTTATTTTTGTAAAGATTTAATTTATTTTTGTGGTAGTTAAAGTTTAAAGTACATGAATTTGCTGATTATTATTACTGTATTCCTAATTCTATTTCAAAATGTTGCTTTCCACATATTTTTAATCTTTATTGCCACAATAGAAAGAGCAGGGTGAGAGAGGAGACAGTGGACCAGAGGCCAACAGGGATGATTATGCAGGGTCACAGGTGAGAAGAGAATATAACTAGCTACGTCACTACTACTATTCTTAATTCTATTTATAAATTTTACTTTATAGATTTTGAATTTAGATTTTGATAGTATATCATTTTAAAGAAATAAAGTCGGTTCCCTGGTGCTGTGCTGTTTGTGGTTATGCGGTTCTTTAGCTGCTAAGGAGAGGTGCAATTGAATGTGAGAGGATGATAAATCACTCAATAGACCTCTGAGCAATTTGTCCCCCTCACAAGGTCACAAAGGACCCCAGGGTAACATCTAAGCAACTGAAGGCCTCTCTCACATTGGCTGATGTTAATGTTCATGAGTCCACCATCAAGAGAACACTGAACAACAATGGTGTGTATGGCAGGGTTGCAAGGAGAAAGCCACTGCTCTCCAAAAAGAACATTGCTGCTCATCTGCAGTTTGCTAAAGATCACATGGACAAGCCAGAGGGCTGTTGGAAAAATGTTTTGTGGACGGATGAGACCAAAATAGAACTTTTTGGTTTAAATGAGAAGCGTTATGTTTGGAGAAAGGAAAACACTGCATTCCAGCATAAGAACCTTATCCCATCTGTGAAACATGGTGGTGGTAGTATCATGGTTTGGGCCTGTTTTGCTGCATCTGGGCCAGGACGGCTTGCCATCATTGATGGAACAATGAATTCTGAATTATACCAGTGAATTCTGAAGGAAAATGTGAGGACATCTGTCCATGAACTGAATCTCAAGAGAAGGTGGGTTATGCAGCAAGACAACGACCCTAAGCACACAAGTCGTTCTACCAAAGAATGGTTAAAGAAGAATAAAGTTAATGTTTTGGAATGGCCAAGTCAAAGTCCTGACCTTAATGCAATGGAAATGTTGTGGAAGGACCTGAAGCGAGCAGTTCATGTGAGGAAACCCACCAACATCCCAGAGTTGAAGCTGTTCTGTACAGAGGAATGGGCTAAAATTCCTCCAAGCTGGTGTGCAGGACTGATCAACAGTTACCGCAAACGTTTAGCTGCAGTTATTGCACAGATGGGTGGCATGGTGGTGTAGTGGTTAGCATGGTCGCCTCACAGCAAGAAGGTTCTGGGTTCGAGCCCAGTGGCCAGCAGGGGCCTTTCTGTGCGGAGTTTGCATGTTCTCCCTGTGTCTGCATGGGTTTCCTCCGGGTGCTCCGGTTTCCCCCACAGTTCAGAGACATGCAGTTAGGTTAACGTGGGGCTGCCTTGGGATGAGGTGCCCTTGAGCAAGGTACCTAACCCCTGACTGCTCCCCGGGTGCTGTAGTATGGCTGCCCACTGCTCTGGGTGTGTGCGCGTGTTTTCACTGCTTCAGATGGGTTAAATGCAGAGGATGAATTTCACTGTGCTTGAAGTGTGCATGTGACAAATAAAGGTTTCTTCTTCTTCTTCTTCTTCACAAGGGGGTCACACCAGATACTGAAAGCAAAGGTTCACATACTTTTGCCACTCACAGATATGTAATATTGGATCATTTTCCTCAATAAATAAATGACCAAGTAGAATATTTTTGTTTCATTTGTTTAACTGGGTTCTCTTTATCTACTTTTAGGACTTGTGTGAAAATCTCATGATGTTTTAGGTCATATTTATGCAGAAATATAGAAAATTCTAAAGGGTTCACAAACTTTCAAACACCGCTGTACCGTATATGCTGTATAAACTGATCTGGGGTGGGTTTCCCAAAAGCATCGTAGCACAAAGATCATTGTTAAATAATACAGCAAGCAGCACAATGAACACACTCTGTCCTAGTTAAGATGCTCTTAGTGTTAAGAGGCTTTTGGGAAACCCACCCCGACGTAACTTCAGCTAGTTAGATTTTCCTGTGGGTCTGGGTGTTTTATGGATACCTTCTCCTTAAATCCCTGCTGATGGCAAATCAATTTGTATAAAAATACATTTGATAGTAATTCCATTATGCTGTCCCCAGACTAAATATGTGTCAACAGTCTATTTATGTACATACTGGAGGGGTACAGATTAGGAAGGCGTATATCCTGTTATGCCATGACGCAACTTTATTTTGCCCACTGGAATAAAGCCATCCTCCTCGCTGTGGTATTGATTTGGATGGTGATGCCCTCCTCCTGTGTTCCTCTGTCCCACTGGGTAGGAGACACAGTTGTCACCTGCCATTTCCACTTTCCCACACTTCCAGACCACTAGCTCTCTGCTATCTGCCAAACTCACACGGACAGCGCTGCCAAAACAGTGCCTGCTGCTGCCAAGTGGGAATTCAGTTTTAAAAATGACAGAACCCGGCTCAGAAGCATTAATCTGTTGTGTCAGTATATTTGACGCTGGGTCGCCTCAGGCCTGTAGCACAAATACACTTGCTGCTGCCCTGTCCATACAAGCGAAGGACAGCTGCTGTAATATAGTTTGTGTCAACTTTATTCACACACAAAAAAAGCAGAAGCACATGCCAAAGCCACTTCTCCTTCATACGTTATCAACACAGCAAATAAAAATTCAGCTGGCCGGTGACAAGGTCATGCACTGACTCATGATTAAGAATGTCTGGCTTGTTCTGCTTTTTCACCCTTGCACTTGTTAGTAATCCTCCTTTCTTTGAATCGAAGGCAGAAGTTGATATTTCCCAGTGACATGCATCAGGTATCACAGAGTCATCCTTCTCCCATTAGGTATTATGGAGTGATTTTAATAGAGCTGTGTACAGTATAGCTGAAACGGAGCAGCAGGGCTCCAGGGACAGGTCACGTCATCTTTATCTCTGCCTTTCTGACTATAGACCGACTTAAAGCGCAGAGGTGGTGACCAGCTGTTAAATATTTTGCAGGACAGCTGCTCACAATCTGAGCCCCCTGCTGTATGGTAAACCATTTACCGACAGACTGTGGCTAATTTACTGCACTGACTGACTCGGCATAGTTCTACTCATAAAACTCCAACACTATATATATATGAGCAATTGTCTCAACTTTTACTTGAGGGAAGAACAAGAAAGAAACAAAACAAGGACATATTTTAAAGTCACAGTTTTTCATTTTAATCTCAGGTAGTAGTTATTAAGTACACTTAATGATGCTTTCCAGTTTTTCTAGTGAATTAAGTGTGCATTTCTGTTAAGCTCAATTAATTATTAAATGGAAAAGCTTCTTATAACAAGGCGATAGACTTTGACAATTACTATTTACATAAAAATACAAAAATATATATTCACAAATTACTCATAATTTACAATAACTAGCTCTATACAATTACAAATAATAATTTCTATAAAAGGCGATTTAAATAATCTTCCAGATCAAGTTTTCCAGAGGAAGCACAATGAGTCCTTATAGCGTAGGGGTTTATGAATGAGACAGAGAGATGTCTTCATGAGTTTCGTCATCGTGTCGGCCCATGACTGTGCCTGTCCAGTGTGGCCTGCTGTCTGCTTGCTCTTCCTGATGGTGTAAAACTTGGTAACTAACTCCAGGTCACATGCCTACAGAAGAACGAGTGCACAGTTAATGAAGCTCCATTGGTTATTAGTTGCAAGTTGAGAGGTCTAGTTTTAATGAACAGCCACACTGTGAGGAGTCCGGCCTTGTAAACCTTAACTGCTTATCTTCACCGCTCAGATACGCTACCGTTCAAAAGTTTGGGGTCACTCTGAAATGTCCTTATTTTTGAAAGAAAAGCACTGTTCTTTTCAATGAAGATCACTTTAAACTAATCAGAAATCCACTCTATTGAGGTATTTCACCTGACGTCACAGGGTCACGTGACGCCCCGGTGTCCACCATTTTGGACGGCAAGCTAGCTAATGTCAACAACAGTAGCTAGTATGTTACTGTAGCAATGTTTACGTTCAGTCATTTGGATGACTCTTAAAACCTTTCAGTCTCAAGTTTTTCCTTTACTGGATTTACTAGTTTACTGAGCCAGCGAGCCCCGGAGCGCTAGCTAGCCGGCCAGCGAGCCCCGGAGCGCTAGCTAGCCGGCCAGCGAGCCCCGGAGCGCTAGCTAGCCGGCCAGCGAGCCCCGGAGCGCTAGCTAGCCGGCCAGCGAGCCCCGGAGCGCTAGCTAGCCGGCCAGCGAGCCCCGGAGCGCTAGCTAGCCGGCCAGCGAGCCCCGGAGCGCTAGCTAGCTAGCGCCAGCCAGCCAGCCCCGGAGCGCGCTCAGTAAACTAGTAAATACAGTAAAGGAAAAACTTATAACGGGCCATGTCTCAACAGACTAAGAAGTTATTTCAATGACATTTAATAACATTTTGTTTATCCTGAGGACTGAAAGTAAATGAAAATGTGAACAAATCTTAGCTGTCAGTGAACAATCCTGGTGGAAGCAGGTAAATGTCGTTCTCTAAGCCTGCTCCTCAATTTTTGCAAATACCTCTCCCTCTGCTCGCCCTGTAAATGCTCTACGTCGCTGGATAGTGAAGGTGTTTTCTGCATCTCGCTCCTTTTTCTTTTATGTTTTTCGTTTGTCGCCTTCCTCGCATTCAAACTGATTCGAGCCGTGACGTCCAAAATGGCAGCATCACATGACTTGGTCACGTGAGTGAAATACCTCAATACATTGCTAATGTGGTAAATGACTATTCTAGCTGCAAATGTCTGTTTTTGGTGCAATATCTGCATAGGTGTATAGAGGCCCATTTCCAGCAACTATCACTCCAGTGTTCTAATGGTACAATGTGTTTGCTCATTGCCTCAGAAGGCTAATGGATGATTAGAAAACCCTTGTACAATCATGTTAGCACAGCTGAAAACAGTTGAGCTCTTTAGAGAAGCTATAAAACTGACCTTCCTTTGAGCAGATTGAGTTTCTGGAGCATCACATTTGTGGGGTCGATTAAATGCTCAAAAAAATGTCTTGACTATATTTTCTATTCATTTTACAACTTATGGTGGCAAATAAAAGTGTGACTTTTCATGGGAAACACAAAATTGTCTGGGTGACCCCAAACTTTTGAACGGTAGTGTACTCAGACTAGAGAACATTCAGTTAATGAGCAGCAAAACAAAAACACAAAATGCAAAGATTTCCATGAAGCCACTCCCCTCACTGACATGTACAGTGCTCATTCTGTCTCTCACACACCTCTGAGGCACATTAATAGCACTTCAAAACTAAACTTTTTCCAGGGATATATGTATAGTTATAAGAGCTGGCCCTCCCATAGCACTGAACACTTACTTGCTAATGTCTTATCAAGGTCAGCAATGAAGTCTTCCAGTTCCTTTGTGTCACCAAGTTTTGCTGTAATGAGAATATTACCAAATAAATCAAAATGAAAATAAGCACATATACATTATCTATGTATTTTTTTTAACCCGTCACTAAATTAGCACATAAATTAATTAATTAATTCGTTCTTCCTGCTATATTAACTCATTCCAAACAGAGCTAAGCATTTCTGTAGGTCACCCTGGATATAAAACAAACACTTTTTAAATGTAAACATCCCAACACTCACGTTTGGGTGATGTGACTGAAGGGCTGGTAGGTGAAGGCGAGAAGACAGGAGAGTTGAGTCTCTCATCACTAAAGCTGAAGCTGTTTCTGTTGAGAGACTCTGCACCTGTTCCAGAGAGAGAGAGAGTGAATGAATGAGCATGAGCATGGCTAAGAAAACATTCACTGGCAATTCCTTCCTCTCCATCACTTTTAAGAATCCCACCCACTGGCAAGAAAACCGAAAGCCAAACGCCACAGTGGGCATAGTCCTCTCTGTGTGAAAAACCGCACGCCCAGCTTCATGTTTACCCATTCTTATCCCTGCTCAGAATTCACACACAGGCATGTTGCTGCAGGAAGCGTGCAGTGTATTCAGTTTTGGTTGTCTGTGTACGGCTCCACAGAGTCCCGAGCACCTCAGTGTTGTGAGCACAATGTTTTCTCTCTCACTCACTCACTCACACCACAGCCTTCAAATGGAAACAGAAGTGCTAAAGAAGCACAGGATGCGTGCATTCCACATTGTGTCACAAAGAACTGAGTGATATTAATGATGGCTTTCATTCAGTCAGGAGATGTTTTCAGCCACCACACAATTTGACAACATGCTTCAGGATGTAATGTGAAGAAATTATGCATTTGTTCAAATAATGGAACATAGCTGGGAAATGTATACATTTATTTTGGACTTTATTTGGTTATAATCCTTGAGAGGACAATCACTGGCTGTATTTACAGTCATGTACAGGCAAACGCGTTTATCTAGAGTGACTTCCAGTGCAATGGTACCAAGTACTTAAAGACTAAGGATTCATAAAATGAAAGCACGTCACACCAAGTGCCAGAGTCTCGTCAGTAACGACATTGGCCATGTTTAAAACCCAGATGTTGGATTTAAGAGTGTTCTGGACAATATATGCCACTCCAGAGAAATACAATAACGTGTTTCTCTAGATATTATCTAGTTATTGCGAGGTTATACCTCAGAAGATGCATACATACTTTGTTTTATGGCTTCTTATATTGTGCAGGAGAAAAACTCCTTTCATTTTGCCACTAACTACATGCACTGGTGACTAAAAGGATTCAAGTGAAAATGTGAGCGATGAACTTGAAAATGATAGCCTGTATTCTCCAGACTGCACTGAAAACTGCTTGTTAGACACTTAATCATTCTTCCTGGCCGAGCCGAGGTTCAGACTTTCCATGTATCAGAAACCCCAACATCAGTGCAGTCTGTCTGCTTTCAGAAATCTTCTAGACTCCCTGCTCAGACAAATCCGTGAGCGCTGACTGCTTTTGCTCCTTTGCACCAGATCCAGAATTATAATCACATGTATTATGTATCTAGATCAAGCAGACTTTTAGAACAAAGTGCTCACTCCAAATTTGAGAGGCAGAGGGATATGATTAATAGTGAGTAGGCTGTCACAGTATCACCACTAACTCATAGTGTGTGTGCATGAGATGTATTCATTTCAGCTGTACACAATCAGAAACAAAAGGGTACTAAACTGCACCTTTCCTTGTTCCTGGGGTGACACCCTCAGGGGGACAGCTTTTGTAACTTATTATGCACCTTTTATTTAGAAACGTACATGTAGTGAACCTTTAAACCGTTTTGCCAATAAGTAATTTATTTCTATAACAACAACAACAACTATAGCCATGTTTCCAGATACGTAAAGATACAAGAGATGTAACCACCCAAGTGACAGGGAAAGGTAGTTACCTTTTTTTGTGTGTGTGTGTGGCAGAGAGAGAGAAAAGTGTGTGTGTGTGTGTGTGTGTGTGTGTGTGTGTGTGTGTGTGTGTGTGTGTGTGTGAGTGAGAGAGAGAGAGAGACGTGCCACATAAGTAGTTTATACAAATCAGATGCAAAGGATCCTGTCATGTGTCTTCACAGCTTAGTGCCAGAGTTTCTCTTAGGAGTTCTTCACTTCCACTGTAATTTCTATTCAATTTCTATTCATGTTCATGCTAGTTTGTGGATTTGTAAAGCACATGACCAAGCTTAAGAAATGGTATCCCATGAATTCTTGTGATGTGGAGTCACTAGAAGCCTACCAGACACCTGAAATGTCTTTGGATTATTATGATGATGATGATGAGCTCACAGCTCCCACTCACTGTCTGAGTCGCTGATGCCGCTGTCGCTGACGCTCGCGCTGCTCCGCCTTTTCATGGTCTTTAAGTGCTCGTCATACCGGAAATGTCTCTTCTCAAAGGGCGAAGTGAAATCCTCAATGACTGCGTCGAACTCACACAGCACCGCGTTCAGGTCATCGTCCTCCTCCAGGAAAGCTGAAAGAATCGCAGAGTCACATTTCAAACTTACCATTCCTCAGTAAACTGTGCCGCCTCTCTGAGCAAACACAGCTATCACCCCCCTGCAGCTATCACCCCGACACCCATCACCCCCCTGCAGCTATCACCCCGACACCCATCACCCCCCTGCAGCTATCACCCCCCTGCAGCTATCACCCCGACACCCATCACCCCCCTGCAGCTATCACCCCCCTGCAGCTATCACCCCCCTACAGCTATCACCCCGACAGCTATCACCCCCCTACAGCTATCACCCCCCACAGCTATCACCCCCCTTACAGCTATCACCCCGACAGCTATCACCCCCCTACAGCTATCACCCTGAGAGCTATCACCCCCCTACAGCTATCACCCCCCTACAGCTATCACCCCGACAGTTATCACCCCCCTACAGCTATCACCCTGACAGCTATCACCCCCCCTACAGCTATCACCCCCCTTACAGCTATCACCCCCCTACAGCTATCACCCCCTTACAGCTATCACCCCCTTACAGCTATCACCCCGACAGGTATCACCCCAACAGCTATCAACCCCTTACAGCTATCACCCCGACAGCTATCACCCCCTTACAGCTATCACCCCGACAGCTATCACCCCCTTACAGCTATCACCCCGACAGCTATCACCCCCTTACAGCTATCACCCCGACAGCTATCACCCCCTTACAGCTATCACCCCCTTACAGCTATCACCCCGACAGCTATCACCCCCCTGCAGCTATCACCCCGACAGCTATCACCCCCTTACAGCTATCATCCCGACAGCTATCACCCCCTTACAGCTATCACCCCGACAGCTATCACCCCGACAGGTATCACCCCCCTGCAGCTATCACCCCGACAGCTATCACCCCCTTACAGCTATCACCCCGACAGGTATCACCCCCCTGCAGCTATCACCCCGACAGGTATCACCCCGACAGCTATCACCCCCTTACAGCTATCACCCCCCTGCAGCTATCATCCCGACAGGTATCACCCCCCGACAGCTATCACCCCGACAGCTATCACCCCCCTGCAGCTATCACCCCGACAGCTATCACCCCGACAGGTAAGAGCGCTGGACCCTGAGCCCAACCAGCAGGGAACACTGAAACTTACATTTACTCTGAGACTTTATCTTTGGTGACTTCATTCCGGTGGCGTCTCCCAGCACAAACCGCAGTTATTCCAAGATAAGAAGTGGCTCCTCAGGTCCTCTCACTCTCACTGAACTTCTCTCAGGACGAAGCAGCGCGACTTTGCTTTTAAATATTCCCCGACTGCCACAGGGGGCGGGGCAATGGGGCGGGGCCAACGCATCTGCGCTCGTGGCGACGCGCCATACCGCATAACGTTCTGCTGCGCTAATGAGCTGTGGGATGGGACTTAACTCAATATTACATGCATACAAACAAACAAACAAGCCCATGAATCTGTGAGATAACCGTTCATGCTCATTCAGATGGAAATAAGAACTGGGAAATAAATGTGGCATTAGGAAATAAATGTCCCCTGAAATAAATAAAAGTAGTAGTCTTTTGAAAAACGTCGTTCTGAATAATACTTATTAGCTTTATTTATTTATTTATTTATTTATTTAACTATGTTGGCTTATTTATATTTTTGTAATTTATATATTTACAGTTTCAGGGTAGGCTGTTTATTTCAAATGCGCTCTCTCTCTCACATATATATATATAGGGGCGACACGGTGGTGTAGTGGTTAGCACTGTCGCCTCACAGCACTCTCAGAAAACAAAGTACATCACTGTACCTTTAGGGGTACAACGGCTTGTCACTGGGGCAGTACCCTCTAAGGTACTTATTTGTACCATTTATATGCTGATTGAAAACATATATGTACCTTTCTGACCCTAAAAAGATACATATAGTTACCTTGAAGTCCAATAATGAGCCCTAAGGGGTACATTAGTGTAGCTTGTACCTTTGGGGACAGAAATGGACTCCTACGGTACCCCTATTTCTGACAGTAAGCAAGAAGGTTCTGGGTTCGAGCCAGCGAGGGCCTTTCTGTGCGGAGTTTGCATGTTCTCCCCGTGTCCGCGTGGGTTTCCTCCGGGTGCTCTGGTTTCCCCCACAGTCCAAAGACATGCAGGTTAGGTTAACTGGTGACTCTAAATTGACCGTAGGTGTGAATGTGAGTGTGAATGGTTGGTTGTCTCTGTGTCAGCCCTGTGATGACCTGGTGACTTGTCCAGGGTGTACCCCACCTCTCACCCATAGTCAGCTGGGATAGGCTCCAGCTTGCCTGTGACTCTGTAGGACAGGATAAAGTGGCTACAGATAATGGATGGATGGATGGATGGATGGATGGATGGATATGGCTTAAATGACATTCCATAATGAGCTAGCATCACAAACGAATGACACCCTGCCTAGTATAACTATTTGGACTATTTATTTGAGTGTGCAGTTCAGGAGTCTGGGGCTTCATTTAGATTTCCGATTGAGTTACACCAATTGGTGTCATTATCCCTAGTAAAAGTATGTGTTTGTAAACAACCACATGACTTTAACGCAATTCCTGTTTATTTTTAATCATGCCAAGACCCTTAGTGTACTACTCGAATCGTTTCCTATTTTCATCACCTGTTCTTTATTTAGCACCTCAACACATTCTTCAGTTTATCCCTCTGGGGGGCCCTTAAAGGCGAGAGATGCACACTGTCTGCCCTACAACAGACAATTTCTTTTTCAGTAAAAGTGTCGCTGTTATCCATCAGTGTAGCTACCTGCAAGAAGCTAGAAGACTCTATTATGACCAGGCCAGGGGGTCTCAAAACTTTTGTACTGTATAACTGTATAAGGAATCCGTACTAACCCCCTTAGCACAGATTTATTTTCTGAACCTTATTTAACTGTGTCGAATAATATTTTGTCTGTTTATTTATTCCTGAACTTTCCACGGACAGAACAGACTGGCTCCAAGCTGACATTAGTTGTAGGCTTTTTTGTGCGTTCATGAGGTTTAGATGAACACTGATTTAATTCATGGGACCAGTCAAACATGCTAATAAGGACACAATATCAGCCTAAATATAGGCTCATAGTGGATTGTGGTTTCCACCAGTCTGACACAATGGAGGGAAAGAAATACTGTGTGCTACAGGCTATACAGTATGTAGGCCATAACTTTTAGCAACAAAATCACATTTAGCATAACGCTATGTGAAAACAGTAGTAAAACATTAGTGCTGGTGCTGCGCTGAGGCGGCACGGTGGTGTAGTGGTTAGCACTGTCACCTCACAGCAAGAAGGTTCTGGGTTCGAGCCCAGCGGCCAACGAGGGCCTTTCTGTGCAGAGTTTGCATGTTCTCCCTGTGTCCGCGTGGGTTTCTTCCGGGTGCTCCGGTTTCCCCCACAGTCCAAAGACATGCAGGTTAGGTTAACTGGTGACTCTAAATTGACCGTAGGTGTGAGTGTGAGTGTGAATGGTTGTCTGTGTCTATGTGTCAGCCCTGTGATGACTTGGCAACTTGTCCAGGGTGTACCCCGCCTTTCGCCCGTAGTCAGCTGGGATAGGCTCCAGCTTGCCTGCGACCCTGTAGGACAGGAGGATAAGCAGCTACAGATGATGGATGGATGGATGGATGGATGGATGGTACTGCGCTCCCACCCACCCGCAAATGTCGACTCTTTGTTGTAATACTGTATTGAGTTTGTAGCGACATCTGGTGGTCCATACCCGCAATTACACTCTGAGTTCAGGACCCACAGCACTGGGCGATTGAGTTCCGATTTATTTCAAACGTGACACAAAATAACAGAATGATGTGACGTAAGATTCAGTAGTTCACACATGACGTTCCCTGAAGTGTCAAGTCCACCAGTGTTTTACTATTTTATCACACCACTGACTGTGTGCTGCAAGACGGACAAATGGGAAAAACAGGATGTGTTTGTAGTTGCACTTTCCTGATGCCTTTTAGTGCTGCAGTGTTGGACAATAACAGTATCAGGGTCATGTAATGTTAAAAAACATGCAAACAAAACCCCAAAACGCAAAAGTCCAATTATTGATTTTGCTATACACTGAAGACATTTGATGATGAGTATGAGATGATAGATCAGAAGTTCAGCTTTCATTTCCTGATATGTACATCTTGATACGTTAAACAACTTAGAATATGGCACCTTTTATAGCATTCCACCCAGCATTTAGGTGAGCAAAAGTATTGGAATAGATGGGCGTACCATAAATTAAAGTAAATAACACTTTATATTTGATTGCATATCCCTTACTTGCAATAATTCCATCAGGTCATTGACCCACTGACATCACCAGACTGTTGCATTCTTCCTTTGTGATGCTTTTCCAGGCTTGTAATGCAGCTTCTTTCAGTTTGTTTGTTAGGTTTCTCCCTTCAGTCTCCTCTTCAAGAGGTGAAATGAAATGCTCGATTGGGTTAAGGTCTAGTGATTGACTTGGTCAGTCTAAAACCTTCTGCATTTTTCCCCTGATGAAAGTGTTGGCAGTGTGTTTTGGGTCATTATCTTGCTGCATGATGAAGTTTATCCCAATTAGACTTGGATGCATTTCTCTGCAAATTGGCAGACAAAATATTTCTGTAGACTTCTGGATTCATTCTGCCATTGCAATCATGAGTGACATCATCAATAACGAGTGAGCCTGTTCCAGAAGCAGCCATGCAAGCCCAAGCAATAACACTACCTCCACCTGGCTTATCTTTTCTTTCTCCATACTTTGGTGGAGGTTAACCTTGGCTCTTTTGTGCCTCATCTCTGTATTTCTTGGTTAATTCCAATCTGGCCTTCTGATTCTTACTGCTGATGAGTGGCTTGGCCTCTATATTTTTGCTCTCAAGGTCTTCTTGAAACAGTGGATTATGACACCTTCATCTCTGCCCTGTGGAGATTGTTGATGTCACTGACTGTTGTTTTGGGGGTTTTCTTCACAGCTCTCACAATGTTTGTCATAAACTGCTGACCTGTTCAACATCTGGTTCAGTAAACCAGTGGTTTCTTTCTTTTTCAGGACATTCCAAATGGTTGTATTGTCTACAGTGGTGCTTGAAAGTTTGTGAACCTTTTAGAATGTTCTATATTTCTGCATAAATATGACCTAAAACATTATCAGATTTTCACACAAGTCCTAAAAGTAGATAAAGAGAACCCAGTTAAACAAATGAGACAAAAATATTATACTTGGTCATTTATTTATTGAGGAAAATGATCCAATATTACATATCTGTGAGTGGCAAAAGTATGTGTACCTTTGCTTTCAGTATCTGGTGTGACCCCCTTGTGCAGCAATAACTGCAAATAAATGTTTCTGGTAACTGTTGATCAGTCCTGCACACCGGCTTGGAGGAATTTTAGCCCATTCCTCCGTACAGAACAGCTTCAACTCTGGGATGTTGGTGGGTTTCCTCATATGAACTGCTCGCTTCAGGTCCTTCCACAACATTTCGATTGGATTAAAGTGACGACTTTGACTTGGCCATTCCAAAACATTAACTTTATTCTTCTTTAACCGTTCTTTGGTAGAATGACTTGTGTGCTTAGGGTCGTTGTCTTGCTCCATGACCCACCTTCTCTTGAGATTTAGTTCATGGACAGATGTCCTGATATTTTCCTTTAGAATTCGCTGGTAAAATTCAGAATTCATTGTTCCATTAATGATGGCAGGCCGTCCTGGTCCAGATGCAGCAAAACAGGCCCAAACCATGATACTACCACCACCATATTTCACAGATGGGATGAGGTTTTTATGCTGGAATGCAGTGTTTTCTTTTCTCCAAACATAACGCCTCTCATTTAAACCAAAAAGTTCTATTTTGGTCTCATCCGTCCACAAAACATTTTTCCAATAGCCTTCTGGCTTGTCCATGTGATCTTCAGCAAACTGCAGACAAGCAGTAATGTTCTTTTTGGAGAGCAGTGGCTTTCTCCTTGCAACCCTGCCATGCACACCATTGTTGTTCAGTGTTCTCCTGATGGTGGACTCATGAACATTAGCCAATGTGAGAGAGGCCTTCAGTTGCTTAGAAGTTACCCTGGGGTTCTTTGTGACCTCACTGACTATTACACGCCTTGCTCTTGGAGTGATCTTTGTTGGTCCACCACTCCTGGGGAGGGTAACAATGGTCTTGAATTACCTTCATTTGTACACAATCTGTCTGACTGTGGATTGGTGGAGTCCAAACTCTTTAGAGATGGTTTTGTAACTTTTTCCAGCCTGATGAGCATCAACAATGCTTTTTCTGAGGTCCTCAGAAATCTCCTTTGTTTATGCCATGATACACTTCTACAAACGTGTTGTGAAGAGCAGACTTTGATAGATCCCTGTTCTTTAAATAAAACAGGGTGCCCACTCACACCTGATTGTCATCCCACTGATTGAAAACACCTGACTCTAATTTCACCTTCAAATTAACTGCTAATCCTAGAGGTTCACATACTTTTGCCACTCACAGATATGTAATATTGGATCATTTTCCTCAATAAATAAATGACCAAGTATAATATTTTTTGTCTCATTTGTTTAACTGGGTTCTCTTTATCTACTTTTAGGGCTTGTGTGAAAATCTGATGATGTGTTAGGTCATATTTACAACCCCGATTCCAAAAAAGTTGGGACAAAGTACAAATTGTAAATAAAAACGGAATGCAATGATGTGGAAGTTTCAAAATTCCATATTTTATTCAGAATAGAACATAGATGACATATCAAATGTTTAAACTGAGAAAATGTATCATTTAAAGAGAAAAATTAGGTGATTTTAAATTTCATGACAACAACACATCTCAAAAAAGTTGGGACAAGGCCATGTTTACCACTGTGAGACATCCCCTTTTCTCTTTACAACAGTCTGTAAACGTCTGGGGACTGAGGAGACAAGTTGCTCAAGTTTAGGGATAGGAATGTTAACCTATTCTTGTCTAATGTAGGGTTCTAGTTGTTCAACTGTCTTAGGTCTTTTTTTGTCGTATCTTCCGTTTTATGATGCGCCAAATGTTTTCCATGGGTGAAAGATCTGGACTGCAGGCTGGCCAGTTCAGTACCTGGACCCTTCTTCTACGCAGCCATGATGCTGTAATTGATGCAGTATGTGGTTTGGCATTGTCATGTTGGAAAATGCAAGGTCTTCCTTGAAAGAGACGTCGTCTGGATGGGAGCATATGTTGCTCTAGAACCTGGATATACCTTTCAGCATTGATGGTGTCTTTCCAGATGTGTAAGCTGCCCATGCCACATGCACTAATGCAACCCCATACCATCAGAGATGCAGGCTTCTGAACTGAGCGCTGATAACAACTTGGGTCGTCCTTCTCCTCTTTAGTCCAAATGACACGGCGACCCCGATTTTCATAAAGAACTTCAAATTTTGATTTGTCTGACCACAGAACAGTTTTCCACTTTGCCACAGTCCATTTTAAATGAGCCTTGGCCCAGAGAAGACGTCTGCGCTTCTGGATCATGTTTAGATACGGCTTCTTCGAACTATAGAGTTTTAGCTGGCAACGGCGGATGGCACGGTGAATTGTGTTCACAGATAATGTTCTCTGAGCCCATTTTGTGATTTCCAATACAGAAGCATGCCTGTATGTGATGCAGTGCCGTCTAAGGGCCCGAAGATCACGGGCACCCAGTATGGTTTTCCGGGCTTGACCCTTACGCGCAGAGATTCTTCCAGATTCTCTGAATCTTTTGATGATATTATGCACTGTAGATGATGATATGTTCAAACTCTTTGCAATTTTACACTGTCGAACTCCTTTCTGATATTGCTCCACTATTTGTCAGCGCAGAATTAGGGGGATTGGTGATCCTCTTCCCATCTTTACTTCTGAGAGCTGCTGCCACTCCAAGATGCTCTTTTTATACCCAGTCATGTTAATGACCTATTGCCAATTGACCTCATGAGTTGCATCTTGGTCCTCCAGCTGTTCCTTTTTTGTACCTTTAACTTTTCCAGCCTCTTATTGCCCCGTCCCAACTTTTTTGAGATGTGTTGCTGTCATGAAATTTCAAATGAGCCAATATTTGGCATGAAATTTCAAAATGTCTCACTTTCAACATTTGATATGTTGTCTATGTTCTATTGTGAATACAATATCAGTTTTTGAGATTTGTAAATTATTGCATTCCGTTTTTATTTACAATTTGTACTTTGTCCCAACTTTTTTGGAATTGGGGTTGTATGCAGAAATATAGAAAATTCTAAAGGTTTCACAAACTTTCAAGCACGATTGTATGCTCAATGCTTGTGTAATGGCTCAGATTTTCCTTCTTTTCTCAAGATCAAAATGGCTTGCTTTTCTTCCGTAGACAGCTCTCTGGTCTTCATGTTGGTTTATCCTTTTTTAACAATAAATGAATTATTCACAGGTGAAACTCAGGGCTCAAACAAAGAATAAACATTCAGAGCTATTAATTGGTTAAACAATAAATATAACAGGGTACACCTGGGCAAGCAGAAACAACTATTAGTCATATGTTCCAGTACGTCTGATCATTTGAAAAATGGGTGGGTTCACACAAAATGTGTCATGGTCTACGTTGTTTAACACATCTATGGGTAATTCCACCCCAAATCACCAGATTTAGAAAAATGTTCGCCACTGACCATCTCAGATTTGCTTCATACTTTCTGGAAATATTGTCAGTGTGCCCAATAAATAGTGTACAAATTTTTAGGCTTGTACCTTCATTAGTTTCTGAGATATAGGGGCTTTAAAAAAGGGGCGTGACCCCAATTTCACTGTTGAAACGTGTGCTACAGAAAACAGACCTACGGTAACTTCCATAATTCATTACTTTAAAACTATTCATGCAAGATACATGAAATTTTCAAGGATTGTTCTTCAATGGGGCGGCACGGTGGTGTAGTGGTTAGCGCTGTCGCCTCACAGCAAGAAGGTCCGGGTTCGAGCCCTGTGGCCGGCGAGGGCCTTTCTGTGCGGAGTTTGCATGCTCTCCCCGTGTCTGCGTGGGTTTCCTCCGGGTGCTCCGGTTTCCCCCACAGTCCAAAGACATGCAGGTTAGGTTAACTGATGACTCTAAATTGACCGTAGGTGTGAATGTGAGTGTGAATGGTTGTCTGTGTCTATGTGCCAGCCCTGTGATGACCTGGCGACTTGTCCAGGGTGTACCCCGCCTTTCGTCCGTAGTCAGCTGGGATAGGCTCCAGCTTGCCTGCGACCCTGTAGGACAGGATAAAGCAGCTAGAGATAATGAGATGAGATGAGATGTTCTTCAATGCCAGATGCCTTTAAATACTAAAATAGAAAGTTCACAGTTCAATATTTGCCAAGTTATGGTTTGCTGAAAATCGTAAAAAAAATGTCTTCTATCATGCTTTGGAGCAACTTTGACGCCCCATATCTCCACATTAAAGCGCACCAGATCTTTCAAATTTTTTTATTTATTACTCATGTTATAGTACTCTTTAGGCAACTAGGTATGTGTTCAAAAGAAATCAAACTTTCTGATTTATTAGGCTTTAAAAAAAATTGCGCCTATAATTCAAATGCATATTGCAAATGTATGACAAGGTCTACCATAAAAACAATTATACCACTGGAAAGAGCTTGTTTTGATTAGCAAATGCACAAAACATGAAGTTGGTATCCTAAACCAAACTATAAATATTAAGGTATCAAATATGGTATATTTTACGATAGATGGAAATGCTGTTTTAAGGCATATTACAATACAATTACAAACCTACAGTGTAGGAAAAATGACAACCTTAAAAATACTTTATTTGAAGAGCTTAAAGAGTCACGTCAGATGGAAGTTTATACTGCCTGCCAGTTGATGTAAGTGAGGCATCAATGATTTTCATGACATGCACCAGAGGGACCCAACAGTTATCCTCTCTCCTGGGCCAGCTGTAAGTCTGAGAGGGCCCATGAGGATGCATAAATGCTACTCGTATATCTTGTTCCTCCTCTGATAATGCACGAATGTTGCCTATCCACCACTGTCTGTCATACAGACATATAACATATTTACCAGGAATTGTATCTGCCAGAGAGACTGCTGATTTAACAGGGGTTTTATGCATTACTTGTGGCCGATTCCCACTCATATCCACAATGAAGCTAAGACCACCTGACACCCTGCTGACCTGCAGCTGGTTGGATATGATTGGAACGAATGAGTGGTTTGTCTCCTGTTCCAGGAATAGTAGCTGACCTTGAAAATCTTGTCTCCAATGCTTTTCCACTCTCCATAACTTCCCCTGTACCAACCCAGATGAAATGGATGTTCTTGATATGTATTTCTGCCCACAAAAACAGATCAGATGGGGTTAGTATGTGATCACTCGTGACTGCCTGTAAGCTAGCTCGAGCTGCTGACCTCGCTTCATTGTGGATATGAGTGGGAATCGGCCACAAGTAATGCATAAAACCCCTGTTCAATCAGCAGTCTCTCTGGCAGATACAATTCCTGGTAAATGTTATATGTCTGTATGACAGACAGTGGTGGATAGGCAACATTCGTGCATTATCAGAGGAGGAACAAGATGTACAAGTAACATTTATGCATCCTCATGGTCCCTCTCAGACTCACAGCTGGCCCAGGAGAGAGGATAACTGTTGGGTCCTTCTGGTGGATGTCATGAAAATCATTGATGCCCCACTTACATCAACTGGCAGGCAGTATAAACTTCCATCTGATGTGGAAAAGCAAATCAATACACTGTTTAAGCTCTTCAAATAAAGTATTTTTAAG
Organism: Neoarius graeffei; assembly: GCF_027579695.1. Taxonomy (NCBI): domain Eukaryota; kingdom Metazoa; phylum Chordata; class Actinopteri; order Siluriformes; family Ariidae; genus Neoarius; species Neoarius graeffei. The sequence continues at coordinate 56,762,514 of NC_083577.1, read as the reverse complement.
GTTGTCATTTTTCCTACACTGTAGGTTTGTAATTGTATTGTAATATGCATTAAAACAGCATTTCCATCTATCGTAAAACATGCCGTACTTGATACCTTAATATTTATAGTTTGGTTTAGGGTACCAACTTCATATTTTGTGCATTTGCTAATCAGGACAAGCTCTTTCCAGTGGTATAATTGTTTTTATGGTAGACCTTGTCATACATTTGCAATATGCATTAGAATTATAGGCGCAACATGTTTTTTTTTTATTTTTAAAGCCTAATAAATCAGAAAGTTTGATTTCTTTTGAACACATACCTAGTTGCCTAAAGAGTACTATAACATGAGTAATAAATAAGACAATTTGAAAGATCTGGTGTGCTTTAATGTGGAGATATGGGGGGGGGTCAAAGTTGCTCCAAAGTACGATAGAAGACATTTTTTTAATGATTTTCAGCAAGCCATAACTTGGCAAATATTGAACTGTGAACTTTCTATTATAGTATTTAAAGGCGTCTGGCATTGAAGAACAATCCTTGAAAATTTCATGTATCTTGCATGAATAGTTTAAAAGTAATGACTTATGGAAGTTAGGTCCGTTTTCTGTAGCATGCGTTTTAACAGTGAAATTGGGGCCATGCCCCTTTTTAAACGCCCCTATATCTCAGAAACTAATGAAGGTACAAGCCTAAAATTTTGTACACTATTTATTGGGCACACTGACAATATTTCCAGAAAGTATGAAGCAAATCTGAGATGGTCAGTGGCGAGGCCTCTGGTGATTTCACATGGATTGACCCCTATATGTAAATATCAGGAAATGGAAGCTGAAACTGATCTATCGTCTCATATTCATCTCTTGATCTACAACCCCGATTCCAAAAAAGTTGGGACAAAGTACAAATTGTAAATAAAAATGGAATGCAATGATGTAGAAGTTTCAAAATTCCATATTTTATTCAGAATAGAACATAGATGACATATCAAATGTTTAAACTGAGAAAATGTATCATTTAAAGAGAAAAATTAGGTGATTTTAAATTTCATGACAACAACACATCTCAAAAAAGTTGGGACAAGGCCATGTTTACCACTGTGAGACATCCCCTTTTCTCTTTACAACAGTCTGTAAACGTCTGGGGACTGAGGAGACAAGTTGCTCAAGTTTAGGGATAGGAATGTTAACCCATTCTTGTCTAATGTAGGATTCGAGTTGCTCAACTGTCTTAGGTCTTTTTTGTTGTATCTTCCGTTTTATGATGCGCCAAATGTTTTCTATGGGTGAAAGATCTGGACTGCAGGCTGGCCAGTTCAGTACCCGGACCCTTCTTCTACGCAGCCATGATGCTGTAATTGATGCAGTATGTGGTTTGGCATTGTCATGTTGGAAAATGCAAGGTCTTCCCTGAAAGAGACGTCATCTGGATGAGAGCATATGTTGCTCTAGAACCTGGATATACCTTTCAGCATTGATGGTGTCTTTCCAGATGTGTAAGCTGCCCATGCCACATGCACTAATGCAACCCCATACCATCAGAGATGCAGGCTTCTGAACTGAGCGCTGATAACAACTCGGGTCGTCCTTCTCCTCTTTAGTCCGAATGACACGGCGTCCCTGATTTCCATAAAGAACTTCAAATTTTGATTCGTCTGACCACAGAACAGTTTTCCACTTTGCCACAGTCCATTTTAAATGAGCCTTGGCCCAGAGAAGACGTCTGCGCTTCTGGATCATGTTTAGATACGGCTTCTTCTTTGAACTATAGAGTTTTAGCTGGCAACGGCGGATGGCACGGTGAATTGTGTTCACAGATAATGTTCTCTGGAAATATTCCTGAGCCCATTTTGTGATTTCCAATACAGAAGCATGCCTGTATGTGATGCAGTGGCGTCTAAGGGCCCGAAGATCACGGGCACCCAGTATGGTTTTCCGGCCTTGACCCTTACGCACAGAGATTCTTCCAGATTCTCTGAATCTTTTGATGATATTATGCACTGTAGATGATGATATGTTCAAACTCTTTGCAATTTTACACTGTCGAACTCCTTTCTGATATTGCTCCACTATTTGTCGGCGCAGAATTAGGGGGATTGGTGATCTTCTTCCCATCTTTACTTCTGAGAGCCGCTGCCACTCCAAGATGCTCTTTTTATACCCAGTCATGTTAATGACCTATTGCCAGTTGACCTAATGAGTTGCAATTTGGTCCTCCAGCTGTTCCTTTTTTGTACCTTTAACTTTTCCAGCCTCTTATTGCCCCTGTCCCAACTTTTTTGAGATGTGTTGCTGTCATGAAATTTCAAATGAGCCAATATTTGGCACGAAATTTCAAAATGTCTCACTTTCGACATTTGATATGTTGTCTATGTTCTATTGTGAATACAATATCAGTTTTTGAGATTTGTAAATTATTGCATTCCGTTTTTATTTACAATTTGTACTTCGTCCCAACTTTTTTGCAATCGGGGTTGTAAGCCCAAATGTCTTCAGCGTATAGCAACAACAAAAGAATTGGCCTTACCATTACAATACTTTAAGAGAGGACTAGATGTTGTTTAAATTATTTCCATTATAAATGTTTGGGCTTGGCCTGTGATGACCTGGCGACTTGTCCAGGGTGTACCCCGCCTTTCGCCCGTAGTCAGCTGGGATAGGCTCCAGCTTGCCTGCAACCCTGTAGAACAGGATAAAGCAGCTACAGATAATGAGATGAGATGTTTGGGCTTGTATTTGGGTACAACAAGAATTTTATAACATTTGTTAAAATATAAGCTAAGCATTCTGTTTGCTAAAGAAGTGCAAACAGCATTATTCTGAAAAAAAATCTGGATGTTTTAGAAAATGTTTACTGTACAAACAATATTTCCAATGTTAAACAAATCAGGATTTGTTGATTCATACGTTTATTACATAAATTCAGATATCCCCAACTGAACACTGTGACCATTTAACAGCCACTGTAATGCAATCAGATCTTGCTGTGTAAATGTAAAAAGTCATTTCCCCCTAATTGTCATCCAAATAAATAGCAAAACAAACGGGAAAGTATTGAAGTATTCATTTTATTTATACACTTAGACATTCACGACTGGTTTATTACATAAATCCCAAAGACTGGTTACACAAAACATAGCATATTTTGGTCAAACTATTAAAGACATCTTCAAAATGACACAAAATGGATTATTTTCATTCCATTCCAGAAACTTTTTCCCCTCTCACTCAAGATTCATATTGACGGTTTATTTATCTCATGCGCATTCTTAGCAGGTACAAAGGTGCAGTGACATGAGATGATTCACTACTACGGTATGTCCTACATTCACATTAACTAGGATACTTTGTGCTAATGGTTTTATATCCATTTTGGAAGGGAAAAAATGATTTAAATGAGTTTTACCATGTAGTCACAGTTATATAGAATGACATTAGCAGAATTTTAGGAAATGTACAGTAATAGTAAAGCTGCAGTCTGCAAGCTGTAATGCTCGGATCATATTTGTGTTCGTAAGTGCCCTATATCTCTCAGTGAGAACTGTGCCCTGAAACCACCTGCATGTACACTCTTCAAATGACTTATAGCACATGTCTGACCTAGGTGCGTCATGAACAAACATCATATTTGAGACACAATCCATCACAAGCCTTCGTCACAAGATTATCGTTTATAGCTTAGCAGCTTTTCAGGATTAGGGTGAGAAGGTAAAGGTTGATCAAACTGACTTTAAAATAATTAATTTTGTGTGTCACACAGCTCTGAACATATCAGATGTCCAACCCCACCAAAAAAAAAAAAGCTAGGAATTTTACTGTACTGCAATGTACATGTGACAATTAGTCTAAAGGCTTTCTTCATTTAGGCAAAAAAAATTCTTTTAAACAGGGCTATTAAATTCATTTTTGATTACACTCTCAAGTGGGCCAAAAATCATTATCCACGCCTCTTAAATGTGTTCATTCATCTAAAAGGTACACACAGATTTAATATATATCACTAACAAAACACACAAACACACCACAATTCATTACTAAAAAATGACAAGTTATGGTTTTACCATATGATATACAGTGCCTTGATTAAGTATTCACCTCCCCTTGAAATTTTCCACAATTTCCAAACTGGAACTGAATTGGACTTAAATGGGATTATATGTCACGAATCTACACAAATACACTCACACACACAAAACAATACTAAAGTGGTAGAAAATCAGTATAGGTGTGATTGTATTGCATGAAGTATTCACCCCTGCTGCTGTGAAATCCAAGTCTCTGCAGCCCAAAGCCAGCTCCAAATGAGCCAAAAATGGGATGGATTGCGGTTAGGATTAGGGAAGATGGTCCATAGAACCATCCACTATCACATGTGAACATGCTAGACCAGTGATTCTCAAACTGTGGTACGCCAAAGAATCACTTAATTAAATATAAATAAAATTTAAAAAATAAAATAAAACGTGAAATACTATGACCTATGACTATGAGCTTGGTCATGAGCTTTGGATAATGACAGAAAGAACAAGATCGCGGATACAAGCGGCTGAAATGAGTTTCCTTCGCAGGGTGGCTGGGCGCTCCCTTAGAGATAGGGTGAGAAGCACAGTCACTCGGGAGGAGCTCGGAGTAGAGCCGCTGCTCCTCCACATCGAGAGGAACCAGCTGAGGTGGCTCGGGCATCTTTTTCGGATGCCTCCTGGACGCCTCCCTGGGGAGGTGTTCCAGGCATGTCCCCCCGGGAGGAGGCCCCGGGGAAGACCCAGGACACGCTGGAGGGACTATGTCTCTCGGCTGGCCTGGGAACGCCTCGGTGTTCTTCCCGAGGAGCTGGCCGAGGTGTCTGGAGAGAGGGAAGTTTGGGCTTCCATGCTTAGACTGCTGCCTCCGCGACCCGGTCCTGGATAAGCGGAAGAAGACGAGACGAGACGAGTGAAATACTATCCATAATATCCGAATGGATGAAAATATCAACCGATGACAAGAAAATGAAAGGAGATACAAATTAAGTTAATAATTTTAAAAAGTTTGCAAGTGCTTCTGGGTAGCCATACGGCTGTATTTTAATGTTGGTCATTATGGTGGTACTTGGAGAGCCAAGTATTTTCTGAGGTGGTACTTGGTGAAAAAAGTTTGAGAACCACTGTGTTAGACCATTTGGAGTTGTAGCGCCTGCTTGGAGCTAGTCCTGGTCTACAAAGATACAGAGATGTCTCATGAAACCCTGAAAATTAATTCTTTTGGAAAGACATGGTTACAGTAGGGCGGCACAGTGGTGTAGTGGTTAGCACTGTTGCCTCACAGCAAGAAGGTCCTGGGTTCGAGCCCCGGGGCCGGCGAGGGCCTTTCTGTGCGGAGTTTGCATGTTCTCCCCGTGTCCGCGTGGGTTTCCTCCGGGTGCTCCGGTTTCCCCCACAGTCCAAAGACATGCAGGTTAGGTTAACTGGTGACTCTAAATTGACCGTAGGTGTGAATGGTTGTCTGTGTCTATGTGTCAGCCCTGTGATGACCTGGCGACTTGTCCAGGGTGTACCCCGCCTTTCGCCCGTAGTCAGCTGGGATAGGCTCCAGCTTGCCTGCGACCCTGTAGAAGGATAAAGCGGCTAGAGATAATGTGATGTGATGTGTGATGACAAGAAAATGAAAGGAGATACAAATTAAGTTAATAATTTTAAAAAGTTTGCAAGTGCTTCTGGGTAGCCATACGGCTGTATTTTAATGTTGGTCATTATGGTGGTACTTGGAGAGCCAAGTATTTTCTGAGGTGGTACTTGGTGAAAAAAGTTTGAGAACCACTGTGTTAGACCATTTGGAGTTGTAGCGCCTGCTTGGAGCTAGTCCTGGTCTACAAAGATACAGAGATGTCTCATGAAACCCTGAAAATTAATTCTTTTGGAAAGACATGGTTACAGTAGGGCGGCACAGTGGTGTAGTGGTTAGCACTGTTGCCTCACAGCAAGAAGGTCCTGGGTTTGAGGCCGGCGAGGGCCTTTCTGTGTGGAGTTTGCATGTTCTCCCCGTGTCCGCATGGGTTTCCTCCGGGTGCTCTGGTTTCCCCCACAGTCCAAAGACATGCAGGTTAGGTTAACTGGTGACTCTAAATTGACCGTAGGTGTGAATGTGAGTGTGAATGGTTGTCTGTGTCTATGTGTCAGTCCTGTGATGACCTGGCGACTTGTCCAGGGTGTACCCCGCCTTTCGCCCGTAGTCAGCTGGGATAGGATCCAGCTCGCCTGTGACCCTGTAGAACAGGATAAAGCGGCTACAGATAATGGATGGATGGATGGATGGTTACAGTAACTTTTATACTTCTATGGCTTTGAGTTTATTGCTCTATTTTGCCCTCTAGTGGAATAACAGAAACCAGCTCTTTTTAAAATCTTTCGATTCAATTATGGTCCACAAGACAATTTTAATTTAGAGCCAGGTTTTTAAATTCATTTGCTGGGCTGAATTAGTACCTTTATCAGGCCAGGCCCTGCCTGCTGGCTGTAGGTTTAGCGTCCCTGCTGTAAAATTAGTACGAGTTTAGAGTAAGCTGTTATATATATCAAGCTGTCAGGCTGGTAGTTAAGTGTTGTTAAAGCATCTATTTCTCTATGTGATTAAAAAAAGTATATGAAGTACAAGCTCTGAGAATACTTTAATGGCATTCTTTACGCTAATCAGTAAAAGCAGCAAGCTGGTCCTATTCATTGATACAATTATGATTAAGCTGCTAAATCGCACTGTTTATGGAGTGTTAGCTGATATTATTTTTAACTCTATGCAATGCTGCATTTGCAAAAAAATTAAAAAATCCACAGTAAGGATGGCTTCAAACATGCAAAATAATCAGAACAGATTTTCTTAAGTTTTGTTGAACAGATGCAGCAAATAAATGTGAAAGTGATCATGAATATTATGAAGTGTTATGAATATCTAGAAGGTACTGGTTCCCTTTTAACTTCTGAAATGTCACTTTAAAATCTCTGAATTATGGCTCAGACAATGAAACTGAAATGCTGCAAATAATTAAATACTCACAACAGCACAACACTGGTACCCCTTTTCCACCAAATCAGTTCCAGGGCTGGTTCGGGGCCAGTGCTGGTGCTGGTTCACAACTCGTTCAATTTGCGAGCCAGCTGAGAACCAGTTTGCTTTTCCATAGCTCGCGGTGCTAAGGGGAGCCACGTCATTACGTCACTGTATACGTCAGTTACGTTGCTGCATTTGCATAAACCTTGGCGCGAACATCGAAGCAACAACAACACGGAGAAGAAGCAGCAACACCAACAACAATAATAATGGATGACTGCTGCTTTACTGCATCCATGATATCTCGTCGCTTATTTAAAAATGGTGACCTTTTGCGGTCTTGCTATTATTGTTGGTCTTAACAACTCCGCCCCCCCGACGTAAGCGGTTCTTTCCTCTGGCCCAGCAAAGAGTTGGTGCTAGCCTGGAACCATTTTTTCTGGCCCCAGAGCCAGTTCTTTGTCAGTGGAAACAGAAAACTTGGTTCCAAACTAAGCACTGGCCCCGAACCAGCCCTGGAACTGATTTGGTGGAAAAAGGTCATAATAAGTGACAACAAACAGCATGAAAGAGGCAAAGAACACTGAACAAAAACATCACAATTCAAGTTGCTCAGAATGCATGTGCCCTAGACCTTAAAAGCAATGTAAAACTAGTCATATAGTTTGACGATGTAGTTTTGTCACGCTAATAAGGCTTTTTTTAAATTCGCATGTTTAAAGTTTATATCCTGAATTTATATATTTCTGTAAAGCTGCTTTGTGACAACGTCCATTGTTAAAAGCGCTGTACAAATAAAATATCAATGCATTTTAATGTAATTCAAATCTAACTATTTTATTTTCTTTTGCAATTGTTTGCTTCATTAATGCTGTTGTGTTGTTCCACTTAATCATTGTACTAATTTATTGGTAAACACTCACACTGGCTTCAAAGAATAAGGAACACCTTTGCTAAGTGCACATAGTTAATGATGCCTGCCCTCTATCCCTTTCTGTTCCAATAAAAACAGCAAAAAGTTCAAAATCTAACCCAGCCATCTGACCATTTCATCATTTTAAATCAGTTACACATGGCCACAGTCTCTCAGCAAAAACAGAACTTCTTCTCTTCCTGTTCACTATTCAGGGGTGTTGCAATGCTTCCACTTGGCTGTTTCAGCCTCAGAGGCTTGTGATTCTTCAGCCTGTGGGCCAGCGTGAGGAAAATGGCGTCCACATGCTCCTTCTCAGCGGGGTCTTTGGCAGACGTCTCAAAAAGGGGGAAATTGTAGCTATCGGCTAGTCGTTGGGCCAAAGAGATGGGAACCTCTCGTCTTCCTAAGTCACATTTGTTCCCTACTAAAATGTGGGGCACGCTCAGTGGGACTGAGTGGCGCCTACACTCCTCAATCCACTCAGGCAGACTTTCGAAGGTTGCCAGGTTGCTTACATCATAAACAAAGATCACAGCGTGCACGCTGCGGTAGTAATGGTCCACCATACTCTTTCTGAATCGCTCCTGTCCTGCTGTGTCCCAAATCTGTAACTAAAAACAAATATACGGTTTGGATCAATTTCCCTAAAAATCTTCACATCAAAAACTCAGTGTTAAACGGTAGCATGATTTTCACCATCCCTATCAGTTGCAATGATTTTAACTTCACAAGGCTTTGGGGAAACTGGGTCCTGCTGTTAAAGGTGCATTAGTCAATACTGCTGTCTAGAGGTTACTCTGTGAACCCACCTCCCAGAATCTGGGGTGGCCGGTGGTCAGTTAAAGGTAGACTGCCTTTCAGATTTTTCAAGTTTAGGTCATAAAAAGAATTTTCCCTGACACCCAATTATTTTTGTTTAGTGGACCGAAAGCTACTGAATTTGAATCACAGGCTTCCAATTTTATTAGTTTTTTTAAAATAGAACAATTAATGAATTTAGGGCCATGTGGCCCTAAATTCTCTGCTATTTTTTCCTACTTCACCATGACCCAATTCAAGATACTACGTCATGCATCACGTGGTGGGCTTTCCCCGTTCGCACAAGGCATTGTGGGATACAAATTTGAAACGGGAGAGAAAAATGGAGGACGTGAGTGTGCGAATGAAATGTGAAAGACAGACTACAGTAACAGAAAGTGAGAAGAAAAGACGTTATGCTGCGAAAGAAAGGAAACGCAGGACCAAACTAATAAATATTGGCAGTCAGTGAGCACCTCAGTGTGATCAGCTGTTCGTTTAGCAATAAAAAATGTAACTGTCAGTGCACGGTCAAGGTAAACCTGTAGATGGCAGTAATGCAACACTGGATGCCAGCTGCTGTAAAACCCTAGCTGAAGAAGATGACGACGATGACTAAGGTAAGCGTGCGCATGCGCACATAGGCTTCCTCTGTCTGCTTGACTGCGTTAAGCGAGCGATTTCAAGCACATTATTTGTGAGGGAATCCTCTCAAATTAAATAACTTCCCAGCCACAAAATGGCGTTTTTTTTTTTTTTATAAATATTATAGAAATAAACACCTATTGCAATAACCAAATTTCAGAGGGAACTAAATTTCACCGATTTTATGAAATTTAAAGGCCGTCTACTTTTAAGAGTCACCAAGTTATCACTGTTATCAAAGACTAGCATGGCATCACTTTAAAGTGATTATGTAGGCGGTTTATTAAGTGTGTTGTATGAAATTTGGCTCTTACATATTTGCTGCTGTAAGAATGGTAAACAGTGCCTTCACTTTTCTTTTTAAAGAGCGCTAAGGAGTTTGTCGACTGACTGCCACTACTGAAGTTAGATAACATTACATGCATTTCTACGATGGTGGTTCATCTAAAGCAGGGGTGGGCAATTATTTTTTCCATGGGGCCACATGAGAAACAGAAAATTTTGTGGAGGGCCGGACCATAAGGCTGAACTAAATTCTGCATAATATTAATTGTATTTCTTTATAAAAAACAATAAATATCATTGTTTTTACAAGCTGCTAAGACTGGTAAGAGTATGGAAAAAATGAGGTTGCCTTACAAAAAATGTCATTTATTCAATCAAATTTCCCAAAACAATGGTTAACAAAATGTGAACGTTTGTACCACTTTTTTTCAGTCACATTCAGCCCAAAACACAATAAAAACATCACAATATTGTCTTTCTGCTCCAAATATCAAGCAAGATACATCATATTATAATAATGATGCCCACATTTGTAGTCTAATCACCTCATTTGGTGTTTTTTATTTGTTCAGTGAGAGAAATCTAGTCTCTGTTGGTCTTTAACGAGTGCATCAAAGTCAGGTTGAATGTCTGAGGTGGAGATGCGAAGCACAGCTGACAGATTCGGTGTAGGTATCAGATCTACAGATCGGCTCGGGCTCCGGCGCCTGCTGGTGACGTCACACTACGTGATTGGCTGGACCATTTGAAGGATGACGTACAAGTTTGTGGTTGGTCTGGACAAATTACGGAAGTAGTTATCGCGGGATTAGGTTTCGTGGGATTTCATGTCATGTTCATGTCGCGCATTGCATTTTTGTTGAACACAACTTCAAAATAAAAGCAATGCACATTCAGTCCATGCATGAGGTAAAATTAGAAAATACGTTTATTTTGTAATTTCTAATTAACCTTACGCGGGCCGGTCAGAATGAACCAAAGGGCCGGATGCGGCCCGCGGGCCGGAAAATGCCCAGGTCTGATCTAAAGCATTGCCTTACATGGAGCTCTATGTGAAAGAAGGTATCCGCTTCATTTGTTATGTAAAGCCAGACATTCAAACAGTTCAATGCTTTGAACAGATTACGTTTACACACATACACTGGGAATCCACCATGTTTTCTTTTCAGATCTGACTGAGATAAGGAAGGAGTGAAGGGACAGTTCAACCTTCCCAAAACCTCTGCGTTAAGGAGCGAGTCACTATTTTCAATGCCATCAATATTCCACTGTCTTATGTAAAAAAAAAAAAACTATCCACAACTATGCTGTGACATCCTATGCCATAGATCAGAAATTTTAACATAGAAATTTAGTCAGAGTAGTTATATTTTAAATTCTTTAGACCAATCCATTGGGTGGCACGGTGGTGTAGTGGTTAGCACTGTCGCCTCACAGCAAGAAGGTTCTGGGTTCAAGCCCAGTGGCTGACAGGGGGGCCTTTCTGTGTGGAGTTTGCATGTTCTCCCGGGGTCTGTGTGGGTTTCATCTGGGTGCTCCGGTTTCACCCAAAGACATGCAGGTTAGGTTAACTGGTGGCTCTAAATTGACCGTAGGTGCGAATGTGAGTGCGCAGAAAAGAACTGGCCACCTTACTGCTGCAATTCTGGCCAAGTCAACCAAACATGGCTTGCCTCAAGCCCGTACTGGGTTTGGCAGTGATGATGATAAGACCGATCCATTCTGTCTTCTTACGGTTATTCTGTTATAAGGGATCAGAACCAGCCTTGGAAAGAAAATATTTGGCATATTGTGTGCTTTTTTATTAGCAAAACCTGTCTTGTAAAGTCTCAGTATTCAGCTGGGTAAGCACACAAAGAGAGTTTGAGAGTAGTGGGCCCAAGCTTTCAAAACACAGTGGCCCGTATGTAATCTCTGGACACTTACAGTAATGCTTTTAAGGCTGAGGACGACAGTTGACTTGCTAACTTTAGGACTGCAGTTGTCATGAACAGTTTTGCACTCAAGTTTCCATCAATGAAGAGTTATAACATCAACGAAAACAGTTAAAACTGTTAATGTTATAGTCATGTTGTCTGTTGTTGCCCAAATGAGGATGGGTTCCCTTTTGAGTCTGGTTCCTCTCGAGGTTTTGTCCTCGGGTCGTCTGAGGGAGTTTTTCTTTGCCACTGTCGCCACAGGCTTGCTCATTGGGGATAGATTAGGGACAAAATTAGCTCATGTTTTACAGTGGTGCTTGAAAGTTTGTGAACCCTTTAGAATTTTCTATATTTCTGCATGAATATGACCTAAAACATCATCAGATTTTCACAAGTAGATAAAGAGAACCCAGTTAAACATATGAGACAAAAATATTATACTTGGTCATTTATTTATTGAGGAAAATGATCCAATATTACATATATGTTAGTGGCAAAAGTATGTGAACCTCTAGGATTAGCAGTTAATTTGAAGGTGAAATTAGAGTCAGGTGTTTTCAATCAATGAGATGACAGTCAGGTGTGAGTGGGCACCCTGTTTTATTTAAAGAACAGGCATCTATCAAAGTATGAGCTTCACAACACGCTTGTGGAAGTGTATCATGGCACGAACAAAGGAGATTTCTGAGGACCTCAGAAAAAGCATTGTTGATGCTCATCAGGCTGGAAAAGGTTACAAAACCATCTCTAAAGAGTTTGGACTCCACCAATCCACAGTCAGACAGATTGTGTACAAATGGAGGAAATTCAAGACCATTGCTACCCTCCCCAGGAGTGGTGGACCAACAAAGATCACTCCAAGAGCAAGGCGTGTAATAGTCAGTGAGGTCACAAAGGAACCCAGGGTAACTTCTAAGCAACTGAAGGCCTCTCTCACATTGGCTAATGTTCATGAGTCCACCATCAGGAGAACACTGAACAACAATGGTGTGTATGGCAGGGTTGCAAGGAGAAAGCTACTGCTCTCCAAAAAGAACATTGCTGCTTGTCTGCAGTTTGCTAAAGATCATGTGGACAAGCCGAAAGGCTATTGTAAAAATGTTTTGTGGATGGATGAGACCAAAATAGAATTTTTGAGAAGTGTTATGTTTGGAGAAAGGAAAACACTGCATTCCAGCATAAGAACCTTATCCCATCTGTGAAACATGGTGGTGGTAGTATCATGGTTTGGATCTGTTTTGCTGCATCTGGGCCAGGACGGCTTGCAATCATTGATGGAACAATGAATTCTGAATTATACCAGCGAATTCTAAAGGAAAATGTCAGGACATCTGTCCATGAACTGAATCTCAAGAGATGGTTGGTCATGCAGCAAGACAACAATCCTAAGCACATAAGTTGTTCCACCAAAGAATGGTTAAGCAAGAATAAAGTTAATGTTTTGGAATGGCCAAGTCAAAGTCCTGACCTTAATCCAATCGAAATGTTGTGGAAGGACCTGAAGCGAGCAGTTCATGTGAGGAAACCCACCAGTATCCCAGAGTTGAAGCTGTTCTGTACGGTGGAATGGGCTAAAATTCCTCCAAGCTGGTGTGCAGGACTGATCAACAGTTACTGGAAACGTTCAGTTGCAGTTATTGCTGCACAAGGGGGTCACACCAGATACTGAAAGCAAAGGTTCACATACTTTTGCCACTCACAGATATGTAATACTGGATCATTTTCCTCAATAAATAAATGACCAAGTATAATATTTTTTTTGTTTCATTTGTTTAACTGGGTTCTCTTTATCTACTTTTAGGACTTGTGTGAAAATCTGATGATGTTTCAGGTCATATTTATGCAGAAATATATGGAAAGGGTTCACAAACTTTCAAGCACCACTGTAAGTCATTCAAATTCTGTAAAGCTGCTTTGCGACAATGTTTATTGTTAAAAGCGCTATACAAATAAACTTGACAAACAAAAACAACCAGTGGCGTGCACAGATAGACACGAGGTGGTGCTCAAGCACCTGCCCCTCTGCCCTCTGTCCAAAAAAGTGCCCTTTTGAATTTTTTTTTTACAGTTTACTGAGGCCAATGTCGACATAATCTTTTAGAAAAGCCGCGGCATTAAAAGCGTGTGTGAAAATAATGTCCCGATGTGTGCCCCCTCCGCACACACACCGGACCTCTGTCTCTCTTGCTCCGTCACGTGAACAAGCGTGCAGTGCATTCAATGTGAGGTTGCAGCAGCATAGCGTCCTGGAAGCCACGGCCTTGTCGTAGCGCAGACAACACATCGGGCAGTCAGTCAGCTCTTCCCCTGCCCCACCAGCCAGGTAACACATGAATCGAGTGAAAATGTATTGTTTGCCCTCTAAGCCCAAGCTGTAATTATTTTGTCGTGAAGTAGCCCATCGCATACAGAAACAACTGCACATAAGTATTATATTTTTTGCTAGATCATTTTCAGATTTAGGAAAACAAAAATTTCTTTTTCTATTTTATATCTGTGAAGAAACTCAGTCGTCCAGGTACATAGTAATCTGTGGTTGGTTGAAGAGAGCAACTGGACTTGCTTGACGATTCTTGAAAACGTTTCGCCTCTCCTCCGAAAGGCATCCTCAGTTCTGTCTGACTACTAGGGAGTATCCAGTATTTATTCTCTCATGGATCATCATAGAATCCGAATCAGAATGCTGATGGCTGCATTGTGGGCGGCTGATAAGATGTCATAGACACCCACCTCTGTTCAATGATGGTCGTTCCATGTTGACAAAAATGAACGATCCACTCTGGCTAAGATGTCTGCCAGTTTTCTGGAAGTCCTCTCATACTCCCGCACCAGTCGAAGGGATCTCATCCCAAAGTGCGTAGAAACATATCTGTGAAGAAACTCAGTCGTCCAGGTACATAGTAATCTGTGGTTGGTTGAAGACAGCAACTGGACTTGCTTGACGATTCTTGAAAACGTTTCGGAGGAGAGGCGAAACTTTTTCTATTTTGTTCAACTAGAGATTCCTGGCAAAGTCAAAAAGCCTTGATGTAATAAATTAACATTAAGTGGTTGTTTTACACCTTTAAAAACTAAAACGGGTCAGTGGCGACCCGAACACAAGAGGAGGGTTAAATCTCAGACTTTTATAATAAGGTGTTCCACATGTGCAAAAAAGTGCCCTTTTTTCCCCCCAGAGCACTTGCCCCCCAAAATGTCTGTGCACGCCACTGAAAACAATGAACTGGATTCTGGGAAGGTAAGCAGACCCCTTTAATGCTTTTTTCCCCCTCCAGAATTGATTTAGTGTACTGTACGTTCATGTACGTTCATGTGCTTCAAATTATAAATACATCCCTGGAGACTGGCGTTGTTCCTGTGTCCCTAAAAAAAGCCGTTGTAAAGCCCCTACTTAAAAAAAATAATCTGGATCCTTCAGTATTAAATAACTACAGGCCAATATCAAATTTACCATTCATCGGGAAAATCCTTGAAAAAATTGTCTTCAATCAATTAACTGCCTTCTTGATATCAAACAGCCGTTTTGATAATTTTCAGTCAGGATTTCATGCCAATCATAGCACTGAAACAGCGCTGATTAAAGTTATAAATGACATACGTCTTAATACTGATGCAGGCAAAACATCGGTCCTGGTATTACTGGACCTCAGTGCAGCTTTTGATACTGTTGATCACAACGTACTGCTATATCGACTTGAACACTGGGTTGGATTGACTGGTAAAGTTATCAATTGGTTAAATTCATACTTAAAAGATAGAAGCTTCTTTGTTACCCTGGGAAATTGTTCCTTAACATCAATGTCCTTGACCTGTGGTGTCCCCCAGGGGTCGATTCTTGGACCATTACTTTTCAACCTTTATATGCTCCCACTTGGGCAAATTATCAATAAAAATTCAATTTTGTATCACTGCTATGCAGATGACACCCAAATTTATTTTGCTCTATTACCTAATGATTATGCCCCCCTTGAATGTCTCTACCAGTGTATCGATCAAATCAATAGCTGGATGTCACAAAATTTTCTTCAGCTGAACACAGATAAAACAGAAGTAATTCTATTTGGAAAAAAAGATGAAAGACTCAGGATTACCACTATTCTTGACACAAAAGGGATTAAAACTAAAGAAATGGTTAAAAATCTTGGTGTTTTCATTGACAGCGAGCTAAACTTTGACAGTCACATGAAAGCAATCACTAAAACGGCATTTTATCACCTAAAAAACATTTCCAAACTAAGAGGACTTATGTCAAAAAATGATCTGGAAAAACTAATACATGCCTTCATCTCTAGTAGGGTTGATTACTGCAATGGCCTTTTCACAGGCCTGCCAAAAAAGACCATCAAACGACTTCAGCTGGTTCAAAATGCAGCGGCTAGGGTTCTCACACGAACAAAAAGAACAGAGCACATTACTCCAATTCTAAGGTCCCTTCACTGGCTTCCAGTAAGCTACAGAATTGACTTTAAAGCATTGCTGCTGGTGTACAAATCTCTAAATGGTACAGGGCCCAATTACCTCTCTGATATGTTGCAGCGGCCTAACCCAATCAGATCTACCAGATTGCAACAGAAAAATTTACTATTAAAACCAGTTGTTAAAACAAAGTGTGGTGAAGCAGCTTTTAGCTACTATGCAGTACAGCTATGGAACCAACTCCCAGAGGACATCAAAAATGCTCCTGCTGTTGGCAGCTTCAAATCTAGGTTAAAGACCAAGCTGTTTTCAGATGCTTTCTGTTAAATAATTAATATTGTCTTCTTTACATTTTTTATAATCTTTACTTTCTCTGCATGTTTTAAATTTACTTTAACTTTATTCTGCTGGTTTCTTTTTTCTCCTCCTATTTGAACTACTACTTCATTTTATTATTTTATTTCTACTATTGTTTAATTCTTATTATTTTCTTTTAATTCTTTTAATTAATTGTTTCAGAATAAAAATAAAATTATTTTAGGTAATTTTATTTCTCTATTGTTTACTGTTTTTGTTTTTACTTCTGTAAATCACACTGAACTGCCATTGTGTATGAAATGTGCTATATAAATAAACTTGCCTTGCCTTGTATCTGTACAACAGGACTAATGTAACATTTCACTTGTAAGATGTCAAGTCATTTCACTGGGAGTCAGGAAATGTAATTTGTTGTTGATAGAGCTTTCAAAAATAAATATATTGCATTTTATAACGGTGATTTTATTTTCCTTTCATAGATAAGAACTCGAGAATGCCATTGTCTCCTGCGGCCAGCAGCTGAAGGAGAGCGGAGCACACTGATCCCTGATCAGGGTCCGAGCCCTGCAGCGCATGCGCCTTCCTGATAAAGCCCTCGCGCTGGGATCCGCTTTCTTACCTTGATGCTTTGTGCCCCCAGCTCCAGGATCTTTTCTCTGAAGTCAACACCGATTGTGGCTTCTGGGTTTTTAAGAAATTTAGCTTCACAGAACCTATAAGTTAAACACGTTTTCCCAACATTCGAGTCACCAATGACAATTATTTTAAATATCCTTGTTTGAAAACTGTCCTGAAACGAATCATTCCCGAGACTGTCTCTGTCACGGGCTGCAGTGAGATCAGGACCAGCTGCCATAGCACTACGAGTTCCCGTGAAGTATCGCGAGAACACAAAGATAAACCTGACCTCAGCGCGAGCTCACCTCCAACCAACCAGGACGACCAGGCATCACTGTCAGCATAAATTATTAACACACACACACACACCAAATGAGCTACAGCAACCTGGAGTGACAAAAACATATAAACTGGAAAAATAAAACATTTAGGTTCTACAAACATTCACTGGTCTCCAGTAACAGCTTTATCCTGGTCAGGGTGGCAGTAGATCCTGCATCAGTCCTACTGGGAAACACTGATGCCCCTTTTCCACAAAGCAGTTCCAGGGCTGGTTCAGGGCCAGTGCTTAGTTTGGAACCGGGTTTTCTGTTTCCACTGACAAAGAACTGGCTCTGGGGCCAGAAAAACCGGTTCCAGGCTAGCACCAGCTCTTTGCTGGGCCAGAGGAAAGAACCGCTTACGTCAGCAGGGGGGCGGAGTTGTTAAGACCAACAATAATAGCAAGACCGCGAAAGGTCGCCATTTTTAAATAAGCGACGAGATATCATGGATGCAGTAAAGCAGCAGTCATCCATTATTGTTGTTGGTGGTGTTGCTTCTTCTTCTTCTTCGTGTTGTTGTTGCTTCGATGTTCGCGCCAAGGTTTATGCAAATGCAGTGACGTAACTGATGTATACAGTGACGTAATGACGTGGCTCCCCTTAGCACCCCGAGCTATGGAAAAGCAAACTGGTTCTCAGCTGGCTCACAAGTTGAACGAGTTGTGAACCAGCACCAGCACTGGCCCCGAACCAGCCCTGGAACTGATTTGGTGGAAAAGGGGTATCAATGGACTGACAGTCCATCTCAGGGCACTCTCTCTCTCTCTCTCTCTCTCTCTCTCTCTTTCTCTCTCTCTTACTTAGCATTGCTAATCCTCATAATGGCATGTTTTGGAAGGTGGGAGAAAACAGCAGAACACTCAATACTCAAAACGTGGCACCCTTTCTACAGACATGCATCCTACAATATGTAAGACATCTGAAAAGAAATCACACTCAAAATATTGTTATATGCTTTAGGGACTGCTTTAACATCACAGACTGGGACATGTTTAAGCAGGCAGCCACTTACAACCACCAGATCAACATCCAGAAGTATTCAGACACTGTTACAGCCTACATTAGTAAATGCATTGATGATGTCACAGACATTAAGACCATCACAGTACGGGCCAACCAGAAATCATGGCTGATGGGAGAAGTCTATTGGTTACTGAAAGCCCGGAACGCTGCTTTCAGAGCAGGTGATGAGGCTGGTCTGAGATCAGCAAGAGCCAACTTGTCCCGTGGCATCAGACTAGCAAAGAGGCAGTACAGCAGCAGGATAACCCATCATTTCACTGACAGCAGAGACACAAGGAGCCTGTGGCAGGGGATACAGACCATCACGGACTATAAACCTCAACCACAGACCTGTGACAAGGACATCACTCTGTTGTCCTTACAACTTCTGTCTTAACAACTTCTGTCTTAACAACTTCTTTGGACGGTTTGAAGCCGACAACAGCACGCCTGCACAGAAGACATCACCCTTTCCGGATGACCAGGTGCTGTCCCTGTCTCCAGCCAGTGTGAGGAGATCCCTCTCCAGGATCAATACCCGCAAAGCTGTAGGACCTGACAACATTCCAGGTCGTGTGCTAAAGGACTGTGCAGAGGAGCTCACATGCCCCTTTTCCACAAAGCAGTTCCAGGGCTGGTTCAGGGCCAGTGCTTAGTTTGGAACCGGGTTTTCTGTTTCCACTGACAAAGAACTGGCTCTGGGGCCAGAAAAACCGGTTCCAGGCTAGCACCAACTCTTTGCTGGGCCAAAGGAAAGAACCGCTTACGTCGCGGGGGGGGGAGTTGTTAAGACCAACAACAATAGCAAGACCTCGAAAGGTCGCCATTTTTAAGCGACAAGAAGCAGCAGCTGTACAAACATGAAGTCATCCATTATTGTTGTTGTTGCTGCTTCTTCTTCTCCGTGTTGTTGTTGCTTCGATGTTCACACCAAGGTTTATGCAAACGCAGCGACGTAACTGACGTATACAGCGACGTAACTGACATATACAGCGACGTAATGACGTGGCTCCCCTTAGCACCCCGAGATATGGAAAAGCAAACTGGTTCTCAGCTGGCTCGCAAGTTGAACGAGTTGTGAACCAGCACCAACACTGGCCCCGAGCCAGCCCTGGAACTGATTTGGTGGAAAAGGGGTAACAGATGTCCTCACAGACATCTTCAACACCTCCCTGAGCCAAGCTGTTGTCCCCACCTGCTTCAAGAGCACCACCATCATCCCTGTTCCAAAGAAGGCCTCACCATCCTGCTTCATTGACTACCGCCCTGTGACACTGACCCCCATCATTATGAAGTGCTTCAAGCGGTTAGTCATGCAGCACATCAAATCCATCCTCCCTCCCTCCATGGACCCATACCAATTTGCATATCGGGCCAACCAGTCCACTGATGATGCAATCTCCACCGCTCTCCACTCAGCTCTCACTCACCTGGACACTAAGGACTCTTATGGTGATGATACACGGGGCAACTTTTTGGGCAATGTTGCCGAGCAATGTTGCTGGCAACGGGCAACTAGGTGAGACACAGGGCAACTTTTCAGGGCAACTAACAATGGGCAACATTTCAATGGGCAACATCTCCTGCATGTCTTTGGACTGTGGAGGAAACCGGAGCACCCGGAGGAAACCCACGCAGACAAGGGGAGAACATGCAAACTCCACACAGAAAGGCCCTCGCCGGCTTGAACCCAGGACCTTCTTGCTGTGAGGCGACAGTGCTAACCACTACACCACCGAAATTAGCAACATTAATCTGAGAAAATAATTTATCATCTCCTGGTGTTTATCATGGGGTGACACGAAGGTGTAGTGGTTAGCACTGTCGCCTCACAGCAAGAAGGTCCTGGGTTCAAGCCCAGTGGCTGATGAGAGCCTTTCTGTGTGGAGTTTGCATGTTCTCCCCTTGTCTGCGTGGGTTTCCTCCGGGTGCTCCGGTTTTCCTCACAGTCCAAAGACATGCAGGTTAGGTTAATTAGTGGCTCTAAATTGACCGTAGATGTGAATGTGAGTGTGAATGGTTGTCTGTGTCTATGTGTCAGCCCTGTGATGACCTGGCGACTTGTCCAGGGTGTACCCCGCGTCTCACCCATAGTCAGCTGGGATAGGCTCCAGCTTGCCTGTGACCTATAAGCGGCTACAGATAATGGATGGTGTTCATCATCATAGTACCTTTTTACTCAGTAATACGAATACAAATACCATGTAATTAACAGTTATTCGCTGAGCCTGACGTGGATAATTGTTTAGTATAAATACACAGGTGGTTATTTTAAAATATTTTTAAAAATGTATTTAAAAATCATTTATTTCAAACTTCAAAAGTGGCATGTAAATGTAATAATGGCGTGGAGCAAACTTGTTTCACTTATTGATGCCGACTCACATAAAATACTTTTTTTTGAAACAGATAAAATAAATCACAATTTCACCTTACATTTGAATAGTTTTAGACCAAACATCTTTTAGGAACAGCATTTTCTTTTATAATTTGTAATTCTTCCTCACTTATGGCGACGAAGTGATTGGCCGCCATTTTGCCAAGTCACTCTGTCCTGGTACATAAATAAAGTCACTTATGACCAGCCACATAATACAACCCTGATTCCAAAAAAGTTGGGACAAAGTACAAATTGTAAATAAAAACGGAATGCAATGATGTGGAAGTTTCAAAATTCCATATTTTATTCAGAATAGAACATAGATGACATATCAAATGTTTAAACTGAGAAAATGTATCATTTAAAGAGAAAAATTAGGTGATTTTAAATTTCATGACAATAACACATCTCAAAAAAGTTGGGACAAGGCCATGTTTACCACTGTGAGACATCCCCTTTTCTCTTTACAACAGTCTGTAAACTGAGGAGACAAGTTGCTCAAGTTTAGGGATAGGAATGTTAACCCATTCTTGTCTAATGTAGGATTCTAGTTGCTCAACTGTCTTAGGTCTTTTTTGTCGTATCTTCTGTTTTATGATGCACCAAATGTTTTCTATGGGTGAAAGATCTGGACTGCAGGCTGGCCAGTTCAGTACCCGGACCCTTCTTCTACGCAGCCATGATGCTGTAATTGATGCAGTATGTGGTTTGGCATTGTCATGTTGGAAAATGCAAGGTCTTCCCTGAAAGAGACATCATCTGGATGGGAGCATATGTTGCTCTAGAACCTGGATATACCTTTCAGCACTGATGGTGTCTTTCCAGATGTGTAAGCTGCCCATGCCACACGCACTAATGCAACCCCATACCATCAGAGATGCAGGCTTCAGAACTGAGCGCTGATAACAACTTGGGTCATCCTTCTCCTCTTTAGTCCAAATGACACGACGTCCCTGATTTCCATAAAGAGCTTCAAATTTTGATTCGTCTGACCACAGAACAGTTTTCCACTTTGCCACAGTCCATTTTAAATGAGCCTTGGCCCAGAGAAGACGTCTGCGCTTCTGGATCGTGTTTAGATACGGCTTCTTCTTTGAACTATAGAGTTTTAGCTGGCAACGGTGGATGGCACGGTGAATTGTGTTCACAGATAATGTTCTCTGGAAATATTCCTGAGCCCATTTTGTGATTTCCAATACAGAAGCACCCCTAAAAATGAAAAGTTCCTCTGATCATGATGCATTTTTGTTTTTATGTTCCTTTTGGTAAGAAAACACACTGGGTGAAATATTTTGACAAAATTCAAAAGTTTAATGGTTGCACCAGGAGCTCAAAGTTATGGAAAAAGATGCTATTTTATGACTTTTATGACAAAATTTCGATCACTTTTCATGAAACATTATGGCACCTTATAGAGTATACCAAATATCTTAGATACACATTTTTAGTACATATTCTAAATATATTATCAAGCACAGTTTGAGTTTTAGCTGTTCATTGAATCATTGTTCAACTAATTTTAAACAATACAAATGTATTATGAATCACATTAATGCTTCTCAATCCCTTGCAAAGGTTCTTAACATGATCTCTGGGTCACAAGAAATCAATAAATGGAGTCCAACATTGTGATTCAAACCTTACGCGAAAACATAAAATAAGCGTTTTTTGGCAAAAAATGAACCTCATGGTGCCACCATTAGACTTTTGAATATGGCCAAAAAATTTTACAGGATGTCTTTATTGGTGAAAAGGAACATCCAAACAAAAATGCATCAGATTTTATGAAAGTGAGGGCAACTGATGCACCCTACTGTATGTGATGCAGTGCCGTCTAAGGGCCCGAAGATCACGGGCACCCAGTATGGTTTTCCGGCTTTGACCCTTACGCACAGAGATTCTTCCAGGTTCTCTGAACCTTTTGATGATATTATGCACTGTAGATGATATGTTCAAACTCTTTGCAATTTTACACTGTCGAACTCCTTTCTGATATTGCTCCACTATTTGTCGGCGCAGAATTAGGGGGATTGGTGATCCTCTTCCCATCTTTACTTCTGAGAGCCACTGCCACTCCAAGATGCTCTTTTTATACCCAGTCATGTTAATGACCTATTGCCAATTGACCTAATGAGTTGCAATTTGGTCCTCCAGCTGTTCCTTTTTTGTACCTTTAACTTTTCCAGACTCTTATTGCCCCTGTCCCAACTTTTTTGAGATGTGTTGCTGTCATGAAATTTCAAATGAGCTAATATTTGGCATGAAATTTCAAAATATCTCACTTTCGAAATTTGATATGTTGTCTATGTTCTATTGTGAATACAATATCAGTTTTTGAGATTTATAAATTATTGCATTCCATTTTTATTTACAATTTGTACTTTGTCCCAACTTTTTTGGAATCGGGGTTGTACTATGTACAGTGTCTCTGGCGAAACGTCACCACGAAACTCCTTTAATCTAGCAACATGGGACGTATGTACAACAAATGACAGCGATACATCTGTGAGACCTGAACGCGCCACAGCAATAATTTGCAGAGAACTCGAGAAAGCAGAAATAGATATATGTGCACTAACAGAAGTGAGAAGGCCAGGTTCAGGTAATATTGTTGAGAGAAGTCACACAATCTTCTGGAGTGGTGGTCATGATAAAACAGTTGGCGTAGGTTTTGCAGTGTCCAATAAGTTCAAGAACATTCATCCTCTTCCTGTGAATGATTGACTCACGACATGTCAGTAGTTATCTGACTCTCATTAGTGCCTACGCACCAACTGTGCAAAGAACAAGTGAAGAGAAGGAACACTTTTACGAGAATCTTGGAGAGTGCATAACCAGGGCCAAAAATAACAGCATAATTATCCTGGGGCATTTTAATGCACTAGTTGATAATGATTGGAAATCTTGGCCATCTGTAATAGGAAAACATGGTGTTGGTAAAATGAACTCAAACAGTCTCATGCTGCTAGAATTCTGTACTTGTCATAACTGGCACCACATTTCAGTTAAAGAACCATCTCAAAAACACTTGGATGCATGTGCGATCTAAGCACTGGCATCAGTTAGATCATGTGCTTGCCAATGATAAAGCCAAGTCTCTTGTTAAAGTAACCAAGGTCAGTCTTACAGCTGACTGCTTCACTGATCACAGACTACTTATATGCAAGTGTAAAATGTCTGTTAGGAAGAAGAAGAGGCAAGACACAAAGCTCCCTAGGAAGTTAGACACCACCATGACCGAAGACAGAAAAGAAATTCTAGATCTCTTTCTACAAAAGGAACTGTCAAACTGTAATGTGCACTGGACAGATCTAAAGAATACACTGCACGAGGCGACAAGACATATATTTGGAAAGAAGAAAAGGAAACATCATGATTGGTTTGATGACCAAGATGAGGTTATACAGAGTCTTCTCAAGGAAATGAAACATAACTGAGACAGACATTCCCTCAGAGAACAGATAAGAAAGCTCAAAAATGAGTGGTTCCAGAATAAGGCAGCAGAAGCAGAAAAGTACAGCAAAGAGAAAAACCATTGAGAGTTTTATGCTACACTTAACGCTGTCTATGGCCCAAGGTCCAAAAGTACGCATAAAATCAGCTCTCAAAATGGGGAATTATTGTCATCACCCCATGATACCAGGTGTAGATGGGTCGAATATTTCAGTCAACTACTCAACCAGTCTTCCGTCATCGACATGGACATAGTCAGCGACATCATACAATTACCAGTAATAGAGGAACTGGATAGCCCCATCACTATGGATGAGCTTACTACTTCGCTGAATAATATAAAGCTTGGGAAAAGTCCTGGACCTGATGGAATAATTCCAGAACTACTTGTTTATGGTGACACCTGTTTGAAGTCATCTTTGCTGTGCTTTTTCAATCATCTATAGTCAACTGAGGACCTTCCATCGGAACTCATCGATACAAACATTACCATCGATTTTAAAAAAGGAGATTGCAGCCAGTGCAGCAATTACCGAGGAATTTCTCTTCTCAGTGTTGTTGGGAAAGCTTTTGCAGATATTATCCTTCAGAGGCTCCAGGTCCTTGCTGAACGTGTTTACGCACAATCTCAGTCTGGGTACCGTAGAGGTAGAAGTACGATTGATGGTATTTTTATGTTACATCAAATTATGGAAAAAAGTCGAGAACACCAAAGAGATCTTCATATAGCTGTTGTTGATTTCACAAAAGCCTTTGATTGTGTTAATCGTGAGCTGCTCTTTGTCATGTTGGAAAGGCTTGGCAGTCCGATGAAACTTACAAGATTTATCAAAGCACTATGCTCGAATGTAAAAGCAAGAGTCATTGTTGATGGAGAACTCTCGCAAACTTTCAACTAAAACTGTGGTGTAAAACAAGGTTGCAAACTTGCTCCAACCCTTTATGGCATCTACACAGCTATACTTCTCCAACTCTCTTCTAAGTCCATCACCCCCGACTGCAGCGTAAAAGTATGCTTCCGGTACGATGCTGATCTCTTCAATCTGTGAAGATTAAAGGCTAAGACAAAAGTCCAGTATATGTACATTCAAGAGGCCCAGTATGCAGACAATATAGCTCTCTTTAGCAACAGTGCAGAGGGCCTTCAATGCCTTCTTACAGCCTACAACGAAATATCTAAGAAAATGGGACTCCGCATCAACACCTCCAAGACTGAAACCATGAGTATTGGAACCCCACTTGACTTTTTTGTAGATGATATTAAGCTGACAAGAGTTGATTGCTTCAAGTACCTCGGCAGTCATGTTTCCAGAGATTGTATGATGAACGAAGAGATCAATGCACGAATACAAAGTGCTTCTTGTGCTGTTGGACAATTGCGGAAAAGAGTGTTTGATTGCAGAGATCTGACTACAACTACGAAGATCAAAGTTTATGATCAATGTGTCATCCCTCTTCTTCTGTATGGCAACGAAACATGGACCCTTCATCAAAAACATGTAAATCAGTTAAGAACCATACAACAGCGTCATCTAAGGTTCATTCTACGAATTAAATGGGACCACTTTGTTTCAAACGAGAAGGTCCTAGATAAAGCAAATGTAGAAGACATTGAGATCAAACTGGTCAGAAATCGCCTTCACTAGATGGGGCACGTTTGCTGTTTGGATGATGATCGCCCAGTCAAAGCTCTATTATATGGTGAGTTAGCTGATGGAGCCAGAAAAGTGGGCCGACCACTGCTTCGCTACAAGGACATGGGCAAGAGTGCTCTCAAGCGTGAGGAGGCTTTGGAAGACTGGAGTTCTATGGTTAACGACCGCAGCAAGTGGAGACTTCTGAACTTTAACATCTGTCGCAGGATTGCCATCAGAAGAAAAGAAGACTACGAAAGAAAGCGTGCAAAGCGCCATAACAAACAGACAACTACCAAATACAATACTTCATGAACTATAGACTATTTGATTTTTATTCACTAGGTTATACCCGTATCGGTGTAAGGCGTACATACACACACACACACACACACATATATATATATCTCATCTCATTATCTCTAGCCGCTTTATCCTTCTACAGGGTCGCAGGCAAGCTGGAGCCTATCCCAGCTGACTATGGGCGAAAGGCGGGGTACACCCTGGACAAGTCACCAGGTCATCACAGGGCTGACACATAGACACAGACAACCATTCACACTCACATTCACACCTACGGTCAATTTAGAGTCACCAGTTAACCTAACCTGCATGTCTTTGGACTGTGGGGGAAACCGGAGCACCCGGAGGAAACCCACGCGGACACGGGGAGAACATGCAAACTCCACACAGAAAGGCCCTCGCCGGCCCCGGGGCTCGAACCCAGGACCTTCTTGCTGTGAGGCGACAGCGCTAACCACTACACAACCACTACACCACCGTGCCGCCCCATATATATATATATATATATATATATATATATATATATATATATATATATATATATATATATAAAAAGTCAGCAGAAGCCATGTAAATGTGGGCAGAGAGACTTTTTGAGCCAAATGAGTACCCAAACATGATGAACACATTTTTCCATGTGTCCCAAGAAGAGTCATACTCATCTATGACCAGCCTGTTTTTGATGCGATGGCAAGAGTAAGCAGGAGCAGTTTGTTTTTGTGTTGCACAACTTGGTAGGTCAGAGCACTGCTATCAATCGGTATGTCCACGATGCATCTATAATCCCTTCAGACTAGTTTATACACTTTGCCTGTTGGGATGTCACAAAGGCAGATGATCTGATCCTGAAAGACACAGGTCTCATGGTGCTTGTTGCATTTTAAATAGCAACTGATTCCTCTGAATGCTATAGCATTCAATCTCCTTGAGCCTGGCATCAGATACAGAGTCCCTACCACCAAGAATGCACTTGCACCCATTGAAGTAGCCAATTTATGAATCATTCTGTCGAGAAGTCTTTCTGCCAGCTCCTGCCAGCAATTCAACAATGGATTATACACTGATAAGTGCTTCAACAGGTGTGAGGCTATGTAAAGGTTGTTCTCTGGCGTGGCGCAGACTAAAAAAGTTTCCATATGAGAATGTTGAAGGTTCTGATTGCTGAGATTAACGATAGGTGATGACATGGGGTAGATGTCTTCAGTGTGGATCATAACACATGAACAGTTGATTTGGACAGTCAAAAAACAGGACCATTTCTTTTTTTTTTCTTTTTTTTAAACCAATTTTCTGTTTTGTATGGTTCATCAAAATCACACCACTCTCTCCTGTACTAGCCAAATCTGGTAAACTTGAAATGTGTTTTGTAATAAAAGACTTTGATTTAATTCTATCAAAATAGAACCAGTCTTTCTCTGTGAACAGAGCCATTGGACACATGTGCAGTGCATCCTCTGTTTCCAGAGGCAGGTTACGTTTGATCTCGTGTATTGCAACTACACACACTCTCCTCTCACAATCAATATCAAGGGAATCTCTTTCACTTGATTCATGTCCAGTTCACACAGCTCATTTTCACTGGCACTTAGCTGAGCAAAGGGCCATGTTATCAAAGGTGTCAGCAAATTTCAAGATCCCAGTTAGACAGGTCCAGCCTTCTGGACATGAAATCAGCACAGGCATGTCTGATGTGCTCCACCTGCAGCATACTGGCAGCTGAATAAAGCTTTTGCATTTTGGATTCAGTGATGGTCACTTTAAATTCACTGCATGGCTTGAATCCTTGAATTCTTCTGGACCACTAAAAGAGTTTACTGAAGCCATTTTGAGTAGAATGACATCTACATGTCTCTCCTGTCTGAATTACCTCCACAACAACAATATCCACTAGATTTGTGAATTCTATTGCTGGTTTAAGATGCAGCTTGCAGTTCACATTCCCAGCTGTAACACTATAACAAGGTCTCAATGCTAGACAGATTTATTTGTCTTACAGCGCAGCCATGTTGGTATTCAGTTATTTAACACAAAAGTATTTCAGGAAAACTCTAAAGTCGTTTAGCACAAGTTCTAAAGTCTCTTAGCACAACTCTGTTCTTTAGCGCAACTCTGGATTATGGTCACAATAATCGAAAAAAAAATACTCATCTTGATATAAGAAGGGGTTTATTACCTCCGCCAAGGAGGTTATGTTTTCGGTAGCGTTGGTTTGTTTGTTTATTTGTTTGTTTGTTTGTTGGTTGGTTTGTCTGTTAGCAACATTACGGAAAAAGTTATGAACGGATTGCTCTGAAATTTTTTCCAGAGGTGTGACTGGGCACAAGTAACAATCCATTAAATTTTGGCGGTGATCTGGATCACCTTTTCGATTCCGGATTTTTTTAAAGGATTAATTTTTTCCCCATTGAAATGCATGGGCGCGTGACGCAAAAAAACAGATTTTTCCTTCTGTAGGCCAAACCGTAAGGTGTAAAGTCATGAAAGTTGGTACACTGATAAAGAACTGGACCCTGATTGATTTCATCAAGTTTCATGTTGGTACGTCTCACGATCTAGTGCCACCAACTGATCACAGTCTTACATGCGTTCATGCACGTAACTTTTGATCCGCACGTCCGATTTTCATAAGTCTGGTGCTGTTGGAATCCTTGAAGCTAGACGATTCCAACGCGCTCTATGACGTCATTCTCCGCCTAATTAGATTTTCCGCCATTTTGAATTTTGTCCAAAGTGAAGGTAGAGTAACCCTGGCCGCATGTTTTGTCCGATCATCATGAAACTTGGCACACATGGTCTCCAGTCCATGTCTAATGAACGATATTCGTTTCGCTCTCATACATCGAAGTGTTCGCCCGTGGCAGCCAATCAAAATCGATGGTGAAGCCACCAAACAGGAAGTGAGCTCATATCATGGAAACGCTTTGATGTATCAAGACCATATTTAGTGGCATGACTTTGGACACCATCCAAACTACCCTCATCAAATATGGTGTCATTTGGCCACTAGGGGGCGTCACAATTAGCAAAAACGTATTTTGGCTCATATCTCAGAAATGCTTTGACGTATCAAGACCAGATTTGTTGAGATGACTTTCGGCACCAGTTCATGTATCCTCATCAAATTTGGTGTCATTTGGCCACTAGGGGGCGCCACAATGAGCAAAAAACGTGTTTTGGGTCATATCTCTTTACGGATTTAGAATTACATCTATATTTTCATGTTAGTGATGCTCTGGGATGTCCCTGTAAAGAACCTTGCCAGCCTGTCATCTACATATGAGAATCTGCCTTGTGTCTCGGCCAAACTTTCGCATGTTGACACAAAACTTGTCGTGTGGGCGTGCGGTTGCCTCTCTTGCCAGGTCACCATGGCGGCGCACCTGAGCAAGCACACTTTCACATTTTCTCCAGAAATGCATTCTAGTTATTATTATTACCTCTGCCAAGGAGGGTATGTTTTCGGTAGCGTTGGTTTGTTTGTTTGTTGGTTGGTTTGTCTGTTAGCAACATTATGGAAAAAGTAATGAACGGATTGCTCTGAAATTTTTTTCCAGAGGTGTGACTGGGCACAAGTAACAATCCATTAAATTTTGGCGGTGATCCGGATCACCTTCTGGATCCCGGATTTTTTTAAAGGATTCTTGGCGGAGGTCTGTGCTCTCCGAGTGCTTTTCTAGTTATAATTGCTTTGGGACTGGAAGTCGGAATTTCTGCTGCTGTGCATGTTAAGGATCAGTTGTTGATCCCTGAAACATAGACTGAAAATCCGATTCTTTGGTGTCTTTGGATATTTGTAGTTAAGCCAGAACAAACCCTGAATTGTGGGCACCTTCATAGATAACTTCAGTCACTTTTGATCATATCACAAATTTAACTGACTGTCAGTAATTACTCGTTATCAAATTATCAAATTGTAAATAATAAATGTGATATAATTTAAGCTTAGCACTTTAATAAAGACTAAACAAACCTGTAAGTTGGCTGTAGTGGTGTACAGGGGACATGCTGTGTTAAATAATTTGGAGGGAGGATTGGTGACTAGGGCGGCACAGTGGTGTAGTGGTTAGCACTGATGTCTCACAGCAAGAAGGTTCTGGGTTTGAGCCCAGTGGCCAACAAGGGCCTTTTTGTGTGCAGTTTGCATGTTCTCCCCGTGTCTGCGTGGGTTTCCTTTGGGTGCTCCAGTTTCCCCCACAGTCCAAAGACATGCAGGTTAGGCTAATTGGTGGCTCTAAATTGATCGAAGGTGTGAATGTGAGTGTGAATGGTTATTTGTGTCTACGGCTACGTTTACATTACGTCGAATCAGCGGATCATCAGATTAACGTTCTTAAAACGATTCGCGTTGACACTAAAACCGTTAGCCGTGCACACAGCAACACCAATACGCGGATACGCTCGGCTCCGCAGGCATCCTGCGCTCCAAATCACTCCGCCCTGAACAGCGAGTGCCCTCTGGAGGGTGCGCACTCCGGCCCTGCGCAGCTCACAGAGCGCGCGAGTGAAGTGAACAAGCCACGATTCGGGACTGAGCCGCTGTGTGTGTGATCCCAGCGCATATCACTTATTACTTGCAAGTGGAAGGATGGCAAGCCTAAAGACAATCATAACTACACAATGGGCAGTATTTGCATCAGTATTTGCAGTATTTTCATACTTTTATACTCTTTAATGAAAGGTGATACAAGGCGGAAGTCTGCGCCGTTTTTCAGCAGTCACGTCACATGACCAACGCCAGCGAATCAGGAAGGTGGATGTCACAGTGACGTTGTCTAATGAGACGCCAGCTAGAGCTCAGCACAGCGTATTCGCGTATTCTGAATGTTTACACAGCACCGGAGCTGATACGATCTAGATTGAATACGTGGACGCTGGCGGATTCCCGTTTCCCCGCTTTTTCAGGGGGGTTAATGTAAACGGACAGTGCGTCCGCGAAGAAAACGAGACAGATACGGTCTAGTGTAAACGTAGCCTACGTCAGCCTTGCGATGACCTGGTGACTTGTCCAGGGTGTGTCCCGCCTCTTGCCCATAGTCAGCTGGAATAGGTTTGCCTGCGACCCTGTAGAACAGGATGGCTGGCTACAGATAATGGATGCATGGATTGGTGACTAACACACGGGCTACATCAAACATGGCAGTTTCAAGATGGCGGAGTGGGGAAATACAATCACTCGTTTTCGATTGTGTGTGGGGGGGAGGGGTGTCAATCTATCAACATCAATTCAAGTACCCCATATATGAGGGTTTTTCGGGCACTTGGCAACACATCCAACATGGAAGTACATTGCATTGATTGGTTATTGATTGCTGTGTTATCGGGTTTATGGTGTGCTTGAAAGTTTGTGAACCCTTTAGAATTTTCTATATTTCTGCATAAATATGACCTAAAACAAAATCAGATTTTACACAAGTCCTACAGTAAATGTAGATAAAGAGCACCCAGTTAAACAAATGAGACAAAAATATTATACTTGGTCATTTATTTATTGAGGAAAATGATCCAATATTACATATCTGTGAGTGGCAAAAGTATGTGAACCTCTAGGATTAGCAGTTCATTTGAAGGTGAAATTAGAGTCAGGTGTTTTCAGTCAATGGGATGACAATCAGGTGTGAGTGGGCACCCTGTTTTATTTAAAGAACAGGGATCTATCAAAGTATGAGCTTCACAACACATGTTTGTGGAAGTGTATCATGGCACGAACAAAGGAGATTTCTGAGGACCTCAGAAAAAGCATTGTTGATGCTTATTGGGCTGGAAAAGGTTACAAAACCATCTCTAAAGAGTTTGGACTCCACCAATCCACAGTCAGACAGATTGTGTACAAATGGAGGAAATTCAAGATCATTGTTACATGTCTGTGAAGATTCTCAATCATCCAGGTCATAGTAAACTGTGGGTGGTAGAAAAGGGCAACTGGACTTGCTTGAAGATTCTTGAAAACGTTTCACCTCTCGTCCAAAAGGCTTCCTCAGTTCTGTCTGACTAATAGGGAGTATCAGATATTTATCCTCTCCTGGCTCAGAATCAGAATTCTGATGACCAGCTCATCTAAGGTGTCACTGAGGCATCATGTTGGTGTGGGTCGCTGGAGGCTGGGTGTGAATGGCGAGTCATTAGGGTGATCAAAGGATTGCCCGTTAGGGTGATCACCCTAACGGGCAATCCTTTGATCACCCTAATGACTCGCCATTCACACCCAGCCTCCAGCGACCCACACCAACATGATGCCTCAGTGACACCTTAGATGAGCTGGTCATCAGAATTCTGATTCTGATTCTGAGCCAGGAGAGGATAAATATCTGATACTCCCTATTAGTCAGACAGAACTGAGGAAGCCTTTTGGACGAGAGGTGAAACGTTTTCAAGAATCTTCAAGCAAGTCCAGTTGCCCTTTTCTACCACCCACAAGATCATTGTTACCCTCCCCAGGAGTGGTGGACCAACAAAAATCACTCCAAGAGCAAGGCGTGTAATAGTCGGCGAAGTCACAAAGGACCCCAGGGTAACTTCTAAGCAACTGAAGGCCTCTCTTGCATTGGCTAATGTTAATGTTCATGAGTCCACCATCAGGAGAACACTGAACAACAATGGTGTGCATGGCAGGGTTGCAAGGAGAAAGCCACTGTTCTCCAAAATGAACATTGCTGCTCGTCTGCAGTTTGCTAAAGATCATGTGGACAAGCCAGTTGGCTATTGGAAAAATTTTTGTGGACGGATGAGACCAAAATAGAACTTTTTGGTTTAAATGACAAGCGTTACGTTTGGAGAAAGGAAAACACTGCATTCCAGCATAAGAACCTTATCCCGTCTGTGAATCATGGTGGTGGTAGTATCATGGTTTGGGCCTGTTTTGCTGCATCTGGGCCAGGACGGCTTGCAATCATTGATGGAACACTCACTACGTTTACATGCACATAGAGAGAATCGAATTTCTGCCGTTGCTCGACTGAAATCGAAGTTCAAAACGCCATGTATACACCTTAATTCGGCTGAAATTGAACCGAACTTGATTTCTCGGAATCGAGCTACATGACCTAGTTTATGCGATTTCTGCCGAGCTACTTTGAGCATGTATACCCTATCGAGCTAGTTGTCGAGCTACTTCCGGAAGTGACGAGTGACGAGACCACAAGCGGGAAACACAACAGCCTCGGTCGGCATGACAACGAATCATGACAACGGCATGAATCTTTTCTTTTTGTGGCATTGTTTGCACTGTTAAAATTTAGCTCACTTACTGTATCACCAAATACATCTGTACAGCTGTTGCATAGCTGTGAATTGTGTACATAAACAAGTCATTGTATTTGTGTGTGTATATCTATCTATCTATCTATATATATATATATATATATATATATATATATATATATATATATATCCAACATCTGAAGAATGTCAATAAAAACAAAACAATTGAACTTTTTGTGTGTTTATTAAGACATAAGTTAAATTGTAAGCAAAAAAAAAAATTTTTTGTAAGCAAAAAATGGACTTTAGAAAAATATTATTGTGCAAAATAAGTTGTCTTACAAAACAGTGGTCTGCGCCGGACAGTTTGTAGCCATAGTCTGTTAGAGCAAGCCTAACAGCTTGAACACGGAACTGCTAGTGTTGCCAGATTGGGGGTTTTAAGTGCATTTTAGCGGATTTGAACATGTTTTGGGCTGGAAAACGTCAGCAGTATCTGGCAACACTATAGCTCTTCTTCATGACGACAACCGGAAGTGTACCAACACGATGGGGTGTGTAGCGCCACGTGTGGCTCGGGTGCACAATGCACCTTGCACAATAGCCCGATTTCACTTGTGCATGTAGGATTGGATTTCTCTGGCACCCTGCTGGGACCCTTTGCTCAATTACCAACAGCAGCTCGATTTGGATGCGCATGTAAACGTAGTCAATGAATTCTGAATTATACCAGCGAATACTAAAGGAAAATGTCAGGACATCTGTCTATGAACTGAATCTCAAGAGAAGCTGGGTCATTCAGCAAGACAGTCACTACGTTTACATGCACATAGAGAGAATCGAATTTCTGCCGTTGCTCGACTGAAATCGAAGTTCAAAATGCCATGTATACACCTTAATTCGGCTGAAATTGAACCGAACTTGATTTCTCGGAATCGAGCTACACGACCTAGTTTATGCGATTTCTGCCGAGCTATTTTGCGCATGTATACCCTATCGAGCTAGTTGTCGAGCTACTTCCGGAAGTGACGAGTGACGAGACCACAAGCGGGAAACACAACAGCCTCGGTCGGCATGACAACGGCATGAATCTTTTCTTTTTGTGGCATTGTTTGCACTGTTAAAATTTAGCTCACTTACTGTATCACCAAATACATCTGTACAGCTGTTGCATAGCTGTGAATTGTGTACATAAACAAGTCATTGTATTTGTGTGTGTAATATATATGTCCAACATCTGAAGAATGTCAATAAAAACAAAACAACTGAACTTTTTGTGTGTTTATTAAGACATAAGTTAAATTGTAAGCAAAAAAAAATATTTTTTTGTAAGCAAAAAATGGACTTTAGAAAAATATTATTGTGCAAAATAAGTTTTCTTACAAAACAGTGGTCTGCGCCGGACAGTTTGTAGCCATAGTCTGTTAGAGCAAGCCGAACAGCTTGAACACGGAACTGCTAGTGTTGCCAGATTGGGGGTTTTAAGTGCATTTTAGCGGATTTGAACATGTTTTGGGCTGGAAAACGTCAGCAGTATCTGGCAACACTATAGCTCTTCTTCATGACGACAACCGGAAGTGTACCAACACGATGGGGCGTGTAGCGCCACGTGTGGCTCGGGTGCACAATGCACCTTGCACAATAGCCCGATTTCACTTGTGCATGTAGGATTGGATTTCTCTGGCACCCCTGCTGGGACCCTTTGCTCGATTACCGACAGCAGCTCGATTTGGACGTGCATGTAAACGTAGTCAGTGACCCTAAGCACACAAGTTGTTCCACCAAAGAATGGTTAAAGAAGAATAAAGTTAATGTTTTGGAATGGCCAAGTCAAAGTCCTGACCTTAATCCAATCAAAATGTTGTGGAAGGACCTGAAGTGAGCAGTTCATGTGAGGAAACCCACCAACATCCCAGAGCTGAAGCTGTTCTGTATGGAGGAATGGGCTAAAATTCCTCCAAGTCGGTGTGCAGGACTGATCAACAGTTACCGGAAACGTTTAGTTGCAGTTATTGCTGCACAAGGGGGTCACACCAGATTCTGAAAGCAAAGGTTCACATACTTTTGCCACTCATAGATATGTAATATCGGATCATTTTCCTCAATAAATAAATGACCAAGTATAATATTTTTGTCTCATTTGTTTAACTGGGATCTCTTTATCTACTTTTAGGACTTGTGTGAAAATCTGACGATGTTTTAGGTCATATTTATTCAGAAATATAGAAAATTCTAAAGGGTTCACAAACTTTCAAGCACCACTGTAGGTCACTCAACAAATTGTTATTCCAGCCTTTCAATCTATCCTGTTGTATGGAAACAATTGCATGTGATAGATGTTACTTTATTTGCTGTAAATATGGCTGCTTTATCTGGTCTAAAGGTTAGAGAAGCAGCTTTGGGACCAAAAGGTCTCCAGTTCGAGTCCCTGGACCAGAGGGAATGATCCTCTACATGGCTGAAGTGCCCTTGATCCCCAACTGCTCCCCAGATGCTGTAGCGCTGCCCACTGCTCTGGGCATTGCTCACTTGTCTGTGCATGTATGTTCACTGCCTCAGATGATTAAAGCAGAGCCTAAATTTCCCCTCGGTGATTAATAAAGTATTCCAAAAAAGTAGTAGTCAAGTAAAAATCTAGAAGAATAGAATAGATTGAATGGTCTTAAGTTTATTTTGAATACATTAAAAGCGGTGCTGAGGTGCCCTAAAATTTTAATAATTTGAAAGCATTAAAACTATGCAAACTGAGCATCAGTGTGAAAACAATATAATTAATGTCCTTCAGCTTAAAAAAAATTCAGGTTTTTTTTTTTTTTACCTAATTAAAAGTGTTCTGCATGATAAATGCATATAAATTATGTTTGGAGTATCCAGAATATATGAGAGCTTAAATATGTTTTATTCTTTCACAGCAATGATATTAGGTGTAACTGCGATTAAGCTCATTAATTCTTCTCAGGCCTTCCTTGTTTTTTATAGTCTTTTGGACAGTTATGAGAAAGGGGAAGGCAGAGGGCAACTCGACTCTGCGGCTGAGTTTCTGGTGGCCCCAGTGAAGACAGCGCAGCCTCTCAGCCAGGTCTCTCCGGCCAGCACGCTCCAGTCCATCCTGCAGCACTTTAGTCTTATTAGGCTTATCCCAAGACCTCTCATACCTGTGGGATACGACAACCTTCGCTTCTGTTCATTTCTTATAATAATGTACATATCAAATATTCGAATATTATTTGAATAAATAGTACAGCTTCAAAATCTTACAAGCATGTGTGTTCAGATGAAAGATTCTGTTTAAAGTGTTGCCTACCAGGATTCCAGCATGCTCTTGGCCTGATCCCTCTTCTCCATCGATGTGGCATGAAACTGCCTGACTTCAGTTCTTGTGAAACCCAGTTCATATGCAAGAATCGGCCATTCAAAGCCCAGCTGTTTTGAGAGGTCCTGTATAGACTTCATGTTGATCACAGCATCCTAAGAGACACAACGTTTGCACTGACATTTATAACTACATTTCAGTTTTCATTTCCTCCTCAATTTCTAGTCTTTACCCAGCTCACCTCTTGAGCTTTACTTGGCATTTTGTCCACACGGTTCCTTGCTTCCAGAACCTGCTGATCCATGATTTTCCATGAATAATAAGAAAAGTGCACTGCTTTGATGTTGCTTAAAATAACATCATCTCTACCCCTTTCACAGGTTTCAGTTCCAGTCCACTGCATTATCAGTTTTAAACATGTTCAGTATTATTGCATACAAAGAACACTTTTTAAAATGTTGACTATAGTTGTTTATCAAAAATAAATTGAAGCACTTACTTTTTGTTGCTGCACATCAGCCACTGATTTTGCACTGGCTTGGAGTCACCATGGAGACTGTCCAATACAAATCTGCTCTGTTAGAAATTAAGGTTACATTTAAACTGTGCTCAGCCAGTCACGTCCACTGCTATGCCATGTGACTCTCACTTTCGTTGTACATCTTGAACATAAGGTTAACAATATTCACAAATCCTTACAAACAACTCAAACGCTGATGTACCAAATTATCTGTATATTCAGGTTCAAGGTGCTGTTACGGACATTACAAAAGCTTACCAAATTGTGCATGAATAAACAAAGTAATAATTAGACTAATAATAATAATAATAATAATAATAATTAGAAGGCAGGAAAAAACACAAAAACACGTCAAGTTTCTGAAGAAGAAAGGTATAGAAATCAATAAAACAATGTTGATATGGACCTCACACACATCTTTATCAGAAACTCCCCAGGTAAAAATATCACTCCATCAGAAGCAGAACCACACAACACCTGTACAGAGAGAAAACTACGTTTTCACGCACAACCAAAACTCAAATCTGCTCCCACAGAAAAACATCCAGATCAAAAATCCAAATCTTTACTGCTTTAGTATTCTCGCCTGTCAGATCTGCACTCATTAACTCACCTCTTCAGACTGTCTTTTGAGAACCCGTGACATATTGAACTTTTATTAATACATATTAACACGTGCTTATCAGTTTACTTTCTAGAAAGTAAACAAAGCCCGGTTGTTGCTTTTATTAGATTATTGCACTGTGAAATGTTTTTCTAACTTTTTTGTTTTTCTAATTTATACTTGATTACGATTCATCTTAGAATATATAAGATGCACACATGTTTAAATTGTTTATACATTTTATATGAGGTACTGTATAGTAACAGCTAATAATTAAAACCTTCTTCATCTGCAGTTACTACTTTATTCTGGGAACAAAACAGGAGTTATTATTTTAACTATGGGCTATGGACATCAGCCAGTAAGAAATTATTAAAAATAATATATCAGAATTCTAGCATTAAATAGATAATGTTACAAGATCACTCCAAGTCTCTACTGCACTTAAACCAGTAAATAATTTACCAAAATTATTTTTTTTAAAAAGTCATTTAAAAAATGGCATTATAAAATATTTCCAAGAGAATGTAAATTTGCCCTCCCTCATATTCTCATTCATAATTGAATATAACTTGACTATAACTGAGTATTAATAATGAAATAGTCTATCCCACACACTATAAGCCTTTGCTATAGTGCCATCTACAGGATAAAAGTACAGCATCTCCTCAGACATCAAATATTTAACATGTTCAAGTGAAGACAATCAGTTGAAAAAACTTTATTTCAATGTTAAAATACACTTATTTGAATTTTCTTTCTTGTTCCTACCATGATGTGCAATCCATCAGCAACGCTCTTTCATATGAGCAGCTTGTAAACACACAAGTATGCATGTTGTAATCACATTAAGAGGCATTTGTTCTTATATTACATTTTTAAAGCCAATTTGCTAAAAGAACGAGATCAATGTGTTAATGTTTGCAATCGTATCAAAGCCAAGCTGTCCAGTATTCACATTTGTAGTTATTGAAATTCACAGTTTCAATGTTATCTTATTTTTTGACACTAATGTACTTAATCAAGGTGCTTCCTTAGAAACATTTCGAGTTCAGTAGTACTAGATGTGGTTCATGAAATGAAACTTAACTGGCCTAACAGTTCTCAACTAACAATGACTAGTAAAAGTACCATTTGGCAGTCAGGTAATTACTTTCAGTATAATCTTAAACACTTACCATGAGGCACTAAGAGCTAACAATATTTGTCTTATGTAGTCTTACTTGTTTTCTGTAAGTAAAAAGAATTAAATAACAAACAGTTTGTAATTATGGGGAGTATCTTACATGTAAACAATCATTTGCATAATGTTCTAATCAAAGTTTTTGGTCACTGGGGCATATTGCAATTTTTGTATGTACATGGCATCAATGAAATTAGCTGTGCTAACCGTTTTATACCGTCCATGATCACACATCAGTGATTACACTTCAATCTTTTCCTGTTGCCTTTAAACAACAGCTTTACCCAGCCAGCTGGGCCTGAAACACTGTTGGCCGTTTGTGAAGAGCAGCGGATATCCAGCATCAATAACATCCATCCCTCCAGCTTGCATCACGCAGGGCACTCAAGGATGCCATACTCTTTGGGGGAGTCAGTAAGCTGAGAAAAATGAACACAGGCATTTTTTTGTGTAATATGGAACCGTAAAATAGCCTGAAATCTGTAACTACTATGATTTATGATTAGCAAACGTACTTGCAAAACGATTTACAATGTAAATAGAGTATATATAGGATATTACATGGTTGTGCGAAGATATTAAGTTTATCTTTGAGTGGTGAATGCATATATCACAAGTGAGCGAAGCGAACAAATGAAATATTTTTGAACACAAGAAGATAAACTTCATATCTTCGTGTCACAGTGTATTATTCTTTTTAGACACATCCACAAAAAATATGCAAGTTAATCAAAAGAATTTTAATTTTGAACTGGTTCACCATTTTGAAAACATGCGTCTAGTCAACGGGGAAACACTGGGAGTGACGTCATTGGAGTGAAATATCAGGAATTACCATACATACAGGACACTTTTTCAATGGAATAACAACGTGTTCTATTTCCTTCTAATGGGTTTTATTCATTGGTCTGACAGCATGCAATATTGTTAGCATATCGCTTATCCTGTGTGTACCACGTCACTCTACCCAATGGAGAATGAGCGTTGAATATGGTTTACGATTATTGCATGGTTGTCAAGACAACATGACATTACACGCTGGAGCTGATGTGAATATTCAGTGGGAGAGTTTTCTGCTGCACATGCGCAGAAGCATTTCTTTGTTCGCCAGTGGAGCCATCGAATATGTATGTATAATAATAATATTGCCTGGCTTTTTTTTCATGGTACAGTGCTGAGCGTAAATGAGTGCACCCCCTTTGAAAAGTAACATTTTAAACAATATCTCAATGAACACAAACAATTTCCAAAATGTTGACAAGACAAAGTTTAATATAACATCTGTTTAACTTATAACGTGAAAGTAAGGTTAATAATATAACTTGGATTACACATTTTTTCAGTTTTACTCAAATTAGGGTGGTGCAAAAATGAGTACACTCCACAACAAAAACTACTACATCTAGTACTTTGTATGGCCTCCATGATTTTTAATGACAGCACAAGTCTTCTAGGCATGGAATGAACAAGTTGGCGACATTTTGCAACATCAATCTTTTTCCATTCTTCAACAATGACCTCTTTTAGTGACTGGATGCTGGATGGAGAGTGATGCCCAACTTGTCTCTTCAAAATTCCCTGTAGGTGTTCGATTGGGTTCCGATCAGGAGACACACTTGGCCATTGAATCACTTTCACCCTGTTCTTCTTCAGAAATCCAACAGTGGCCTTAGATGTGTGTTTAGTCATGCTGGAAAAGTGCACAACGACCAAGGGCACGGACTGATGGTAGCACCTTCTCTCTCAGTATAGAGCAATACATCTGTGAATTCATGATGCCATCAATGAAATGCAGCTCCCCGACACCAGCAGCACTCATGCAGCCCCATATAAGGACACTGCCACCACCATGTTTCACTGTAGGCACCATGCATTTTTCTTTGTATTCCTCAACTTTGCGACACCATACAGTTTTGAAGCCATCAGTTCCAAAAACATTTATCTTGGTCTCATCACTCCAGAGTATAGAGTCCCAGTAGTCTTCATCTTTGTCAGCATGGGCCCTGGCAAACTCTAGGTGGGCTTTTTTGTGCCTGGGCTTTAGGAGAGACTTCTTTCGTGGACGGCATCCATGCATGCCATTCCTCTGCAGTGTACGCCGTATTGTGTTACGGGAAATAGTCACCCCAGTTTGGCTTTCTACTTCTTTAGATAACTGCAGTGAACTCGCATGCTGATTTTCTTCAACTCTTCTCATCAGAAGATGCTCCTGTCAAGGTGTTAACTTCCGTGGACGACCTGGACGTCTCTGTGAGATGGTTGCAGTTCCATCTTTCTTAAATTTCTGTACCACTTTTGCTACAGTATTCTGACTGATAAGTAAAGCATTGCTGATCTTCTTGTAGCCTTCACCTTTGTGGTGTAAAGAAATTATTTTCTTTGGGGAATTCTGAAGAGACAAGTTGAGCATCACTCTCCATCCAGTCACTAAAAGAGGTCATTGTTGAAGAATGGAAAAAGATTGATGTTGCAAAATGTCACCAACTTGTTCATTCCATGCTTAGAAGACTTGGTGCTGTCATTAAAAATCATGGAGGCCATACAAAGTACTAGATGTAGTAGTTTTTGTTGTGGGGTGTACTCATTTTTGCACCACCCTAATTTGAGTAAAACTAAAAACTGTGTAATCTAAGTTATATTATTAACCTTACTTTCACGTTATAAGTTAAACAGATGTTATATTAAACTTTGTCTTGTCAACATTTTGGAAATTGTTTGTGTTCATTGAGATATTGTTTAAAATGTTACTTTTCAAAGGGGGTGTACTCATTTACGCTCAGCACTGTATATCAGACATATTCCATTCAGCTAGCATGATATTGAACTCGTCTTCGACTCCATTCTAGCTGAATGGAATATATCTGATATAACACTCAACGCTATCCAATATTATTGAAATATGTTACTCAATGTCCTGGATGTAGTTCGTAT
Source organism: Neoarius graeffei (assembly GCF_027579695.1). Taxonomy (NCBI): domain Eukaryota; kingdom Metazoa; phylum Chordata; class Actinopteri; order Siluriformes; family Ariidae; genus Neoarius; species Neoarius graeffei. The sequence continues at coordinate 56,720,757 of NC_083577.1, read as the reverse complement.
GAAAAATACGAATGGCGTATTTCTTAGGAAACATTTGTGTCTAATTAGATAGATAGATAGATAGATAGATAGATAGATAGATAGATAGATAGATAGATAGATAGATAGATAGATAGATAGATAGATAGATAGATAGATAGATAGATAGATAGATAGATAGAATCCATATTCTAATAGTTTAAGCCAACTAATATGGATTGTTTCAGGCTGTGATTGGTGATTACCTGCGCGCTGGCTGAGCGATCTTGCTGCGTGTGGTCCCACTGGTGCCAATGAAGGAGGCTGGTCGAGGTAGAGCACTGCGACTTGTAGTGGATGGAGTGCTGGCTTTACTGGGTTTACTAACACTATTGCTGGAGAGTGAGTTTAAACTAACAGATGAAGGCATTGTGATGGGACCCTGTATTGTAGGACTGACATAGGCAGTGGCTTTCACTGGTTGTCGTGTTGCAGTGGAGAAGGTGCCTATACTCTGTACCCGCTGCTGCAGCTGACCTGGAGATGGAACTGACATTACAGATTATATATGAGTTAAATCAAAGTGCGTGTCAGTGTATGGTATATAACTGATTTAGGAAGTAATCATACCATATTATAGAAAATTATATTACAACCCCAATTCCAAAAAATTTGGGACACTGTAAAATATCAATAAAAACAGAATGCGATAATTTGCAAATCATGAAAGCCCTTTATTTCGATGAAAATAGTACAAAGACAACATATCAAATGTTGAAACTGAGAAATTGTATTATTTTTTGAAAAATATATGACTAAATCATTTTGAATTTATATATCAGCCCCTATTGAATTTATATATCCAGCCTCTATTGCTTCAGGACAAACTGAACAGGATGCGAGTGGACCCCTGCCTGGTCACCTGGCTCTCCAGCTACCTCACTGACAGGCCACAGTACGTCAGGCTGAAGGACATCACGTCTGACACCGTGATTAGCAGCACCGGAGCACCCCAGGGCACGGTGCTGGCCCCTCTTCTCTTCACCCCGTACACCGTGGACTTCTGCTACAACTCGGAGCTGTGTCACATTCAGAAGTTTGCCGATGACACAGCCATCGTTGGAAGCTGGACTCTCTGGTAACGGTGGCAGAGAAGAGATCTATGGACAAACTATTGAACATCATGGACGATCCCAGTCACCCTCTGCACACCGTCATCAGCAACCAGAGGAGCCTGTTCAGTGACAGAATGCTCCTTCCCAAGTGCAGGACGAACAGACTTAAAAACTCCTTTGTCCCTCACGCCATCAGACTGTACAACTCCTCTCTGAGGGGGAGGAGGGGTAACAGGAGGACAGAGGATGGGAAGGAGCAGTAGCCTAGTTTAACAATAAGCAATACCGGACAATGTGCAATATAATGTGCAATATCTCTCCTGCCGCCCCCCCCCCCCCTTTTTCCCCCGCCTTCCCCCCCTTCCCCATATCTTATTCTTTTTATATTTGTATATGTAAATAATTTATTTTAATTTATCTAGAAGTTTTCTCTATTTATTTTCTCTGTTTATCTGTAATGATGCTGCTGGAATCTTAATTTCCCTGAGGGAACCCCCCCAAAGGGATCAATAAAGTTTAATCTAATCTAATCTAATCTAATCTAATCTAATCTAATCTAATCTAATCTAATCTATAGTATAATCGATTTTATAGATGAATATACTAAAACCATTTTGAATTTAGTGACAGCAACACGTTTCAAAAAAGTTGGGACAGGGGTATGTTTACCACTGTGCTGCATCACCTCTACTTTTAACAACACTCTGGAAATGTTTGGAAACTGAGGAGACCAACTGCTGTAGATTTGAAAGTGAAATGTTGTCCCTTTCTTGCCTGATATACAATTTCAGTTGCTCAACATTTTTTGTCCTTTGTTGTATTTTGCGCTTCATAATGCACCAAATATTTTCAGTGAGAGTCAAGTCTGGACTGCAGGCAGGCCAGTTTAGCACCCGGACTCTTTTACTATGGAGCCATGCAGTTTTAATATGTGCAGAAAGCAGTTTGGCATTGTCTTGCTAAAAGAAGGAAGGCCTTCCCTGAAAATGATTTCATCTGGATGGCAGCATGTTGCTCCAAAACCTGTATGGGATGTGAAACCCAAGATGTTTAAACCCAGATGTGAAAGCTACCCATGTCATATGCACTAATCCGTCCTCATACCATCACAGATGCTGGCTTTTGAACTGTGTACTCATAACAAGCCAGATGGTCCCTCTCCCCTTTTAGCCTGGAGGACGTGGTGTTCATGATTTCAAAACGAAATTCAAACTGCGATTCATCAGACCACAGGACAGTTTTCCACTTCGCCTCAGTCCATCGTAAAAGAGCTCGGGCCCAGAGAAGGTGGCGGTGTTTCTGGATATTGTTTATGGTTTCAACTTATATTTGTGGATGCAGTGACACACTGTTTTCACAGACGATGGTTTTCGAAAGTGTTTCTGAGCCCATACAGTGATTGCCACTACAGACACGTGTCTGCTTTTAATGCAGTGTCACCCAAAGGCCTGAAGATCACAGGCATCCAATGTCAGTTTTCAGCCTTGTCCCTGCGTACAGAGATTTTTCTGGATCATCTGAATCTTTTAATGATTATGTACTGTAGATGATGTGATCCCCAAATTCTTTGCAATTTTACATTAAGAAATGTTATTCTTAAATTGTTGTACTGTTTGCCCACACATTATTTCACAGAGCAGTGAACTCCTCCCCATCTTTACTTCAGAGAGACTCCGCCTCTCTGGGATGCTCTTTTTATACCCAATCATGTTACTGACCTGCTGCCAATGAACCAAATTGTTTTTTTTTAACATTACACAACTTTTCCAGTCTTTTATTGCCCCTGTCCGAACTTTTTTGAAATAAAATTTGCTGGCACTAGATTCAAAATGAGCATATATTTTTAAAAAAACAATAAACATTTCTCAGTTTCAACATTTGATATGTTGTCTTTGTACTATGAAATATAAGATTTCCATGATTTGCAAATCATAGCATTCTGTTTTTATGTACATTTGACGCAGCATCCCATCTGTCTGTACTTTTGCAAATAAAAATCATGAAATACAGTTTCACATTCTTATATTTATCATTTTGATGCAGGGATATAGACATTTGGGATATGTACAAAAGCCCTCAGGATTATTAAAGTATTTGATTTATGATTCTGAAGATAGCTTTTAGTTATAGTTCTCCATCATCATGACATGACTTACAGAAACAAAACATCTGAAAGTTGTGCAATTGATCTCACTATTAGAGCTTAAGCTATATATTAGGGAATTGTTTCAGTATGATTTTTTTTTTATTTTTAATTCTTTCACAGTGCTCATCTCATCTCATCTCATTATCTCTAGCCGCTTTATCCTTCTACAGGGTCGCAGGCAAGCTGGAGCCTATCCCAGCTGACTACGGGCGAAAGGTGGGGTACACCCTGGACAAGTCGCCAGGTCATCACAGGGCTGACACATAGAAACAGACAACCATTCACACTCACATTCACACCTACGGTCAATTTAGAGTCACCAGTTAACCTAACCTGCATGTCTTTGGACTGTGGAGGAAACCGGAGCACCCGGAGGAAACCCACGCGGACACGGGGAGAACATGCAAACTCCACACAGAAAGGCCCTCGCCGGCCCCGGGGCTCGAACCCGGACCTTCTTGCTGTGAGGCGACAGCGCTAACCACTACACCACCGTGCCGCCCTTTCACAGTGCTGTTTTGTGTTAATTATTATGTGTCTGAATGTTGGTTGTGATAACTCTTGTGTTGCTTTCTTGAATAGTGCTTGCTTTTGTGTGAGCCTTACTTGCAGACTGAAGCCTGGAAAGGCCGCTTGAAGAGTCAAAGCTCTGACTGCTGCGTAGGGACGATGGTGAAGATTGAAATGAAGAGAAACTTGTGTGACTGGTAGGAGCTGCAATACTTGTCACACTTGGCATCGACAGCATGCTGGGAGCTCGTATCAGATTTGGCATGCTTTTCCGCAGCATATCTAAAAGTACAAATTGCAAAAAATCAAGTGAGATACTTTCAATATTCAATGTAAAAAAAAAAAGCCCTGAAACATTTGATATGGCACAAAATGAAGATGAACTTTGTCACCTGTCAGATATATTAAAAAAAATTCCTTTAATACTCTAATAATGAAAATATCTTTATACAAACAGCCCACGCCTCTACTACCTCATCCAGCATCTGCTAATCCACCCCACCCACTCTGGCATAAACAGATAAACATTTGCTCTCTAGGCCAAAGTGTGCCATAAACCGCCATTCAACTGCTCATAATCAGTAAAACTGGCCACTTGTTGTCAAATGGCACATGTAGTGACTATATTTAAAAATGATGAAAAAGTTATTGTATATGACGATATATACGCCCTGCAAATGCAGTCTGTAGGTAGGCATCCTGATTGTCGCCCATCTTTTTCTAGGTACAATATGTCAGCCCCTGTGTACCCATCCATCACCACTTATCTGATATTACTGGGGTAAGTAGACCATTATTAATGACACTGACATAGTAGTGGCATGTTAGTGGGCATTGCATTGGTACTACTGTGTCAAGCAGAACAGTGTTTCTGGGATTTTAACCACTGCGTACAACTACTGGTGTACAGTAAAAGACTCCAGCTTTTTCATGCACAATTTATGTTAATCAGTCTTTTACTGGTGTCAGGGTCTGGCCACTTTACTGCTGTTGGCTGGACATTTTTGGGTGTTTAAAAATCCCAATAATCCAATACGCTCACATTAGTAACACATCAAGCAAACCACTACCACATCAGTATCGCCACTGTGCGGAGAATGATACACAAACCAAATAATACATGGTCAGAGGTGGTTTTATGATCGTCCCTTTAGAGTGATATATAGTATTGGCGGGTGGGGGGATACTGGTAAGACCCCTACAATCTGATATTGTATATGTGTTAAAATATGTGTTAAAATAGTCACCACTTTCATATCACTGCCAGCAGCTCCTTCAACCTGCAACGAGGTGGGGTATCTGATTGAACAGACCATTGATGTAGGCTGAAGGTAGGTGTATTTTATAAACTGACTTGTCACTCTATAATACACAGTACTGTGCAAGTCTTAGGCACATGTAAAGAAATGCTGTCGACCAAAAATGGCTTAAAAATAATGAAATGAAATGAAATGTTTCAACATTAAAAAAATACTCTAAACAGCAGTAAGCCATAATAAATGAAACAAAGTCAATATTTGGTGTGAGACGACCCTTTGCTTTTAAAAAAAAAAAGTAGTCTCAGGTACAATGAGAGCAGTTTGATAAGGAAATGAGCTGTAGGTTTTACTGAGCGTCTTGCAGAACCAGCCACAGTTCTTCTGGACACTTTGACTGTCACACTCGCTTCTTCATTTTGCAGCAAAATCCAGGAGCCTTCATTATGTTTTCTTTTTTAATCTGAAAAGTGGTTTCTTATGTAATATGCTGCTCAGATAGAATTTATTTTTTCTGTAACATTTAATTTTGTGCTGGAAAATGAACATTTGGAACTCTAAAATGTTTTTGTACTGACTTGATAATGTAGAAGTCATAAAATAGAAATCTATAACAAAGTTTGTATGGAAAAAAATAGGGTGCCTAAGATTATTGCACAGTACTGTAAAAGACATATATATTATTTACCAGCTGGAAGGTCTGTATCGTGAAATACCGTGACCAAGGTCTCTGGGCCAAGGTCAGTATTTTCAAGACCTCGGTCACGGTATTTCACAGGACCGACCTTAAAGCATATACGCAGAGCCATGGCCTCACTTTCGTTTATAAATGCTTTGAGACCTCAAGAATGGCACAGGAATAGTTTTAAGCATTAACAATAAATCTAATATAGTAATTTTTACGATTAACCCTTTGGTGACTGACCCCTTGAAAATGGTTCCTCCAGGAACCATGACGTTTCAGTTGTCAAGACAACGGAAAAACTAAAATACAAGAGCATTTTGTTTTGTGCACAAGAGCATTGTGACGTATCTTTCTGTTTTTGTATTTTAGTTTTTCCGTTGTCTTGACAACTGAAATGTCATCGTTCCTGGAGGAACCATTTTCAAGGGGTCAGTCACCAAAGGGTTAAAGTGATTTATATAGGTAGTGGTCTGAGTGAATGACCTTGACGTCTGTAACGTCACAACAGGAAGTCTATCAGTCTCATCGCCATTTCCACTATACTAAAACACAGAGCTGACTGCAACTCCAATCCTCCATTTTGAGCCAATTTATCACCATGCCATGTAGATGTGTTACTGGTGGGTGCAGCAACACGACAGAAGCTGGATTTACGTTGCATTCATGGCCCAAGAATGTTCAAACTGCGAAGATCTGGACGCGTTTTATGAGAAGTTCATGGGCACATTGGGCGCCTACAAAGTGGTCTCTCCTCTACTTTGCACATTTTACTGAAGACTCGTACGAGACCTCTGATCTGTTGAGGAGCGTTGGCTATAAGCCCGTATTAAAAGAGGGTGCAGTACTAACAATTAAAGAAAAAGAAAACTACAAGAAAAGGAAAGTATTTATTTTATTTTTTTTAAAGGAAAGTGAGTTCAGTTGCACCAGTCCTCCCGGAGTGAGCCAAAGGTTATTGTTAAAACCCGGGACAGAACGGGACGGGACATATTGCTCGGGCAGTGACCTCCTTGCAGTTGTTGCTAAAACCGGTGACATCCCGTTCCATCCCAGGTTTTAGTAATTGTCTGAGCCCAGCAATAATGGCGGAATACACAGTATGAAGAAAAGTGAATGAGTGGAGCAGCCGTCTGATTTCTAAACTGGATGTTGCTGCCATCTCGCCCTTACATGGAAGAAGCGAATGAACAGAGAACTGAACAAACAACTGAAAGTCAGATTGTTTCAAAAACAATCGGCCTTCAAGAAGCGAGAACACAGACAGGTAAGCTCTGACTCTCACTTGGATTAAAAAACCAAACCAAACGTTGTTTACCTGCATTTAGATTAATACATGTAACTTGTATTGTGTGTTTAAGTTACCGGTATAAGATTATTTAATTTGCTTCAGAATGTGATTGTCTCAGTTCATCTGATTATTTAATTAGCCTTTTACATTTTATCAGTGAAAATGCATGCATGTACGGTACATGTATGATGCATAAGTTATAACACCTATCCTGTTTTAATGAGAGTCAACTCACAATCAATGAAGTCAAATCAGTCTTAGTTGAGCAAGTCGGTAACGGTATTTCTTACTTTCACCATAAATTTTTATTTATATGATTTTGGTCTATAGCTGTAAAAGGCCTCGGCCTTAAAACCAGTTCCTGCTGTGATGTCACGCACTCGGCTGGCTGGCTCAGCGGGGCAGCTCGAATGCCAACTTTGCGGTCGATTTTAACTCCCAAAGATATATATATTTTTATTCCCATTTATGCAACATACAAGAGTCAAGGATGGAGGTACTATCCACTCAGAAATGTATTTAAAAATAAAGGTTCTGCGTATCTCCTTTAAGCTGGTAAATAATATATATATTTTTTTCTTTACCAAATTCTAACAGAAAATGAGAGCGCACGAAAGGGAAAACAAAGCCAAGGCGAGCCGGCATTTTGAATCCTCATTCACGGCTGTAATGCAAATGGCTTCCTCCTTGGTATACAAGTGCATGTCCATGGCAGGAAAAAAAACTACATTTTGCCGCCTATGTAGTCCCCTATTTATACAAAATTGAGTCATTCAGGATTCAGCCATGTTTTTGCTCGGCGTTAGCAACAGTTACAGGTTTTCGGCTTTCTCCTGAAATCTCATCTCATTATCTCTAGCCGCTTTATCCTGTTCTACAGGGTCGCAGGCAAGCTGGAGCCTATCCCAGCTGACTACGGGCGAAAGGCGGGGTACACCCTGGACAAGTCGCCAGGTCACCACAGGGCTTCTCCTGAAATGCTTTCTTTTATTTCGTCTTCACCAGGGTAGTAAAACTCGCTTTCGCTGTGAACACTGTTGTTATCGCTATCCATGCTGTAAAATTAATGCTATTCTCTTGAGAAATGCGAAAATAAATGTTGACAAAAAATTGCTGCTATGTTTGTTGTTGTTGTGAACAAGCAAGTCGCCAAAGGTCTGTAACCAGGGTCCGGATCGTAGGATTCCAGACCGCTCGCGAGCCAATCACAGCGCACAATTTGATGGAAACCGGACCGCGAAAAAAATAAAAACAGTTATTTCTCCCTCTCTCTCATATATATATATATATATATATATATATATATATATATATATATATATATATATATACAGTGGTGCTTGAAAGTTTGTGAACCCTTTAGAATTTTCTATATTTCTGAATAAATATGACCTAAAACATCATCAAATTTTCACACAAGTCCTAAAAGTAGATAAAGAGAACCCAGTTAAACAAATGAGACAAAAATATTGTACTTGGTCATTTATTTATTGAGGAAAATGATCCAATATTACATATCTGTGAGTGGCAAAAGTATGTGAACCTTTGCTTTCAGTATCTGGTGTGACCCCCTTGTGCAGCAATAACTGCAACTAAACGTTTGCGGTAACTGTTGATCAGTCCTGCACACCGGCTTGGAGGAATTTTAGCCCATTCCTCCGTACAGAACAGCTTTAACTTTGGGATGTTGGTGGGTTTCCTCACATGAACTGCTCGCTTCAGTTCCTTCCACAACATTTCAATTGGATTAAGGTCAGGACTTTGACTTGGCCATTCCAAAACATTAACTTTATTCTTCTTTAACCGTTTTTGGTAGAACAACTTGTGTGCTTAGGGTCATTGTCTTGCTGCATGACCCACCTTCTCTTGAGATTCAGTTCATGGACAGATGTCCTGACATTTTCCTTTAGAATTCGCTGGTATAATTCAGAATTCATTGTTCCATCAATGATGGCAAGCCGTCCTGGCCCAGATGCAGCAAAACAGGCCCAAACCATGATACTACCACCACCATGTTTCACAGATGGGATAAGGTTCTTATGCTGAAATGCATTGTTTTCCTTTCTCCAAACATAACGCTTCTCATTTAAACCAAAAAGTTCTATTTTGGTCTCATCCATCCAAAAATTTTTTCCAATAGCCTTCTGGCTTGTCCACGTGATCTTTAGCAAACTGCAGATGAGCAGCAATGTTCTTTTTGGAGAGCAGTGGCTTTCTCCTTGCAACCCTGCCATGCACACCATTGTTGTTCAGTGTTCTCCTGATGGTGGACTCATGAACATTAACATTAGCCAATGTGAGAGAAGCCTTCAGTTGCTTAGAAGTTACCCTGGGGTCCTTGGGGACCTTGCCGACTATTACATGCCTTGCTCTTGGAGTGATCTTTGTTGGTCGACCACTCCTGGGGAGGGTAACAATGGTCTTGAATTTCCTCCATTTGTACACAATCTGTCTGACTGTGGATTGGTGGAGTCCAAACTCTTTAGAGATGGTTTTGTAACCTTTTCCAGCCTGATGAGCATCAACAACGCTTTTTCTGAGGTCCTCAGAAATCTCCATTGTTCGTGCCATGATACACTTCCACAAACATGTGTTGTGATGATCAGACTTTGATAGATCCCTGTTCTTTTAATAAAACAGGGTGCCCACTCACACCTGATTGTCATCCCATTGACTGAAAACACCTGACTCTAATTTCACCTTCAAATTAACTGCTAATCCTTGAGGTTCACATACTTTTGCCACTCACAGATATGTAATATTGGATCATTTTCCTCAATAAATAAATGACCAAATGTTATATTTTTGTCTCAATTGTTTAACTGGGTTCTCTTTATCTACTTTTAGGACTTGTGTGAAAATCTGATGATGTTTTAGGTCATATTTATGCAGAAATATAGAAAATTCTAAAGGGTTCACAAACTTTCAAGCACCACTGTATATATATATACACACACACAGGATGTTTCAAAAAATTTTCACAGAAAGTTTCACAAGAAAGTTTCACAATCTAATAACTTTGCCAATTCTTGTTCAATTGACTTCAAATTTTAACAGCATGTGTCGAAACAGGTCAAAATTTTATGATTAATATTTTTTGTTTTTATCTTTTTAGGTATAGAAACGCCATTCACTGGAAAAGAAAAGGCGTTTTGTGTGTTAAGAGTACGCTCGAACACAGTCGAACAAGACTGTACACTGTGCATTTATGAGAGAATTCTCTAAAAATGCATCAACTGCAATGCAGATTTGGACACGGCACAAAAAGTTCAAAGAGGGAGGCTTTCTATGCAGGGCAAAAGGATCTGAACGACCACCAGCATCGGAAGAGATGGTCGAATGGGTTTGCCAATATTGAAAATTTGTGAAATCATTCACAGAATCCACATACCTTTGAATTTCTCATTCAAATTTTGAGGAATAAATCTTATATTGCTCAACATTAAGCCTGTTCAGATTAATTTGCCTAGACTACGTAGTTTCTGGGATATTTACATCTCAAATAATATCAAATTTTTTGAAACACCCTGTGTGTGTATATATATATATATATATATATATATATATATATATATATATATATATATATATATATATATATATACACAGAGAGAGAGAGAGAGAGAGAGAGAGTGCTTTGTTTGGCTACTGTAAAAAGAGAATTTCTGGATATCAGTAATATCTGTGAGTCTATTTGGGTGTCTGCTTGTAAATCAGTTAATGTACAAATGTAACCAAAGGCTGTATTCTGTGCTAAATAAAAATTTCTAAATGCAGTAATTGTACTGCACACAGTCCTGACCTGCGCCGGTGCGGTAACCCTGTGTTTCGGTGCTCGTGTAGCTGGCTGTGCTGGGACTGGGGCTGCTGAGGTACTGAGTGCTGGAGGAGCTGCAGCGGCGTGGCTCTCTGAGGCTGGACAAGTTGTGTGAGTGGGACACACTCCGCTGCATGGACCCTGTACGAAAAAGTCGTGGCTGGGGAGGTGGCAGATCATCAAAATCCTCCTCATCTTCCTCCATCCTCACATCAGTCCTCTCGGGGCGACGCAATCCTGAGTGCACAGAGAAGCTGGAGCTCCGGCGAGCACCTGTGGCCGAGGTAGTGGCGTACTCCTGACGCAGACCTGAACATATGAGCAGGCATGCAACATGGATCCGAATATTCATTTAACCTCATGCATGTCTTGTTCTGTCATGCCTATAATCCATATCAATCAAAATGTTCAAATAATTATATATTAAAGCTGATGATTGTGTTAAAAAGTACATACTCTCCTCCTGTAGCCGGGCCATGACCTGGACATCAGTCATGTCTTGAAGTTTGTAGTCCATAGAGACTGAATCATCGTCCAGCTCTGAGATGCTGAACTCATTGTTCATGGAAGACTGTGGACTGACGGCAGCATGTGGACGACTGTAATCTAGTGAAATGACAGTGTTAATTTGGGAGCAAACTAGGATTTTACTAAACCATTCACACTTTACTACAGGGTGGTGATAATAGGGTTATGTGACACCTTTATGACAACTGACATAAACCTACAAAAACATTTAAAAAGGCTTATTCCAACTGCCACTTCTGTCACAGAGACTGCTTTTTTCAAGTGGCATACAGTGGTGTTCTAACAAACGTAAAGACTAATTTTGAAGCTCAGTGGACTTCTAGTAGGTTAAAGTCATATAATGATGACGTGACAAAAATTACTATAAAAATTTAGGGTCAGAAAGAAATATATATAATTCTGTTATTACAGTGTTATCATATTGCTATTAGTTTTCATAAATATCACAATATAAATAATTATTATACATACGGGACACATTTTCAATGGAATAAAAACATTTTTTTCACGGTCCAGTTTCCATCAAATCCTGCGCTCTAATTGGCTGGCGAGCGGGTCCGTATCCTACGGTACGGACCCCGGTTATGGACCTCTGGCGACTCGCTCATTCACAACACCAACAAACATAGTAGCATTTTTTGTCAACATTTATCTTTTTTTTAATACAATTTATTTATAAGTATCAAAAATCTTATAAATCTTTGCCAGCATTTCTCAGGAGAATAGCATTAATTTTACAGCATGGATAGCGATAACGACAGTGTTCACAGCAAAAGCGAGTTTTACTACCCTGAGGAAGAAGAAATAAAAGAAAACATTTCAGGAGAAAGCTAAAAACCTGTAACTTGTAACTTGTAACACAGTTTGATCTCATTAGTTAATGAGGCCCATTTTGGACCATGTTATCCTAATACATAATATTATGTTAGGTAAAAACTTTAAACCAGTACAATCTCTTCTTCAAAGTTTCACCAAATGGCTTTATTTATACAATATAAAGGTCATAATACTGTATAACTTTGGTCGAACAAAAACGCCGAGCAAAAACATGGCTGAATCCTGAATGACTCAGTTTTGTATAAATAGGGCACTACATAGGTGGCAAAACGTAGTTTTTTTCCTGCCATGGAAGTGCACTTGTAAACCGAGGAGGAAGCAATTAGCATTACAGCCGTGAATGAGGATTCAAAATGGCAGCTCGGCTCGGTTTTCCCTTTCGGGCGCTCTCGTTTTCTGTTAGAATTTGGTAAAGAAAAAAAATAATAAATTATTTACCAGCTTAAGGTCGGTCCGTATGGTGAAATACCATGACCTCGGCCTTGAATACTGACCTTGGCCCAGAGGGCCTCGCTCAGTACTTTCAAGACCTTGGTCACGGTATTTCACCATACGGACCTCCCAGCTGGTAAATAACATATATGTATTCTATTCCCTTCTGGTGGGTTTCATTCATTTGGTTTGACAGCATGAAATATTGTTAGCATATCGCTTATTCTACATGTATTACATCACTCCACCCACCCAATGGAGAATGAGAGTTGAATATGGTTTACGATACTGCATGGTTGTCAAGACAACATGTCACACGGCTGAGCTGATGCGAATATCCAATGAGAGAGCTTTCTGCTGTGCATGCGCAGAAGCATTTCTTTGTTCTCCGGTGGCGTAAAACTTCCACGCTAGCGAGTGACTGTGACAATTTATAAACAAACATGGCTGCCAGGTTTGCTTCTTTAAATATAGAAGATTTTGAAAGAATTTTGAAAGAGAAAGACGCATTGAACACCCGAAAGGAATGTGTATGTATAATAATAATAATAATAATAATAATAATAATAATAATAATAATAATATTGGCTGGCTTTTTTCATGGTATAGCAGACATATTCCATTCAGCTGACTTGTCTTTGACTTGCTCAATATCATGCTAGCTGAATGGAATATATCTGATATACCACTCAACACCATCCAACATTATGTAAACATCACATAATATCTAATAAATAATAGAAAGAACCTCATTTTACAAAAGGACCTGGAGATACATAACTCACTACGTCATGACATTGTCATAAGTATTGATAAAATTCTATTCAGTTAGAGTAACACCATAATAAGCAGCTGAGAGTCAACAACATACAGCCCAACTACATCTGGAAAACCACACAAACCAAGCCCAAAATATTTAGACACTGGAAAAAGGAAACACATTTGTCGTCTTTTTTTAGCATGGGAAACAAGGTCACTGTGATGCACACACATTTCTGATGTGCAGACAGAATCCACTCCTGTACATTCCAAATTGGCTATGTACATCATAGGCACACTTTGCTTTGTAAGTGTTGTTTGCAGAAATGTATTAGATTTAATTCTGATTATTTGCTATAAAATAAGAACTTGGTGGCCACGGAATATTTTAAGTCATTACGTCAACCAAAATGTTCATCTAAAAAAATTAAACCCTCTAATATGAATCAGAGCAGTTTATGGACAAATGGAAGCATAACATAACAGATTACTGATTAGCTGCTGGCGTTGTAGTTGTAGACATTCTGCATTGTGGTATATGAAGTGGGTCACATTTCTAGAATGTGGACCTCACTGACATTCTGATCATGGTTACAGTCAGGCTTGTAGTACTCGAGTCCAGGACTCGGACTCGAGTCCGATTCGTGCCCTAATTTTAAGGACTCATGACTTGACTTGGACCTGAGCACTGATGACTTGGACCTGGGCTCGGACTCGTGCATTAACTGCGTTCGGATTCGTAAATTGGAGATGAGGACTCTGATTTTTTTATTTATTTTTTGTAACATGCGATAATAATTTGGCATAAGATATTTATATCTCATTAATTTTTGTACTAATTTAATTCAAGAGTGTCACACCTGTGCGCCTTGGCGCGTGCATCAGATAGACTCTTGGGTGCGCTACAGACAGCGTGCACGCGCCGTAAACAACTCACACCTACACAGGATTAAGGCGCAATCAGCGCACCTGTATAAAAACTGTGAAAACACTTACTTTGCGAAGTACTGAGTTGCATTGCAGACGCATTACTGAGCCTTATTTCCTTGTTTAGTTTCCTGATCCCTGATTTCCTGTTTCTCGTCTGATTCTGCTGAGTCTACGATAGCCTGTTTGTACCTCGCTCGACCTATTGCCTGTTTCACCGTTTTACGATTTTGCCTGCCATTCTGGATTGTTTACCTGTCTTCACTTGTATTATATTAATAAACACACCTTCTACACTTGCATCCATCTCCCAACCATCTCTGACAGAATACTTCACACTCCCTGATAAAGAGAAGCACATTCACCTGTTCATACGTCATGTTCAGGAACAAACTAATGTTAATGGCACTAAAACAGCCACCGTCAAATGGTGCGGTTGGAGTGTTGGACTTGACTCGAAAATTTTTTTAAAGACTTGGACTTGAACACTGGGGACTCGAGATTGGACTCAGACTTGAGGTTTAGTGACTCGACTACAACAATGGTTGTTACAGCCCAGCTTACACTTATTGGAATAAGCTTTCATAAAGATGTGTGTAGGCTTTATGTCAGGCCCTGTTTACACTTGGTTTTAAATTACGTCTTCGGTGATCTGGTCACAAGTGGACAGCCGAGACACATTGCCGTTTATATCTGTATGTATCATGCACCGCCAAGGTGTCCAGCTGACCACTTGTGTTCAGATTTCGTCACTGCCTACATCACTTCTGCTAGAAGGTCACAGGGCCCCATGCACAGCTACATTAAAAATGTTAAACCTGCAACATATTGTAATCATTTTCTTGCACTTCAACCATGTGCATCAGTGCTCCTCTCCATTTTTTCAAGTGTTGGCGCGCTATCACCAAAACAACCACCACATCCTGCACTGACGACGTATTTTCCTGTTATGTCCTTGTCGGGGACGCATCAGGACGCATTGTGTTTACTCTACAAAATATACATGGTCAAATGTGTCCCATACCACCTCGGCATGATGGGATCACAATGTGTCTTGATGGTCATTTATACATGTATTTAGCTGTCCACTTGTGATCCAATCACCCAAGATGCATTTTAAAACCAAGTGTAAACAGGGCCTCAGTTGTTCATAGGGTTACACACAGACTCCATGTAGACTTATAAACACAAGCCCTTACTATTGAATAAGGTACTTTTACAGTGGTGCTTGAAAGTTTGTGAACCCTTTAGAATTTTCTATATTTCTGCATAAATATGACCTAAAACATCATCAGATTTTCACACAAGTCCTAAAAGTAGATAAAGAGAACCCAGTTAAACAAATGAGACAAAAATATTATACTTGCTCATTTATTTATTGAGGAAAATGATCCAATATTACATATCTGTGAGTGGCAAAACTATGTGAACCTCTAGGATTAGCAGTTCATTTGAAGGTGAAATTAGAGTCAGGTGTTTTCAATCAATGGGATGACAATCAGGTGTGAGTGGGCACCCTGTTTTATTTAAAGAACAGGGATCTATCAAAGACTGATCTTCACAACACATGTTTGTGGAAGTGTATCATGGCATGAACAAAGGAGATTTCTGAGGACCTCAGAAAAAGCGTTGTTGATGCTCATCAGACTGGAAAAGGTTACAAAACCATCTCTAAAGAGTTTGGACTCCACCAATCCACAGTCAGACAGATTGTGTACAAATGGAGGAAATTCAAGACCATTGTTACACTCCCCAGGAGTGGTCAACCAACCAAGATCACTCCAAGGGCAAGGGGTATAATAGTCGGCGAGGTTACAAAGGACCCCAGGGTAACTTCTAAGCAACTGAAGGCCTCTCTCACATTGGCTAATGTTAATGTTCATGCGTCCACCATCAGGAGAACACTGAACAACAATGGTGCGCATGGCAGGGTTGCAAGGAGAAAGCCACTGCTCTCCAAAAAGAACATTGCTGCTCATCTGCAGTTTGCTAAAGATCATGTGGATAAGCCAGAAAGCTATTGGAAGAATGTTTTGTGGACGGATGAGACCAAAACAGAACTTTTTGGTTTAAATGACAAGCGTTATGTTTGGAGAAAGGAAAACACTGCATTCCAGCATAAGAACCTTATCCCATCTGTGAAACATGGTGGTGGTAGTATCATGTTTTGGGCCTCTTTTGCTGCATCTGGGCCAGGATGGCTTGCCATCATTCATGGAACAATGAATTCTGAATTATACCTGCGAATTCTAAAGGAAAATGTCAGGACATCTGTCCATGAACTGAATCTCAAGAGAAGGTGGGTCATGCAGCAAGACAACGACCCTAAGCACACAAGTCGTTCTACTATGAATGGTCAAAGAAGAATAAAGTTAATGTTTTGGAATGGCCAAGTCAAAGTCCTGACCTTAATCCAATCGAAATGTTGTGGAAGGACCTGATGCGACCAGTTCATGTGAGGAAACCCACCAACATCCCAGAGCCGAAGCTGTTCTGTACGGAGGAGTGGGCTAAAATTCCTCCAAGCCGGTGTGCAGGACTGATCAACAGTTACCGGAAACGTTCAGTTGCAGTTATTGCTGCACAAGGGGGTCACACCAGATACTGAAAGCAAAGGTTCACATACTTTTGCCACTCACAGATCTGTAATATTGGATCATTTTCCTCAGTAAATAAATGACCAAGTATAATATTTTTGTCTCATTTGTTTAACTGTGTTCTCTTTATCTACTTTTAGGACTTGTGTGAAAATCTGATGATGCTTTAGGTCATATTTATGCAGAAATATAGAAAATTCTAAAGGGTTCACAAACTTTCAAGCACCACTGTACATATATTTTATACTAGCTATGATGTCTTCTGTTACTGACTCAGTTCCAAATTAGCTATGCTGTTGTGCCTCATAGAAGAATGGAAGATGGATGAGTATGGTGAGGCTTACTGTGAGTAGCCGTGTGATAGAGGAATGAGGGCGATCTCTCGGCCAGGCCACCACAACTCCTCCCAATGAGAGGTGACTGGAGAGAGCAGTGGCTGGATTGAGGAGATGGAACTAGATCAACAGACACATGAGACATGATTCATTGTAATGGATTTACCAGATTTCAACTCAGGTGATGAATGTGATAATATGGCCATCATGCTTTGTTAAAGTAATATGAACAGTCATTTTACTTGAGGTCTATATTTATGTCCATGATAACACAGTATTACTATAAATGCTTTTCTATAGAGAACACATGCTGATTGAGCCACTTCCATAAAGGATGTCACCAGAACCAATCAATACGTCTCACATTTCCCTAAGTCTGACAGAAATATGCTGAGTAGTATAGAAGGACATATGATAGCTGGGTTTTTTTTTTTCCTAGAGCACAAATCAATAAAGATGCTAATGCTTTGAACTTTGCCATTTGTATATTATCCTCGTGTACACTCCATATGTCAAATATTTCGGTAAATTAAAAATGGCATGCAATGCAGTATAAATAATCTACTGTCAATATGTAAGGGGAAAGGATAAAAAAAAGGAGATAATTATTTCTATTACTTTTTGAGTCTGTTAGTATAGCTGTAGTGATGGTGTTACCTGTTTGTTCAGTTAGTGCAGGTTTAGTAAGAGATTTAACTGAGGTGCTTAAGAAGGAAAGTCCATCTACAGGTCTGTATGATAAGGATGATGCACTGCCAGAGAGAGCTCCTCTCCATCTTTTGGCTAAGAAAAGAATGGAAAGGATATTAATTACTGTTCAGATTGTGGAGGATATATATATATATATATATATATATATATATATATATATATATATATACATGTCAACCTATACGGAATGTCCGTATTTTATACGGATTTGATTCAATAAACGTAGTATACGGGCGTACAAATAAAGTTATACGGATTCTTTAAAAAAAACTTCAATATTTATTGAGAGCTATAATCAATTCCCACGATGATAAACGCGTACTGTACACCACAGACAGCCAGTAAAGAGTCTTATGAAATCGCGCGTTATCTTGTGGTAGCGAGACTTCGTTCCACTTTTGATCATGTGCACACCGCGTTGCGAGAATCCCGCCAACCGTGAAGTCATAGACATATAAACATAGACGCCGCCTTCTGCGTAGAATCATACGTCATCCTCGCCGCCATATTGGATGGGGCAAAGTGGAGATTCTTCAGCCGTCTCTGGTATGGCGTCTAGACAGTAGCCGAGAATAAAGATGCCTCATTCATGTGCTGCGTTTAACTGTACCAACAGGTTTACCGTCCAAACGAGATCACATGGGATTACCTTTCACAGGTGAGACTGGAAAAATACTTTGTATTCATTCTGAAGGTTTATTGTTATTAATATTGAATAAAAAGTAACTGGGATATATCATTGCTAATTATCATTCAAATTTTAGGTAAATTATTTTAATCTCATCTCATCTCATTATCTCTAGCCGCTTCATCCTTCTACAGGGTCGTAGGCAAGCTGGAGCCTATCCCAGCTGACTACGGGCGAAAGGCAGGGTACACCCTGGACAAGTCGCCAGGAAATTATTTTAATTTGCATCTTATACGGATTTTATAAGGGAAATACGGATTTTGGAGGTTGGTTATACAGGTTTGATTGACCAAAGGTTGACATGTATGTGTATATATATATATATATATATATATATATATATATATATATATATATATGTGTGTGTGTGTGTGTGTGTGTGTGTGTAGGTGAGAACTGAGAATATTAAGCTTAAGCTTGCTGTTGTTCAGTGAATCAGGCTTTGGTCAGGGTACACGGTTTTAGCTTTTTTTTAATGGTTAAGAAGGAATGAGTGTAACTTTCCTGCCTTCCCATTTCTGCTGTTTATTCAACTGAAAAATGGAAAAAAAAGTAATATCATGCATTTCACATACAAAATTCAGCTAATTATGATTAATTGATAAGCAACTGGAGCTGTGTGCTTTTGCTATACCACAGAAAATTAGCCTAGCCACAAACTACATGAAAGCAAGCATTCACAGCCGCCCACAAGAACAAAGCGTTTTCAGTGAGTGGCTAAACAAAGCTGTATTCATAACCTTCCAGCACACGGCCAACCTTTGCTCAATCTGGCCTTTCAACAGCAACAAGAGCTCGAAAGCTAAACAGCAGATTCCTCTGTACACACATCTCATATTTATACATACACACATCCAAACTGATCGTAATGCCGTGCCTGTGCGTGGAAATGAAGCCAGCACAATGTTTCCCTCTAGTTTAACTGAAAGGGTTAATATAGTCATAGTTTCTATGGTAACCATCCTCTCTACCATGGCTGCAAAACACTGTCGAATATTTCAGGGTAAAAGAGAATTAAGGAAAGGAAAAACGTTTACAGCTTGGTTTCTCTGCTGCATAAATAGACTAATATGTTAACATTTATCGGGATTATTACTACTGATATGGATTATTACTGACGGGGATGAAGAGAGAGACGTTTTTAAAATGTTACATATGCAAACACACTCATATAAACGCTGTAATATTACATTAAGTAGTACTATACATAGTATAATGTCATCATATAAAATGGCCTCACACCAGTTCATATGCTGAACAATATACAAATTTCAAATGTAATACAAGACTTTTTTTTTAACAAGATACACTCATCTTGATGTATCAGAACATCTATATTATTCAGAACATCACCCAGTATATTATTCACAATCACGTGATTATATGCAAAGATAATGACACTTACATAAGTATCCAAGTTTATTACCCATGGTTCTAATTTTACATTCCTTGCGCTAGTCATGCTCTTCTTAAAATCACAGTACCACTGCCCATATTCCAGCACAATATAATACTGCTGATCCACAGTGCTGTTACATACTATAGGACAGGCTGATGATGCTGATGATTGCTCTCTGAGGTACCAGTGCCAATGCAGCAGTTTTTAACTGAAATATAATCAGTACATTAAATAACTTTGCAAAAAAAGATTAACAATCACCCTGACAACGCGCTTTAAATTAAACCGATTGCCACTGAAAGAGCATATTAAACATTTCCAGTTTTCCTCTACGAATATTAACCTCTTCAATTAGCCACAATCAGATGTGCTCAGCTCTTACATTCTTCTAGATCGAACATGAAGTGTGCGATGCAAAATCAAGAATACCGTACCCTGGTCTAGTCGGTAGCATAAGGAACGCTTTGCTGACTCCACCTCAGGCCCAGGGTTGTCGAATACATGTCTACACCACTGCAGAGGGCTGAGGGCTGACCGAGGGAACAGCTTTGCTTTTGGAGACAAATACAACCTGCAGATATAAGCCACAATTTCACCATGTTATTTGTGTTGCAGAATGTCTATGTATGATATAGGATGATGGAGACATCCAGGTGTTATAAAGAGAAATATGGAAGAAAGGTCGCCTAATTGTGTGATCATGTTATCTTATCACAATAAACACAGACACACAACCTTTAGAGCAAAACATCACAATAATATATTTCTATATATTATTCTGATGTTTTGTTATAAGTGGGAAGATATATATATAGATATATATATATATATATATATATATATATATATATATATATATAAAATGTTTTGATATAAGAAAATGTGAAAATATGTTTGATGTTTTGATATAAGGAAAAATTTTATATATATATATATATATATATATATATATATATATATATATATATATATATATATATAAGCTTGCCTGTGACCCTGTAGAACAGGATAAGCGGCTACAGATAATGGATGGATGTTTTGATATAAGAAAAAATTAGATTAGATAGATAGATAGATAGATAGATAGATAGATAGATAGACAGACAGACAGACAGACAGACAGACAGACAGACAGACAGACAGATAGATAGATAGATAGATAAAGCTTGCCTGCGACCCTGTAGAACAGGATAAAGCGGCTAGAGATAATGAGATTTTATATATATATATATATATATATATATATATATATATAGCTTGCCTGTGACCCTGTAGAACAGAATAAGCGGCTACAGATAATGGATGGATGTTTTGATATAAGAAAAAATTAGATTAGATAGATAGATAGATAGATAGATAGATAGATAGATAGATAGATAGATAGATAGATAGAGCTTGCCTGTGACCCTGTAGAACAGGATAAAGCAGCTAGAGATAATGAGATTATATATATATATATATATATATATATATATATATATATATATAAAGCTTGCCTGCGACCCTGTAGAACACGATAAGCGGCTACAGATAATGGATGGATAGATAGATAGATAGATAGATAGATAGATAGATAGATAGATAGATAGATAGATAGATAGATAGATAGATAGATAGAGCTTGCCTGTGACCCTGTAGAACAGGATAAAGCAGCTAGAGATAATGAGATTATATATATATATATATATATATATATATATATATATAAATAAAGCTTGCCTGCGACCCTGTAGAACACGATAAGCGGCTACAGATAATGGATAGATAGATAGATAGATAGATAGATAGATAGATAGATAGATAGATAGATAGATAGAGAGAGAGATTTTCTCCAGCACAGGCTTTGAGTCTGGGTTCTGTGATGTACACTATAACAAAAGACACCTACAAAAACACTTCAGCTATTGCTGGAAGAGGATCTGCATACAGTATTTCTCTCCTAACTAGGCCATGAGTGTAAATATCAGAGAATTATTAGGTCAGCAGTGATAATATACTGTTCCCTGTGTCCTATGTGATGGAACAGTATCAGACCTGACAATATAAAAATCAGTGCTGAATGAAGTGCCTTGGTTTGAATGCATTTAGAATGCAAAGCAATAAGGCAGCAGGCTAGTGAAAGAAAGCGGTGAGAAATGGAGCAGGGTTGCAGTACCAGCTGTCCTCGGACTCTCGGTCGATGTTGAGAAGAGAAAAGAGGTCTAAGGTTTCCAGCTCGTCCAGCAGTGAGCTCTCAGCCTCGCTCTGAGCGTGGAAACACGCGTACTGCTCCTCTCTATTGTGCATTTCCAATTGCGTGGGCTGAGCTGAAAGGCAGTGACTCCCTGAATAAACATGACCGCCGGCCGGGTTCGCAGCGCAGCTCTGGTTGGGGAATAGATGTCCGCTGTGGGTGTAGTTATTAGCTGCTCTCGTCCTTAGCTGCTCGTTTTGTCGCTCCAGTTTGCGCACGAGCTCCTGCAGCTTTTTCACCTCGAGCTCCGCGTCCATAACGGCGCTGTTCCCGTTAACGTCCGCCATCGCGTGCAGCTTCATCACAGCCGCCTCCATGGAGCAAACAATCAAAACCAGCGATTAAAAAATGAAGGAAGAAATACACAGCGACTCAGCGATGGCAGTGTTTGTAGTCAGTGCGTGTGCGTGAGGTTTGTCTGCTCAGCTCGAGGCGACATGCTGCTTCTTTCAGATGCTGTTCGGTTCGATGCCCCCCTTTCTCCTTCCTCTCCGTTTCACACACACACACAGCTACAGCAAGACACCTTAAAGTGAAGACACCCCGAGAGCCACAGACTGGGGGGTTGTAGAAATTATGTCACAGAATTTTCATATTTGGTCTATTTTAGCATGAAGAAGACTAATATATGTCCATCCATCCACTCATACAGTGGTGCTTGAAAGTTTGTGAATCCTTTAGAATTGTCCATATTTCTGCATAAATATGACCTAAAACATCATCAGATTTTCACACAAGTCCTTGGTCATTTATTTTTTGAGGAAAATGATCCAATATTACATATCTGTGAGTGGCAAAAGTATGTGAACCTCTAGGATTAGCAGTTAATTTGAAGGTGAAATTACAGTCAGGTGTTTTCAATCAATGGGATGACAATCAGGTGTGAGAGGGCACCCTGTTTTATTTAAAGAACAGGGATCTATCGAAGTCTGAGCTTCACAACACATGTTTGTGGAAGTGTATCATGGCATGAACAAAGGAGATTTCTGAGAACCTCAGAAAAAGCGTTGTTGATGCTCATCAGGCTGGAAGAGGTTACAAAACCTAAAGAGTTTGGACTCCACCAATCCACAGTCAGACAGATTGTGTACAAATGGAGGAAATTCAAGACCATTGTTACCCTCCCCAGGAGTGGTCGACGAACAAAGGTCACTCCAAGAGCAAGGTGTGTAATAGTCAGCGAGGTCACAAAGGACCCCAGGGTAACTTCTAAGCAACTGAAGGTCTCTCTCACATTGGCTAATGTTAATGTTCATGAGTCCACCATCAGGAGAACACTGAACAACAATGGTGTGCATGGCAGGGTTGCAAGGAGAAAGCCACTGCTCTCCAAAAAGAACATTGCTGCTCGTCTGCAGTTTGCTAAAGATCACGTAGACGCCAGAAGGCTATTGGAAAAATGTTTTGTGGATGGATGAGACCAAAATAGAACTTTTTGGTTTAAATGAGAAGCGTTATGTTTGGAGAAAGGAAAACGCTGCATCCCAGCATAAGAACCTTATCCCATCTGTGAAACATGGTGGTGATAGTGTCATGGTTTAGGCCTTTTTTGCTGCATCTGGGCCAGGATGGCTTGCCATCATTGATGGAACAATGAATTCTGAATCATATCAGTGAATTCTAAAGGAAAATGTGAGAACATCTGTCCATGAACTGAATCTCAAGAGAAGGTGGGTCATGCAGCAAGACAAAGACTCTAAGCACACAAGTTGTTCTTCCAAAGAATGTTTAAAGAAGAATAAAGTTAATGTTTTGGAATGACCAAGTCAAAATCCTGACCTTAATCCAATCGAAATGTTGTGGAAAGACCTGAAGCGAGCAGTTCATGTGAGGAAACCCACCAACATCCCAGAGTTGAAGCTGTTCTGTACGGAGGAATGGGCTAAAATTCCTCCAAGCCGGTGTGCAGGACTGATCAACAGTTACCGGAAACGTTTAATTGCAGTTATTGTTGCACAAGGGGGTCACACCAGATACTGAAAGCAAAGGTTCACATACTTTTGCCACTCACAGATATGTAATATTGGATCATTTTCCTCAATAAATAAATGACCAAGGACTTGTGTGAAAATCTGATGTTTTAGGTCATATTTATGCAGAAATATAGAAAATTCTAAAGGGTTCACAAACTTTCAAGCACCACTGTATATGTGACACATTAATTTTACAAAACACATTTTAAAAAGTCTCTTGATGGTCAAATGGATCAATATCTTAAAATCATATCAGAATCAGATTTTCACATGACATCATATCTGCCTCATTAGTTATTCAAAACTTTACTTGGTGGTCAACCAAAGCTCCGTTGACAAAGCATTTGTATGAAGAAGGTACATGAAAAATGCTTGACGCTTGCATTGTTTTACGCACTTTGGGATGAGATCCCTTCGACTGGTGCGGGAGTATGAGAGGACTTCCAGAAAACTGGCAGACATTTTAGCCAGAGAGGATCATTCTTTTTTGTCAACCTGGAATGGCCATCACTGAACAGAGGTGGGGGTCTAAGACATCATTTATCAGCCACCTACTATGCAGCCATCAGAATTCTGATTCTGATTCTATTATGATCCATGAGAGGATAAATACCTGATACTCCCTATTAGTCAGACAGAACTGAGGAAGCCTTTCGGATGAGAGGTGAAACGTTTTCAAGAATCTTCAAACAAGTCCAGTTGGTTTCTTCTACCACCCACAGATTGTTTTAGGTTGTTTGAACCGATCAAACTGATAAAAGTTTCTTCAGGGTTCTCCGTAAATAAACTAATAAAAAAGGGTGAATGAACACATGATTTCACAAAAAGACATCGGCAGCAGTGGTGTAGTGGTTAGCACTGTCGCCTCACAGCAAGAAGCTCCCGGGTTCAAGCCCAGCAGCTGGCGAAGGCCTTTCTGTGTGGAGTTTACTTGTTCTCCCTGTGTTTGTGTGGAGGTGCTCCGGTTTCCCCCAAAGACATGCAGGTTAGGCTAATTGATGGCTTGAAATTGACCGTAGATGTGAATGGTTGTTTGTGTCAGCCTTGCGATGACCTGGTGACTTGTCCAGGGTGTACCCTGTCTCTCGCCCATAGTCAGCTGGGATAGGCTCCAGCTTGCCTGTGACCCTGTAGGACAGGATAAGCGGTTACAGATAATGGATGAATGGACGTTGAGAAAAGTGGCTTTTGAACCTCTCACTGAAATTAAAGGGAGACAAGTCGAAGCATGCTCGAGTTTGCAGTGATCACTTGGTGAAAGGTTTGTATATCCCTCTCAGTGGTGTCGTTAGTGGTTTCCAAGTACTTTTCTTGCTGTATCATTATTTTATGGTACTTTTTTTTCAGTCACGAAGCGCTGAAGTCCCCAGCTGTTTCTTTGTTTCCTCCTCACTCCTCACAAAGTCCATATGCATGAAAGGCGCGACAAAATTCTTCCTCAGCCATACAGTTACAATGCACCGTGATCACTTCTCTGTCTTGTTTAACTAGGATCCAGGTCTTTAAAGGGATTTCTGATGATCTTTGTGAATGATTTACCTGAGAGATAAGAGTCAACACAAGTGAGAATCAAGCAAACTGTTGTTTGTTTACACTTCAACTTGCAGCGCTTCGTTGTAAAGACGCGAACAAAAAGCTTAAAAAAACATACTTACACGGGCAAAAACAATACAGGATTCATTCGGCAGTGACTTGATACCAAGGTCCTTTACCCAGCCACATACAAAAAAGTTGGAAGCCTCCATACTCTTCCACGCTTTCATCTGTTTTGCGGTGTAGAAGGATGTCTGCAACACCAGATAATTCAAGATGTCGGGGAACTCGACTGAAGGGTAGTTTTCAAGATCGTATGACAAATCATTCTTTCCCAGACTGTAGGGGTCGATTCCATTGCACATAGTAATCTTCTGAATATATTTAAAGCGAGCAGTGGCTTCTAGATTATGAGCATACTCTGATAAGTTATCGCTAGTTGTTTGCACTACGGCAGCTGTTTAGACCACCAGCTATTTCACTTCAAGTAAAACCGCTAAGAAAGGTCACGTGACTGAAATCCAGCAATTGCCAAGTACGTTCTCACATACAAGGAATTTGCTCTGGTGATTGGTGCTTGAACAGTTAAAATAGAAGAATTTAGCAAAGACAAAAAATAGCTATAAACACACAATAAGAAATAGAATAATCTGAAATATACAATTTTGAAAAGTGGACATAATTAAAATAGAACTAGAAAAGCACTCAGAGAGCGCAGACCTCCGCCAAGAATCCTTTAAAAAAAATCCGGGATCCAGAAAGTGATCCGGATCACCGCCAAAATTTAATGGATTGTTACTTGTGCCCAGTCACACCTCTGGAAAAAAATTTCAGAGCAATCCGTTCATAACTTTTTCCGTAATGTTGCTAACAGACAAACCAACAAACAAACAAACAAACAAACAAACAAACAAACCAACGCTACCGAAAACATAACCTCCTTGGCGGAGGTAATAATTTAGCCAGTAGGGGGATGTGCATGAGTTGTTGGAGTCCAAGCTGTACAGTCAGATAATACAGTATATCGGCTTATCAGAGAACAATCTATAGTTTTACTTTGATAAATTATTTAAGTTCACTCATTTTCTGCAGGTCATGTGTAAGGTGACATTGAGTGAGAGTTGGGGTAAACTCTAAACAGGGCATATACCCCACTGGGCTATCAGAGAGATAGACATTCACATATGGACAATTTAGAGTAGCCAGTTAACTGCATGTCTTTGGAATGTTGGAAGAAACCAGATCACCTGGAGGAAACCCATACAGGTAGAACATGCAAACTCCATACAATTGACTGGGAGGATTGAACCCAGAACCTGCTTGCTGTGAGGCAACAGTGCGAACCACTGCACCTCCATGCCCCCTACTATGTTAAAAGCAAATTGTTTTTGTAACTTAACAATAATATCCTGGTTTCCTCATACAAAATACTAAGTATTATTTTTGTAGACACTAAATAAAACATCAGACTGTTGTTAAACTAAATAATGAAAGCCTCAATTATTTTTGATATTTTTGCCAACCATCTTTACACTTAGAGATTCTTCACTTGTCCCCCTGCTGGAACTCTAAAAGGTTCAGTCACAGTTGATGTCCAATAAAGCATTAAGGAATCATTGTGTGGCAGCGGGGGCGTGGTCAAGCGTTGGTCTGTGACAGGAGGGTGGAGCCAGGGAAGGTGAGTGGCAGAATCGCTACACCTGACAGTAATTAACCTGTGTTTTGTGTGTGTTTTCCCAGTAAACCGCTCCCTATTTAAGGAGGCTGAGAGAGAGCAGAGGGAGCGCGACCCGGGATTGGAGGCTGAGTGTGTGTCTGTGTGCGTGTGTGCTTACGCCGTAGTATAACTGAAAAGTTGTTTAATAAATACGCTTTCTCTACCTCCAAACGTTGTCCTGCCGTCCTCTGTGCTCCACCCACACATTATCCATGCTACAGTGGTGCTGAAACCCGGAAAAGGTGGAGCACCAGTTCTGCAGCTCCATGGAATCCTCCCCATTCGCGGACTTGGTCCACGCCCTCGCCACGGCTCAGCAGAGCTAGCACCAGGCACTCGTCACGCTCCGAAAGGAGCAGGAGCGCCGCTTCGAAGCCCTGGTGCTGGCCCAGCAGGAAGACCGAGAGGCGTTCCGGCGGCTCCTCGCGTCGGCGGGGTCCACCAGCGCCCCGGCCGCGGGCCCGTCTCCCCTCACCTTGACCAAGATGGGCCCGCAGGACGACCCCGAGGCTTTCATCACCTTGTTCAAGCAGGTCGCCGAAGCCTCGGGGTGGCCAATGGAGCAGCGCGCGGCGCACCTCCTCCCCCTCCTGACGGGAGAGGCGCAGCTGGCCGCACTACAGCTCCCCGCTGACCGCCAGCTGGCCTACGCCGACCTTCGCCAGGCCGTCCTCCAGCGCGTGGGGCGCACGCCGGAGCAGCAGCGCCAGCGCTTCCGCGCGCTGCGGATGGAGGAAGTCGGCAGCCCATTCGCGTTCGGCCAGCAGCTCCGGGACGCCTGCTGGCGGTGGCTGAGGGCCGAAGATCGCGACGCCGAGGGAATCATCGACCAGGTGGCGCTGGAACAGTTCATCGCCCGCTTACCAGCCGGAACCGCGGAGTGGGTCCAGTGCCACCGCCCGGCGTCGCTGGATCAGGCCGTAGGACTGGCATCTGGCGGCTGTTCCGGCGGCAGGACAACAGATGACATCGTCTTCTCTCTCCTCTTCTCTCTCTCTGTCTCCCCCCCTCCTCCCATGTCCCATCCTCGCCCCATTCCCCCACCACGGAGGCGGGGGCCGGCTCCACCCCAGCCGGCCCGCCGCACCCGTGGTGCCCTCCCGTTTCTCCCTTCTGTGTCTGTCTCTCCCCCCCCTCAGGTGAGTGAGCCCCAGAACACAGCTGCAGAGGGAAGGCCCGGGCTGGTTTGCTGACGCTGCGGGGAACCGGGCCACCTGCAGCAACAGTGTGCAGCGATGGAGGTGGGGGCGGTGGTGCGGATCCCCGACGCGCCAGAGGCTGCCCTCGATCGGGCCGGAGTGTATCGCATACCGGTAAGTGTACAAGGGGCTACATATCAGGCGTTGGTGGATTCAGGCTGCAATCAGACCTCGATCCGCCAAAGCCTGGTGCAAGATGAGGCATTGGGGGGAGCACAAGGGGTGAAGGTGTTGTGTGTGCACGGGGATATTCACAGCTACCCGTTGGTGTCGATCCACATATATTTCAGAGGGGAAAAATCGATAGTGAAGGCGGCGGTTAATCCTCGCCTTACCCACTCTTTGATCTTGGGGACTGATTGGCCGGGATTTCGGGGTTTAATGGCACGCCTAGTAAAGAGTGGGTCCTGCCGGTTGACGGGGGAAGGTCCCGGTGTCGCTTTGGCTGGAGCTGCGGTCGCAGAGCCGTCTACGTCATCTCTGCGACAGAGTGAGGAGCTGCCGGCCCCTCCTCTTTCTATTGGGGAATCCCTCGCGGATTTCCCACTGGAACAATCGCGAGACGAGACTCTGCGACACACATTTGACCAAGTGAGAGTAATCGATGGTCAAACGCTCCAGCCGAACGCCACCCCGTCCTTCCCCTATTTTTCCATTTTGAAGGATAGGTTATACCGAGTGACGCAGGACACTCAGACGAAAGAGCGAGTCACCCAGTTGTTAATTTCAAAGAGCCGCCGGGAATTGGTATTCCAGGCGGCTCACTTTAATCCCATGGCTGGACACCTCGGGCAGGATAAGACACTCGCCCAGATAATGGCCCGATTCTATTGGCCGGGGATTCGCGGCGACGTCCGTAAGTGGTGTACGGCGTGCCGCGAATGCCAGTTAGTAAATCCAGCGGCCATTCCAAAAGCGCCCTTGCGCCCCCTACCATTAATCGAGACCCCGTTCGAAAGAATTGGGATGGATCTCGTCAGGCCATTAGATCGGTCAACACGAGGGTACCGCTTTATATTGGTTCTGGTGGACTATGCAACGCGATACCCGGAAGCGGTGCCTCTTCGCAATATCTCAGCACGCAGTATTGCAGAGGCCCTCTTCCACGTCATCTCCCGGGTTGGAATCCCGAAAGAGATTCTGACTGACCAAGGCACCTCGTTTATGTCACGAACACTGAGCGAACTGTATGGGCTACTGGGTATTAAGCCGATCCGCACCAGCGTTTATCACCCACAGACGGACGGTTTAGTTGAACGGTTCAATCGCACCCTCAAGAATATTATCAAAAAATTCGTAAGTGAGGATGCACGTAACTGGGATAAGTGGCTCGAACCCTTGTTGTTTGCAGTGCGAGAGGTCCCCCAAGCCTCCACGGGGTTCTCCCCGTTTGAATTATTATATGGGCGTAAGCCGCGCGGCATTTTAGATGTACTGCAGGAAAATTGGGAGGAGGGACCTTCACAGAGCAAAAACGAAATTCAGTACGTTATGGATCTGCACGCAAAACTCCACACGCTCACCCACCTAACTCAGGAGAATTTGCGGCAGGCCCAGGAACGGCAAGCCCGCCTGTACAACAAGGGCACACGCCTTAGAGAGTTCACTCCGGGAGATAAGGTACTCGTCCTGTTGCCCACGTCGAGCTCCAAATTAATCGCCAAGTGGCAAGGACCCTTTGAGGTCACATGGCGAGTCGGGGACGTCGACTATGAGGTTAGGCGAACGGACAGGGAGGGGGCACTACAGATCTACCACCTCAATCTGCTGAAACTCTGGAACGAGGAGGTCCCCGTGGCGTTGGTGTCGGTAGTTCCGGAGAAGGCGGAGCTGGGGCCGGAGGTCCAAAAAGGGTCATTGGCATCACGTACCTCTCCGGTCCCCTGTGGAGACCACCTCTCCCCGACTCAACTCACGGAGGTCGCCCAGTTGCAGGCCGAGTTTTCGGATGTGTTCTCGCCCCTGCCCGGTCGCACTAACCTCATAGAACACCACGTAGAGACGCCCCCGGGGGTGGTAGTGCGTAGCCGTCCTTATAGATTACCCGAACACAAAAAAAAAGTGGTTCGGGAAGAACTTCAGGCCATGCTCGAAATGGGCATCGTCGAGGAGTCCCACAGTGACTGGAGCAGCCCGGTGGTCTTGGTTCCCAAGGCCGACGGCTCAGTCCGGTTCTGTGTGGACTATAGAAAAGTCAACACGGTGTCTAAATTCGACGCGTACCCAATGCCTCGTATTGATGAGCTGCTCGATCGACTAGGCACGGCTCGCTTTTACTCGACACTGGATTTGATGAAGGGATATTGGCAGATCCCCTTGACTCCATTATCCCGAGAGAAAACGGCCTTTTCCACACCGTTCGGCTTACACCAGTTCGGCACACTTCCGTTTGGGCTGTTTGGGGCGCCCGCTACGTTTCAGCGGCTGATGGACCGGGTCCTCCGGCCGCACACCACCTATGCGGCCGCTTACCTAGACGACATCATCATTTATAGTAATGACTGGCAGCGGCACCTGCAACACCTGAGGGCCGTCCTTAGGTCGCTGAGGCAGGCGGGACTCACTGCCAACCCGAAGAAGTGTGCGATTGGGCGGGTGGAAGTATGGTATCTGGGCTTCCACTTGGGCAACGGGCAGGTGCGTCCCCAAATTAATAAGACAGCAGCGATTGCAGCCTGCCCGAGGCCCAAGACCAAAAAGGGGGTGAGACAGTTCCTGGGGCTGGCTGGCTACTATCGTAGGTTTATACCTAATTATTCGGACGTCACCAGCCCGCTGACTGACCTCACTAAAAAGGGGGCGCCAGATCTGGACCAGTGGACGGAGCAGTGCCAGCGGGCTTTCTCTGAGGTAAAGGCTGCACTGTGTGGGGGGCCACTCTTACACTCCCCTGACTTCTCTCTCCCTTTTTTGTTACAGACGGATGCGTCAGACAGAGGGCTGGGGGCCGTTTTGTCCCAGCGGGTGGAGGGGGAGGACCGCCCGGTCCTATACATCAACCGCAAGCTGTCAGTGCGTGAGGGGCGCTACAGCACAATTGAGAAAGAGTGCCTGGTGATCAAGTGGGCGGTCCTCGCCCTCCGTTACTACCTGCTGGGGCGCTCTTTCACCCTCTGTTCGGACCACGCGCCCCTCCAGTGGCTCCACCACATGAAGGATGCCAACGCGCGGATTACCCGTTGGTATCTGGCACTCCAACCCTTCAACTTCAAGGTGGTCCACAGGCCGGGGGCGCAGATGGTCGTGGCGGACTTCCTCTCCCGTCAAGGGGGGGGGGGGAGTCGGCTGCGGGCCGGACGGGCGCCCGGCCTGAGTCGGGCGGTGGGGGTATGTGGCAGCGGGGGCGTGGTCAAGCGCCGGTCTGTGACAGGAGGGTGGAGCCAGGGAAGGTGAGTGGCAGAATCGCTACACCTGACGGTAATTAACCTGTGTTTTGTGTGTGTTTTCCCAGTAAACCGCTCCCTATTTAAGGAGGCTGAGAGAGAGCAGAGGGAGCGCGACCCGGGATTGGAGGCTGAGTGTGTGTGTGCGTGTGTGCTTACGCCGTAGTATAACTGAAAAGTTGTTTAATAAATACGCTTTCTCTACCTCCAAACATTGTCCTGCCATCCTCTGTGCTCCACCCACACATTATCCGCGCTACACATTGATGAACCCTTTTCTTATAATAATAAGTTTTTTAACATCTGGTGGTGTCATCTCACAGAAAGAAGATTCTGTGTTCAAGCCCAGCAGCCAACAGGGGCCTTTCTGTGTGGAGTTTGCATGTTTTCCCCATGTCTGTGTCAGTTTCCTCTGGGTGCCCCAGTTTCCCCGACAGTCCAAAGACATGCAGGTTAGGTTAACTGGTGGCTCTAAATTGACCGTAGGTGTGAATGTGAGTCTGAACGGTGGTTTGTCTCTGTGTGTCAGCCCTGCAATGATCTGGCAACTTGTCCAGGGTGTACCCCACCTCTCGCCCATAGTCAGCTAGGATAGGCTCGAGCTTGCCTGCAACCCTGCACAGGATAAGCGGTTATGGATAATGGATGGATGGATTTTTAACATCTGTTCATTACTCATCCTGTGAATGGAACATGATTTGCACATTGTGCATACGCCCATATCTGTTAAGCTGTTTGCACTATTTCTGCTTGTGCGTTTTTGTATGGGGTGGTGTAGTGGTTAGCACTGTTGCCCCACAGTAAGAAGGTCGTGAGTTCGAGGCCAATGGGGGCCTTTTTGTGTGGAGTTTGCATGTTCTCCCTGTGTCTGCGTGGGTTTCCTCCGGGTGCTCCAGTTTCCCCCATAGTCCAAAGACATGCAGGTTAGGCTAATTGGTGGCTCTAAATTGACTGTGAGTGTGAATGATTGTTTGTGTCTTTGTGTCAGCCTTGCAATGACCTGGCGACTTGTCCAGGGTGTACCCCGCCTCTAGCCCATAGTCAGCTGGGATAGGCTCCAGCTTGCTTGTGACCCTGTACAGGATAAGTGGCTACAGATGATGGATGGATGGCTGTTTTTGTATGTGTGTGCCTTTCTTTAATCATCATCATCATCATCATCGGTCGACTGCGTGACACAATCTTTCGTAACTGGGTCTTGTCCATCATCGCTTGACCCATTTTGCCAAGGAGTTGGCCAGTATCCCTAACTAGGGTGTCTAGATAAGTGATAGGTCTGGCTCCTCAATTTGAGCAAGGTAGTCTCCAAAGAATGGTGTCAGAGGCTACTTGATTTTTTTGCTCTGAAGCTGTGGCCAGTGGACCGGGCTCTTCTTTGGGGCAAGGTGGTGGAGATTGGAAGGATTTCTCTGTAGATCTGAGATTTGGTGGGGTGGGCTTTCCAGGAAAAGTTCCATATCCTCATCAGTAGCTTGGTGTAAGTGCTATCAAGACATTTTTCTAGTTCCTTGTTGATGATCCATGTTTCTGCTCCATAGATAAGGATGCTCTCTATACAGGCTCGGAAGAAACTGATTTTAGTGGATATAGGAATGTCTGCTTGCCAGATTTGATGGAGTTTATTGCATATGTCCCATGCCTGACCTTTCCAAGACTGAAAGTCCTTTCTGCTGTCATGATCAATGAGCCCAGGTATTTTAAGTCAGTGACCTCTTTCAGGTCATTGTCACTCATTGAGTGAATGGGCTGACGGTCTGCATCTTTACTGATGGTCAAAAGTTCTGTCATCTTGGCATTAAGTATAAGACCAACTTTTGCAGCAGCTTCCTCCAGAGAAGAGAGGAGCTCCTGTGCTGAAGTTAGGAGCTCAGATATTAGAGCAATGTCATCAGCGTAATCCAAATCAGTAAGGTATTTGGAGCTTTGTCTTCCAGATCTTCTATCTATGGTGAGACCTTTTGTGGGGATGGAATCAACTGATTGCCTGAAGATGTAGTCTACCACAATCACAAAGAGAAATGGAGCAACTGTATCTCCTTGGAGGATGCCTGTAGTGGTTGTAAATTCCTTCGTAGGGCCATATGAGGTGTTGACAAAGCATGAGGGGTTGTCAGACATCACTGCAGTGACCTCTATTATCAGGTCTGGAATTCCATAGTTGCAGAGGATATGCATCATTGCTTCCCTGTTGACACTGTTGAAGACTTTACAAAAGTCCACAAATATGACAGAGGCTCTCCTCCTGATGACTTTAAGTTCTTCAATAATCCTTGCATCTGTGGTGTCTGTGGTAGAGTGGATCTCCCTTTACAAAAGCCATTTTGGTTCCTTCAAAGAATAGGTTTGATGTGGCAATGTTTGGTTAAGTAGAAGAGAGTTATAGATTTTTGATGCAATGGCTGATAGAGCTATTCCATGATGTTTTTCGGGTAATCGTAGGTTGCTCTTCTTTGGTTTTGGGCAAATACATGACTTGGAGAAAGTGACTGGCTTATTCCCCTTGAAGGTTTCGTTGCTGAATTCATATAATTGTTATTTGAAGAGGGGATTCTTCCATATGATGGCAGGAACGTGATCAGGTCCAGGAGATTTGGAATTGTTGATCTTTAGGAGGCAAGGTCCTAGCTCAGCATTGGTGAATGGGTTGGTGTTAATGGGGAGTGGGTCAGAAACTTTTTGATTGTAGAAAGGGTCACTCAGGTCTACAGGATTTTGCTTGGTATTGTGATAGAACCATGTGTCCAGGTGCTCTTTTGCAGTTGCCCCTTTGAGCTTCATGACCAGGGAAAATGTTCTCTTAGTCAGTTCACTGAGGGCTTGCCAGGCAGCAGAGTGTCTTTTTTTCATGGTGTGCCTTTTCAAGTTCTTCTATTTTAGACTCGAGTTGTTGTTTGAGGGTTGTGTTGTAGGCTCCATCAAGGGCTGATTTAGTAGCTTCTAACTTAGCCTGGGAGCCTCTGACAGGGCAAAAGTGATGTGCCTGAGTTGCTTTTCACAGAGCATTTCTTGCTTCTACAACCTCAGTTTTCTCTGAGATGGAGCCTGTCTTTTTTCCTCGCTTGGGAATGGTTTTGAGTGCGACTTCTCTGTTTGCAGTAATTAAGAGATCATATTTCTCAGAGACGTCTGGTTCTGGGCGGCACGGTGGTGTAGTGGTTAGCGCTGTCGCCTCACAGCAAGAAGGTCCGGGTTCGAGCCCCGTGGCCGGCGAGGGCCTTTCTGTGCAGAGTTTGCATGTTCTCCCCGTGTCCACGTGGGTTTCCTCCGGGTGCTCCGGTTTCCCCCACAGTCCAAAGACATGCAGGTTAGGTTAACTGGTGACTCTAAATTGACTGTAGGTGTGAATGTGAGTGTGAATGGTTGTCTGTGTCTATGTGTCAGCCCTGTGATGACCTGGCGACTTGTCCAGGGTGTACCCCGCCTTTCGCCCGTAGTCAGCTGGGATAGGCTCCGGCTTGCCTGCGACCCTGTAGAACAGGATAAAGCGGCTAGAGATAATGAGATGAGATGAGACGTCTGGTTCCTCTTCCAGTTGATCAAGTAGGGCAGAGAATCTGTTGTGCACAGCGACCGCATTATCTTCGAAGAGGATTGGATCTGATGTTACTTTTTCCTGTCTATGGTATTTATGGGGTCTCGAGCTGGAGCTCTGTTTTGCCTGTAGCTGATTTGACAGGTGCAGGAGACAATATGGTCTGATTTGACACTTTTGAATGAGGTGTAGGCTCTGCACTTCTTAACAGAGTTTTGCCACTTCTTTCTGACAAGAATGTAATCCAGCTGCCCAAGGTTGGTTGTGGCTGGTTCTGGAATTTGGTCTTGGCAGCAAATAGGTTGAACTGCTCCATAAATCTATGAAGCATTTGCCATTCTTGTTGGATTCTTGGTGTTAGGCAAATTTATGCTTTTCTGGACCGAGTTTGGTGTTGAAGTCTCCCCCTGATGATGTGTAGGTTATAGGCTGGGATTGTAGATACAATTATTGATAGATCTCTATAGAACAGAGTCGCCTCCTTCATGTTCATTTTCTGGGGTATAAGTTGGACTATAGCAGCATAAAATAGTTGTTTCTGGATTGCCAGTGAGTGTCATGGTCATTATCCTTTCCTTCCATTTTTTGATGTCGTTGCATGCTCTGTAGGCTCTCAGAGAGTGAAAGTACCCAATGCCTTGGATGGTGGAGTTTTGGCTGTTCTTGCTAGCTGAGGCAGTGATGAGTGTATGCATACATGTCAACCTATACGGAATGTCCGTATTTTATATGGATTTGATTCAATAAACGTAGTATACGGGCGTACAAATAAAGTTATACAGATTCTTTAAAAAAAAACTTCAATATTTATTTCGAGCTATAATCAATTCCCACGATGATAAAAGAGCGCATAACATTTACAAACGTACTGTACACCACAGAAAGCACAAACAGCCAGTAAAGAGTCTTATGAAATCTCGCGTTATCTTGTGGTAGCGAGACTTCGTTCCACTTTTGATCATGCGCACACTGCATTGCGAGAATCCCGCCAACCGTGAAGTAACATTTTGTTTGAAACGCGTATTTCCACCTGAGCGACTTTCACTAGCGACTGAAAAGATTCTGAATGGGCACTCCAGCAAGATCAACACAGACACTTGCTGTGACATGCAGCCTAGTGAGGTATTGGTGCAGACTGCTAAAAAAGCTGTCATGGAGTACAATTCAGAACATTAGAGTGACACTTTGTGTTTTTGTCAAACATTGGAGCTTTGTATTCATTCTGAAGGTTTATTGTTATTAATATTGAATAAAAAGTAACTTGGATATATCATTGTTAATTATCATTCAAATTTTAGGTAAATTATTTCAGTTTGCATCTTATAAGGATTTTATAAGGGAAATGCGGATTTTGGAGGTTGGTTATACAGGTTTGATTGACCAAAGGTTGACATGTATGTGTATGCATGTTAATCTTTTCTTGTATGCGGGCTTTATGATGGAAATTCCGGTGCTCTTGAAGGCAGATTATGTCTATGTTGTATTGCTGAGCAAGGAAGGCAGTTGGGTTGGCATGGGGCGGCCTTGGGCTGAGGTGCCCTTGAGCAAGGTACCGAACCCCTGACTGCTCCCCGGGCGCTCTGGTGTGGCTGCCCACTGCTCTGAGTGTGTGTGTGTGTTCACTGCTTCAGATGGGTTAAATGCAGAGGATGAATTTCACTGTGCTTGAAGTGTGCATGTGACGAATAAAGGTTTCTTCTTCTTAAGTTCATACTTTTTGGGTTGGGAGGCAAGAGTTCTGGTGTTGAGGGTGCTGATGATAAATGGTGTCTTGCGACAAACAAATTTTTCCAGGGATACTTTATCTTGAGCAAAGCTGAGTCTCCCAATTGGCTTTGGAACCAACCCATCATTGAATATGGTAGGAACCATATTTGACATAGATGTCCCAGGAAGCGCACACAAGAAATTTGCCTGAGTAAAATTTACTCAAATTGAAGAAAATTTTATTCTATGCCAGATAACATTTGGTCCCTCTCTAAAAAGAGGAAAAATTATTATTTTGATAGACCTGTTTTTTTTTTCAGTCAATTCTCCTCAATTCACTGTTAATATTTTACTCTTTGTTGTGGTATTTGACTCTATTCAGTGTGTCTTGAAATTAACTTTTGTACTATTTTACTCAGTTCAGAGCCACAACCAACTCTGTTACTCTGTTATACAATTACTCTATAATTTTGCCCCCACTCCAACTGCAAATTTTACTCTCTAAACTCAAAATAGAGCAAAATGAACTATGTTTGAGATGTCTGTGAAGATTCTCAATCATCCAGGTCATAGTAAACTGTGGGTGGTAGAAAAGGGCAACTGGACTTGCTTGAAGATTCTTGAAAACGTTTCACCTCTCGTCCAAAAGGCTTCCTCAGTTCTGTCTGACTAATAGGGAGTATCAGATATTTATCCTCTCCTGGCTCAGAATCAGAATCAGAATTCTGATGACCAGCTCATCTAAGGTGTCAGCTGTTTTCGGGGACTCACAGGAGGACAGAGAGAGTCAGATTGCCATTGATCACCCTAACGGGCAATCCTTTGATCACCCTAATGACTCGCCATCCACACCCAGCCTCCAGCGACCCACACCAACATGATGCCTCAGTGACACCTTAGATGAGCTGGTCATCAGAATTCTGATTCTGATTCTGAGCCAGGAGAGGATAAATATCTGATACTCCCTATTAGTCAGACAGAACTGAGGAAGCCTTTTGGACGAGAGGTGAAACGTTTTCAAGAATCTTCAAGCAAGTCCAGTTGCCCTTTTCTACCACCCACAGTGAACTATGTTTGAGGAAAATACTTTTCCTATATTCTTATAAAAACTCTGGAAAAATTGCTCAGTCATTTTTCATGTGCAGGGGCTTGAACGCTGGTGCTATGTTGTAGTGTCATCGTAATCTTATCAATGGCTGTTTCATGCTGAGGGTGCAACTACTTCAGTGGTTGATGGATGGTCATTGACTTGGAGGGAGCTCATCCATGCCTTAGCCTTAGTGAGAGGTTGTGATTCCCATGGGGTGTCCATCCACCTTGCCTCTTTATTAGGGTGCATGATGGCCATTGGCTCACATTGAGCTCATCTGTCCTTTGACAAGTTTTGCTTTTTGTCCTGCCGGGTGTCATGCCACCCTCCTCACCAGGTGATACCCAGTGGGGGGGGGGGGGGGGGGGGGGGGGGGCGGCGGCGGTTT
The DNA here is from genome assembly GCF_027579695.1 of Neoarius graeffei. NCBI lineage: Eukaryota > Metazoa > Chordata > Actinopteri > Siluriformes > Ariidae > Neoarius > Neoarius graeffei. The sequence continues at coordinate 56,682,014 of NC_083577.1, read as the reverse complement.
AGACATTCATGCAGTGGTGCTGGGTTACAATGTTACCAGTAACAAAGTCAATGACTCTGACCTGCCTTTCTTTAACTGCATGTTTGGAGATGCTCTGACCCAATAATCTAGCCATCATAATTTGGCCCTTGTCAAAGTCACTCAGATCCTTACACTTGCCCATTTTTCCTGCTTCCAACACATCAACTTCAAGAACTGACTGTTCTCTTGCTGCCTAATATACCGCACCCCTTGACAGGTGTCGCTGTAATGAGATAATCCATGTTAATGACTTCACCTATCACTAGTCATAATGTTATGGCTGATCGACATATATGTTTACACCAATGGTTTGGGAGAAACAGTATTTCAATCCCATCTATGTCCTGTACAGATGGCAGAATTGACAATAAAGTTGACTTGAACTTGAACTAAGAGTCTACCTAGTAGTATAATCTTATATGGTGTTTTATTTTTTTTTATTTATAATGGCATAGTGTGTAGAACAATTCAAACATACATTAAGTAAAAAAAAAAAATCAAATAAAAAAATATATAAATAAACCCTTTTGTTAAACTGGATTAGCTTGGTCTTTGGAAATTATATATTTAAACACCAACTTACTCATAGATTTTTTTGTATTTTGACTATTTTCTACATTGTAGAACAATATTGAAGACATCAAAACTATGAAATAACATATGGCACATGTATGGAATTACGTGGTAAACAAAAAAGTGTTAAAAAAAACATGTTTAATATTTTAGATTCTTCAAAGTAGCCACTGTTTACCTTGATGACACTTTGCACACTACTGGCATCATCCCAGCTTCATGAGGCAGTCACCTGGAATGTTTTTCAATTAACAAGTGTGCCTCGTCAAAAGTTAATTAGTGGAATTTCTTGCTTTCTTAATGCGTTTGAGATCAAACAGTAAATAGTAAATAATAAAAAGTACAATAAATAGCCCTATTCCACAACCAACTAAGTATTCCACAATTCAATGACGTTATGTATAAGGAAATAAAATAAAGACATAGATTCCCTCCCATATGCTATGCATTTTCAACAGATCCACCACCCAAACTGTCTTTTTTGCATCTTAAATGAATAATTATTTTTAATAAAACCCCTGGGTGAGTACTTTTGATATGCATACAAAACTGTGTTGCTTTCCTTCACCATACCAAACTATTTTAACATCATGTAAAATTCCTTCATGTCTGTATGCTTCATGGATTTGCAGTAGTTTTGTCCTCAGCGATGCCATTGACCTAAAGGACAAAAAAGTGTTTGTTTTAAATACTGCTATTATAATTTCAGTGTAAACATGTGAAAAGCATTTTGTCTTACCCTTGGTGGCATCAAAGCAGTCCTCACAGTGCACATTGCGGCGGTACAACCACATGTTGTCCCCTGCCTTAAGGTGTCCAAGAGGACTTTGACAAACATCACACTAGAGTATAGGAACAGAGAGTGTGAGAACATGCTGAAGTTTAACTGCCAAACAAAATGCTAATTTAAACACAATACTGTTTACCTGCTAAGTTTGAATTAAAAACCTAAATAATCTTTGAATATCATTATTATATTACATTATATCACAGCATACGGTCGGTGAATTTACATTCATGTGTTCCTTGTTTCGATAGTAATAACTCATTCACAGGGTTCACATAATTTATGTCTATAAACACACGCGCGCATGCATACACACACACACACACACACACACACACACACACACACACACACACACACATATATAATAGTCAGACAGTATTTGTTTATATTTGGAGGCTACTTTGCAAAATTTGCAAAGTCTTGTTTTTGGTAATAATATACAAGTTCAGATATTAATCTGGACTTGTAATGTTTGTAGGCTGCTGTTTCATAGTTAATTATGCAGGAGAACTTTGTGCATAAAAAGAGCCCTGAAACCACATATAGGAAATTGGTATAAAAGTATTATATCATTAATATGCAATTATTATATCCATAATAGGTGTTATTTGTGGCACACAACCTTTTTACTCAGGTCATACATTAGATACCCATTTAACCCTAAAAGGACCTAAACTACTGAGTGGGATCAGTTCGAACCTCAGAGGTGGTGTGCTGCTCAGTCTATTCAACCGACATAACTTTTTGCTTTTAGGAGTTTGTTACTCTATAGATTCTTTATCTAAAAGTATGTTTGTTTCAAGATTGATGAAAAAGTGTTTAACAAGGTGACTGATTTTCTGTTGGGGTCCCATAACTCTGTGAGATTTGTTGCAAAAATATTTCAGCAAGCTAGTCGCTTCGTTGTGTGTCTATCTTTGCCTATCTGTATGTTTGCATGCTTGTCTCAGATGTCTGCCATAATTAAGAATATAACTCTTTCTTACAAATTGTAAATAACTAGTGAACCTGTTAGTTATAGAGTTACTGAAATGTCTGATGCTTATCTGTCCATGCACTCTCCATACACAACCACATACCACAACAGATCCTTGCACCTATGCTTTGTGCTAATACGCTAATGCTTAATAACAATGTGTCCACATACCAACTCTTCAATAAAAAGCTGGGATAAGTGATTCCTTATTTGAATAAAAGATTTTATAAGACAAAATTTGAAATCTGCACATGTCAAATATAATATTTAGAATTAGAAGTATCATTCGTTTTTTACTTATTCATTAATATGGAATATGGGGTGTAGGGGGCTCTGAGTAGAGGGGTAGTCACTTGGTTGATGTCTGCTGCACCCGAACCGACCATCAGTAGGGTGGACATGCACCTCGGCCCTCACTCATCCCCTAAACTCTCATGTGCTGGCTCCAAGCGCCACACCCCGGTACACCGCTTCAGCAGGCGGGCTAAACCACGTGAGGGGACAGGGACAAGGACAGTCTGTAAAACCTACAGCTCTGTGGTCACCACAGCCGTCTTAGTCTGCTGAGCCACTGTGGAAGGATACTGAGCCTAAGGAGTGAAGTTGGTTCCAACAGAAGTTGGCTGCGTGAACCAACCGTCACTATAAACCTACCGAGTGCAGGTGGGAAGGAAAGGAAAGGAAAGTTCTGCAGCGATGGAGAAGAGGCGAAACGACAGGTGTTAGATGGCACTGGGAGTCGCAGTCTCGACTCCGCATGTAGGTGGCTCAGACGTGATGGTCGTCTGTCTGCTGACCTGAGACAACAGCAACACTCAGCAACATCCTGAGTGACCAAGCAGCCCTTTTTTGGGACAGCGCTGCTTGCTCTGAATAGAGAAGGACCTAGAAAAGGTGGTCTAAAAATTGCTTGTCTCACTATACACAGCAAATTCCTCAGTGTTGAATTAACACCCAGAGTGTTTATATTGGTCCAATTGGACCAATATAAACACTCTGGGTGTTAATTCAACACTGGGGAATTTGCTGTGTAGCCAGGTTGGCTCGCCGCGGCCAACAGGCATCTCTCTAAAACGGTAAAACAAACATAAGAATGAAGAGTAGTACTATGCTTAAAGTGGCCTGCTGGAATGTTCGCACAATGCAGGACTCAAACGACAGCAACCATCCACAGAGACGCACAGCTCTTGTCGCCAGAGAACTAGCCAGACTGGACATTGACATTGCAGCAGTTAGTGAAGTTCGTTTTGCAGAACAGGGCTGTCTGACAGAACATGGTGCAGGGTACACGCTCTACTGGTCTGGGAAAGGGAAAGATGAAAGACGGTTATCTGGTGTGGGCTTCATGGTAAAGACTTCCATTGCCAACAAGCTTCAAAATCTCCCGTTCGGACATTCCGACCATCTTATGTCCCTCCGTCTACCACTACGTGAAGACAAGTTTGTCACCCTGATCAGTGCCTATGCTCCTACACTCCGAGCAGATCCTCTCACAAAAGAAGTGTTCTACTCAGAGCTGAGGAACCTCCTCAGCAAAATCAACGTAGCAGACAAGGTTGTTGTCATGGGAGACTTCAACGCCAGAGTGGGTAGAGACTCAGATGTATGGCCAGGTGTACTTGGATGACACGGGGTGGGTAACTGTAATGATAATGGACGACTGCTTCTTGAGTTGTGTGGAGAACATGGTCTAAGCATCACCAACACCCTCTTTCAGCAGAAAGCATGGTTCAAGACAACACGGCGACATCCGCGCTCCAAACATTGGCACCTCCTGGATTACATACTGGTGTGCCAGAAGGATGTCCAGGATGTACTACACACCCAAGTCATGCCCATGCAGACTGCTACACAGACCACTGGTTGGTCAGAGCTAAACTCAGACTATCTATCAAACCCCCAGTAAAGAGGAGAGGCCCACAAGTAAAGAAGCTACACATTGACAGGCTCTCAGAACGCAAGGTGGAATTTCAAGCCAAACTGGAAGAGCGTCTGAACACCATCAAAGGTAACACAAGTGAGGAGAACCCAGACCCAGAAACCCAGTGGCAGAGGTTGAAAACAATCCTTCAGGACACAACGGCAGAGGTAGCAGGCTATGAATCCAGGAAGCATAGAGACTGATTTGATGAGAATGATACTGAGATTCAAGACCTACTGCAAAGGAAACACTCCTGTTATGAGAGAGTCCTTGCAAGGCCAGACAACCAGTCAGCTAAAACAGCTTACAGGAATTCATGCCACACTGCACGTAGAAAGCTGAGGGAATTGCAAAACAAGTGGTGGACAGCATTAGCAGTAGAAACTCAGAGTTATGCTGACTCAGGAAACACCTGTGCTTTCTACGAAGCACTACGAACAGTATATGGCCCAACCCTCCAGATACAAGCCCCCTTACGCTCATCAGATGGCAGAAGGCTTCTCACTGACAAGGAGTCCATACTACATCGTTGGGCAGAGCACTATGGAAGTCTGTTTGGAGACAAATGCCAAGTGCATGAGGAGGCAATCAGGAGGATACCACAGCAAGCAATAAAGACAGAGCTTGACATCCCCCCTTCCCTAGAGGAAGTGAAAGCAGCAGTTGCCAAGTTGAAGTGCCACAAGGTTCCCGGAGTTGAGGGCGTACCAGCTGAAGTGTATAAGCTGGGGGGTGACACCCTGCTCACAGTGATTACTGACCTGTTTAAGGACTGCTGGGAGAGAGGAGTTGTACGGTAAGATCTCTGTGATGCTGTTATTGTATCCCTCTACAAAAACAAAGGGGAGAAGTCTGACTGCTCGAATTACAGGGGTGTGACACTACTGTCTATTGCTGGGAAGATCCTAGCAAGGGTTATCCTGGACCGGCTTATCCCAACAGTTGCTGAGGAGAACCTTCCAGAAAGTCAGTGTGAATTTAGGGCAAACAGGAGCACAACAGACATGACTTTTGTTCTCAGGCAGATTCAGGAAAAGTGTAGAGAACAAAATGTAGGACTGTATGCTGCCTTCATAGATCTTAGAAAGGCCTTCGATACCATTAGCCATGACGGGCTCTGGAGGATTCTAGTAAGATTGGGCTGCCCACCAAAACTTCTTCAAATCCTGCAACAGCTACATAAAGGCCAAATGGGACAAGTTAAGCACAAAGGTGAGCTATCAGATCCATTCCCCATTGAAAATGGGGTTAAGCAAGGATGTGTTTTGGCACCCACACTATTTGCCATACTTCAGCATGATGCTTAGGGAAGCCAAGGAGGACCTCACAGACGGAATTTACATACGATTCCAAATGGATGGGAGTGTTTTCAACCTGTGAAGACTCCTGGCTCGCACCAAAACCCTTGAAGCACTGATAATAGAGCTGCTGTTCTCAGACGACTGTGCCCTTCTTGCTCATACAGAAGAAGCCCTTCAGAGAGCTGTTAACCATTCTGCTGATGCAGCGAAGGCCTTTGGCCTCACCATAAGCCTCAAGAAGACAGAAGTGCTGCACCAGAAGTCACCTCATGGGAGCTACCAGTCACCCCACATAAGTATTGATGGTACACAGCTCAACACAGTAGAGCACTTCACATACCTCAGGAGCGTTATTTCCAACGATGCTTCAGTTGACAAAGAAGTGGACAACAGACTCTCCAAAGCCAGCATTGCCTTCGGTCAACTATGGAAACATGTCTGGAAGAACCACAACCTGCGGCTGGCTACCAAAATCCTGGTCTACAAAGCAGTTGTTGTTACCACCCTTCTCTATGGATCTGAGGCCTGGGTTCTGTACTGGAGACAAGTAAAGCTCTTGGAACGATTCCATCAGCGAAGCCTTCGCTCCATCATGGACATCAAATGGCAGGACTTTACAACGAACAATGAGGTCCTGAAGCGAGCCAACATCTGGAGCATTGAGGCCATGCTCCTGTCCAGACAACTACACTGGGCAGGCCACCTGGCACGGATGGAAGACACCAGAATGCCAAAGGCCATTTTCTATGGTGAACTCTGCCAAGGTAAACGTGCCAGAGGTGCACCAAGAAAGCGCTACAAAGACCAGTTAAAACAACAGCTCAGAGTGGCTGGCATCCCTGAAGCTGATTGGGAAAACAGAGCTGCTAACAGAGCAAACTGGAGAACTTTGACAAGGCGAGGCGCTGAGGCCCTTGAGAAAATCCAACATGATCATGCTGAAGATAGAAGAAGAAGGAGAAAGGAGGCAGCTGACCAGAACGTGTCTCCAACCCAGTTTACCTGTCAGCAGTGCAACAGAGTATGCAGGTCGAAGATAGGCCTATTCAGCCATCTGAGAGCCTGCAGGACTACCAGTACTTCCCAGAGATCCTCGACAATGGGGAAAGAGCCATGATGAATATGGAATATCAAATGATGACGAGTTCATTGCATCATAAACATGTGGACACATTTGAAGGTAGTTTAATATGCATGCTCTTAGAAAATGCTCATTCTGCTTTATTTCTGGTCATAATGTGTTACTAATAACTGCTTTTATCTTCGTGTTTTGTGTTTGAATCAGGCAAAGTGTTACTTCTTGATGTAGTTTGGACATAAAAAAAAATCCAGAAACTGCTAGCAGCTTAGTAATAAATGTATCACAGAAATTTCTGAAATGAGAGATTGTGAGCCGAGTTCTGGAATGTAGATAAGCTATAAATATTCTCAAGTTCTGTAGCAACAGTGTAAAATATTTCTGGCTTTTTTTATGTTCTCTATGTACTTAAGTGTCTCATTTTAAACTTAACTTGATAATATCATGTAAATATATGCTTTCTATTCACATAAAGTTAGTAAATGGGTAATAAAAAAAAATATAGATGTTATAATGGACTTAAATGATACAGATATATGTTTTTTTTTTTAAAAACATTTTTACATGCGATATTTAGCATTTCCTTTTTTTGGTGGAAATGGTGATTGCTGACATTACAACAAGTAAAAATAATTTGTTTGGGATGTAAATAAAGGGTTAATACTGAGAAACCAGACTTGGCAAATTTTGCAAAGTAGGTTACATATGCTCCCAGACTATAAAGAGTGCCCTGGTTTTTTTAGGAGACATTTTTTAAAATACTGAAAGAAGCATTCAGTCACTGTCAACATTTTTTGTCATAAATTTGTTTCTTTAAGTTTTCTGCCGGAGAAAATCTTCAAGACAGAGGAATTTGTGCCTTGAGGGTTCTCAGTTCTGTGACAAATTACTTTTTTTTTTAAATCTGTGTTAATCTGAACAAATTTTTTTCACAGACATTGCACCATATTAAAATATAAATATAAATTGATAAACATATGATGTCTTGCTCATCAACACATAAACGAACAAACAAACAAATATTGGCAAATTGCACATTGTGTTTTACTCCTTAAATAATATGTTCTTTTTTCATATAAAATGTGTTATTATATCATTTACCTTGAAACAACTGGCATGGCACTTTATGTCCACATCCTCTAGAATCATCTTCGTATCAGAGAACATTGGTTTCTGGCAGTATGTGCAAATATCCCTTTCTATAATATTCCTGCAAAAACAGTGATGTGAATGTGAATATTCTGTCACAGAAGAAGTAAGAATATGTAAAGTCCAGCTTAATTACTGAACCTTTCAGGTGACATATAAACTGTTTCAACAGTTCTTGATGTGTAGATGTCTGAGAGATCTTCAGGTCTGTGGAGAAGTTATGCCATTAAAATGCAAATTTCACATTCTGTATTTGGGAAAAATTCTACACTTAATTAAACATTCGACCTCTCATTGTACCTGCTGTCAGTGTAAGTTGTGTAGGTTTTTGTGGAGCTCCTATGACCGCTATATTCATAACTGCAAAAAAAAAAAAAATCCTCAAATTCAAGTGTCTGCAATATTTCATCAACATACAGTATGGTACTTAAATTTAGTAAAATGAAACATACCTGTCATACACTGAGGACACAGTCTTCACAGATTCGGTGATCACTGTATCAGAAATATAGTCTTCAGGCCTGCGCAAATAATACAAATTCATTGTAAAATATCTGTAGATCTCAAATGACCATGCAGATACAGGAGTCGAAGTGCAAATGCGTACTTGCTGTCTTTGTAAGACTTTCTAGTATAGGCTGTAGAACTGGTTCCATTGCTTTTATCATTCCTGTGTAAAAACAAACAAATCTGATATGCAAAACAGTTAAGAGGTAGGACACATTATGTGCAAAGCATCTACGAAGAAAAATGCCATTTATGGGCCACACCCTACACACCATACCTGGTGTCAGACACATAAGCTGACTTGATGGATGTGGGAATGAGGGTATCAAATAACTGGTCTTCAGCACTAGGGGAAATTATTCAGTCAAGCTATGTTCTTTCTGTATAATGAATTCCTCTATGTGTGTAATTATTACAGTATTTTATTTAATCTACTGTATGTGCCATCTAAAGGCCATACTGATAAATCACCTGGATTTGGAGCTGAAGGTATCAAATGTTGTCTTAGAAGTTGGCGTAGTACTTGTATAGGTTGTGCTGAAATTGATAAGAATAAGAGTTTATCAGAAAGTTGGGGTGATAAGATGACTCAGTTTAAAATATCTGTGAAAGTTATTTGGATTTACCTTGTAATGCTCTTGGTGGGTGACATCGGTGGCGCTGATCTGGATGTTTTGGTGTCTTCTCTGAACGTAAATAGATTTATATGCATGTTATATCGAGCATGTTATATACAGTTATATAGAATTATATGTATTACTAAATGAAACCAAGTAAGCAATGCTTTTTTCAGGAATTCACCACTCACTGAACAATGGTGTCCTTAAAATTAGTCACAGTGACAGTTTCTGTCTTGGTACTCTTGGTAGGTGAGATCGGTGGCGCCAACTTGGCTGTTTTGCTGTCTTCTCTGAATATTAAAAAGATAGTAATGTAGAGTTATATGCATTAAAAAAGAAACAAATAAGCAAAACATTCTGTAGAAATTCACCACTCACTGAACGATGGTGTCCTTAAAATTAGTCACAGTGACAGTTTCTGTCTTGGTACTCTTGGTAGGTGAGATCGGTGGCGCCGACTTGGCCGTTTTGCTGTCTTCTCTGAATATTAAAAAGATAGTAATGTAGAGTTATATGCATTAAAAAAGAAACAAATAAGCAAAACATTCTGTAGAAATTCACCACTCACTGAACGATGGTGTCCTTAAAATTAGTCACAGTGACAGTTTCTGTCTTGGTACTCTTGGTAGGTGAGATCGGTGGCGCCGACTTGGCCGTTTTGCTGTCTTCTCTGAATATTAAAAAGATAGTAATGTAGAGTTATATGTATGAAAAAAGAAAACAAATCAGCAAAACATCCTACAGGAATTCACCACTCACTGAATGATGGTGTCCCTAAAATTAGTCACAGTGATGGTCTCTGTCTTGGTACTCTTGGTGGGTGAGGTGGGTGTTATCACTGATTTGACTGTTTTGTTGTCTTCTCTGAGGAAAGAAAAAAGAGTTATATGCAATAGAAAACTCAAACAGAATGAGCAATGCTTCATAGACAAATAACCCACATACTGCACTGTTTTATCCTTAGAAGTAGTTACTGTGACAATCTCTCTCTTGGTAGTCTTTGTGGGTGAGATTGGTGGTGCTGGTTTGACAGATTTTATGTTTTCTCTGCACATAAAAAGGGCATTATGTAGAGTTATGTGAATAAAATTTTTTTTAACAAAATAACATCATATAAGAATTCAGCACTTACTGGACTGTGTTGTCCTTGGAAGTAGTCACAGTGACAGTCTCTCTCTTGGTAACACTTGAGTTTTCATGAACAGTTATTGAGAGTTATTTTGCTGGTTAACCTTTTAATACATTTATTTTTGTTTTTTTAATTTTCATATATGATATTTATTATGTTAAAACATACCTTTTAGTAGTTGTCTCAACAGGTGTTGATGGTGGAGTTTGAATTTTCCTTTAAATAAATAAAATATATTTACATTTATCAAATTCAAATTTTATTTGTCACATACACAATCATACATAGTACGACATGCAGTGAAATGCTTATTGCAGTGCTCCATAAGCTGTGAAGATACTTGGGGGGGGGGGGGGGGAGTAGTAAAAAGAAAGGGAGTAAAATAGAATGTAATAAATAGAATAAAAAATAAAAATGTGATGGTAGAACGCTCTGCAGAATATACACAATATACAGAATATGTATAAAAATATATTGCACTTAAGAAAAAACTTAAATATACCGTATATTGCACTGTAATGAATGAAGTTGCGCAAAGAGATACAATTGCAATAGAAATGTACTGTATATATTGCACTTTAGTTAGATGGAATTGCATGAAGAGGTGTAAGAGATGGGGGGAGTGAGGGTGAAGTGGTGCCGTGGTGATAACACCTAGTTATTGTCCATTTATTATGATTACCCTGCTTATTACTGACTGAATAGAAGAATTTGTAAAGTTATATGAGACAAATGGCTGGGTATACTTTACATATTGTCCATGTTACATTTAAAGAGAGAGAGAAAAATCAATCAAAATTAAATACTATTATGATCGTCAATGTACAGCCTTGATGTGCAGATAAAACATTTTACTTTGAGAAAAGCCTAAAGAGTTGTCACTGAACTGTATGCAATAAAACATATCCTGGGGAGGAAAACTGCCATATATGAGACACCTAAGTGACAGAATCTTCTCTCTGCAGCCATCAACCTTCCAGACAGGCAAGACTGAATAACACAGGCTTAAAAATAAGATCGCTGTTTTAGCATTGATAATGAGCTATAGGTGTGTCAAAATACAGTAGCACTAACAACATTTACTCAGTATTAGTCTTGGAGCCTGTGACGATCTTTTCAGTGAATGTTTCTGTTTTGGTTGGTGATTTCACCACAGATGTCCCCAAGAAATGTTTGAAGACGCATTACAATTTCAAAAATGAACGTAGAGCAAAGTTGTATGTGCTGTCTATCAAGTAGTTAGCAAAATATTTTGGGTTGGGTTTTTTTTAACAGAGTTTTTAAAATGTGTTCTACCTGCTTGTGGTCACAGTCGTCTTCGTGCCATTTTTGAAAGATGTAGAAGTAATGCTGAAAGGGACACGCAATGTATTTTTAAGGATCATTCTGCATTCTGCAGAAGAATGTGGTATTCCACTAGGTGTGTGCTTTCAGGGTGTGTTTTACCTTGTCTTTGGCTCTACTGATGTGGTAAACCTGGAAAATGATGGGTGGGGAAGGCATACTTTAAATGTTGTACATTTTGGGTATGGCCATGCATTCTAAAGATTACCAGATAAAAGTCTACTCTGTAATTTAAGCTGGGGTTCTGCGATGTAACACTTTTAAGAGCAAGTGTTCAAATGCAGGACTTTTATGTTATAATTATACATTAATCAATAAATGGACCAAAATTCAAATAAATTAATTGTTACCTGCTTGAATCCAGCTCATCCTGACTTGCACTGAATCTACAAGTAAAAATATGATGTGGATTTTTTTTTACTTTTTTTCATACACACACACACACACACACACACACACACACACACACACACACACACATATATATATATATATATATATATATATATATATATATATATATATATATATATATATATATATATATATATATATATATAATTTATTTTATTTTTTTTTCCCATGCATATTTTGTAGGTTGTCTTACCTTTTAGTCAGGGACAGGACATTTTTTCTTGATGGACTAGTGACAGTAACTTCGGAGGAGCTGGTGATTTTTTCTGAAGAGCTAAAGAGAATAATGTGCAAATACTGTACCTATCCATTTATATCCATTGGTGACAATTAAAAAAAAACATTCTCTTATCCATCAGTCACATGTTTTGTAATTACAAAGCAATTGTATTTGATTGTGTTTGGCATCTTATGTGGCATCTTTTGTGATATAATGTATAAAAGAGGGTCCAGAAGTTTTCTGTATACCTGCTAATATTTTCAGAGGATCTAAAACGGCTCAGGACAGTTCTTCCAAAGTTTGAATTTTGGCTGTAAAAAGACAATAAGGGTCAAACAGTACCATAAATTATAATTTATATATTTTGTTTTCCCATGATAACAAAATGTGGTAATGATGGTTACAAAAATCCAATAGAAAAACATCTGACTCTTTCCACTCGCATGAAAAAAGCTTTTTCCCTCCTGGTATTTGTCTGTATTTGTATTGCCTCAATGTTGACTCACTCCACTGTTTTCTCATCATTCACATCTTTCTTGATCCAGCTGTTGTCCTTCAGCAGGGACTTCTTTTTGCTGTCCTCTACCACACTAGACTTCCTCTTGTCTGCAATTACAAAGCATCGTTCATGTATTATTCATTACCTCATCTACCACTGAATTAAACAATGAGTGTTATATCATGAGTTGTTTAAGAGGAAAAAAACATGCTACTGAATGGTTTCATTGTGCCAAAACCCCAAGAACCTGGAAATATCTCTTTAAATTCTTGAAAGAATCTGAATCATATCTGTGACCTGTCTCTATCACAAGTGAAGCCTGACTGCCTGCAAAATAATTTCTGGCATGCGCTCTACTACCTGCTATCTCGACTCCATGCCTACCACCTTGGTTAAAACCTGTCTACCTCAGCTTTGTCCTCTGATAGTACAGGTGATAAATTCTTCCCTTGAACATGGTCATCGTCTTGTTGCCCTGAAAACTGGTTCGATCATACCTGGCCTCAATCCTGATGCCTTGTCTAACTTGTCTAATACCTTAGTTGACCCATAACCAACCTTCCTTTTCTTTCCAAAGTGCTTGAGCGTGTTGTGTTCACTCAACTTCAAAACCATCTTACCTCCAATGTACTTCTTGACCCATTCCAAACTGGTTTCAGGAAGCAACACAGCACCAAAACAGCACTGGTCAGAATGACCAGTGACTTTTTGTTGGCTGCTAACTGTGACTATCTGAGCATTTTAATCCTGTTGGATCTCAGCATAACACTGTCAACCACACTATCTTACTGCAATGACTGGAAAGCCTTGCCGGGTTCCCTGGCTCCACTCTTTCCTGGTTTAACTAATATCTCACTAACCGACAACAGTTCACTACCATAAATGGCATCTGATCCCACCCATCTGCTATCCTCCACAGTGTTCCACAGGGATCAGTCCTCTCTTATTTTGTATCTATATGCTCCCCCCAGTCATATTATCTATTTTCATGGTCCCAGTTATCATTTGTATGCTGATGACACTCAGTTTTATATCTATACCAAACCAGGCATCACCTCTGCACTGACAACAGTCAATAACTGCTTTCTGAACATCAAAACCTGGATGCACAGCAGCTTTTTTTTTTTAACTTAACTCCGACAAAACAGAGGTTCTCCTTATAGGTTCAAAGTCACACCTCAACAACCTTAATAACTTTTGTCTTACCATTGATGACACAAAAGTCATAGCTTCCCCTCATGTCAAGAACATGGGTGTTTTCCTGGACTCTACCTTCTCATTTGAGCATCACATCAATAAAACACAACAATTAATCTTTTTCCACCTTAAAAATATCACCCGGATCTGCCCGATACTCTCCTTTTCTGATGCTGAACAAGTAATACATGCTCTTATTTCCTACCAGTTGGACTACTGTCATGCCCATTTCAGGGGTTTCCCTTCTCATCTACTTAGTTGACTACAACACATGCAGAACCCATCTGCCTGTTCACTCACATCGACCCCATCCCGCCATCATATCACATCACCCGAGCGCTTCACGACCTTCACTGGCTCCCTGTCCAGCAGAGGATTGATTTTAAAGTCCTTCTGCTCACCTACAAGGCTCTACATGGCTCTGCTCCTGCTTATTTATCTGAACTCATCCATCCATACTGTCCAACATGCTCTCTCTGCTCTTCTGACTATGGCCTCGTCACTGTCCCCAAAACAAGACACTGATCTATGGGTGACAGAACTTTCTCTGCTGTGGCCCCTCGCCTTTGTAACGCTTTCCTTCAACAACTCAGAGCTGCTGACAGTACTGAGAGTTTTAAGCCTCTTCTGAAAACACACATGTTCAGGATAGCTTTTCATTTTGAATTTTCTCAGTGTTTGCTGTTTTTAACTTCGGTGCAGACATAATTTGTAACTTTATTACTTGCCTCCTGTTGTACCTGCAGTTTTTATTGTGTGTATGTATATGTATTCCTTTCTTTTTACACTAAGTGCTTTGAATATGTATGAAAGCACTATACAAAAAATATATATATTATTATTATTATGGCAGCACGGTGGTGTAGTGGTTGGCACTGTCGCCTCACAGCAAGAAGGTTCTGGGTTCGAGCCCAGCGGCCGACGATGGCCTTTCTGTGCAGAGTTTGCATGTTCTCCCGTGTCTGTGTGGGTTTCCTCCGGGTGCTCCGGTTTCTCCCACAGTCCAAAGACATGCAGGTTAGGCTAACCGGTGGCTCTAAATTGACCGTAGGTGTGAATGCGAGTGTGAATGGTTATTTGTGTCTATGTGTCAGCCCCGCGATGACCTGGTGACTTGTCCAGGGTGTACCCCATCTCTCACCCATAGTCAGCTGGGATAGGCTCCAGCTTGCTTGCGACCCTGTAGAACAGGATAAGCGGCGACAGATAATGGATGGATGGATGGATGGATATTATTATTAGTAGTAGTAGTATTATATCTGAAGCATATCTAGAGAGTTACTTATTTTTTGTGACAATGCTGTGATTGGAGAGTACCCAACATGGATTTCATTATATATGGATCATAGTTTGAAATATCCTGGCAAAACCATTTCTGTATTCTGGGATATTTTGCACAGGGACTTGTTCACAGAATTGACACTTGTTTGAGAGAAATGGCAGAGTATTAATATGTTTTTCCTGACTTGTTCTCCATAATGTACAATAGAAGTAGTGACATTGAACAACGTGCCAGTACATAGATTCTCTGACATGAATGAAGACTGTGACTACCTTTTGTTATTAGCTTAACATGCACCACTGTTGCTCATATAAAGGCATTAACACATGGTCTTACCTGTCTCAGTAGGATATGATTTCCTGATGGAAAACATGGTTTATGCTAGCACCCTGAAAGAAAAAAATAAAATATTGACATTTTATAATGGGCAGTGGATGTCATCTAAAATTTCCAACCAATTCAAAAGACAAGAAAAGATCATGGTACAATTTTGGTCTATGAAACCGCACCTCACTGGCAATGTTTTGTAACAGCAATCAGCTCAGATGTCACTGCACCATAAAAGATAGTATTATACTGGTCTCACGTCTGGTTACCTAGTTTCCTTCTTTATTTTGTAACTTCTGACATAACATCTGAAAACTTGCATGTCTTGATCCTCATCAGACACACCCTACACAAACATGCCCTTGGCAGCCGAAGGGAAGCAGTGTTTTCTGCCATTTAATAATGACACACACATGCATACATACAAAGTGTATAAGCTTTACATTATCATACATAGAATGCATACAATGCAGCAAGACCCTGTCCTAGAACCTTGAAAATCTAGCCGTAATTCTCAAAGGGAAATACAATACGTGTGTTTTTGCTATGAGCCTGCTTTATTTATTAGAGGATGTATGTGTTTTAGATCATGTCATCACCATGGATGTCATATCCATACTAAACCTGTCATTTAACTGCAATTTATTTGAACATAAGATACACAGAAACTTGAGAAATGCAAAAACAAAGAGAGAGTTTCTCCAAGTTCAACTTTAATATGCTTTAATTTTATTGTAAATATTGTTCAGGTGTGGCCTGTAAGCATGTTGACTCCTTTTAGCCTTTTGTGCCTTTTCATGCTTCCTTCACTTAAGGCTATTCACTTCTCATATAAATGATAAATCAATGCAAGGGAAGGTTTCTATAAAATATTTATTCATTTATGTCCATAGAAGGAACCTTATTCACACAAGTTATAATTTATGAAATGTAGCGATCGCACAGAATTTAGCTAATATACATGATCCTGGACTGAAATTAAATATTCCAATTACATAATTAGAAATGTATTCAATGTAAGACATTGACTTATTTTTATTTATCATTATACACACACAGCAACAGTAGATTAATCTACTGTTCTACCCCATTATTGTATTATAATATCCCTATCACAACATCCATCAGATTCTGTAAAACAAGAAATCAACATAATCATTCAATAAAACCACAATATAGTTTTACAATGATATAATATTTCTGTTATTTGCATATCTTATGAAGGTACATGGAACTTATGGGAGGTCCTTTTAAGGATGTATATAGAATTTTATGACACTGGGTTCATATATATATATATATAATAAAATATTCCAAGTAGAAGTATTTTGAAAAATTATATAATGGAATATTTTAATTCATAATTAATTTTTTTTTAAAAGGCATTGATGGATCAAGAGACTACTTACCTTAATGTGTCAGTGGCTAATGTTGGAATGTGAATACGTTTCCTGTGCTTTCACTGACTGAAATTCACCTGCCGGCAACAACTGGGTGTACAGCTGAAGGTGTGGCTTTACACTGTACACAAACCAGTCCCTCAACCTAAATGCTAAGCAATGCACATATTTGTCAAACTATAATTAGTAAGGTGTTTGCGTGTAACAGGTGAATCAGTAAAACTTAGCGCAGGATACTCAGGAGAGATCGAAACCTTTTAGAGGGTGAGACATTCTTAAGTAATGAGTTACAAAAAATATTTTATACATTCTTGCACGTGAGCATTCAAAAACTCATTATTCCAGTGTTTACATCTGAAATACAATACTAATACACATGCTGTATGAACAAAGCATTCGTGAAGCACTATAACAACATAGGGTTTTTTGCTTTCAAGATGTGAAACATGAGTAACGGAAGGAGGAGTATCTTTGCATTCTACTGTTGTAACCTTTGAACTCATCTGTGAGTGCAGGAAGACTAGGCCTAATCCTACAATGTTTTAAAACTCTATCTCCTACACATTTATATTGGTTTAAACAACAAATTTGACTCTTGTTGTTTGAAACATCTTAATCTTAATACTCAAACTTGACTAAAACCCACATAACATCAGTCACTTAAAAAAAGAAGAAGAATCGAATGTCAACTGAACGTCTTATTGTAATGCTACTCCTTATCTTAGACTTTTACAGTATTAACCTTTGCTCCTGAGTAAGACTAATCAACCCTTAAATCATATCTAGAAGAATATTGTAATCTTTACTCTCCATAAAAATTCTGTGATCAATGTTAATGATGATATTTACGTATGTGTGTAGTTTTTTTCCACTGCAGATATTCGAGTGAATGAAAATACCGTAGTTTATGTTGGCTCATGGGAAATAGGAATGGAAGAAAAATTTCAGACTGTCAATTAATTGGGACAGATTTTAATCACTAAAATATGAACTCTCGTCAGGTGTAACAGTGCACTTCTTCATTTTACACCGTCTGACAAAAGTCCATATACAAAGGGGAAAAAAAGTTCCAGAAATTTGTAAGTACATTGACAGAAAGAATAAAGTTAATAAGGATTTAGTGGTATTTTGTCTTGGTATTATTGCCAGCAAGCATATATTCTAAATTGTATTATCTGAAATATTTCTACACATCATCTAATCTTTGTTCTAAAACAAGGATGTCCACTTTTATCCGCAAAGGGCCAGAGTGGCTGAAGGTTTTCAGCCATGGGTGGAATCAGGTGTGGCTTTTGTGTAGTTGAGATGAAAACCTGCAGCCACACTGGCACTTTCAGGATAAGATTATGCACTCCTGCTCTATACTGTAACCATGAAATTTAAAAAAAATGTAACAAAAACAATTTTTATATAGCATAAAGATGACCAAAAAAAAATCAGATTATTTCCACATCCCAGTTCCAGGGTCTCTGAGTTCTTTGGTTTTGTTGCACTTCCCAAAAACATTCCAGTACGTGGATTGGCAATAATATATTCCCCCAGGTGTGAATCAGTGTATGAATGTCTGTGGCTTTCACCTAAACACAATGGTGTTAGCACTCCTACCTCCACTAGATGGTACAATTACAAAGGAAAGGTTTATTTCAATAAGTAATGTCAATGCCATGTCTAGATACACTCTCAGTGTTCCAAAATAATAATGGTGTTACAGCTTTCCCTCATGCGCTGCAATGGACTGGCTTCTGATCCAGGATGTATCCCCAATGTTCCCAGGATAGGCACCGGATCCATCAAGACCCAGACCAGGATAAGTGGCACTGTAAATGTGAGTGAGTTAACATACTCACATAATAGAAGGTAACAGAAATACTGAATATGTGCATGTTAGCTCATAACATTAGTAAACAGGTGGATGAAATTATATATATTAATACAAGTACAAACCCCATTTCCAGAAAACTTGGGATATTTTCTAAAATGCAATAATAACAAAAAACAAAACAAAACTGTGATTTGTCAATTCATATGAACCTTTATTTAACTGACAAAAGTACAAAGAAAACATTTTCAATACTTTTACTGACCAGCTTAATTGTATTTTGTAAATATAAGTGAAATTAGAATTTGATGCCTGCAACACACTCAAAAAAGTTGGGACAGAGGCAAAATAAGACTGAAAAGTTTATAGGATATTCAAATAACACCATTTTGGAAGCTTTTACAAAAAACAGGTTAATTGGTATCATGATTGAGCCCTCAGCCAGCACTGAGAAACCATCATCCTAATGTGATAAATATAGCTACATGGGCTCTGGAGTACTTCAGAAAACTCTTGTCACTTAACACAGTCCGCTGCTGCATCCAAAAGTGCAATGAGGAAGCCATTCATCAATTCTATCCAGAAACGCTGATGATTTCTCTGGGCCCAAACTCATCTCAGATGGACTGAAAGACAATGGAAACGTGTGCTGTGGTCAGATGAGTCCACATTTCAGGTTGTTTTCAGGAAAACTGAATATCAAGTTCTCCATGCCAAAGGTGAACACGACCATCCAGTTTGTTATCAGAGAAAGGTGCAAAAGCCAGCATCTGTAATGGTATAGGGGTGCATCAGTGTCTATGGCATGGGTGAGCTGCGTGTGAAGGTACCATTGATGCGGAGGCATATATTGGGATTTTAGAGAGACATACGTTGCCATTAAGGCGAGATCTCTTCCCTGGAAGTCCATACTTATTTGAGCAGGACAAAGCCAGGCCTCATTCTGCACAGGCTACAACAGCATGACTTCATAAACACAGAGTGCGTGCACTTGACTGGCCTGCTGCCAGTCCAGATCTGTCTCCTATTGAGAATGTATGGCACATCATGAAGAGGAGAATCAGACAACGGTGACCATGGACTGTTCAGCAGCTGAAATCTTGTGTCTAGCAAGAATGGAAAAAAATTCCAATTGCAAAACTGCAACAATTAGTGTCCTCACTTCCCATATGATTAAAAAGTGTTATTAAAAGGAAAGGTGATGTAATACAATGGTAATAATGCCTCTGTCCCAACTTTTTTGAGTGTGTTGCAGGCATCAAATTCTAACTTTGTTTATATTTACAAAATGCCATTAAGTTGGTCAGTAAAACTACTGAAAATATTTTCTTTGTACTTTTGTAAGTTAAATAAAGGTTCATGTGAATTAACAAATCACAGATTTTTGTTATTATTGCATTTTAGAAAATATCCCAAGTTTTCTGGAAATGGGGTTTGTACAATTATGTTATGGATGACTACACACTGACTGAATTTTTTTAATTGGGGCAACACAATGGTGCAGTAGTTAGCACTATCACCTCACAGCAAGCAGGTTCTGGGTTTGAAACTGCTGGTTGACTGAGGTCTTTCTGTGTGGAGTTTGCATGTTCTCCCCATACTTCTGTGGGTTTGGGTGCTCCGGTTTCCTGCCACAGTACAAAAACCTGTGGATTAGGTCAATTGGCTACTCTAAATTGCCCACTGGTGTGAATTAGAGTGTAAATGGCTGTCTGTCTCTCTGTATTATCCCCGTGATAGACTGGCAGCCTGTCCAAGGTGTGTATACCCTGTTTCTCATCCAGTGTCAGCCAGGATTGGCTCAAGTTCACCCACAATCTGTAATGGATAAGTGGCATAGAAAATTAATGAATGAATTTTCAATTAGGCCCACTTTGATAATTGCATGTATTTGCCTGAACATTGTTCTATTGACTGAGTTGTAATGAACTTGGAGTCAGTGTAAAGTGGTTTTCAGATTCATGCCATAATCAATATGAAGAGCTGAAGCTAATTAGGGTTAATTGAGTCATTCTGGCCATTCTGTAGCTGACACAACTGCAAAAGCTCCTGGCAAGACATATATACAAATTGAACAACGTGGAGAAAATAGACTATAATTACCATACAGTGGGCCTGAATTGTTCTAAAACATGATCCTAATCCCTGTGGCACCTTGACTGAGTAATGCAGCACCAGACTGTCTGTCTATGTGCTTGGGTCAGAAGACTGTTATGTCTTGTATCTTTCTGCCCAAGGGTTCTCAGAATCATGGCCATAGCCAGCTATCGCTACGTTCACACTGCAAGGCTTAATGCTCAATTCCGATTTTTTTGTGAAATCCGATTTTTTTGTGAGGTCGTTCACATTAACAAATATATGCGACTTGTATGTGATCCTCAGTATGAACGAAAAGCGACCTAAAAGTGTTCCGCATGCGCACTGCAGGATACGACGACGTCACACGCAGTGAGCACGGCCAGTGTTTACGGAAGTAAAACCGCCCGGTTGTGGTATGACTCATCCAATCTAGCTTGAATAGCTGCATCCCCCCAAATGGAAATCAGCTCCCTAACCTCTGCGTCCTTCCATTGAGAAGATTCAGAACCTTCACAGCCCGAAGCGTCCCTCGCATTGATGTCATGCGCAGGGGCGCAGATACGTTTTTTGAACTGGGGGGGACAAAAAACTGGGGGGGGACAAAGCTGCCAGCAAACCAACCCCAACCCCGATATGCCTGTCAAACTTGTTGTTAGTAACCATAGCAACCAAGCTCGAGCTCGCAACCTGTGCAGTCTGCGCAGCTCAACCAACCGAATATCAGTCTTTGTTTTGTTTTATGTGAGTTGTTGCAACTATGTATACACTGCTGTGCACCTCAATAAACCGAATGGTAATTAGTCTTTTGATTTTTCCGTGAGGTTTGCCTTATGCAAAGAAAGACAGCATAGACGTTTTTTCCTCCCTATAAGTGGGGGGGACCGAACGAGGTGAATTTAAATATGACTCGTCCCACCCTCTATCTGCGCCCGTGATTATGCGCCATGTTGTTGTAACTTTTTTTGAGAGACCCGCCGCCTACTTCAGCGCAGAATAGTGACGTTTGTGGCTTGTTGATGACGTGTAAGTCGGATGAATGCGACCTGGCAGTTCAGACTGAAGTCGCATACGAAAAGAGCGGATAGGAATCGGAATTACCACCACATATCCAAACGGCCTGGGTCGGATTTGAAAAAATCGGATCTGTGTCGTTCATATTGTCAATAAAAGATCGGATACAGGTCACATATGGGCGAAAAGATCGGATTTGAGTCACTTCAGCCTGCAGTGTGAACGTAGCCTATGAGGCCACCGACGTCCGGACCTCTGTCATTTTTAAGAGCTGAAAATACATTTGTACGCTAAATATTCAACTGGATAAAAAAAAGAATAACATTAAAATGTCTCCGTAAAAAGTGCATTGTTAATTATGTTAAACGTTGATTCTGTCTTCTGTGTCTGTTTCGTGCGCACGGCTCTGAAACCAAGAGCACAAAAGCGAATGAGTGCGAGACTCGGGGGAGGAACGCAGTGCAGTAGACACGTTTTTTTCATGGTAACCATCAGTGCACTTTCATGAAGCTGTTAAATTTACATTTTCGAAGCAGCGCAGTTGTAGCCTACCTTGTTTGTGATTTTAAAAATAAATCATTCAATAAGCCAGAGCAATAGAGTGGAAAGTTTCAACTTATGTTTGCCTTGGATAACTTTGCCTTGTGATATTAGAGAGGGTAAGAGGATCTTGGTGGGATTGGGTCCTCTGCGTCTGTATCTTGCGTGCGTGGGAGAGCAAGAACAGACAAAAAAACAAGATAGGGCAGGCTATGAGAGCGTGTGAGTGCGACCCCCAAAAGAACGCAGTTCTAGACCCTGTAAGCACTCATTCTAGAGCGTGTGCATGGTAACCATCAGCGCACTTCCATAAAGCTTAAAATTTAGCCTACAGGTTTTCGAAGCAGTACAGCTTTGTTTGTGAACTTTAATAAATCATTTAGTAAGTCAAAGCAATATTTGTAAGAAGGGTTCTGACTTGATTTTGCTGTGGTGTAAAGATAAAAGGCTGACAGTGACACATGTAGAAATGATCTGGACATGGCTCTGGCCTTGTAGTAAAGGTTGAGGTTTTTATTTAAATAGGCTATAGGCCTCGATTTGGATAACTAGTGTTTTACAAAGCTAGCCTACACAACGTCAGACAGCACTGACTGAATTAAAGATTATTATGTGGTCATTAAAAATAGTGTCCAAACATTTCAAAGGAGAATTTAGATTGGTTATTAATAAAGATATAGCCAAGTGTCTTTGCTTGTTATATCAAACATATCTCTTATGTTTGTATTTGTTTATTTGCATTGGGTTAAAAACTTAAAATGCATGCTTCATACTCATTTTAATGCTCTGTTCATTTGGCAAGATTTCAGCTCATTAATAATAATTCTAATGTAATATTACCTATTCCCCAGAAAACAAGCTGCAGCGAGCAGGGCAAACATGTCAAAACTATTAAAACAAAATACATTAGATGCATTTCTGGCAAAGAAGTCTAATCAGTCCCATGGTGAAGAAATGGACAAAGAGGGAGACAGTGAGCAGGAAAGAATGGAGGATGACAGAAAGAATAGGGACAGTGAGGTGGAATACAGAGAGGAGAGTCACACAGAGGAGGATAGAGAGCAGAGGGACAGAAAGAGCAGGGAGGAGGAAAACTGAGAAATGGGGGGGAGAAGAAATGGGAAATTCATGCACTCTGCATCCCTTTGACCCTGTTAGGATTAAAAATAAAATCAATAAAGGTGACACACTTACAGATGGAGACACACGTACACAGTTGATAAGGCAAACTGTTCAACAAGTTTAAAGTTACCCCTACTCTTTATTCAAACATGGTGGTGTATACTGATTTTTTTTCCCAGAATTATTTTTTTGTGTAGGTGTAACGGATGCCAGATTGTTAATGTATCTTAGTTCCATAGGCTACATGGTGAGGACATCTTTTGTCCTCATTGCTTGCGCCAGATCAAACCATTAAACAAGCTTAAATTATTCTTACTCTTGCCACATACATGATTTTTTTTTCAAAACTGATGATATTCTGTTCAAACACCATTAAAAGCAATTTCAGGAATAGATCTCTTGTGGGTGGCATGGTGATGTAGTGGTTAGCGCTGTCGCCTCACAGCAAGAAGGTCCGGGTTTGAGCCCCGTGGCCGGCGAGGGCCTTTCTGTGTGGAGTTTGCATGTCCTCCCCGTGTCCGCGTGGGTTTCCTCCGGGTGCTCCGGTTTCCCCCACGGTCCAAAGACATGCAGGTTAGGTTAACTGGTGACTCTAAATTGACCGTAGGTGGGAATGTGAGTGTGAATGGTTGTCTGTGTCTGTGTCAGCCCTGTGATGACCTGGCGACTTGTCCAGGGTGTACCCCGCCTTTCACCCGTAGTCAGCTGGGATAGGCTCCTGTGACCCTGTAGAACAGGATAAAGCGGCTAGAGATAATGAGATGAGATGAGATCTCTTGTGTGATGTGTAATTCACCCCCTCATTTAAATCTGTTGGAAATTTTTCAGCACACGCTTTGCACATCACGGACCTCAGTGATTTTAAAATTCTGCCTCTGGCCCTGCTCAGAATCAGTCCTGGTGTTATTCAGAAGACTTTTTTATCTTATATTTGGCATTTTTACCTTTCCTGTATCTCATGATGCATCTAAATTGTGCTTCTGTAGTTTTATCAACAGCTCATAACATTCAGAAGTTGTGCGTACCTTTCAGACAACTGAGACAATGCCATGTCTTCAACTAGTTTTACCAAGTTGTAATTAAAATTTCACTTTGCTGGATTTGTCAGTCTCCAGAGACACTGCACTTAGCTACTTTCAACAGCAGATGTCGGTGTTGCTCAGACAAATTTCCACTGTCTGTTCAGGTTGGGAGAAGGCTGATTGTGTGATGGCTGAGGCTTTCATCCATCCATCCGTCTGTTACCTGTAGCCACTTATCCTGTACAGGGTCGCAGGCAAGCTGGAGCCTATCCCAGCTGACTATGGGCGAGAGCCACTAGACAAGTCACCAGGTTATCGCAGGGCTGACACATAGAGACAAACAACCATTCACACTCACATTCACACCTACAGTCAATTTAGAGCCACCAATTAACCTAACCTGCATGTCTTTGGACTGTGGGGGAAACTGGAGCGCCCGGAGGAAACCCACGCAGACACGGGGAGAACATGCAAACTCCGCACAGAAAGGCCCCAGTCTGCCGCTGGGCTCGAACCCAGGGCCTTCTTGCTGTGAAGCGACAGTGCTAACCACTACACCACCAAGGCTTTCACTGATGTTAAAAAAAAAAATCATAATTTAAAAAAAAAAATCTCATATGCATCATACAAAAGTAATATAATCTCCCTTGATTTAAGTCTTTCTTAAGCTTATTGTTTCCTTTCTGCAAATGCCACACTAAACAACCAATCTGCAATGGTTTTATTTTGTGCTTCTGTGTTTCGCACATTCTATTTGCTAATATCATTAACCGAACACAATATTTTTTCTTGAATATTAAAATTTCAAAATAAACTTTTTCTCTCCCCCGCCGCTTCCCCAAGGCCTATAGCAGTGCAGCAGAGGTCTCTGTGTGAATCCCTAAATTTCCTAATTCAACATGTTTATATGTGGTCATTTCAATCAGTGTAGTTAAGGTCAGTGGAGAGCTAATCCTCATATAATTGCTTTACTGAACAGGCTTTTTGTGATAATGATTTTATTTAGAAATGCATCATAGCTACAGAGTGGGGTAGAAAAAAAGATTTCACCTGCTTGATTTGAGCTTGAGCTTCATTTCCAAAACCATCTCACACTGGTCATTTGCCTTATGAAGGAATAGGAAACATTTTTTTCGGGGGTTTGTGGGGATCGTTAAAAGCTATATACAACTTTATATCTATAGAACATTATGACAGAGGATTTCCCTAGAACCCTTTAACAAAGCTGATACAATTAATTCAATTCAATTCAATTCATGTGTATAGTCACAAAGCAGCTTTACAGCAACTTTACAGAAAAATAAAGAGTTTAAACATCTCATCTCATTATCTCTAGCTGCTTTATCCTGTTCTACAGGGTCGCAGGCAAGCTGGAGCCTATCCCAGCTGGCTACGGGCGAAAGGCGGGGTACACCCTGGACAAGTCACCAGGTCATCACAGGGCTGACACATAGACACAGACAACCATTCACACCTACAGTCAATTTAGAGTTACCAGTTAACCTAACCTGCATGTCTTTGGACTGTGGGGGAAACCGGAGCACCCGGAGGAAACCCATGCGGACACGGGGAGAACATGCAAACTCCGCACAGAAAGGCCCTCGCCGGCCACGGGGCTCGAACCCGGACCTTCTTGCTGTGAGGCGACAGCACTAACCACTACACTACCGTGCCACCCAAGTTTAAACATATGAACTAATAAATCTATCCATAAAAAAATGTATCCTTTACCCCAAAATTAAAAACCTAATAAGCACACTCACTGTCCACTTTAATAAGAACACCTATACCCCTGCACATTTATGTAGTTGTCTAATCAGTCACTCATGCGGGCAGCAGCACATTGTATAAAAATCATGGAGGTACAGGTCAAGAGCTTCAGTTAATCTTCACATGAAGCATTAGAATGGGGAAAATGTTATTGATATGACTTTAAGCATGGTATGGCTGTTGGTTGCGCTGATTTGAGTATTTCAGAAAATGCTGATCTCGGAATTTCACACACAACAGTCTCTAGAGTTTACAAAGAAAAACCAAAACAAACAAACAAACAAACAAACAAACAAACAAACAAACAACATCCTGTGAGTGGAGGGTCTGATGGCCGAAATACCTTGTTGATAAGCGAGATCAGAGGAAAATGACCAGTCTGATCTTGTTGGCGTTTTTATTCATATGTAACCACACACATATACACTAATATAATCACACATATACACTGATTTGTCTTATGCTGATTATATACTGATCCAAAGCCAATTATGTTGATTTTCAGTAAAGAGTAAATGAAGTTGATTCTATAAAAAGTAGTAATAAATTGATTTATGAATTATCATAATTACAGCAAACAATTGAATACAATAAAGAAATTGAGATTGATTATACTAAAAGGGGGTGGCATGGTGGTGTAGTGGTTAGCACTATTGCCTCACAGCAAGAAGGTCCTGGGTTTGAGCCCAGCAGCCGATGAGGGCCTTTCTGTATGGAGTTTGCATGTTCTCCCCGTGTCCACGTGGGTTTCCTCTGGGTGCTCCGGTTTCCTCCACAGTCCAAAGACATGCAGGTTAGGTTAACTGGTGACTCTAAATTGACCGTAGGTGTGAA
Organism: Neoarius graeffei; assembly: GCF_027579695.1. Taxonomy (NCBI): domain Eukaryota; kingdom Metazoa; phylum Chordata; class Actinopteri; order Siluriformes; family Ariidae; genus Neoarius; species Neoarius graeffei. The sequence continues at coordinate 56,655,069 of NC_083577.1, read as the reverse complement.
TGTGAGTATGAATGGTTGTCTGCGTCTATGTGTCAGCCCTGTGATGACCTGGTGACTTGTCCAGGGTGTACCCCGCCTTTCGCCCGTAGTCAGCTGGGATAGGCTCCAGCTTGCCTGCAACCCTGTACATAGAACAGGATAAGCAGCAACAGATAATGGATGGCTGGATGGCTGGATATATATACTGAAAGGTTGTTTTCTGCTAAATCACTGACCTATTTTAAACATATATTCTTCTAACATCTGCACCTGCATTTTTATCATATGTTGTAATGAGCTAGCCAAGACCATTTTGTATCAAGTAATGTCCGCTCTGACTATGTGCTGTGCTGGTCCTGCACGTTAATGCATTATATTTTATCAAGTGACCCATTTCTTTCTAAGTTGTGTATTGTTCATTCTGAATCATGCGATTCATGTACTGGACTGTTTCACACGCAAATGTATTACCTTTTATCAAGTGTTGCAAGTCATCCTGAATCATGCATTGTCATTGTGTTGTGCTAAGCTGCGCACCTGCCTCATCTATCTTTTTTTTAAATTATTTTTTTATCATGTGTTGTGGTGGTTTGGCCAAAGCCATTTTGGAATCATGTATTGTGCACTCTGAATCTTTCTGCATTATGCTCTACTTTTTATCAAGTGTTGTGCTAGCTCTGCACCTGCAGCCTGTATAAATCTTTATCTTTTGCTGATTTGGCTCCAGTCATTTTGAATCATGTATTGTACACTCTGAATAGTGTGTTGTTCAAGATGTATCACTTCTTATCATGTTTTAAGTCTTCCTGAATTGCGCATTCATGCACTGGAATGTTTGGCCTGGTTGATACAAAATATGAGAAGCGTGAGATGTACTGCCCAATAAAAAATGTTGATGAGGTATGGTGTGACGCTAACCAATAAGATTATTTGCATAAACTGTGTTATTTTGAAACTGTATAAAATGAGAACTTTGTGATTTTGAGTCAGATCACTCTGCCTCCTGATTCGGCTTTTGTTATTGATTTAATAAAAGTCTAACTTTTCTGCAAACTCTTTGACCATGGAGTATTCTTACTTGAGAGAGTTTCCATGACAGTCTGAGCTGACAGGAAGTCTACAGTAACTCATATAATCAATCTTTACAACTGTGGTGAGCAGAAAAGCATCTCTGCTTTCATAAAACATCAAACCTTGAGGTGGATGGGCTACAACAGCAGAAGACCACATCAGGTTTCACTCCTGTCAGCCAAGAACAAGAATCTGAGGGTATCATGAGTACAGGTTCACCCAAACTGGACAACTGAAGACTGGAAAAAAAAAAAACAGTTTCATAAAGACTCAAACTAGCCCATCTGGTAATAACATCCATGCCAGAGTTAAAGTAACAGAGATCACAATTTTTTCCTATTCTGATGTTTCATCATCATCATCATCATCATCATCATCATCATCATCATCATCATCATCATCTTCTTCTTCTTCTCCCTTGTCCAGCACTGTTGTCAAGTCTGGGTCCATGTGGACCCTATTGATCCATGTCATATTAATTGAGATGGTATGGGCACATCCTGAGAAGAGATGCAGAGCATGTTGGAAGGAGAATGTTGAGGATGGAGCTGCCAGACACACGGAAGCAAGGAAAGCCAAAGAGGAGATACATGAATGTGATGAGAGAGGACATGAAAGTGGCAGGTGTGGTAGAGAAGGATGCGGGAGACAGGGAGCAATGGAGACGAAAGATCTGCTGTGGCGACCCCTAATTAGGAGGAGCCAAAAGAAGAAGAAGACAATATTAATTGGAGCATAGTTTTACACCAGATACCCTTCCATTTCTGGGCTTGGGAAACTCTTTCACACCAATGGATAATTTAGAGTAGCCAGTTAACCTAACTGCATATCTTTGGACTGTGGAGGAAACCCACACAGACACGGGAAGAACATGCAAACTTCACACAGAAAGACCTTCGCCGGCCACTGGGCTCAAACCCAGAATCTTCTTGCTGTGAGATGACAGTGCTAACCACGACACCACTATGCCACTCACTCACTAGTTAGTAGCGGGTATAAAGATCCACAATCAAGGGATGCTAACCCCAGACTGTGGGTAAGTAAGCTGCCCTCTTCCGTACTTACGTCCCCCAATGGCAATGGCGCATAGTGGACTCTTGAGAGACGCATATCTGCTACATTGTATGCCAGTGGGGCGGTCAAAATTAAGGTCAGTGGGCTGACCCAAGCTAGGACTGACCTTTTTTTTTTTTTTAGAGGGATGGGTCATTAGCCCAATGCCCAACCCCCAACCTGGAGGGCCAGATGCTGCAATTTGTCTGGCTTTTCACCTGGAACCTACCCAGCAAGGTTGAACCTACCAGGGACCGAGGTCCCAGCTGATATAGCTACCAGGATCATAAAAGTGCACAAACCTCCCCACCACTTTAAGGCGCAGCACGGTGGCGTAGTGGTTAGCACTGTCGCCTCACAGCAAGAAGGTTCTGGGCTTGAGCCCAGCTGCCGGCGGGGGCCTTTCTGTGTGGAGTTTGCATGTTCTCCCCGTGTCTGCATGGGTTTCCTCCGGGTGCTCCGGTTTCCCCCACAGTTCAAAGACATTCAGTTAGGTTAACATGGGGCGGCCTTGGGCTGAAGTGCCCTTGAGCAAGGTACCTAACCCGTGACTGCTCCCTGGGCACTGTCATATGGCTGCCCACTACTCTGGGTGTGTGTGTGTTCACTGCTTCAGATGGGTTAAATGCAGAGGATGAATCTCACTGTGCTTGAAGTGTGCATCTCATCTCATTATCTCTAGCCACTTTATCCTTCTACAGGGTCGCAGGCAAGCTGGAGCCTATCCCAGCTGACTACGGGCGAAAGGCGGGGTACACCAGGTCACAAGTCGCCAGGTCATCACAGGGCTGACACATAGACACAGACAACCATTCACACTCACATTCACACCTACGGTCAATTTAGAGCCACCAGTTAACCTAACCTGCATGTCTTTGGACTGTGGGGGAAACCGGAGCACCCAGAGGAAACCCACGTGGACACGGGGAGAACATGCAAACTCCACACAGAAAGGCCCTCGCCGGCCCCGGGGCTCGAACCCAGGACCTTCTTGCTGTGAGGCGACAGCGCTAACCACTACACCACCGTGCCGCCCTGAAGTGTGCATGTGACAAATAAAAGTTTCTTCTTCTTAGGAAGGGAATGCTTACAGTACCTGGTATTCCTAGGAAGTCTCCCACTCAAGTACTAACCATCTGAGATCAGACTACATCAGGCATTGTCAGAGTGGTTTGGCCGTAAGCACTACCATGCCACCCCTCCCTATTCTGATGTTTGATGTAACTATTAACTGAAGCTCTTGACCTGTATGTTTGTTTGTTTGTTTGTTTGTTTGTTTGTTTTTCTTTTTGCATTCTGCTGCCGCATGATTGGCTGATTAAATAACTGCATGAATGTGCATGTCTAGAGGTGTTCCTAATAAAGTGGCTCTCCCCTTTTAGTTATGCTGTCATACCGTAGTTAGTTTTGCCAGAGTCCCTGCTTGTACTCAGTGCAATATGTATACTGTTCCTACTTATTCAGGTGACATGGGGGATACCTAACAACCTGTGTTCTCTCTCTCTCTCTCTCTCTCTCTCTCCCCCCCCCAAAAAAAAAAATCTGTCCCTCTGAGTTACATGTCGGTCCTGGGATCGAGATGCTGACCTCTTCGGCTCCTCGGACCTGCTTGATCCATCCTGGTGCCCTGTGTCTGGTTGGAGCCTCATCGCATTGCTCCTGTGGAGGACAGCCCCACATGGACAGTTGAAAGTCACACCTGGAGGACGCTCTGGACGCTTACAGTAATGCTTTTATGGCTGAGGACTACAGTTGACTTGCTAACTTTAGGACTGCAGTTGTCATGAACAGTTTTGCACTCAAGTTTCCATCAATGAAGAGTTATAACATCAACGAAAACAGTTAAAACTGTTAATGTTATAGTCATGTTGTCTGTTGTTGCCCATATGAGGATGGGTTCCCTTTTGAGTTTGGTTCCTCTCGAGGTTTCTTCCTCATGTGGTCTGAGGGAGTTTTTCCTTGCCACCATCACCACAGGCTTGCTCATTGGGGATAGATTAGGGATAGAATTAGCTCATGTTTTAAGTCGTTCAAATTCTTTAAAGCTGCTTTGCGACAATGGTTATTGTTAAAAGTACTATACAAATAAACTTGACTTGATCAGACGTGCAGCTTGTGAACAGGCAAGGCAGGCAACTGCTTGGGGCCCCCTGGCCCAGGGGCCCCCTGAGAGTTGGGGCCCGAGGGCTTATTTATTTTGTTTTTTATTGCTTTTATTGTTCTTTAGCATTGTACTTTCACATTTGGAATTTAAAAAACTTTGGTTTCATACATTTTTCGTTGGTGTCAGATTATTTATAACATCTTGGTGATGAGGGTGGCATGGTGGTGTAGTGGTTAGCGCTGTCACCTCACAGCAAGAAGGTCCTGGGTTCGAGCCCCGTGGCCGGTGAGGGCCTTTCTGTGTGGAGTTTGCATGTTGTCCGCGTAGGTTTCCTCCGGGTGCTCCGGTTTCCCCCAAAGACATGCAGGTTAGGTTAACTGGTGACTCTAAATTGACCGTAGGTGTGAATGTGAATGTGAGTGTGAATGGTTGTCTGTGTCTATGTGTCAGCCCTGTGATGACCTGGTGACTTGTCCAGGGTGTACCCCGCCTTTCGCCCGTAGTTAGCTGGGATAGGCTCCAGCTTGCCTGCGACCCTGTAGAACAGGATAAAGCGGCTAGAGATAATGAGATGAGATGAGATCTTGGTGATGAGGGCGGCACGGTGGTGTAGTGGTAGTGGTTAGCGCTGTCACCTCACAGCAAGAAGGTCCTGGGTTCGAGCCCCGGGGCCGGCGAGGGCCTTTCTGTGCGGAGTTTGCATGTTCTCCCCGTGTCCGCGTGGGTTTCCTCCGGGTGCTCCGGTTTCCCCCACAGTCCAAAGACATGCAGGTTAGGTTAACTGGTGGCTCTAAATTGACCGTAGGTGTGAATGGTTGTCTGTGTCTATGTGTCAGCCCTGTGATGACCTGGCGACTTGTCCAGGGTGTACCCCGCCTTTCGCCTGTAGTCAGCTGGGATAGGCTCCAGCTTGCCTGCGACCCTGTAGAACAGGATAAAGCGGCTAGAGATAACGAGATGAGTTGAGATGAGATATTGGTGATGAACACTGGTCAGAAGGGCCTCCTGGAAATGTTTGCTTGGGGCCACAACAGACTCTAGAATCGCCTCTGGACTTGACTTTGTTTGTTTGTGTTTTTTTTCTTCCTTTTGCATTCTGCTGCCGCATGACTGGCTGATTGAATAACTGCATGAATGTGCATGTCTAGGGGTGTTCCTAATAAAGTGGACGGCGAGTGGACGGTATGTAGCCGCACGAGCGCTCGTGGAGTAGTTACGTAACGTTGGATCAACTGATTCATGATGTAACATGGGATTGAGAAAAGGCGTGTTTATGGAAAAAGCGAATCATAAGAAAGAAAGAAAGAGCGATAAAAGGTTAATATATGATTAATATGAAAGCGAAACATATTGTAATGTGCACTTCAGTGCTGGAGCCAGTATTGAAATGCTTTATTACTGGATTATTAGACTCGAGCGAAGCAAAACCCAAAAGGCGTGTTTGTATTTTGCAGTCAGTATAGTGTGATGTGATGTGATGGGCTGTGATGTGATGAAGCGGACTGGGTGTGATCGTATCCCAGCATGCCTGCCTCCGGAGGAGGAGGAGGATGAACTTAAGATGGCAGCGCAGCCCGGGCTGTTACCTGGCCGACCTCGAGAAAAATACAAGGAATAAATAAACAAACAAACAACAAAACACAGGACGTCAGCTCAGGCGTTTTATAGAATTCAGTGTCAGGAAATGAATCCTCGGTTTGGCCTCAGACGCTGTTTTGTACAAGTCAGGTTTTAATCTGACAGAAAGAGAAAGAAGCAGCTTATTTCGCAGTTGCACCAGCGCCGACATTATTACTGGACTGGAGATACTGGATCTAGCAACCAACCGCTCTTGTGCATTTCCGTGACGGATATCTGTCTATCTATAGATATATATATGGGGGGAAAGCCCATATATATACATCCAGCGTGTGCTTTACGACGGGTTGAAGTCCCTATTGATCGCCAGCTAGTGACATACTGATGTAATATATGCATTGTTCCCCAAAACGATGATGTGCGCTGCTGCTGCGGCAGCTGGAGCCGGCGGCGGGATTCTGTCTTCATCCCCGTCCATGGGACTGGGTGTGAGGGTTTTACCCGGACCCGGGGCCGAGTTTAATTCTACCGGACCCGGAATGAGCTCCTGTTCCACCTCAGGGTCCCAGCCGGACTGTCGGAGCCGGTACCAACTGCTCCTATCGGGTCGAGCTTTAGCCGAGAAGTACAGGAAGATCTACACAAGCGCTGTCAGCGATAAAGAACAAGGCATAAATCTCGGAAGGTGAGTGTTACTCGGATAAATATTGCTGTAACTCTGTTCTACGGATCTTAAATAAACCATAAAGTAGCAAGCTGATCGACTAGTCCATACAAGCTAACATGGTGTTGCTAGCACTAGCTAATGTTCGCTAACTTCCGTGTGTTATGCTAACCAGCCTTAGCTCGCGTTAAAAATAAATATTCTTCTTATTTTTTTTTTTTTTTGGAAGATAAAACAGTCACAGTGTGTGTCCTGGCGTAAAGACAAATAGTGCTAGCGTTACTGAAACATTACACAAACCAGAACCGAGTATGCTAGGCTAGCTGGTCCGTTAACGGTTAATTTGAAAGCTAGCTAGTCTAGCAAGATAAATTCTGTCCAACCGAACTCACTCACTGGGATGTTTCAGTTCAGGATTTGTTCTAGCTTGTGTTAAACATTGTGGTGAGTTTTTATTTTATTTTATTAATACAGTTTGGGTTTATTCTGTCTGATGTTACATAATATCTCGCTTCTTCGATACGATAATTAGCTGGCTAGTTATCTCTTTGCGGGATTTAACATGGTGTAGCGGATGCTACAGAGCAGCAGGGAGCTACAGTGAAACAGACATGTTCTGTATTAAATGATAATGATTTTAATAATAATAATAACAGGTTTAAAGTCTTGTGGGTGCGTCTGACTAGCTTGTCGTAATGGAACGCGGTTAGATCGGAGTGCACAGGCCAAAGCCTCTGTCCGGTATAAAGCCCTCTGTCTTTCATGAGACAGGGGTTATGTAGGGGAAAGTGTTATCTAATTCAGAGGAATGTGGAATAATGAACCCTGACCCATGGATGCTTGTTTGTAATGCGCATAGGCCCAGTTTCATTGGTTCGCCTGCGCAGACTGAAGTAGCTTTTTGCCTTACGTCACCCTGTTCACATCCCGAACACTGCTGCTGCATCCCCGGCTTTACTGATCTGCTTTAGCCCCTTCTGACTTTACATCTCCATTACACATGCCTTCTTTACTCAACTAGAGTATCATCAGTATCTAGTAATGCAAAAACATATTCACATGTAGGCATGACAAACCAATATTGTGCTAGTGGGCACTAAAATATCAGCTCTGCCCCGTACTTCCTTTAGGAGGAGGGTGGCTGGTGGGCTCCTGACATAAACAAGGCAGCTCTGGGTTCATGTACATGACTTAGATCATGAACATGGATAAACAGTGCAACTTAAAGTGCATATCACGGGTTAATTCAGGAGCAAGATCAATGTAATTCTCCTATTTTATACATTTGGGCGGCGTTAGCGCTGTCTCCTCACAGCAAGAAGGTCCGGGTTCGAGCCCCGTGGCCGGCGAGGGCCTTTCTGTGCGGAGTTTGCATGTTCTCCCCGTGTCCGCATGGGTTTCCTTCGGGTGCTCCAGTTTCCCCCACAGTCCAAAGACATGCAGGTTAGGTTAACTGGTGACTCTAAATTGACTGTAGGTGTGAATGTGAGTGTGAATGGTTGTCTGTGTCCTGTGATGACCTGGCGACTTGTCCAGGGTGTACCCTGCCTTTCGCCCATAGGTGGTGTTTACATTAGACCGTATCAGCGGATCATCAGATTAACGTTTTTAAAACGATTCGCGTGCACACAGCAATGCCAATACACGGATACGCTCGGCTCCGCAGGCATCCTGCGCGCCAAATCACTCCGCCCTGAACAGCGAGTGCCCTCTGGCGGGTGCGCACTCCGGCCCTGCGCAGCTCACAGAGCGCGCGAGTGAAGCGCACGAGCAGTGATTCGGGACAAATAGCAGGAAGTGAAAGTCCACGCCGTTTTTCAGCAGTCGCGTCACATGACCAACGCCAGCGAATCAGGAAGGTGGATGTCACAGTGACGTTGTCCAATGACGACGTCAGCTAGAGCTCAGCACAGCGTATCCTCGTTCCTCAATGTTTGCACAGCACCGGATCAGATACATAATGGATTGAATACGTGGGCCCTGGCGGATTCAAGTTGTGCCGCCTGTGGAGTCGTTTCCCGGCGTTTTAATGTGAACGGACAGTGCATCCGCGACGAAAACGAGACGGATACGGTCTAACGTAAACACCACCATAGTCAGCTGGGATAGGCTCCAGCTTGCCTGCGACCCTGTAGAACAGGATAAAGCGGCTAGAGATAATGAGTTGAGATGAGATCTGTCACATTTTGCATTTTGTGCAATTTTTTTTAACCTTGCGCAATACCAGAAAAATTCAGTTGAAATCAAGCCATTTGAGGCGAATTGGTCTGTCTCTGAAAAAACTTGGCGTTTGGATTTCCCAGGAAACATTGATTTTCGTGACGTCGCTTGCGGGACGCCTCCCTCTGAATCCTACGTCAGCGCTGGTTTGTTTATGAGAAAACGACCTGGTGGTTTTCTGCAAATTTCTTCAACGTTGTCACGTAATTATTAAAATTGGTTAACAGATGTATCGTAGGAGGGTGTAGCAACACCAATCTTGATGGGATTAGTACTCATCGTTTCCCACATTGCGCTCAGGTGACAATTCCGTGTTTCAATGTAAAATCGCTAGCTGTTAAACTTGGTGTACACAGGCTGTGCACTGAAACCGTACAAGCTCTCGCAGCCTGCTGGCGCTTCCGCAGGTGACATGATGAATCTGGCTCCAGGCTCCCTTGGGATTTTTCCAGACACGTTTTATTTTATTTTTTTCTGCCTTGTGCAAAATTACCCTTCTGGATGAGTGTGTAAAGGGACATTCTTTCATATTTAAAAATAAAAAAAGAATTTGGTCCAGGATATGCACTTCAAGCTGCTGATGTTTAATCGCAACAAAAGCTTGTGGAGAGCAAGTTCAGATAGTTAAAAGGTGTCAGCGTCTGAGAGCAGCTGAGCTCTGATGTCGTTTTCATATCGAAAACATTTCAAAAAGTATGAAACTGGTGCATTTATGGTAGCACAGTGGTGTCGCCTCACAGCAAGAAGGTTCTGGGTTCGAGCCCAGCAGCCGGCGAGGGCCTTTCCGTGTGGAGTTTGCATGTTGTCAGTGTGGGTTTCCTCCGGGTGCTCCGGTTTCCCCTACCATTCAAAGACGTGCAGTTAGGCGAACCCCTTCAATGCCCTTGGATGAGTCATGTGTAGCATGAAATCTTTTACTGCCGTGCCTTATGACGGAAGAATGTTTTAGGCATTGACTGTAATTCATACGGGGTATGTGCCACTGTGAAGTAAAAGTAATGTGCCATGTAAGGGACATAAAAGGAGGTGTTTATGATGAGTAGTGTACGTCATAAGGCACAGCGGCAAAAGATTTCATGACGTATTACGTGACTCGTCCAAGGGCATTGAAGGGGTTAACATGGGGCGGACTTGAGCTGAAGTGCTCTTGAGCAAGGTACTTAACCCCTGACTGCTCCCCGGGCGCTGTAGTGTGGCTGCTCTGGGTGTGTGTGTGCATGCGTGTGTTCACTGCTTCAGGTGGGTTAAATGCAGAGGATGAATCTCGCTGTGCTTGAAGTGTGCATGTGACAAATAAAGGTTTCTTCTTTGTTGTTTTGTAATTATTTAAAAAGCCAGCCTGGGTTTTCTAAGATAAGTTAGTGTGAGTGAAGTTAGTACAGATTAGTGACTCATATGAAGCTGAATCTCAAATGAGTTTGGCTCATTTTCAACCCTGATATGGAAGTAGATAAGCAAGCGTTCTGTGAATATTGTGATAATCAACAGCGGGTGGCATTGTCGCCTCACAGCAAGAAGGTTCCGGGTTCAAACCTCATGGCTGATGGGGGCCTTTCTGTGTGGAGTTTGCACGTGCTCCCCGTGTCTGCGTGGGTTTCCTTTGGGTGCTCTGGTTTCCCCCACAGCTCAAAAACATGCAGATTAGGTAAAATACCCAGCCACTGGGGTTGTACAAGACAGTGCGTGTTTAGTGCCGGTCCGAAGCCCGGATAGATTGGGGAGGGTTGTGTCAGGAAGGGCATCCGGTGTAAAACCTATACCAAGTCAAATATGTGGAACGGAGCTGCTGTGGCGACCCCGAGCAAATGGGAGAAGCCAGTTATCATGATGTTTAATAGAACACGCCTAATTTACTGTCTCAGTAAGTTTAGTGAAAGACTTCCATCTTCACCATCGACATACAAATATTTTTTTTACATGTTTGGTGGCATCCAGGCTTTCAGAGTTTGTTAAGGGAAAACTTGCATGGCAGATCATACTGGTTTAAGAGCAACAGGCAGTAAGCAGTAATCCTCTAGGAGATTGCCCTTATAGCCTAGGTCACAACCGGACGTACGATTTTTGGCGTTTCCCAAATCGCTGCGTTTTTTTTTGTTCGTGGAGAAAGACGCACATTGGCCGTAAGTTTGTCTTGCAACCTGAAAAAAACTTAAGCGCCCGTAGAGTTCGTTTGACATGACAAAGAACCTCTGCGGCCGGTCTGCAGCCAGTCTACGGCTCGAAAATCAGCACGTCACACGCGCCGTGCGTTTCTTGCGTTTTTTGCACTTAGACCGGCCGTAGGAGCACGTACGGCCGGTTGTGACCTAGGCTTATGACGACATCCAAGTCCAAATTAACATCTGCCATTCATTTTGCCATGTTATTGTAGCAGATTTAAATGCAAGGAAGCATCAAGGACAGGCTATATTGGTGCTCAGAAGTTTTACTACTTTTCTGAAGGGAAAAAAAAATCATAATTTGTATTTTAAGTGTCAGATTTGATTAAGTTGATTATTTACTGTGCATGACCTCATTTCTCACATGTGGCCTTTTATTAAAACAAATAACACTCTGTAATATGAAGGTCAATTTTAATGTCATGTCCTTAATATTACAATGAGTGCATTTACATGGCCAGTAATAACAGACTATCTGATTTTGGCAATCATCAGATAATTCAAGTGGTTTTGTGAACAGCATATTAAATAGGGACTCCTATTTAGCGGCATTTGCCTTATTGTCCTGATGATGCCACTGTCATCTGTGGCTGGGAGCTCAAGAGAGCAAAAATTGGCAGTGTTCTCAGGGAGACATACGCTCGCTCCCCTGTCAGTTACAGTGACACTAGCCAATCATGGGCGACTGTGAGGTCATGCCTGCGGAGGTGGGCAGATAGCACTCGGAGTGCGTTACGTTACCCCCTGATGTCACGTGAGCAAGAGTTCGAAAAGATGACGTCAGCTGGCATCACATTTTGCCGATTTATTATGTAACGTGTTCATGCACAACACCGTTTAGCAATATGTCTGCCTAGTCTTGTGGAAGACTCCAGCCATATGCAGTGAGTGTATGGCAGAGTTCGCGCAGGCAGATAGGCCATCTAATCATTTCATCCGGACCGAATAAAATAATCGGTATGGGCTTTTGATAGCCCATACAGATAGCACTTGGAGTAAGTTACGTTTACCCCCTGATGTCACATGAGCAAGAGTTCGAAAAGATGAAGTCAGCTGGCATCACGTTTTGCCGATTATTATTTAACGCGTCCATGCACAACACCTCCCCTTTGTGTTGACTGCTACAGATGACGGATTTTTTTTTCTTTTTCTTTTTCTTTTCGGAGCATTTGATGTATTCTTTGCTGTCAGGATGTAAAGAGAATTCCAATAAATACAACAAAAACTGCTTTTTAAATAAATTGCCTCGTCTAGCTTTAATATGGAACCATACTTGCATTTTTTTTTAGTTTTGAGTTTTAATTTAACTCCAAATTGCACATAGGTGTGAATGGCCGTCTGTCTCTTTGTGTTGACCCAGCGATAGATTGGCGACCTGTTCAGGGTGTAGCCCTATTTTTGCCCCAAGTCAGCTGGGATTGGCTCCAGCTCACCCACGACCTTCAGTAGAATCAGCGGTATAGAATATGGATGGATTAAGTTTTAGGCTCGCTTTCTGGACTGAATGCAAAAAAGGACACATTTATTTTTGAAACACATCTTTTGTTCGGAGAGCAGCAAGGACGCATAAATCCACTTCCCTAGAGCACAACTAAGACTAATGGAGGTAATGTAACAGTCATCCTATTTGTTCAGTTTTTTGCAACAAAAATAAATAACTAAATAATAAATTCTTCTAGGGCGGCACGGTGGTGTAGTGGTTAGCGCTGTCGCCTCACAGCAAGAAGGTCCTGGGTTCGAGCCCCGTGGCCGGCGAGGGCCTTTCTGTGTGGAGTTTGCATGTTCTCCCCGTGTCCGCGTGGGTTTCCTCCGGGTGCTCCGGTTTCCCCCACAGTCCAAAGACATGCAGGTTAGGTTAACTGGTGACTCTAAATTGACCGTAGGTGTGAATGTGAGTGTGAATGGTTGTCTATGTGTCAGCCCTGTGATGACCTGGCGACTTGTCCAGGGTGTACCCCACCTTTCGCCCGTAGTCAGCTGGGATAGGCTCCAGCTTGCCTGCGACCCTGTAGAACAGGATAAAGCGGCTAGAGATAATGAGATGAGAAACGGTTGTGTTTCACGTGTAGTCAGGAGCTTCCTAGCCGTTATTTTGTGCATTTACAACACCAGCAGTACAGGCTAGTTCTTCATTTAACTTTGAAGCCATCACTCGAGGTTGCATATTCGATGCGGTAACCAACGAAACCTGATTACAATTCCTCTCGTGCTCTCATTCAATCACTATGATAAGTACCACTTTATTGATGTGCTCAACAAAACGTAGCGTGTTATATATCTTAAGGGCAGTCGGTAACTTCTGTCAATGGTAGCCTAGAATGTTTGCAGATGATGTGAAGTCGAAAATTGGTCATCCCTCTTATGAAAAAACCTGCGTGGTACTGCAGTATCGAATGCTTTTTTTATACAGTATTACTGCAGTAAATGCAGTATTTCGAATGCAAATGCAATAGTTTGCACATGAAAAAGGCATACTACAAAATACTGCAGTGTACTGTATAATGCAATATACTTCCAACATGTTAAAAAATGCAAAAGTCTAAACCTATTGCATGGGAAATTTGTGCATACCATGTTTTGTGTTGAAAGTGCCTTTTTTACATACTGTATTAATTTAATGTGTTATTTATTTTGAAAGAGTGGCTCTGGTTTCATTTCATTTCATTTGCACATGTATTTAATGTTTGTTGTGCTTTTCAAAACGGAAGGAAGTTCCCAAGAGCCATCAATAAGTTTCCCAAAGTCTATCAATAGGAATGTTTTACAAAACTGGACTATGTTCCCAAGGTCAAGCAATAAAACTGTATTGAAAGTGTGTTTTTGGTCTGCTGGTTGTGGTCTGTGGGGGCGCATGCGCGCCGGGTTGGGGTGAGGTTGACGCGGGGGGGTGTACTCATGAAATTGTAAAATTGTACTCATAAAATTTTTTCAAGGTTGGCAGGTATGCGACTTGTCCAGGGTGTACCCCGCCCCTCGCCCATAGTCAGCTGGGATAGGCTCCAGCTCGCCTGCGACCCTGTAGAACAGGATAAAGCGGCTACAGATAATGGATGGATCGATTGACTGCATGTAAATCGGTTGAGCAAATTATGTGTCATACTTTGTTGCATGTATAATGTTTACACACACAAGCATACTTGATGTAAACTGATGAGTCACAGTGACATGCCTATAACTGTGTGTTTTGTGAATCAGTGTATTGTGTATTTTTATAAAAATGTGTTCGCTGACAGGTATTAAAAAAAAAAAGTTTCTTACACTTTGTGAAATTCGAAGTTGTGTTTGTGAAATTCGAAGTAAGTCTGGTGTGACTCATCATTATTTATTTACTTCTTTTTTTTTTTTGTATTTTAGGGGTAAGAAGGCTTTGACTAAGAAGAAACTGAAAAGGCGGCAAAAAATCAGATCAAAAGTCAAAACAAGAACAAAGGTAATGTTTCAAGATACTCATCCAGTTCTGTAGATTTTGTCCATATTCCTGGGAAAATAGTTCTACTTGAGCAGAATATGTTGGATCTGTTTGATAATTTAGAAAAAGTATTAGAGAAAATGGAAATTAATAAAGAACCTGTATTTAGTCATGACTTTTATGGATTGCATTGTATACTTTTTTTTTCTTTTTCCTTTTCTTGTAAATTATTGTAGGATTTCATTTTACTTTTGAATGCACATTCCAAGCCCCGTGTCTGTCAGTTTTTTAGGGATGGAGGGCTCAATTAGCTGCAGGTCAGAAACGGGTAATTTCTGAAATGTGTGTCATCAGAAATCGTCCAATACTGTGGGCCAGTCAGTGACGCAAACTGTGTGCTCAGAAGTAAAGTCAAGCCAAGTAGGCTTCATTGTCCTTGCTTGCCTCACAGACTGACGTAATGTTTTTTTTGGTCTGCTTTACTTTGCCAGTTAAGGAAATCTGATGAAACAAATGCTGTTTTCAATGTATATGAAATGCATGCATGTTACAGAAGAGGAAAAACAAAACCTTTAAATCGGGTATTGGCAGTATGATGAAAACGGCAGCAGAATTGTTTGACCGAATTCAGCTATTTGCACAAGCGGTGAAATTCATTTTGGCACCACTTCCCAAGGCGGCACGGTAGTGTAGTGGTTAGCACTGTCGCCTCACAGCAAGAAGGTCCGGGTTCGAGCCCCGGGGCCGGCGAGGGCCTTTCTGTGCGGAGTTTGCATGTTCTCCCCGTGTCCGCGTGGGTTTCCTCCGGGTGCTCCGGTTTCCCCCAAAGACATGCAGGTTAGGTTAACTGGTGACTCTAAATTGAGCGTAGGTGTGAATGTGAGTGTGAATGGTTGTCTGTGTCTATGTGTCAGCCCTGTGATGACCTGGCGACTTGTCCAGGGTGTACCCCGCCTTTCGCCCGTAGTCAGCTGGGATAGGCTCCAGCTTGCCTGCGACCCTGTAGAAGGATAAAGCGGCTAGAGATAATGAGATGAGATGAGACCACTTCCCAAATTGAATCATACCTACATGCAATTTAAGAAAATCCCTTTCCATTGATATTAATTTTGAGAGTTATCAGTTAAATGTCTATATTTAATCAACCTAATTGATGGCTAATTGTCGCCTCACTCTTGCTATACAGTACGCTTGACAAAAACAATGCATGGTCACTCAACTGGCCCTTGTAAACAAACACCGTTGCAAAAGTTTGACGTGCGGGTTTATAATGATAGCTGATTTGAATTATAGTATTACCACATTAGCAGTGTCCGACAAGGTTTATGTACATACCCAATGTCCCTGCTTTATTTTTAATAAAATCGCTAAAATAATTTGAAAATGTCATCATGTGCTTTTATTTAAAAATTTGGCCAGAATCCATGAATTAAACCTGGGCAAATTAGGTGTCAGTAGAAAGCTTGTGAAGTATTCTTCAAGAAAAAGCCAAGTTTAAAGTCGTGCCACTACGTCCAGGGTAGCGCGAGACCATTGAATCTAAGATAACCACCGAGATTCTTCTGTGCAAGTCAAGAAAGCAGATGGTTGGGGTGAGTAGGGAGACTTGGGACAGTTTGTATTCCCGTAAATTTTTGAATACACATTTTCAGGACCTCTGAAAATCCTACCAGAGCCTGTTTCCGAAAGAGACAAAAGTGCTTCATGCACTTTTAAAAGCCCTTGAATTTGTTTATTATTGAAGATGGAGGCACAAAATTTCTAGGAGTTCATACAGGCAGTAGGTAATGTTACTAAACAGTTATAAAAGGCCTGTGCAACCTTTTACTTTTGCGGATACGGAGTCACAAAATGTGCATTTTCAGCTCTGACAGCTGCTGAATTTTGGGGTACCCTTAAACCTCATATCTCCAAAATCTTTAAAGATAATGGCTTGGAAATTTTCTGTGTTTATTTCCTTTATATGCCTTCTTGAGAAGTGAAAAATATTGCTTCTAACATTGTTTTTAAATTTTGACTGCCGGTACCTATTTAAATGTCAGTGTGGTTGGCTGTTTGGTGTGTTTTGTGGTACTCTTTGCCTCAGCAAGTTTAATATAAAACATTTGTTGTACATTTTGGTTATGTATCGTTTGATGTAATAATTTAAGGCACATGTTCCTTGTTGTTTTGGTAAAAGAAGTTGTAGTCTACAGCCCTTTACTTTAAAAAGACAACTCCAGTGATCTACATTCTTGGCATGCCCAACTTTATCAGATTTTTTTTAAGTGTCATCTGCTGCTGGACCCCATGGCATAATTACATGGTGATCAACCATAGACACTTTTGCCAGTAAAACGCAGGGATAAACATGGGGATAGTCGTTTCAGTTATTGTGAGTATTCGGTTGAGAAAATGAACGTGTTATCAGAAGGTGCTAATATTGTATCTTAGCAAAAATTGACAGCAGTTCTCATAAAGAGAGAAAAGCCCGAAGGGGGATTATGTCATGGCGATGTCCGTCCATCCATCCCAGGAAAGGGTACTCACCTTCTGAAGTCAACTTCTCTCACAATTTGTTGAGGAATTTCACGAAACTTGACAAAAGGCATTATTATGTCGGAACTACGCATATTGTTATTTCATTAAATTCGGTCACAGTTTACCAGAGTTACAGCCCTTGATTAACAAAATTATACACTGACAATTTCATGAGTGTGTTTTCCTTCTGAAGTCAACTCCTTTCACAATATGTGGAGAAATTTCACGAAAACTAATAAAAGGCCTTGTTATATGTCGGTAGTACGCATATTGTTATTTTGTTCAATTCGTATGCATTTTACCAGAGTTGTGGCCCTTGATTAAGAACCTTGTACTTTCACAATTTCATGAAGGTGTGTTCGCCTTCTGACATCGACTCCTCTCACAATTTTTGGACGAATTTCTCGAAGCTTGGCAAAAGGCCTTGTTATATGATGGTAGTATGTATGTCGCAATTTAATTTCGTTTGTGAAAATTTTACCAGAGTTTAGACCCTTCATCCATTAATTTGTACTTTGACAATTTCATGAGGGTGTACGATCTTCTGAAATCAACTCCTCTCACAATTTGTGGAGGAATTTCACCAAACTTGGCAAAAGGCTTTGTTATACAGTATGACCGTTATATGCATATTGAAATTTTGTTTAAGTTGGGCAGATTTTACCAGAGTTATGCCCTTGATTATTAACAAACTTTTACTTTGGCAATTTCATCAAGGTGTGTTTGGTTTCTGAAATCAACTTCCCTCACAATTTGTGGAGGAATTTCATGTAATTTGGCAAAAAGTTTTTTTTTTTTTTTTTCCCCCTGCTGACCGAAAGGCCCGAAGGGGGATTATGTCGTGGCGATGTCTGTCATCTGCCTGTCTGTCCGTCATCCGTCTGTCCCGGGAAGGATACTCGCCCTCTGAAATCAACTCCTCTCACAGTTTTTGGAGGAATTTCATGAAACTTGGCAGGATTCTTTGTTATATGTCGATAATGTGCATGTTGCAATTTTATTCAATTCAGTCACATTTTACCAGAGTTATGGCCAGCGCTCGAAACTAACGGTGTCCCGATGTCCCGGGGACCATAAAAAATGTCATCGGGACACAAAATTATCATATCTGGGACAATCCCGGGACAATGGAAAAAAATAGATCTAGAAAAAAAGTTCTACATTAAAGGTGCAGTACAAGATTTTGGAATAACGGTTCCCGCAAGCCATATTTTGAAAAGAAACACTCCCACCCCCCGCGTCTCCACCCCTCCTCCCCCTTATAAAGCCTGAGAAAGTCCGGCTTTATAATGGGTGTCTATTGCGTTACACACCAGTGCAGCTCGTTAAGTTAGAGTGTAGAGAGCTTGGAAAAATAGCTCAAACTTTCTCATTTAAACTGTGTTTTCAGCCCCAATTTTCACTCCACACACACAATTTTCTCAAAAGTAGTAGCCACACTTGTCCTGATTCACACAATGTGTCTACCTGAGCGATAGGATTTACTGTTTTTGAATGAGAAGCCTGAAAGTAACGAGAGCACAGCCGCGCAGCCCCATAGACTCCCATTATAAACGTGGCAGAAAAGTCACTCGTTTTTAACTCGCTCTAGTGACCTCATTTTTTACACTACAGACAAAAAAAAATTACATCCGTGTGTTCAGGAGAGCCTTGTGGCGCTCACTGTGAAAGAATTTTGTGAATATCTCCTTCCGTTTTCGTGTAAATCCCCGTTGTTTGGAAGGAGCGCACTGAGAGAATCCTGCGCTCTGTGTGACACTCTGCTCGCTCTCTCACACACACACAGAAGGGCCGGGCTAGTCGCGGGCTTCAGTCTGATTGACGTGTCAGTATCCAATCATTTTGAGGTGGTACCTCGATATGATTGGATGGCGTTTTTCCTTTATTTTACACTGTAGACTGGATTAAAATATTTCGTTTTTTGGGTCAAACCTTCTATTGTACTGCTTGCAACATGGGTGTGCATTTCATCCATTGATGTTATGGCTGATGGCTTTCAAAACATCTCTGAATGGGGCAACAGGTATATTACATAAAAATGGATAACGGTAATGGTGAAAATGATAAGTTGGCCTTATAAGTGCCAACAGATATTCAAGGTATAAGTAGATGAAATGAACATAAAAGGGGTCTTATTTTCAGCTAAAGTGTACTGCAGATGTAGTGAGTTGAAACATTTTCTGAATGAGCTAGTTGGCCCCTTTTAAATAAACGGGTATCTATTCATACAGTGAGATCGCCAAAGTTTAATAAACTGAAAATGCAATAACTGTAATTTTGAAGTAGATGATGTATAGGACATGTGTCACTTGTGTTTTGTGACTTATTGTAAAAATGATATAAAGGGTTCAAAATTGCATAGTTACAAATATAATAGTAACTTCATATGATAATATTAACCACTGGTTATTTCAGAGAGGAAATAAATGGGGACACTATTGCTTCCATTCGGGACAATACAATACAGAATTCGGGACCACTGGGGGACACAAAGAAAAAAAGTTAATTTCGAGCCCTGGTTATGGCATAGTTGCCAGCGGGGGATATTGTGCTCTCAGAGCACTCTTGTTTTTTTTTTTTTTTTTTAAGTTCCAATACACGCATCTAATTCCCTCTGCATCAAAATATTGGCAAGCGAGTCTTGAGTGGTGCAACAGAAAAGCATTTGCCCGATTGTCAGGAGATCATGACTTTGAATCCTGAAGATGCAACAGCACTCTATGACTGAGAGTTCAAGACAGCTCTCTGGGTGGGAAGGATGGCATACTTTCACTTCTCTGATGCCCCTTTTCCACCAAAGCAGTTCCAGGGCTGGTTCGGGGCCAGTGCTTAGTTTGGAACCGGGTTTTCTGTTTCCACTGACAAAGAACTGGCTCTGGGGCCAGAAAAACCGGTTCCAGGCTAGCACCAACTCTCTGCTGGGCCAGAGGAAAGAACCGCTTACGTCAGCGGGGGGGCGGAATTGTTAAGACCAACAACAATAACAAGACCGCGAAAGATCGCCATTTTTAAGCGATGAGAAGCAGCAGCTGTACAAACACGAAGTCATCCATTATTATTATTATTATTATTATTATTATTATTATTATTGTTGTTGCTGCTGCTTCTTCTGTGTTTTTGCTTCGATATTCGCGCCAAGGTTTAAGCAAACGTAGCGACGTAACTGACATATACAGCGACGTAATGACGTGGCACCGCGAGCGATGGAAAAGCAAACTGGTTCTCAGCTGGCTCGCAAGTTGAACGAGTTGTGAACCAGCACCAGCACTGGCCCCGAACCAGCCCTGGAACTGATTTGGTGGAAAAGGGGTATGAGTGGCCTGTGGCCTAGCGTGAGCAGCGGTGGGGGGTGGGGAGTGCTGGCTTGTGATTAGGGGAGAGTTAGCGAGTAGATGGGAATTGGCAGCTGACCAAATTGGGATTTAGGGCATAATCAATACCTGGACAATGACTTCAGTATTTAAATACTGATGCCTCAAAGAGTATTCAGATACTCATAGACATCCCTTTGACTCTCATTCTGTTTTACTCTTTTTAACCACCAGGGATGATATGTAACACCTGGCTAACATATCAACAAATTAGGTATGAGGAACAGGACTTGTGTTAGGACTGCCCTGAGTAATGTCCAGAGATGTTAACCTGGAGAAAGTTCTACTAGGTATGGTGATAATCAGATCGCATTAGCACATACTTCCTGCAGTTGAGTAGTACACTTATAACTTATGCACTTAAGCTAAATTATGCACTTTATTAAGTTAAGAGATCCTTCTAATAGAGTGACCTGTCTGAGTAGGGGCTGAGGCGTCCAGCCTATCTATAGGCCAAGGTGTAATGCCCATCACTTAGGCTACGTTTACATTAGACCGTATCTGTCTCGTTTTCTTCGCGGATGCACTGTCCGTTTACATTAAACCACCTGGAAAAGCCGGGAAACGGGAATCCGCCAGGGTCCACGTATTCAATCTAGATCGTATCTGGTCCGGTGCTGTGTAAACATTGAGATACGCGGATACGCTGTGCTGAGCTCTAGCTGGCGTCCTCATTGGACAACGTCACTGTGACATCCACCTTCCTGATTCGCTGGCGTTGGTCATGTGACACGACTGCTGAAAAACGGCGCGGACTTCCGCCTTGTATCACCTTTCATTAAAGAGTATAAAAGTATGAAAATACTGCAAATACTGATGCAAATACTGCCCATTGTGTAGTTATGATTGTCTTTAGGCTTGCCATCCTTCCACTTGCAAGTAGTAAGTGATATGCGCTGGGATCACGCACACAGCGGCTCAGTCCTGAATCATGGCTCGTGCACTTCACTTGCGCGCTGTGTGAGCTGCGCAGGGCCGGAGTGCGTACCCTCCAGAGGGCACTCGCTGTTCAGGGCGGAGTGATTTGGAGCGCAGGATGCCTGCGGAGCCGAGCGTATCCATGTATTGGTGTTGCTGTGTGCACGGCTAACGGTTTTAGTGTAAACGCGAATCGTTTTAAGAACGTTAATCTGATGATCCGCTGATTCGACGTAATGTAAACGTAGCCTTAGTGGGACAGCCTTAAATTGATGATTGTTTGGCGGCCGTCTTATTCGTAAGTGGTATGCTGTAATGGGGGTGAGGACTTGCCGGTGTTTAGCAGTCCTCAAGAAAGGTCAGTATCTTAGAAATAGCATGATGCACAGGTTTCAGTCGACGTGAACACCTTTTTACAGAGCAGTATCCAGTTAAGGTTGTACAAGGCCCCTGCATGAGGTACCTTTGCATTCAGAAGTATTTCCTGGATTGCTAGAACGGTCCTTAGTTGGTGATTTGGTGACCTGGTTAGGGCATCTAAATCTCACCATCTAACTGGGACAGCAGATTGTGCACAAATAGCTGGTGCCTATCAAAGAACTGACCACTGCGCCCAAGTCTGAGAATTCTGAGGAAATGTTCTTAAATTCTGAGAGATATATCTTCACCTTCCAGGAGATTTAGACAAGCTTGTATGACCAATTTTGTAGCATGGTTATTTGTAGTTACCCACTCCGAATAGTCATCAAATATACCATGCACTGAGAGGCTCCGGTTGAAATTGTGGATCCTCTGAAGTGGCTGGCATAGTACTGTTTTCTGAGGGGCGCAACCCCAAAGAGAATCCATAATTACCAGTGCCTTTCTGTGCATAGTATATTTCATTTATATCCCTCATCAAAAATTCCAAACTGTTAACTTTTAACTTTCTTCTGAGATTGAATCTCGGCATAAACTCACTGGAGGCAGCCATGTTTGTTGTTTACATCAGCGCGTTCTTCGACCTGCACATGTGCAATGTACCATGCTATCGCTTTTTAAAAAAACTTATATTTATTTATCATAACTATGCTATCATCCACCTCATTAGGCATTATCATGATGCATAGATCTGCACACACACACATGCTCACAGAGCCACAGCTGTGACTCGTGTCAGCTGGTGGCATGGTGGTGTAGTGGTTAGCACTGTTGCCTCACAGCAAGAAGGTTCTGGGTTCGAGCCCAGCGGCCGGTGAGGGCCTTTCTGTGCGGGGTTTGCATGTTCTCCCCATGTCTGCGTGGGTTTCCTCCAGGTGCTCCGGTTTCCCCCACAGTCCAAAAACATGCAGTTAGGTTAAAGGAACAGTCCACCGTACTTCCATAATGAAATATGCTCTTATCTGAATTGAGACGAGCTGCTCCGTACCTCTCCGAGCTTTGCGCGACCTCCCAGTCAGTCAGACGTGCTGTCACTCCTGTTAGCAATGTAGCTAGGCTCAGCATGGCCAATGGTATTTTTTGGGGCTGTAGTTAGATGCGACCAAACTCTTCCGCGTTTTTCCTGTTTACATAGGTTTATATGACCAGTGATATGAAACAAGTTCAGTTACACAAATTGAAACGTAGCGATTTTCTATGCTATGGAAAGTCCGCACTATAATGACAGGCGTACCAACACCTTCTGCGCGCTTCGGCAGCGCATTGATATCTGAGCTCCGTATCAATGTGCTGCCGAAGCGCGCAGAAGGTGTTAGTACGCCTGTCATCATAGTGCGGACTTTCCATAGCATAGAAAATCGCTACGTTTCAATTTGTGTAACTGAACTTGTTTCATATCACTGGTCATATAAACCTATGTAAACAGGAAAAACGCGGAAGAGTTTGGTCGCATCTAACTACAGCCCCAAAAAATACCATTGGCCATGCTGAGCCTAGCTACATTGCTAACAGGAGTGATAGCGCGTCTGACTGTGTCTGACTGACTGGGAGGTCGCGCGACGCTCGGAGAGGTACGGAGCAGCTCGTCTCAATTCAGGTAAGAGCATATTTCATTATGGAAGTACGGTGGACTGTTCCTTTAACATGGGGCAGCCTTGGGCTGAAGTGCGCAAGCGCACAAGTATGCAGCGGCTTTGCTGTCCTATGATAAACTAAATTTTGTTGTACATTTGTGCAGTGACTGTAAAGGCATTCTCTTCTGTATAGCTTGAAATTGTGATGTCAGTTCATGGTATCCAAGATGTACCATGACTGCCTCGCACCATATCCATTTTTTTTTTTTTTTTTTGACGTCACAAGATACATTGCTTAATCAATGGCAGAACTATTTTATGTCACGTGAGCTATCCTTGGCCAATCCCTGCACGAGAAGTTTTTGATGAGGGATAGAACATGAACTATGGGGAAATCAAACCAAAGTATCAAGGAAAAAATGAGTTCTGTCAAGGGAATACAAATACCAAAATGAGGAACTGTGGTTTGAATTGTAACATTTTAAATACCTTCTTATGTGTATGCACACATGCTGAGATTTTTCAGCAAAGTCACATACTGACAGGTTAAAATAGAATAAACTAAAACCTACTATAATCAGGGCTTTGAACCGGTTCAAGGAACGAAAACGAAAACCGGGAACTTTTTCTATTTCACATGGAACAGAAACGAAACCAGAAACTTTATTATTTTTTTATGTTCCGGAACAGAAACGCTTATTAAAAATAATGGTAACCGGTTAATACCGGTTTTTATTTCGTTCCTCAAAGTTTCCGTAGCCTACAAATAAAAAAGTCATTCTTCTCCTGCGCAAGTTTCTATGACCCGCTGGGGTTCACTTCCTGTGTGACGTTCGCTGACTGAATGGAGAGAGCGGGAGGGTGGACTACTATCACGTCTCCACATCTTAAATAAGAGGTAAATATTGCAGTCTATCGTTATTCAAAAACGTCAATTTCAAACACGATAATATCAATATATTTGTCCATGTTAATGAGAGGCTCGCGAACATTAAATGACGTTAACCTCTGTTAGCCTATCAATGCATAGGGCCTGACTAGCCTTTGGTAACGCACTAAACGAATTATCTTTAATTTTTGGCACTTTTTCTGTTTGTGTAGATGGGAAGACACATACTGAGAATCCAAATCGCCAACATTTGAAATAATAATTGTTTTGAATTATTTCTTGTCTTATTTAATGAAGGTTGTAATAGAATTAGCCTACATTTGGCTTAAGCTGGATGAGACAGAGACATAATTTTATATCCATTTGTTAAACAGCTGACAGGGAACGTAATTAACCGTTCCGGGAACGAAATTTTTTTGGTCTAACCGGTTCGGGAACGTCTATTTAATGGTGGAACCGGAAACGTTAAAATTCCGTTTCTGTTCGGAACGAACCAATAGGAAAAAAATTCTGGTTCAAAGCCCTGACTATAATACAATAATGCAGCAGTTGAAACACCTGCTGTCCAGACATGGGTCTGTGGATGCAATGTGAAGACACGTATATGAATTGCCTTTGTAGACTTTCTCTACTGAGGTATAAACTGGGTCTGAAGAGGTCCAAGCAAACTTATTTATTACAGTCTCCCAATTCTATAGGTCTACCTCACACCTCTACCCGACACCTCAAAGCTGTACGTTTGAGGCTATTGTCTGATTGTCAAGGGTTAGACACCCAGCCAATGGGGAAATGTTTGTGTGGGAAAGACAAGAATAGTACTACGCATTAAAGGCTTGTCAGTCAGATAAGCTGTACACTAGTTTAAAGTGATCTCACTGCCCAGGACTTCTACTTCATCGTGTTTTGGAAAGCAGTGGGGTTAACTTGTCAGAATACCATCAGAACATGTTTGATCAAAATTTTCAATTCTGTCACTTTTGCTGGTAAAAACAAATTGGTTAGAGAAGTCATTGTCTTAAGTATTACACAAACAATTTCATACCACGCTTTGTGTCTTTCCATCTTGGTACTGGTAGTGAGGGGAGCTTGGGTTTGGAGTTACTGGTTTTCACTGTCCTAGAAAAAGACCTTCCAGGTCAGTGATTTAACATCATTAATAGATATGAATCCTTGTATACCCTTGGTATTTGCAATGCCAGGAAAACACTTTTATTAGGCTGTTAGAGCCAAGTACATGCCAGTAAACACTTGCACATATGGAGGAGATTTGGGGAGTGGGTGGGTCACAATTGGCTGTTGCTAGACGACCCGTGTTGCACGTTTCCACAGCAACAGCGTTCTTCACATCCTGAACTGAACACCAGTCTTTGGAGGGCAGTTCCTGCCTGTGTTTCAATATCCTTCATGCATCACATTTATTTTCCCCAGTGAATGGGAATGGTTCCTGAGCATGGATGAGGGCATTTAGTGTGACTGTAGCAGAGAGGGGCATAAACAGCAATTATCCATCCTTATGAGCTGCCGGTCCTGCTGCAGTCTGATTGTATCTCTCCATTTCTCATTTCTGTGTGTCTTTACCTCTCTCTCTCTCTGGATGCTCCAGTGTGCTATATGTGCTCCCAAACAAATATGAGTGGATTCTTTCACAAAACAAGATTAAGGTACTACTGTAATAAATTACAGCGTGTAATTGTTGGCTGTATTGGACACTGCGATTTTATTCTGGGGATTGACCTTTTGGTTGAATAATTGTGGGAAGAGAATCTTGTAACACTGAAACAGTGTGTAAAGGATATCCTTTGATGCACTGTCCAAACCAAATGTACTGTGCACTAGGGCTGTAACAATATGCGTATCGAAATCGAAATCGCGATACGCAGAGCCACGATCCGTATCGCGATACAAGAAGGCAGAATCGCGGTACACCCTTTCAAACTTCTCCTCAGCCCAAAAACAGAGGTGCTTCCAAACTTCAATTTATGAATACTTTACCTTTTATTTAAATTACATTTTAAACTTACTTAAATTACTTTTATTTTTTATATCTATTAGTAAGTCGTTTTTTCGCCGACCTGCGACAATCTTCTGTGAGTCACGCAACATCCACACTCGCCACTGGCAGAGCATTCATTTCTTTTAAGCGGTCGCCATTCTGGTTGCGACGCGGGGAGCGAATCTGTAAACAAGCAGCTCATTGGCTGGCTAGGTGTGCCACAAGCCAATCACAATCACTTGACCGGAAAGGCATGCAGTGTTGCCAGATTGGGCAGGTTTAGGTGCTTTTTGGCTGGTTTTGAACATATTTTGGGGTGGAAAACGTTAGCAATATCTGGCAACACTGAAGGCATGTCTGCTTGGGCGGAAGTCTTCTGCGGTAGTTACATTTTGACACACGAGCAACGTTTCACTATAAAAATTCCGTAATTTCCATCTGTTTTCCACGATCACAGAAAATCATTGGCCCTATGAGAGTGAGACAGTGAGAGAGCCACCACCCAAAAAAAATCTTAACGGATTTACACGATTTGGAAAAATGACTTTTTCAGAACCGAAAAAAACAGAGCTTCCGGCTCAACAGTATTATTTTGAGAAATAAAACAATCTTTGGATATACATTTGTTCATTTTTGCATACATATTACTCATTCTCTGCAGTGGTCTGAATTATTTGTTATTAAATAGTTAATGTAAGTAAGTAAATGTTAATAAGTCAAATTTACTACTTTAAAAACACCTTTAAAAAAATCGTGGGTGTATCGAATCGTGGGTCAAAAATCGCGATACGAATCGAATCGTGAGTTGGGTGTATCGTTACAGCCCTACTGTGCACTGAATAAACCAAATTCTCATTACTGTTTTACAATATTTTAATAAATACTTATCAGAACATAATATACATGCATACAATATCCAACATAATATATGATTGCACTTCTAATAGCACTTGAACATAGTTTTTATCCCCCACTGGCCGAAAGGCCCGAAGGGGGATTATGTCATTTGCGATGTCCGTCCGTCTATCCGTTCATTCTGGGAAGGGTGCTCACATTCTGAAATCAACTCCTCTCACAATTTGTGGAGGAATTTCACCAAACTTGGCAGGATTCTTTGTTATATGTCAGTAATACGCATATTGCAATTTTATTAAATTTGGTCACATTTTACCAGAGTTGGAGCCCTTGATTAACAAAATTTATAATTTGACAATTTCATGAGAGTGTGTTTTCCTTCTGAAATCAACTCCTCTCACAATTTTTGGAGGAATTTCACGCAATTTAAGAGGCATTGTTATGTCCGTAGTACGCATATTGTAATTTCGTTAAATTCAGTCACATTTTACCGGACTTGTGGCTCTTGATTAACAACCTTGTACTTTCACAATTTCATGAAGGTGTGTTTTCTTTCTGAAATCAACTCCTCTCACAATTTTTGGACAAATTTCTTGAAGCTTGGCAGAAGGCCTTGTTATATGACAGTAATACTCATTGCAATTTAATTTCATTTGTGAAAATTTTACCAGAGTTTTGACCCTTCATTAAATAACTTGTACTTTTACAATTTCATGAGAGTGTACGTTCTTCTGACATCAACTCCTCACAATTTATGGAGGAATTTCACAAAACTTGACGAGGCTTTGTTATATGACGGTACTATGCATATTGTAATTTCGTTCAGTTTGGTCACATTTTACCAGAGTTACAGCCTTTGATTAACAAAATTATACTTTGATAATTTCATGTGTGTTTTCCTTCTGAAATCAACTCCTCTCACAATTTGTGGAGGAATTTCACCAAACTTGGCAAAAGGCTTTATGAGACAGTTGTACAAATTAAAATTTCGTTTTCACCAGAGTTATGCCCTTGAATATTAGCAAACTTGTACTTTGGCAATTTCATCAAGGTGTGCTTGCTTTCTTAAATCAACTTCCCTCACGGTTTTTATACCCCCGCTAGCCGAAAGGCCTGAAGGGGGATTATGACGTGGCGATGTCTGTCTGTCCCGTGAAGGGTACTCACTTTCTGAAATCAACTCCTCTCACAACTTGTGGAGGAATTTCACGAAACTTGACAGGATTCTTTGTTTTATGTCGGTAATACGCATATTACAGTTTTGTTCAGTTCAGTCGCATTTTACCAGAGTTATGGCATAGTTGCCAGCGGGGGATATTGTGTTCTCAGAGCACTCTTGTTACAGATTCTACAGGGGTTGACCAATCAAATTCAATTAGTAGCCAACCAGACAAGTGAAAACTCCAATGTGTAGCCTAGACTCATGTTTGGTTTGCCTGGAAACTCAACTGAGTAAACTAGAAAAGTGCTACCTGATGTAACAGTATGAAAAGCTAGTTAGCTATGTGCATTAATACAGACTAGGTGATACAAATGTTTATATGAATTCCTCGAGTGGGGCCATCTGTATGTAGCTGTGGTCCCAGTCCTCTTCTAAAAGTTCTAATGCAGCATCGTGTGTTTGCGTCCTTGAAAAAAAAGTTATTGTGCAACCTTGTGGTTAAGAGCTGTGGCATTCTCACATTGCACTTGCACTGTATTGCCAAAAATATGTGGACACCTGACCAATCACAACCATATGTGCTTGTTGAACATCCCATTTTTATTCTGTCTATATTCACTGGATAAGGGCAATTGTGTGCTCTGATTGGCTACTCTGCTACTAGGCTATCGACTCGTATACCCCCAAATATCTCCTGTTCCACACTCCAGCCCAGTCGGTGGTGGTAATGCACCTTTAAGTTGGTTTGCCAACAGCCAAAAAAAAAACCTAAAGAAGAAGAAAATGGCAGAGCATGTTCCTGAACCAACCAAGGACGAAATTAAAAACTTATCAAACAAAACCTCAAAACATACTAAAAAAAGTAACAAAATATGGAATGAAAGTATCTGATGGTAAGAACGTGTTTTTTTTTTTTTTTCTTTTCAAGAATAATTATTATAGCATTTTTCACAAATTGCTACTGTCATTTTGCCAGTTTGTTTACATTCTAAGCGGAAATGATTTTGTCGGCTGTTTTGTACTGTTTTTATTTATCGAATTTGCAAAAAATAAAAATGCTTTGTTTCTCAAAATCCAGTGAATGTGGATAGAATAAAACAGTTAATGTTAAATAGATTTAGTCCTCACTGCTGTTATAATAAGCTCCACTCTTCTTGCGAAGGCTTTCCACTAGATTTTGGAGCATGGGTGTGGGGGTTTGCTGATTTTGACTACAAGAGCACTAGTGAGGTCAGGCACTTGGATGAGAGAGCCCGGTGTACAGTCAACGTTCCAAATCATCATAGTCATCAAGGGAAACTGAGCTGTGTCAGTGTTTTTTTTTTTTTTTTTTTTTTTTTTTAAATCTGGTCCTGGTAATTCTCAACCACTCAATCACTATTTCGGAGCCTGTGTGTGCTGGGCCTCAATTAAGTCATTGCAGTACCCGGTTTTACATTGATTAGTGTAGCTTTATGGCCTGTAAATCAAACAACAACAGTTCAGTGTTGGAGAAAGCAAGTCTAGGATGCTATGTGGGGGTGGTTTGTATTAAAATACTCTCTAGTCTTTTTTTTTTTTTTATGTTGTCCAGATTAATAAGTAATTTTTGTCTTGAATTTGGTGTGTATTAGCAGTGTACCATTATTGTTTATGCTGATAAAGTTCATACTGAACAAAGGTATATTATTGACAAAAAGACTCGAACTAGACATGTAAAGAAGTGTACACTATACAAGTGTAGTACAGTGACATTCTTCACTTATCCTCGCTTGTTGGGAAGCTGGGTTCAGATTGCAGAATTGGCCATAATACTGTTAAGGGAATCACAGCACCACCAAGCTGTCACTGTTGGCCACTTGAGCAAGGCACAACAATGGCAGCTTGGTGGTGCTGGGATTCAGACTAAGGACCGTCTGATTGGTAGCACACCAAGCCAACACTACCTTTTTAGTTAGATTGCTAGTTGGTTAGTAACTCTGCAACCCAAAATTGCGGTATTTGGAATAACATGGCAATAGCCCCATCTCAAAATTGTTATTTATCCATGTATAAATAAATCAACTAATCTTATCCAGCTCAGTTATCCTTGAACCACGTAAGTGATCCAACTCTCAATCACTTGTAGGAGCACATTCAATCCTGACAGTTTTCCTCCTAGCATTAGCTAACTTAGGAGTAAGATGCAAGTTTGTTAGCTAGTTTTCAAATCCTTTTTTTAAGATTTGAATAGTTTAGTCAGCAGTCCTGAGCCTTATCCACTGAACCACCACTGCTTTTGCATGTGATACAGCAATAAAGAATATAAAATTTGAATTTCCGGTTAGTAATATGACAAGGCTATGCAACATTTTCCAGATGCTGATGTAAAATGCTCCATTTAATCCAAATTTGTATGGTCAGTCATGTAGAGTTCTTGACTTGTCAAGCTTAGAAGAGTAAATTATCACAACAAAGGGTAATTTAATGCACCAAATGAATTTTAATTTGCTTTGATAACACATTCAGTACAATTTTTGATGCTCTTAGGACACGGTCTGGCTGAGTGGCGATTATGGTGCTT
This sequence comes from Neoarius graeffei, assembly GCF_027579695.1. Classification (NCBI taxonomy): domain Eukaryota; kingdom Metazoa; phylum Chordata; class Actinopteri; order Siluriformes; family Ariidae; genus Neoarius; species Neoarius graeffei. The sequence goes on along the minus strand of NC_083577.1, from coordinate 56,624,588 downwards.
TATGAACAAAGTGTAATTAAACAAGTTTTAAATTGGTCTCAGCTGATGAGCATAAATAACAATGTGCAAAAATTAACTTACCGGTTCCTTTAAATAACGTTCTGTTTTAAGTTAGATGTAGAATGAATTTACTGTAGGTACAAGCAGATCTCAGAAAAGCAGACATTTACCATACCGGATAAATGCAACATTACTAGGCTAATTATAACTCCTGATTTCGATGTCCTTTGAGATAAATGTCTGGCAGACAGTGGAATTACAGCAGCACGCAGGATTGCTACAATTATCATTTAAAGTGCCAACAGGATTATTTAGCAGCTCATGATATTTGAAAGTTGAAATGTATAAAAGTCAGTGCTGCAGCCAGAATGATCGAAAGCTGCCTGTATAACACAAATACGTACTCGACATGTGAAACTGAGGTTTCCCCTATCGTACATTAGCTACCAACCAGGGAGGATGAAGGCTATCATGTGCTTCCTCCCAGGCATGTGAAGCCAACAGCCTGCATCTTTTCACAGGGCGGTGTAACACACTTGGAGGAAAGTGATATCTGCCCACTTTCGCATGCATGAGCTCACAGGCGCTGTCTGATTATGTGTATGATTTGGCTAGTGTTGCTGTGATTGGGGGGGGGGGGGGGAGAGAGAGAGAGAGAGTGAGAGTATGCTGGCCCTCCCTCACCGAGAGCATGACAAGTTTTTCTCTCCTGGAGTCCTGGCCATGGATGGGTGTGACAATGCTGGGGTTTGAACTCATGACCTCTGAGCAGTAGGGAGTGTTGCACCCCTTTGGAGCTTACCCCAAACTCTGATTTTAAATTGATTTGAAACCATAAACAAATTTGGCTTGAATGTGATTTGGGCAAGTCAGATTTCATGTGTGTTTTTGAATAAAACCCATCTTGCACAAATTGTACAAGTCACAAATCACATTTGAGCTGCCTGTCTGGACAATAATTTACAAATTTTTGTGATTTTAAACAGAATTTGAATAAGACCTACAGTTACCCTTCTGGAGATGCTTTACAATGCTTATGAATTAAGCTGATGGTCAGCCTGTGCATTAAGTGTTCTCTGATTGATTTAGATTTTGTTGGCCTGTTTTGTTTCCACTGCAGGTGTGGGGCTTATACTAGTGCATCTCAAAATATTAGAATATCATGAAAAAGTTCTTTTTTTTTTTTTTTGGTAATTTAATTCAAAAAGGTAAACTTTGAAATATTTTACTTTACGTGTAATGAATATATAAAAGCTTTTTTTTAACTTGATTTATGGATTGTAGCTCATGAAAATCAGAAATCCAGTATCTCAAATTATTAAAATATTTAATTTTGAGTTTGAGTAAAATAGCATAAATACCTTGTATCTCTTGGTCTAATTCAATGCACATAATGACCATCATGGGGAAGACTGCTAGCTTGACAGTTGTCCAGAAGATGATCATCGACACCCTCCACAAGGAGGGTAAGCTGCAGAAGGTCATTGCTGAAAAGGCTGGCTGGAAAAGGTGCACAAGGAACAGGGATGACTGCAGCTGTGAGAGGATTGTCAAGAAAAGTTGATTCAAGAACTTGGGAGAGCTTCCCAAGGAGTGGACTGAGGCTGATGTCAGTCCATCAAGAGCTACCACACACGGATGTCTTCAGGAAACGGGCTACAACTGTCACATTCCTAAGATCAAGCCACTCCTGAACCAGAGACAATGTCAGAAGTGTCTTACCTGGGCTAATGAGACAAAGAACTGGACTGTTGCTCAGTGGACTTGATAAAACATAGTGGACCAACACCAGCAGATGACATGGCACCCCAAATCATCACAGACTGTGGAAACTTCACACTGGACTTCAAACACCTTGGATTCTGTGCCTCTCCACTCTTCCTCCAGACTCTAGGACCTTGATTTCCAAATGAAATGCAAGTTTTACTTTCATCTGAAAAGAGGACTTTGGACCACTGAGCAACAGTCCAGTTCTTTCTCTCCTTAGACCAGGTAAGACGCTTCTGACGTTGTCTCTGGTTCAGGAGTGGCTTGATCTTAGGAATGTGACAGTTGTAGCCTGAGGACTTCTGTGGGTGGTGGCTCTTGATGGACTGACTCCAGCCTCAGTCCACTGCTTGTGAAGCTCTCCCAAGTTCTTGAATTAACTTTGCTTGATAATCCTCTCAAGTCTGCGGTCAAGTTGCTTGTGCACCTTTTCCAGCCAGCCTTTTCAGCAATGACCTTCTGTGACTTACCCTCCTTGTGGAGGGTGTTGATGGACAACTGTCAAGTCAGCAGTCTTCCCCATGATTGTGATTTGTATGTACTGAACTAGACTGAGAGATGCACAGTATTTTATACTGTTTTACTCAAACTTAAAATTAAATATTCTGATAATTTGAGATACTAGATTTGAGTTTCATGATCTATAAGCCATAATCATCAAAATTAAAACAAAAAAGCCTTGAAATAATTCACTTTACATGTAATGCATATAGGATATATGAAAGTTTCCCTTTTTGAATTTAAATGGCAAAAAAAAAAACTTTTCATGATGTTTCAATATGTTGAGATGCACTAGTATATATTGCATAGTGACTGTGTATATTGATGGACAAATAGGATTAGTTGTACTTGCTGTACCAATGGGAAATGGATGAAATCCTCTTTCCTCGCTGTGCTGGATGTGTTATTCATGACTTTCAGTATCCATAATCCATCTCACACAGACTCCCCCTTTTGCAGACAGAGAATCTGGATGGGGCCTTCCCAGTCCCAGACATCAAGCTTCACAGTAATCCATCTGCGTTTAATGTGTACTGTAATGTTCGGCGGTGTGTACTGGACTGGCAGCAGAAGGAGACCTCCCTGGCCCTGGCTTCCCGGAACTCTGTGCAGAGTGGTGACTCAGACAGTGAGGAGGAGGAGGAGTACCGTGAACCTGCTGTCAAACTACCCAAGGTTAGTGGATCACAACAATGTTGATGATCCTACTGCGAACCTAACATTTCATCTATTAATGTACATTTATTCTGAATCACACTGACACAGGCCATCTGCCTAGTTACTAACTATGTGAATAGAAACCAGTGCAACAAGCAAATGAGGTGGCTTTTACACACGTTATGTTCAGTGTATTGAGCTTAATGTGTGTAAAAGCCACCTCATTTGCTTGTTGCACTGGTTTCTGTTCACATAGTTAGCAACTAGGATAAAATTGATGAGCCACACCATGAAGTTATGGGAAAGGGTATTGGGGGTGAGATTGAGAAGAGAGGTAGTAATCTGTGAACAGCAGTACGGGTTTATGCCAAGGAAGAGCATGTCGGATGCAATTTTTGCTTTAAGAATGTTAATGGAGAAGTACAGGGAAGGCCAGAGAAAGCTACATTGTGTGTTTGTAGACGTGGAGAAGGCATACGACGGAGTGCCGAGAGATGAGTTATGGTATTGTATGAGAAAGAGTGGAGTTAATGAGAAGTATATTAGAGTGGTGCAAAACATGTATGAGAACAGTGAAACAGCAGTGAGGTGCGCAGTTGGAACGACTGAATGGTTCAAGGTGAAGGTGGGACTTCATCAAGGATCTGCTTTGAGTCCTTTCTTGTTTGCCATAGTGATGGGTAGCTTGACGGACGAAGTGAGGCAAGAGTCACCATGGAACATGATATTGTGATATGTGGTGAAAGTAGAAAGGAGGTTGAGTTGGGTTTAGAGAGATGGAGGGATGCATTAGAACGAAGAGAAATGAAGGTGAGCAGTAGCAAAACAGAATACATGTGCATCAATGAGAATGGAGATGAGTGTAGTGAAGATGCAAGGAGTGGACGTAAAGAAAGTTGGTGAATTCAAGTACCTGGGGTCAACTGTGCAGGAAAATGGGGGCTGCGATAGTGAGGTGAGAAAGAGAGTGCAGGCAGGGTGGAGCAGTTGGAGAAGGATTTCCGGAGTCATTTGTGATAGGAAAGTCCCAGCAAAAGTGAAAGGTAAGATGTATAAGACAGTAGTGAGGCCAGCTGTGATGTATGGATTGGAGACCGTACCCTTAACGAAGAGACAGGAGGCAAAGTTGGAGGTGGCGGAGTTGAGGATGTTAAGGTTTGCGATGGGAGTGACGAGGTTGGACAGGATAAGGAATGAGCACATCAGAGGGACAGCACATGTGGAAAGCTTGGGAATTAAGTTTAAGAGAGATGAGACTGAGATGGTATGGGCACATCCTGAGAAGAGATGCAGAGCATGTTGGAAGGAGAATGTTGAGGATGGAGCTGCCAGGCACATGAAAACAAGAAGGGCCAAAGAGGAGATACATGGATGTGATGAGAGAGGACATGAAAGTGGCAGGTGTGGTAGAGAAGGATGCGGAAGACAGGGAGCAATGGAGACGAAAGATCCGCTGTGGCGACCCCTAATCGGGAGCAGCCAGAAGTTCAGTTCAGTGCAGTGAACTGACCTCAATGATGGCCGAGATTGATGATCTTGTCAAAACTTAGCAAATTTGCTAACAAATACCGAAAGCTATTAACGGTGATGCATTAAATTAATAGTGGCGTGCAAAACCCCATACTTAAGAGAATGCATCGACCTGATTTTATGATGGCTTGACTGTACGATGTATGTACATACATACGTGTACCACCACAGGGAACACAATCATAAGTGCAAGGCAATGTATCTCATAAACACTTGACCACCGGACGATGAAATTTGTATCTTTTATTTACATACGATGGATGGCTTTTTCTCCAGCACTTATCATTTTATTTGCTTTTATAAAGTAATGTGGGATTATTTACTAATACATTTTACGACAATTTTGTATAAAACTAGTTGCATCAGTTTTATTAGTCCACTAACTTGTTGGACAATTGACAGCTTCTGTCACGTAAGGGTGATAGATGGATGTAAGTGCAGGAAGAATTTTGTTGATATTACTATCACAAGAAAATGCAGCAATTTATTGACATGAAATGCACTACATCATGCAGTTCGATGGTTCAGATGTTATAATAATATTCTATTCAGGTTGCTTTTATGCCCTTGCAATTATTTTGCTCATCGGGAGCCCCACTTTTAGGTACTGCCTAAATATCTGTATTAAAACCCATTCATATGCTTTAATATGCATTTAAATACACCCCGGTAGTATGTCTACTGAGAAATTTTATTGTGTTTCAAAATGAAATTGAAGGAATATAGACTTGTAATTACAGAACTATGACCAGTATTTAGCAAATTAAAATTTTTACCCACTCTTATTCCGGTGTATTCCATTGTTTGATATGCTGTTCGATTTGTATCGAACCGAGTCTCGTATCAAACAATACAAAACTGTATGCTGTATTGTTCCACACCTGTTCCAGTGGTAGTGTTCTCTTGTTTCTTGTCAAACACATTCCTGACAAGCAGCAAATCTCGTTCAGTGGGTGATTTTGTTAATGGTTGATGACAGTTTGGATGAAAATACCATATTTTAGAGGATATTGACTTTGCTTCTGTCAGTATTTATTTGTGTATTTGTCTGTATGAACACTATCAGAGAAGTAATAGATTTTTGGTTTCTCTCTGCCTAGTGCAGTAACACTCATGGTTTGTTCCTTTTTTTTTTTTTTTTTTCCGGTCAGATCATTGGCATTGGACTGTGCGGAGTGTTTGAGCTTATTAAGGAGACGCGGTTTTCACACCCCTCACTTTGTCTGAGGAGCCTGCAAGCGCTCCTGGACATGCTACAGGGACAACAGCCTGAGAGCTTCCAGACAGAACCTCCAGATGTGCTGGGTGAGTTTTCTTCTCTCTCTCTCTTTGGAAATGCATTCAGGGTTCTCCTCTTTTCAAAAATAAAAGGTGGTGGCGGGGGTTCGGGGGCCTCCCCCAACGGGGTCCGGGGCGGAGTCCTGAAGCTGACTGACTGGGCTTTTTTTGACAGTGAAACTGGCCAATAAGTGGATAGGAAATGCTAAATCATTGTTAAAATCATTTTTACAAAAAATTAACACATTCTTACTGTACATATCATCTGATGGACAACGGCCAAAGATAGAACTTTTAATACAAGATGTTTTATTGGGTCCGGTTTCCCAAAGTAGCAGCAGAAATTTAACACAAAATAAATTATAATAATTAATAAAATAAAAGTTCAAGTAATTATTAAAAAAACCAAACAACTTTGTCTACAAAACAGAATACTGTATTGCACTATGTTTGCACCGCCTGGTTACATGACTACTACATAACAGATAGTGCCTATGACCCAACTAATCCACCTCCCTTCAGAGGGCTAGATAAAGTGGCCTGTCCCCACCCACTGGAAGATCCCAATTACTTTATATTACCAACATCGCATAAACCATACATTTACATCACAATTTCAGGTCTAAGTGCATGCTGATAATCTCTATAATTCATTAACAAAATACCCAATTACAATAAATGCATACTTTTTTTTACAATACACATAATTAGTGTTAATTGGGTGAAACCACTCCAATCCATGCATGAGCTGGTGTGTGCACCAGAGACTGGCACTACTAAGCCACCCCGGCCTCCGTAGTTTGGGTCCTTTGACCCAGGAACCCGGATGTCCTGCAGTAAACAACCACAGTGAAGCAATGGGAAAATGCAGCTCTCGCCTACACAATCACAGATACGTAAAATAAAAGACCTGAACTTAACTTGTGTGTGTGTGTGTGTGTGTGTGTGTGCGCGCTGTTATATGATTACTGTAACTGTGTATGATCAGAAAAGACGACAGATAAGCATAACCGTTGCACAATAACGCTACAAACAACCTGCGTGTGCACCGCAAATTTATTTAGCTGCAGCTTGTAGCTTCCAACGTTACTGTGTGTCAGTATAGTGTAATGTGGTGCGGTGTAGTGTAGTGTAACACAGGGATAGACCTCAATCTGCAGAGCTCTGTGTCACAATCTGTATGCAGCCGGCCGGATGTTTTTCTACTGCAATTGCGTGGCCATTTCAGGTAGCCCCGTATGCATTCGTTTAATGGTCTTCTGCGTGTTAAATAGTTACAAAATTATAATAAAGCGAATACTTAATGATTTATTTAGTGTATACTGATGAAGTTACTTTTTTTTTTTTGGCCATGGGAAGGGTGGCGGGCCAGAATTATAACATGGCGGTGTGCCACTTTAAAAGGGCCCGTGGAGAACAATGACATTGGTTTTGTTCTTCTGTGTACAGAATCTCTCTTCCACCTGCTGCTGGAGACCACGGTGCGGAGTACAGGAATGAATGACCCTACTGGTCAGGCACTGACCGCTCTATCCTGTGCCTGCTTGTTCAGCTTGGTGGTGGCCTGGGGAGACACTGGGAAAACCCTACAGGCTGTATCTGCTATCCTCACCAATAATGGCAGCCATGCCTGCCAGACTATCCAGGTTAGATCAGCTTTTTATCTGCACTTTGTCAGAATCCAAAAGAGAGGCGCTTTCTTCACTGAGACATGGATAACTAGGTGAGATCTAGATAAAGTCAAAAGATAATTGGGTTTTATCCAGGGCTTTGAACCAGAATTTTTTTCCTATTGGTTCGTTCCGAACAGAAATGGAATTTTAACGTTTCCGGTTTTGGGTTCCACCATTAAATAGACGTTCCCGAACCGGTTAGAACAAAAAAAATTTTATTCCCAGAATATGAGTAGCACGCTGTGTGAGCACAATTGCTATCAGGCGCATTAAAATATTAATAACTTTTCTAGAATTTCACCAAAACTCATTGAATTTTCAGCATTGTAAGAGAACTCCCTAAAGTATTATTCAGCAAAACCCCAGAATGATAGCACAAATCTAGAATTTTTAACAGAATTTTAGTTCTTAAAATTTAACGTAATTATGGACGTCACGCGTAACATTTACACCCGTGAAAAATCACGTTGAATGCTGTTTTGAAAGTTTTGATCAGATATTCTCTATAATAAAAATCGCTTAAATATTATAAACACACAGTCTTTTAATGTATCAAAAAATAATTTTGATAAAGCAAGGAAATTCGGAAGAAAATTTTTTTCTTTTGCTTGTTGTGCGCGTCACGCTACCAAAATATAACTAACCCGTTCACGAACAATTCCAACTTTCATGGACTTGTAGCACGAATAAACCTTTCAAAAAATGTATATAATACTTCTCACCCAGTAAATTAGAATCCTGGTGATTTATATCCTCGTAGCTTCAGTAGATCTAGAGATTTAGTCGATTTAGTAAATCCCAAACGCTGTGAAACACGCCAGCCATCTATGGTGAGAAGTGCTGCTGTAGTTGAGAAACTCTCATTTCTCCCGCTTCCAACTAACTCCGTGACCCAGACCAAAATAACAATGTCATGCTCATCACTTAAGGATGATTTATGCCAAGTTTCACGGAAAAATACAGCGAAATAAACTTGCTAGAAGCATTTTTCAAAATCCCAAACATTATGAAACATTTCTTGTAGGGTTTCAGGTTACAAATTTCGAGAATAGAGAAATTGCGGCACAAAAGTTTGCCACTAAACTCGCGAAAATACTCCACCCTAGCGAGTTTCACAACCGAACTAGGCTACGTGACAGTCTGTGACCACCCAGGAATGTTCTAGAAGGTACGCTTCTAGGCACGTGCGATCGAGAAAGACGCCACGTGAAGGTAGTAAAGGTAGCATTTCCACTGTCTTATGACGTTTTTGCTTGTTTTAGCGTGATAAACAATGCATTATGGGTAATCATTAAAATGCTGATTTCAAGGTTAAGATGGGTAAAAACAACTAATTTATATAGATATTGTAAAAATTGTGCCTAATAGTTATTTCAGTACATAAAATCAAAACCTGAATTTTAAATTTTTTTCCCTATGTTACACCATTGTGCATCTATAGCACGCTACTCATCTGAACGGTTAATTATGTTCCCTGTCAGCTGTTTAACAAATGGCTATAAAATTATGTCTCTGTCTCATCCAGCTTAAGCCAAATGTAGGCTAATTCTATTACAACCTTCATTAAATAAGACAAGAAATAATTCAAAACAATTATTATTTCAAATGTTGGCGATTTGGATTCTCAGTATGTCTTCCCATCTACACAAACAGAAAAAGTGCCAAAAATGAAAGAGAATTCGTTTAGTGTGTTACCAAAGGCTAGTCAGGCCCTATGCATTGATAGGCTAACAGAGGTTAACGTCATTTAATCTTTGCGAGCCTCTCATTAACGTGGACAAATATATTGATATCGTGTTTGAATTGACATTTTTGAATAACGATAGACTGCAATATTTACCTCTTATTTAAGATGTGGAGACGTGATAGTAGTCCACCCTCCCGCTCTCTACATTGTCAGCGAACGTCACACAGGAAGTGAACCCCAGCGGGTCATAGAAACTTGCGCAGGAGAAGAATGACTTTTTTATTTGTAGGCTACGGAAACTTTGAGGAATGAAATAAAAACCGGTATTAACCGGTTACCATTATTTTTAATAAGCGTTTCTGTTCCGGAACATAAAAAATAATAAAGTTTCTGGTTTCGTTTCTGTTCCATGTGAAATAGAAAAAGTTCCCGGTTTTCGTTTTCATTCCGTGAACCGGTTCAAAGCCCTGGTTTTATCATGTTTCAGAGTAATATTTTGTATAACATTCCTTAAAGCACTTGCAGTGCTGTTGTTGTCTGAGCAGTGAGAATATTATGGTCATCTCCAGAATCACTGCCATCTATCACTACTGGGGGGGGAGAAGCACTTACCACACAAAAATGGTTATAAAGGATGTATCAAAGACCTAAGCAATTAAAAATACCATTAGACACAGTCAGGCTCATAATAATGAAACAAAACCAAAAGCCTAGAATGATTGAAAAATTTCCAGAAAGAAGCTGCATGAGTACAGTATATTGCATCCAACTAGAAGAACAGACTTGCACAGTTTTATTGATTTTGGGGGTGTAAGGTTTTAAAAATGACATTCTTTTCAGGGCAGACTTCACCATATAATAATTGCTGCCGTGCTGATCATTTTGAAACCCAATATTTTTGTGGTTTGATGAAAGCAAGGTTGAACTTTTTGGCCACAATTCCAAAAGGTATGTTTGGCGCAAAAACAACACTGCACATCACCAAAAGAACACCATATCCACGGTGAAGCATGGTGGTGGCAGCATCATGTTTTGGGGTGGGTGTTTTTTTTTTTTTTTTTTTTCCTCTCAGCTGGAACAGGGGCTTTAGTCAAGGTGGAGGGAATTATGAATAGTTCTAAATACCAGTCAATTTTTGGCCCAAAACCTTCAGGTATCTGCTAGAAAGCTGAAGATGAAGAGGAATTTAATCTTTCAGCATGACAATGACCCCAAAAAAGTTTTGGAATGGCCCAGCCAGAGCCCAGACTTAAATTCTATTGAAAATCTATGTGATGACCTGAAGAGGGCTGTGACAAGAGATGCCCTCGCAATTTGGAGTGCTTTTGCAAGGAAGAGTGGGCAAATATTGCCAAGTCTAGAAGTGGCCGCTGATCGACTCCGACCCAAAAAGACTGAATGCTGTAATTAAATCAAAACGTGCTTCAACAAAGTATTAGTTTAAGGGTGTGCACAGGGTGTGCACACTTGCGCAACCAGCTTATTGTATGTTTTTAATTTTTTGTTTTTCCCCCTAACAGGTTTGTTTGTTTGTTTTTCAATTGAATTGTACAGGTTATAGGTCACATTAAAGGTGGGAAAAGTCTTGAAATTATTTATCGTGGTCTCTTATTTATTTATTTTATTTTTTTTTTTAACATCAGAAATCCTATCATTTTAATGGGGTGTGTACACTTTTTATACCCACTGTAATTGCTGCATGTTGAATTTGCATAGAAGGTTAAAAGGATCCAGTTAGATCCGTTATTCCTGACTGACTGCAACGGAGTTGTGCGTGGGCGTGAAAGAATGCATTCAAATGCAATTTCATACTCTTGCTTTTTTTTTTTTTTGCTACCAATTAATCATGGAGGAGCCAACAGACACTGTTACATCCAGACTGTGAGGTTCCACATGAAGATAATGGGTTAGTAAGAATGATGACGAGTATGTGGTTGTGTTCACAGGTATGACACATTAGAAA